>NC_136059.1:1729201533-1729801533 GCF_964261635.1 Lissotriton helveticus | reverse complement strand
GATATCTGCCGAAGATCAGTACTTCCATCTTTTCCATGTTGAGCTTCAGGCAGTTGTTCTTCATCTATGCTGAGACGTTACTCATGCAGTTGTGGAAGTTGGTATTCATTGTGGCAGGGTCAGCTGAGAGTAAGAGGACGAGCTGGGTGTTGTCGAGGTAGGAGACGATGTTGATTTTGTGGGTTCAGATGATGTTCGCAAGTGGTGTCATGTAGATGTTGAAGAGGCTTGGAACGAGGCTTGAGGGATGCTGCAGGTCGTGTGCTTTGGTTGAGAGGTGAAGGGAGGGAGATAGATCTTCTGGGTGTGCCCCATGAGAAAGAGTGCCATCCAATTGAACGTGTCTGTGATTCCGATCTGATTTAGTCAGTCGATGAGTGTGTGGTTGGAGACTGTGTCAAGCCTGCGTAAGGTCAAGCAGGTTCAGGGTGGCTGATTCTCCTCTGTCAAATAGGGTGCGGATGTCGCCTGTTGCAGCAATCAGGGCTGTCTCGGTGCTGTGATTGGCTCTGAATCCTGATTGGGAAGGATCCAGCAGGTTGATTCTCTTCAGGTGTTCAGTGAGTTGGAGGTTAATGGCCTTTTCCAGGACTTAAGCGGGAAACTGGAGTAGTGAGATGGGACGGTAGTTCTGGAGCTTTTTTGGGGTCTGCACAGAGTTTGTCTGACTTCTGCATCTTTCCAGGAGTTGGTAAAGGTGGCTGTGGCGATGGAGATGTTGAGGATGGTGGTGATCTGGCGGCTAATTTGGTCTCTTCCAAGGTTGAAAAGTTGGTGGGGGCATAAGTCGGTGGGTACTCCAGAGTGTATGGAGTTCATTAGCGTATTTGTGTTGGGTGTACTGAGCTGCTCTCATGTGATATGGGGCTGGTCAGTGGCAGTGGTCAATGGGATGCTGAGGAGGTCGGTGGGTTGAGGTTCGAAGTTTTTGTAGATAATTGCTATCTTGTTGTGCAAGTGGTCAGCGAGGGCGTCCCAGAGGTCCTACGAGGAGTTTTTGTTGGCTGACAGGCAGATGAATTTTCTGACAATGGTGAAGAGTTCCTTAGTTTGGTTGGTGCTGGTCTCGATCCGGTTTGTCAGGACATCTGCGTTTCGACGTGCTAAGTGATCAAGGCGTTTAAGTTCTCTCTCCGCCTGGTTCAGGTCTGTGGTGAAGGTGGACTAGGTATTACTGAGGGCTTCTGTCCATTGGTGCTGAGTGACCTTTGTCCAGCTGTAGAACAGGGCGCATTGGCCGTTGGGGGGGGTGCAGGGATGTCCGGCAATAGTGAAGTGTACAATGGAGTGGTCTGACCAGGTGAGTTCCGGGGTGTGGCTATACCTGATTCTGTTACTGGTCGTGAAATATGGCCCAGCGTGTGTCCTGCTTTGTGCATGGGATCTTTGACCAGCTGCTTGATGCCAATGTTGTCCAGTCTTTCCAGGAGGTTGGTGGAGTTTGTATTGGTGGGGTTGTCAAGGTGGAAGTTGAGGTCTCCCAAAAGTACGAAGTATTTGTATTAGATGGCGAGCGGGGTGATGAATTCAGCTATTGTGTTGCTGAGACTGGTTCATGGTCCTGGGGATCTGTAGGCGAGGGTACGTTTGATGGTGGGTTTGTCGTCTGTGCGGCACTGGAAGGTTCACGTGTTCTATGATCGGCCTGGTCTTGTTGTCGGTGGTGGTGCAGACGACTGTTTCTTTATGTATGATGGCGATGCTGCCTCCATGCCTGTTGATGCGGTTGCAGTGTTTATCTTCTAGCCAATGGGTGATGCGGTGGTGATGTTTGGGGTGGATGCTTGGGTGAGTCGGTCCCTGTGATGAAGGTCACATTGGGGCAAGAGTGCAGATGGTGTCCCAGACTTTGGTGGCATGTTTGCATAGTGAGCTAGCGTTGATCAGGAGGCAGCCAAGTTGTTCTGGGGGGTGTTGCGGTCTGTGGGGATGGCTTTGCATTGGTTGCTGTGATGGCAGTCAGTCCTAGAGTGGCAGTAAACTAGCATCTGACGCAGGAAAAAGGACCCGTGTAGAGGCAAGGCAGCAGTTGTTGCATCCAGGGCACGGAGATCTGTGTCTGAGTATCTGTGGGAGTACGAGGGGCAGGGTGCCTGGCGCTGGGCATCGTCCCGGCCCGGAAGGCACAGATGGGCTTGCCAATGGCCGCACAGCATCCTCAATATGTAGACATGGGAGGGCCCGTCTGGGAGACAGGAAGTGGGTAAACGGCAGGAAGAGGCGGGCGGTAAAAGTATTACAACAATCGCAGTAATAAACAAGAAATAATGTAATGTCCCCAAGTAACACAAATAACAGAAAAGTCCTGGCAGCCTGGGGTCAAAAGGAATGTGGCGGCAAGCAGTCACCCGACAGCGGGGACCGAACAGGAGGCTTTGTGGGCTGGGAGTGTAGTCCTTCCTCGTCGAGCTAGCCAGCAGCCCTGGGGGAGTGGCGCACAGGACAAGGGCTACTCAATTGAGCCGTGCAACGGCCTCCATAAGTAGTCGTGGGAGGTGGGAGGGGCTGTCCCAGAGGTGGGAAAGCAGGTAGTAGGAAAGCAGCGGGAGTGGGCGGGGGTGGTAAAAGCATTACAACAATCGCAGTAATAACCATAAAATAATGTAACGTAACCAAATAACAAAAAAACAGGAAGCTAAAGTACTTTTACCTCACTAGAGGATAAAATAGAGGGTTGGAGGCTAAATCCTTCCTCGTGAGCTGGGCAGCAGCGCAAGGGGAGGGGCACACAGGACCAGGTGTCATGGGCTACTCTTCCTTTGTGGTATTTGTTGTACCAGTGCTTTTTAGGAGCAATATTCGCTCACTCTTCCATGGTCTGTCATGCTTGTTCAGGCTGAATTGTGAGTTAGCTTCTTTTGTATCTGTGACCCACTTAACTGTTTTCCTTACCCTGTATTCTATAATTGTGTTTGTAGAAATGTCTTCTTCTTGGATCCCTGCAATTTGGACCTGGTTCATCGAAAGATCAAGTCTGTTGCTTTGTGTGTGTCGGCGTGTCCGGGAGAAGAACTAAAAACATTATCTGATGTTCAGAAATTTGCTGAGACCAACGGTAAGCCACAAAGTTGGGTTATGTCTGTTTCCACGTGATTGCACATTGGGTATTTTCGTGATTGCACTTTGTGACCGAGCCAAGATTCCTCAACAAAATGGATGTAACCCTCAAGTGAAATTCTAAAATAATTAGTTTCAATTGCTGTATGTGATACTCCCTATGAGTAATTGGGTCATGGCCACCCTGCAGACACCTCTGGACCCACAGGTTCCATGGGTGTTTTATTATAGCTTAACAATGCCGGGTCTGGTGTCTCAGTGGACTAATGTATCCACTGTAGGGGCCTGCGTCCGATCACATGGCCACAGGTTCAAATCCTGGTGGGTCCACTCATCCTTTCATCCTTCGAAGGTGAATAAAATGAATACCATTGAGTCGGGTAACAATAACCATCTGTTATTCCGCGCCAAGATACCCTTCAGAGTGAATGTGCACTTTACAAATACAGATGTTATAGTACTTAAGGCGCCCGCTGGTATCCACGTAGAAGTCATAGAGAGTGTTCCGTGGAGTTCACTCACTAATATTTAGTCTACTGAGCAAATAGAAAATCTTAGGTTTGACCTAATATATCAATTATATAATTTTTTAACAAAAATGTTCCTTTGCTATTGTCCTGAAGTGTAGCCAATCTTTTGCACCCTAGTCCTATCACAAAATTTTGAATGTTCCCTGGTCTCTAAACTAGGCCTTTTAAATGTCTCGAAGTCTGAACACGAGTCATGCCGCTTAAGCAGTTCTTCAGTTTTTATGCTACTTTTAATTTCTTAAAATATGAAAACATAATTCTGGGTAGGTATCTAAGACCACAGGGTGTCATTTGGAGTTGGCACGTATTTCATTCAGTGGTTATACGTAATCTTCCCATTCCCAACTGTGAAAACTTGATTGTCCCAGAATGGTGACACACAAGTTTTCGTGTCACACTGAGTTGCACAGCCTTTTGCACAGCCTTTTGCACATTTGCGAACTCATCAATTTTGTCAAAGTTCAACCAAATTTTATTTGCATAGTTCATCCAGTTTTATCCGTTACGTCAAGGAAATGGAAAACAACTTTTTCAAGCATTGTAAATGACACTGGAATTGCCCATCCGGGCCTATACCCAGGCACGTAATCGGTCTCCATTCCTCCTGCATATTTTCACCCAATGTATTTCGGTCTAACTTCAGACCTTCCTCAAGGGTATCTATAAATATTAAAAGTACACGTCAGGGCTGATAACACTATTAAGTCCTTTCGGAATCTACGGGAGGAATACCAATTGCAGCCGGCACAGTTCTATCAATACCTACAGTTGAGACACGCGCTATCCCCCAGTTTACGGGGTCTGGAGGACATCCCAGAGTTCCGTCCAATAAAGGCAAAACTTTTTATGGGTGATCTGGGAAACAGGAAGATTTCGTGCATATACCAACCCCCAGTGAGGCATTGCTCCCCGACACTTCAGAAGCTTCGGGGGGATTGGGAGGCTGATGTGGGTGTGTTGGAGGAGGAGGCACTTGCGTCCCCACGGGGGGCCACCATTGCAATGCGACTTCGTCTAGTCAAATTTAAATACCTTCACAGGGTTTACTTTACTAGGATGCGCCTCTGGCGGGCGGGGATGATTTCCTCACCGATCTGTTTGCACTGCAATCGGGTGGATGGCACATTTATCCACACGATCTGGCACTGTACCTCACTAGAGTGCTTTTGGGGGGGTCTTTGCATGCCTCTCGGAGGTCCTGGGGTGGGAGCTAGCCCGCACACTGCAGCTGGCCCTTTTACACGTAATGGAGGGGGTGGGTGGCAACAGATGCAAACTACACCTCTTGTTAGGGCTCACCTTAGCAAAGCGAGATATTGCACAGGCATGGAAAGCGACGAGGGCACCGTCGGTGGCGGTCTGGAAACATGGTCTTGATTTTTGCATGGGCATGGAGCAGCCTATTTTTGTGGCAAGGGGGTATCCACGCAAGCACTATAAAATCTGGAACAGGTGGGCAGAATATCGGGGATTGTGACTGTAACCCCCCTGTGGCGGATGAGTAGTTACTGCCGGGCTAGGGGGAGACTGCATATGGATACTAAGAACTGTACCAATGGGTTGGTGGGGTGGACCGTGAGTGCCTTACTGTATATGGCTATTTTGCATAACTGTGAATATGGAACTGTGGACTTGTGTGACTGGGGGGGGGATTTCGGGGGGAGTTGGGTGAGGGGGGAGTTGGGGGTATGGGCGGGTTTATTTTTTACATGCTCCTGTTTTTGGGGCAGAAGTTCCTGGGGCGCTGAAAGACTTTGAACCGAACAGTCAGGGGCAAATGTGAATTTGTTGCAATGTTTGTGCAGTTGCCTCTGGATTGCAGGGTGCTGCTTGATATGTGCCACTTGACGAATAAAATCTGTTTTAAAAAAAAAAAGTACACGTCAGTCCCATACAAATCATAATCAAAATTAATTTCAAACGCAAACTTTGTGTTGCTCTATGTCACATAATATAAACCAGCCTTTGTAAAAAGACGTGCCCATCCATATATCCCCCTGCAGCCCCTTCCTTCAAGGTTACCAGTGTGATATTAACTCAAAACTCCTCCGTGTCCCAAGCAAAATACCCATCGTTTCAATCCCCACACGCTACAGTTTTCAACCTCCCAATTATACCGCCCATCTCACTCATGCCCCAACTCCCCGTTCCCTATGTCTCAAACACCCTCCCTCGAGATATAATCTCTCCAATTTACCAACTCCAACTTCCCGTTTATTATATCCCTGCCTGCCCAATTTTCACCTGCAGTATCTTTGTCGTCTTGACCGCACAACCTCCCGGCTGAACCACCATTTTTAATATCCCGTCATCTCAGGAAATCCCCTCTTTTAAATCGAACGTCTTCAGCCCCACCTGTAATCACTCCTGTCATGTGATTTCCCAGCTCCACCCTGCGTGCAATCACCATAATCGTTCAACCCCCCTGATCTTTCAACCAATGAACTTAAACCGTGGTGGTAAAAAAATGTCGCGTACTCCTTATATAAACATCATTCAATCCCTTTGTAAAACACCTTTGTAATCAAAAATAAAAATAAAAATGCCTCCATGATTCGTATAGTCTGAAATGTCTTTGTTTCGATGTCTTATTCTGTCCAGATGACATCTGTTAGGAAGAATCCTTGAAGAAACCTTGTATTTTTGTTGCCAGTTTAATCGCAATTCATCCACGTGGGTGCATTCAGAAGTGGAGCGTGGTTACTATAATCACTGCAAGGGGGCTGAAGCACTCCTGTTTTTTCCAAACTTCGCTCCTTTGCTCGAATTCAAGTTTGGCGTGCATACACTCATTCACGCTCCGTTCCAAAAGTGTGTGTTGAAATAATCATCCCAAAATTGTGACACACAAGTTTTCGTGTCACAGTGAGTTGCACAGCCTTTTGCACATTTGCAAAATATTTACACATACCCAACAATTTTGTCAAAGTTCATCCAAATTTTATTTGCATAGTTCATCCAGTTTTATCCGTTACGTCAAGGAAATGGAAAACAACTTTTTCAAGCACTGTAAATGACACTGGAATTGCCCATCCGGGCCTATACCCAGACATGTCATCTGTCTCCATTCCTCCTGCATATTTTCACCCAATGCATTTTGGTCTAACTTCAGACCTTCCTCAGGGGTATCTATAAATATTAAAAGTACATGTGCGCCCCATACAAATCATATTCAAAATTAATTTCAAATGCAAACTGTGTTGCAGTGTGAAAACTTGATTGTGACATCTGATGTTATTGTATGTTGGAGGCATTTATATAGTGCACATTCTGCGATTGGTCTGGCCTTGCATCGCTGTCTGAGGTTTGCAGTCTGATTTAGATTGTGGTGAATAAACCAGTAATATCTGTATATATCCATTCCTCCATTAGGTGAATGTGTCAAGTTCATTGACCTTTGATAGCATGATTTTTCTATTGAACCGGAATGAGAACAAAGACTTTTCCTGATTGTTTTTAATGGTTATAGCACATTCGATAGGAATGAATAGCTTTTATTGCTGATGGTTTGATGGGTACCTTGGCTTGCCTATGTTGGATGCACGTTGGTTCTCTGTGTTCAATGGTACTTTAGTTTCTCCAGTATTGGATCTTTAATAAATTCACATCCTCTAATCATTCCTCGTTGTCGAAGTGGGAGTCCCGCGGTACCTTAATAAAGCAATGTGTAACACTACAATAGGTCATAATGACAATGAAAGATAGTTTTTATAGCCTTTTATTTTAAAGCGCTAAAGTATACACTTTAGTCAATCCAGCGACAGCACCCTCTAGAATACTCCCAAAAGAGGTGGGATCCCTCTCATTTTCTACCGTATGTCGTGTTCTGACCGTCTCCTTGAGCTCAGATCAATATACTATTTTCTCTAAGCTCTTGAGAAGATTTTTTTCCTGAAAGTTATTTTCTGCAAATATCTACAGATATTCTGACTGGATCAGCATGTCACATCCAAACAAAAATGGATTATTCAGATCTTGTGTAACTTGTGTGAAAAAGAGGCTGCACTTGGATAACCCACATAAAGAATACATATATTGCCTCCATCTCGTACATAAGGTGAGAGACTGCAGAATCTGTTGCATCTTTTCTCAGAAAACATTGAAAGACAAGGAAGGTAGACTTTTAATACAGCTCCAAAAATGAAAGACTGAGTGCCTCTTGTATGAGTAGGACAGTGATCAGTCTTCAAAGACTGCAACATCTCACAAACGCGATAGATCTACTGAAAACGTTTCCTCTGAGCCATTTTCTGAGCCTGTGATAATCTCCTCACTTAAAGAGGCATTAGAAGCCTCAAAAAAAGAAAAATCTCCAGAAAAGGTTCATTCAGAACCTAATGCTCCTTCCCTTAAAGAAGCTCAGTCCAAACAAGCCTCAAAGTCTTTATCGACGACAATCAAGTCTCTCAAGATGACTCAAAGTTCTACATTCATATTCTCATCGATGACTGTGCTGTTGACGACAGCGCCAACAATGACGACTACCTCAACATCGACGTTTTACTACAGCTTCATCGGTTATGATCATCTCCTCTTCACCACTGTCATCGACGACAATCATAACAGCAAGAATATTAAAACAGCCATCGACCAGTTCCACCAGCGACAACGGTAGACTTGCTGTCAAAGAAAAGGTTAGTCAGTGACCGTCACCACCAACGCAACACCCTATAACGCCGACATCACAGCTGTCGATAGGACTATCGCCGACGAAGGAACAGTCTGTCGGATCCGTCAACAAGGATGCCATTGACGATGATACAGTTGACGAAGGCTCCGTCGATGAAGGACTCGTCGACGAGAAAACAGTTGACGACGGAAAAATGGACGACGTCGATAACAAAGATTTCCTTAAAAACAGCATTTCTCCCACTGTCTTTAATGCATGCAAAGGATAAATTGACTACAGAGACAATTCTTCCAGCCCACATACTCTCAAGCAAAGTGTTGCCCTACCATCCTGAGCAGCTATTGGATGATGATGATGATGATGACTGATGATGGGGGCCCCTTTGGAGTGGCTCATAGTTTGTCTAAGGTTCAGGTGAAATGGCTGGATGACGATGCCTAGCAGTATTAAGAGGAACACTACTATACTTCTGGAAAACACTCAGAACAATACCAGGAAGAGTATTCAGTTAATGATCAACAAGAAACATCCATTCAGATGCCTATACCACTAGTGAGCAGTTTACAAAGTATGCTCCAAGACTACTACTGCAGATTTCCAACATCTGCGATTGCAACTCCAATGCCACAAACACCAAAACCAATGCCATCTCCTTAAATTCGCACACCGTTCCCACGGTCATCCCTATTGTTTACAACACTTGCAACCCCTTTTTAAACTTGGGTGGGGACGCACAAATATGAAGTCCAGAACAAGCAGGTTATTTTTCCAAAGTCCTTTTTTTTATTAATTTATACAAAAATTTGTTGAGTGCAGTAGTCCATTGGTTTCATCATATACAAAAAAGAGTTGATCAGCCAACGCGTTTCTCTCCCGTACAGGGAGCTTCCTCAGGGCTGAAAGTTAAACATAAATACATATAATATAAATCACACATATAAAAAGACACATATAAGAAAAAGAAACACATGTATCAAATGTGTATTATCAAAGTTTAAAAACATACAGGACAATAGTTACAATATAGAACAGCGCACAACTTAATACATATCATTCTTAATGGTTAAATCCATCAGAGTATCATTGTACATCTATACCGATTATACCCTAATACAGGTACACTTGCAACCCCTATACCAACATTGGGTGATACACTTGCTAACCCCCCAGCTGACAATGCTTTTTCACAAATGAAGACGGAGAAGAGGGGGGAAATATGAGGTACTGCACACATTTTCACTAAGATGTTCACTCCAGTGGTGGCCTGTCTCAGACAGAGTGGAGTTCAGATCTTACCATATCTGGACAACTGGCTGATAAAAGCACCCACACATCAGCAAGCCGCAAAGGCCTCGGCAACATATCTCTCATTATTCAACAGACTAGGTCTCACAGTCAAACATCAGAAATCTCATTTAAATCTGAAAACAACATTGACGTTCTTGGGAGGATTCCTAGACATTGTCCAGAACAAGGCCTTGGCATCCCAAGACAGGCAGATAAAGATTTGACTGCTAGCACAGAAATTGGCTGCAAAAAATTCAGTTTCTGTCTGTATTTACAAATCGCTCCTCGGAATGATTTCCTCTTGCAACCCTTTCATTCTGAATTGCCATCTACAGATGCGTCCACTTCACGTGGAATTTGACAAACTTTGGCTGCAGGCCCTGGGGTTCGATGTCATTCAAATAACTCCAACAGTGAAAAAAGCCATGATACAGTGGACATAAACATCAAATCTATCCAGTGGTCTATCATATCTGGCACAAATCCCAGAGTATGTCATAACGGATGCATCCCTGGAATTTTGGGGTTCTCAACTCGAAGTCCTAAAAATCTGCGTTAAGTGGGATTCCAAACAAGCAAAAATATACATCAATCTGCTGGAAGTGAAAGTCATTGCCTTGGCATTAAAATATTTTCTCCCCAAGATAGCACAGCAATTGGTGCTAATTCGTACTGACATACCACCAGCATGTTTTATATCAACAAGCAAGAAGGAACACTCTCAAGAGCACTATCTCTTCAAGCTCAAGAAATCTGGAATTGGTCTCTTCAACACCAGATAACGCTCAAAGCAGAGCATCTCAGAAGTTTCAAACATCCTGGCCGACCAAAACCCATATCACCTGCCCCGAACTGGGAGCTTGAGCAAAACATTCTAGAAAACGTGTTCCATTGTTTGGGCAAGCCAAACTTGGGCTTGTTTGCGACAAGGGACAACAATTTTTTTTAATTCTTTGCAAGTTGGCATCCACAGTAGAGATCGTGGGGGGATGCGTTTTTGATGAGATGGTCAGGGATTTGTGCTTATGCTTTTTCTCTGATCTCATTGAATCTAACCTTTCCTTCAATTCAAATCAGACAGTGTAATACTTCGGACCAATTATAAGTCTATCACAATGGTACATTTGGCTTCCACTTGAAGGAGCCAGTAGTACTACTGCCATTCTTCCCAAATCCTCAAACTTGCAGAAAAGTGATTGCATTCTTTAGACGTCAAAAGTTGTCTCAAATTATATTTACATAGGACCCATCAAATCTACAAGGTGGATCAGTTATTTGTGGCATATGGAGACCAGCGAAAGTGTCTCCCAGAATTTAAACAGACCATTGCCAGATGGATTACATCCACCATTCAATTTTGGCACAGACAGCATGAAACCCATTGCAAGACAAAGTCAAAGCCCACTGCATCAGAGCTGTCTCCACCTCTTTTTGCTAGTGTGCCCATCCAGCACATCTGCCGTACAGCAACATGGCGCACGGTTGCGAGGCATTATGGCCTGTATGTGGCTGACAAGACTGATGCAGCTGTGGGACAAGCAGTATTATTACATCTGTTTAAAAAGGTGAGCCTTTTATACCTTTCTTTCCCAATGTCTGCTGTGCTATTATGTTATCATGGTTTAATGATAACTATTCTGATTCAGACATGTGAATCCATGAAAGATTCAATACTGGAGAAGAAAATTAGTTACTTACTTGTAACTGTAGTTCTCCAGTATTGGTATCTTTCTTAGATTTTTCATAGATTAACATGTGATTCACCCTCCTCGCCTGAGAGGCTCTCCTTTCTTTCTAAGACTAATGTAGTCCACTTGTGCTAGATGGATTCAGCCTCTCTTGGTAGTATTCTAGAGGGTGCTGTCACCGGTTTGGCTACAGTTTATAGTTTGGTCCTTTTAAAAAAAGGACTTGTATAGGCTATAACACCTATGGTTCATTCCCATTATGTCCTATTGTAGTGATACACATTGCTTTATTATGTTACAGTGGGAATCCCACTTCGACAATGGGGATTGATTCAAGCATGTGAATCTATGAAATATACCAATGCTGGAGAACTACAGTTACAGGTAAGTAACTAATTTTCGTATGGCATGGCCTGGTGGTAAATGTTGTGACCGCAATGATGGGGATAGGAAGGAATAGCTTTTATTGGTGATGGGTACCTTGGCTTGCTTGTGCTGTGTTGGATGCAGGTTGGTTCTCTCTGTGTGCAATGGTACTTTAGTGTGTGGCATGGCCTGGTGGGAAGTGTTGTGAGCACAATGATGGTACTGGAGATCCTACAGTGTCAGGAGTTGGAGTTGCACACAAATCTTAATGATCGGTTGTAGTATTTTTGCTCCAAGTCTGTATTAAATTCCATCCCATTTGCAACTCCATCCCATATGTGTAGGGCCTGAGTCCTGCTGTTTCCTGGTGGGCAGCATGTGCTGCCTTTTTTAGATATTTCTTTAGCCTTCGGTAAAATTTGTTGTTCTCAAGCCCTCCACTAACTATAAATGTATTAATGCAGACATTAATCATACTGGCTGTTGTTTGTGTTTTGTGAACCACATTTTAGAGGGTAACATTGGCAAATCTGTTACCTGGGAAGCAGAATTAGGGTTTTGCCATCAGCAGTGACTACCTAAACTGAGTTTAGGTACTCAAATAACTTTCTCTTACACACCCCAATGGCAGCACATCCACCACCAATGATACTCATAACCTCACATGTGACATTGAAGCATTACTTATCGCCTTGATTATAAGATTGCCTCACTACTCGGGTCCTTTATTCCTCATGCTCTCTCCCAACCCACTCTCTCTCCACCCTTTTTACCCATCTTCTCTCCATCCACCCTCTTCTTCTCCCATGCCTTTATTTGCCAGCCTCTTTCTCTCCCTCACCCCAGCCCTTTCATCCAACCTCTTTATTTCTCCCAGTCCCTCCCATGAAATATCTGTAGGTAGAAATGGCTGAATAGCTGCCCTTTTATAACGATTGTTATTGGTCGGTTAACATTGCTACTGCTGAGCAGTTCCAAGCTGACATAAGTTCTGTCAACAGATTGCCTATGTGTTGTTATTGCATTGGTCAAATATATGATTTATGAAATCAATAATTTATTTAGCATTGTTAATGCATACATTCTGGATGATCTTCTATGTTGTCAAAATGTTGCAAACGTTAAATCATGGCCATTGATTTTCTTTAACTCTTTGTTAAGTTAATAATTTACAGGGAAGTTCACTGATTTTTGTGCAGCAGATTAAGGGACATCAGTTTGTCCTAAAACATGGTATTTTCTTTCTCACCAGGATCAGTGTCTATAATAATGGTATAATGGAAATATTGTGTTAGTAACCAATTTGTATTCTAACTCAGTCAGTGTTCCACCATTTTCTGCCAAATAGCCAAAGTGGTGACCCTTCCCTTTACTTAACTGTACAAATTTCCCTACTCTTCCCACCACCTTTTCTATTTTGACCTTCCCTTCAGCCGTTCCTTCTGACAGCCCTACAGCCATTCTGCTTTTTCAGCATTCTGGGCTACATGCTGTCACACAATAGTCGGTACAAAAGGGGGTGGTGATGGACGGAGCATCTGAACCAATCAAACACTTACACCCAGTCAAAAGATCTGGGTTTGATCCATCACCGTTCTTTAGCCCACTCTGCCACCCCAGTTCAGACATGGCTATATGCAAATCAGTCTGACCCTGTGCCTCATGGGAACAGTCCAGCCCGAACTGCCAAGCCATGCCTTCCCTGGACCGGAAACAAGCTTCCGAGGACCGGTTTCTGGCATTACAGCCGTCTTCAGCCCGGCTTGCTTGAATCCAGTGGCAAAGTGAGCAAGGGACTCACGTCTGAGCATACCCTGCCACACTTATGGCGGCCAAAGCGGTACAAAAGGGGGTGGTGATGGACGGAGCATCTGAACCAATCAAACACTCACACCCAGTCAAAAGATCTGGGTTTGATCCATCACCGTTCTTTAGCCCACTCTGCCACCCCAGTTCAGACATGGCTATATGCAAATCAGTCTGACCCTGTGCCTCATGGGAACAGTCCAGCCCTAACTGCCAAGCCATGCCTTCCCTGGACCGGAAACAAGCTTCCGAGGACCGGTGCTCTCCACACCACTGGAGTCAAGCTATCCTGGCTGAAGACGGCTGATAGCCAGAAACCGGTCCTAGGATGCTTGATCCCGGTCCAGGAAAGACATTTCTTGGCAGTTCGGGCTGGACTGTTCCCATGAGGCACAGGGTCAAGGCTGATTTGCATATGGCCATGTCTGAACTGGGTTGGTGTGGAGTGCAAAAAAACGATGGATTTAGGCCCAGATCTCTGTACTGGGGTGAATGTATGACATTGTTCTGCATTCTGTCCATCAACTGTTGTTTTTCACACAATAGTCAGTATGCCAAAGACGTCTTTTTAGGTCGAACCTACTACCCCGCGCAGCCACAGTCTGTTGCAAGGCTTATTGTGTCTAATCAGGTACATAAAGAGGCTTGGAGCCCGTCCACTGCTTACAATTAGTTGGCTTTCCTATCACTCATTTGCAGCTTCTTCTTTGTGTCTTAGCTTGTCTATTTTATGGTACTCCTTCCCATGGAGCATTGCCTCTTTACCGTTGCTGTGAAATGCTGGCGTCTTTGCTTCCACTGCTTGCTTTTAAAGCACTCTTTTTTTCTGTTAATCACACTCTTGAGAGTGCATGTGTTTTCGAAGGGTTGAGCTCATATTCTTCTCACCCCGCATGTTATCTGTCGGCCAAGTGCTTTTCTCAGTTGCTTATCCCCACTTGCACCCTCAGTGTTGCTTTCCCACCCCTGCCCTCTCCTGTGTTGTTTTGACTCCCCCACTCCCCCCCCCTTCACCCAAAAAATTGATGTTACAAACAGTGGTCCCCAAAGAATAGAGGGAATCCACCTTTTTGGTACCTGTGATAGTGGGGCATAACTGCCTTCTTTTGATCTAACCCTGCCAGGAGTTTCAGGCGAGAATGCAAAGCACCAAACGAACCTGGAAAAGCCTACAAATGAAGATGACTCCGTTTAGTGGCATGCTTTTATGGGCCATTACTTGGTTTAGTGCTGTTTCCCTTGGGCCTCGCGCACTGGCACATGCCATTGTTCGTTGCTCATGCAGCTTTAGAATGTTGGGCATGGTTAGAGTCGGGAATTCTGTAGCTACTGTTTAACATGAATTTGTGATACGGGGCTCCTGATGTAAGGTCAGTTAATGCAGTGCAGTGTGCTTAGTAACTTTCAGTAGCAACAAGTCACTAAGAAAAGACATGATGCCAAATACACTGCCACCGATATAAGGGTCATAGTACCTGATGAAGGGGGAGCGAAGTGTCCAAGTAACTAAATGGATGGAATCAATTTCAAAGAGGCCCATCTAGTTGAGTGCGTGAATGGATTTACCGTTCAGCATAGAAATGGTTGAATAACTCCCATGTTGTGAGAGATTAAATGATGGGGACCCCAGTCTCCCATATCTGACAGGCGTTCATTGGCCTTAGGTGGAATGTGGCCTCTCTGAAGGATGTGGGCCCTTTCAAGGGTTGACCGCCTCCCTCCCCTGCTGGAGCTGCAAGGGCTATGAGAGTGGCCCTGTGAACTTGGATAGTGAGTCTCTATATGGAGGTGTTGTGTTACATAGTCCAGTATCCACGCAGTAGTCGTTGCAAAGCTTCATTTTTAATAAGTAAATACACATACAGGAAACTGGTGTACCAGGTCCAGCAGCCGCAACAGTACTGAGCTGGATCCTTACAATAGAACATGAACAGGTCATACAGTAGAACATGAATGTGTCACTGCACTCTGGAAGAGAATGCAACCCCAACACATACCCCTCCTTATAAACAAACTAAATATGTGTCTAACTACCACCCCACCCCCTTACACAACAAAACAAAAAACGTTAAGCCACTACAAAGTCCTTTAACCATGCAGGCAAATTCCTTTTCCTGCCACTCTTTACAAGCAGCTCCATACTGCATGCCATCATCTACTCTGCCATCCACCACATCGGTACTATCGCCCACAAGATTACTCCTGCCATCATTTTGTACACTAATCTCACTGATATCGGAAGACCAAAGGGGGTCTATTATTTTTTCTAATTTCATTTGCCTCTTCTTACACAAGGCGACACATTTCCAATTCCATACTCTTCCATTCTCTAAACGGACAGCATTTCTAAGAACCTCAGTAATTTTTTATGGTTCAAAAAATGTCCTTTTGTCCTTGGCAACTTGAACAGGTTTTTTTTAATTCTAACCCAATCATCAACTTCTACATGAACTAATTTGACATTGTTACGGAAATCATAATACTCTTTACTCCTTTGTTGATTTTCTTCCTTCACCACTCCAGACGACCACTCCAAAACAGTAGTGTCACATAACCAACCAGGATCGAATTTACACATAGGAGATCTACATCTCATCATCACGAATAGAGATAACCCTGCCAGATCATTCTTGGTAATTCTATACGCCCACATAGCTTTCTTGACAGCTAATTTCCAATCTACTCCTTTGGTAACTGCTGTTTGAATTACACCTTTAACCGCACGTTAAACCTCTCGACTGTGCCATTTCCGCTAGGATTGTAAAGTGCTGTAGTTTTGTGTTTGACCCCCAACTTTGGCAAAAATATGTTTTGGCTGCCAAAGAAGTAAACTGCACACCATTATCGCTCAAAAGGGTGGCAGGAATACCCTCTGACCAAAAAGTTTTATCCAAAAATTCTAGTACTCTGGTGGTGTCACTTTTTCCATAACATCCACTACTGGCCACTTAGACAATAAGTCAATCAACACAATTACATACTCCTGCAACTCACCACCTGGATCCATCAGAACAATGGCAATATTCTGCCATGGCTGATTAGGAATATCAACTTCCGACATAGGAGGTCTCAATGTACTTCAGGTTTTCTCTGAGACAGAGCAAACAACACAACTGCGAACACACCTCTCTACAGCTTTGTCAACACAAGTCCTCCAGAAGGACTCCTTAACCACATTCTTCGTTCTCACTACGCCAAAGTGTCCTTGGTGGCAAAACTCCAATATCCAGCTTCATAAACCCACCAGTGGAATTAAACTGCAAACTCTAAACACGATATCCTTGTTCACAGATAGTTCTGTTCTAATTTCTCTGAAAGCTCCACATTCCTCAGACAATTCCTTCTTGGGCCAATCCTCAGACATGTACCTTAAGATTTCGCTTAGGACCTTGTCCGCCAAGTGCTTATCCTCCCAAACTTTATGCTCAATGGCCGGCAAACCAGAATCCTGTATTAATGCTACCTTGAAGTCTTTCCATTTATCATCCTCACACCCCACCTCTAACGGATTAGGTAACCTGGATAAACAAACAGCAATTAAATTTCCTTCCCTGGAACATATACTATACTGTAGACCTAGTCCTTCATCCTCATAGACAACCTGGCCAATCTCGCTGATGCAGACAAACTACCTTCTGTAGTGAGCAACGTAATGAGTAGTGCAGCTCGCGCATTTCTGGGGCATTTTTTGCTGAATCTGGACTTCTCCTGGTGTCCCGTGGCCCCCCAACAAACCTGTAGCAGCCTTCCCGCCGCCGCAGCTGTCAGCCCTGCGGCCGATGTGTGTGGAAGGCTCGTACTTCATCACCCAGGTACACCTGCGGTCAAGCCGCCACCTCCACCCGCGCACCTGAAGGCGCTTTAAATTCCGCTCATCTCCCGCGTCTCGGGACCGCGCGCGGGCCAAGCCCAGGCACAGGGCGGGCCCTCAGAGGCTCGAGGAGGCCGGGCTGGGCCACTCCCCCTTAGTTGTCCCCCCCGTAACAGCGCTCAAGGTGACTTTTGACTTTTCCATTTTTCGACATTTGTTTTGCCATTTATTTGCACGTCTACATCTTGTGTTTGTATTATAACTGTATCTAAGGGGGGTACTGTACACTATACTTGTAGCCGTGCCAAGGAATTATAACATAACATGGATAAGTCTAAAAATACGCCAATGTCGACCAGATCCACCTCTAGGAAAAAGGCGCAAGTCACCACCCCATTACCAACTCTCACCGCAATTGATAGAATGCTTCAAAAGAGAATAGGTGTAGTGGTCAATGCGATTGAGAATACGGAGAGGCGCCTCTCCTTACCTCCAAGCATGTGTTTAGCCAATCGGTCAACTCAAATCACTACGCATGTTAATACCTCTAATACTACCGTGTTCTCACAGGATTCTATCCTCATGCAATCATTCGCAGGTCTCCCAAAAATAGATAGCAACCAGATAATTACGTTAGATCAAACCTTACCACCCAAGTTTGACAACAGGGAAAGCAGGTTGTCATTGACTCCTAGCCTGCAGTTAAATGTAGAACCCTCCAACCTCATTCATGCGTTAGACGGAGAAGAAGGGACTGTCGATTGCATCTCTAAAGGGACTGTCGATTGCATCTCTAATGAAGTTTGTACTTCATCTGATAAAGGGAGCCCCCCAAATGAGGGCTCGAGAGGGAAAGAGTACACAGATAATTTGTCACCCTGAAGAACTAAGAGGGCTGCCAGTAAACCCAGGGCAAAACCGAAGATTGCATGGCACAAACCTAGACCCGGGCAGAGGAGAAGCACGAGCCATACACAGAGGATTATCCACAGGGTGCCACAACCTAATACAATAACAGCCCAAAACCAGATAGTACACACACAGGGACTCACAGAGCAAGACACCACCGAATTAGCAAACCAGGTCTGTGATAATTCTACTGGTGTGAAGACACTCATGGAAAAAATGGAACACCTAATGAGGTCTCTCATGCTCCCCATTCATGAAAGGATAAAAATAATAAGGGAGAAACTGGAGAAACTAGAAGTAGCACAACAGCAAAATAACGATGTGGGAGTGCTGGCTTGATAAACAGGCGTGAAGGCTGCAATAATGGTTTAGAAATAGGTTTATTAATAGAAAGGGGAAGTGGAAAGGATTGGGGAGTTCGGATTTCTTCTTCCTCTGACGATTCCTGAGATGAGCCGGAGGAACTTGAGGCTTGCAAAGTTGTTTTCTTGCCCTCTGGTTCTTCTGGACCGGGATGGTTTTTCCGGAGGCTCATAGAAGGATAGAGATAGACAAAATAGGGGTATTGTCAGAATGGAATTCTTTTTACATAGGGTTTCTTTTCCCTTCACCACACCGTTGTGACTTTGCAGGGATTAGCACAGTTATAGGATGGCACCGAATTTTCCTTTCTTAATACAGGTTCGAGGGAATGGTGAAATTAAGTGCCTAGGGAAGACTTTTAACATGAACGTGGGGATGGGGAGCTTAAGTGCCTAAGGAAGAGAGAACCACATGTGTTTGGCCGTGTAGTCTATTTCCAGGTATACATAGTATAGTACACAGATTCTGCGTGATGTCCCGTGGTGCTCTACCCTCCCGCTATATCTTCTTCCTCCCCCTCCCTCTGTGTCCCCGAGTCGGTTACACTCACCGACCCCGCCGTAACTCTCCTCCGAGTTACGGCCGCCTTCCAGCCTCCTCCGGACACCACCAATCCTCCGACCAGCTTTCCTCGACGTCGTCCGGCGCTTCGGAATTCTCCAAGTTGGGTCCCGCGTCTTCTCCACCGGGTCCCGCGTCTTCTCCACCGGGTCCCGCGTCTTCTCTCTTCTGTTCCGTCGCACAACCTCGCTCTCCTTCTCCTTCCGCGTTCTCCTTAGTGTCCCGACCCGGCGCACTTATCATTGGCTCTCCTTTCTCCCTTCCGGGGGTATGGGGGTTGGACTTCCGGGTCAAACCGATGACCGGCATCCTCCTGTGGAAACACAGGAGACGAACATGGGCGTTGTAGTTCCATGGGACTTTGCTGACACCACGGATGCATCTGCGTATTCCGGGTAAGGGCGGACTCTTCCTCACAAATGACATTTTGACAAAATGTATCCAACCCCTTAAACCACAGCCTCAACATAAACATAATGTTAAACCATCGGACTCACCAAACAACAAAAACACCCAAGATGCTGTATTGGATACACGTAAGTCAGCTAAACAGATACAGACACAGATACCTCCAGATAGAAATCACAAGGAGCCTCAAAACAATTGAGGCGAAAGCAGGGTCGTGTTGCACCCTCTAGATGTACAGCCAAGGGAAGCAGTAGCAGAAAACGGAAATGGGGGGGATGGGAGTGAGTGGGCGGCAGAGGGCTCGTCCACTACTGTTATCAACAGTCAGCTAGAGCAACCCAAAAGACCAAGACCTGTTAATAAGAATGTGCGCATAGATCTACCCCCTGAATCCCACCCTTTTACCGTGGTCATGATAGGTGTACCATCACTAGGAGAGGGGAAATTGGAAAATCATAGTGAACTAAAAAATAAAGTCAGCCATTGGTTAACCAAATATAGACCAATTCCCTCACACCTAAACGGCCAAATACTTAATGTTAGAAGGGTAAATTGGGTGGGCCAGAGAAACAAGGTCTCAGATGGCGATTGCGTCATCATAAATTTTAAAGTTGGTGCGTGGTAAGCTATATCAGTGGCTGGAGTGAAGGCGATCTAGAAAGTAGGATTCAAACTGTCGAACTCAGTTACTTTTACCCACCAACCACATTGACTCAAAGAAATAAGCCCCAACATTATACAAAGGAAAGCGGGTTTTATGATCGCTACGATTATCAATACAGGACTAATGGTAATCTGTACCAAAACTATACCCATGAAAATAGGTACCACGATTTCCTTGATAATCTATACAGGGTTCCTATTTTTAATCGATTTAATGCCTTCCACTCTCAGGGAGACCTTGAAGCAGTGGATTTACTTTGTGCATAGACTCCGCTCCCCGACAGTTACAATTCCTCTCAATTACGAAGTGGGATAGCATACAGGGAACAAATGAAGGTAGATCCGGTTTTTCTAACCGCTGCACGGGATATGACTATTCCATTCATAGATAACCCAGCTAGGGCAACTGACGTGGCTGAGCCCCATTTAGGGCAACTAGTGGCAGATAACATCCCCCTGAATCACAGAGGCCTAGATAAAGTACACCTCGTAACAACCTGCGAACCCACTCAAGTGTCAAAAACTATCCAGAGAGACGATATTAAAGCAAATATAATCGCAGGGGTCAGCACTGAAACGAGTCTTGTGGCTCCCCCAGAAACAGCTTTAGCCGCATGTGTGATGGCCCCTACTGAATCGCCGACCCCTAGACTCAATATAATCTCCTGGAATATCGCTGGGCTGGAAGGCAAAATTAGTGATCGGACCTGGGTAACCTTTATAAGATCTTTTGCAGTGGTATGTCTCCAAGAGACATGGCTGGTCGGGAATGATTCATCCATAGAAGGGTATAAAAGTTTCTTTGTATCTGCGGAGCCGTCACGTAGCGGTAGAGCCAAAGGGGGCTTGGCTGTGTTTATTGATCTAGCATTAATATGCACAGTCACAAGGTACTCCTTCCGTAACACTGATATCCAAGTGCTGTTGGTTAAGAAAGGGAAAGATTCACTAACCCTGATAGATTTTTACAATGCCGTAAATCATAATGGCGAGTGTAGACTCATGGATCTGGGTAATTTTCTTAGGAGTAACATGGAAAGCCTCCCACACCAAATACTCATTGTAGGGGACTTCAGCGCACACCCCTGTGGGAACCCAGGGGATACTGTAATGGGTTCACTGGGTTGCCACAGACAGAGAGGCTTTCATTTTGATCACACAAGGCGGGGTAACTTGTTGAACGACCTCCTGAATGAATTCAATCTAACCTCGGCCATGTCTGAGGTGGCTGACCATACCCTCCATGATGTACCCACTTATATAGGTAATTCAGGGGGTTCCTACATCGACCATATACTTCTCTCTGGTGACCTTGGTACCTCTATCTTGGACTTTAAAATTCAGGAGAACCAACATAGCGACCACAATCCAGTTTGTATTCAACTGGGTGGTGTGATACTTGAATCGCGAAGAAGAGGTTAGATGGTGGCGTCCTAAAATGTACTGATGGCAAACGTCGTCTAAAGTGGGCAATGGTAAACTCGAGCCACTTATACGAATTATTTAATAACACGTGTGGCCCTGAGTTATCTCTTTGTGTGTCTTTGGCACCTCCACCCCTGGAGATCCTTTCCGCTTTTGACGGTATCATTTCTAAAGTTGGGGCAATGTTAACCGTGCCCTGCACGGGGCCGGCTCGCAGTGGCCCGAAATGGTTTGATCATTCTTGCTCCAAGGCAAGTCGCGATTTAAAGGCGGCCTTAAAGGCCAGGCCTAGAGACCTGGCAAGAATCAGGGCATCACGCACCCATTATAACAAGGCCCTAGCGAAACGCAAATCAGAAGTGAAGGCCTCAATTTGGAAAAACCTGTTAGATCCCAAAATCCTTGGAAATAGTGCAAAGTTTTGGGAAATCATAAATAAACCTCTTTTTGAATTAACAGGTAACTCCGCTGTAGGCTCTAACATACCAGAGGAAGAGTGGGTCTCTCACTTTAGCTCTATTTTTAATAGTAACCTACCACAAGCAGAATTTAAAAATGGTGTTTTAGAAAATAACCCCCGTGCTTTTCTATTAATGAGGTTGAAAAGGGAATCAAGGGCTTAACAAGTAATAAAGCTCCGGGGCCCGACGGTTTGCTCCCGGACCTTTTTAAGTCATGTACATCACTGTGGGCGCCTGTCCTTACTGCTGTGCTTGATGCAGCCGCTGTATCTGGATGCCCCAGGTCATGGGTAGTTTCCACGATAGTTCCCGTGTTCAAGAAAGGGGACCGTAATAGTACGTCCTGTTACAGACCAATATCTTTAATCGATTCTGTGGTCAAAGTAGCGGGGGGGGGGGGGGGTAATCTTGAACAGATTAACAACTTGGGCGGAAGAGCATAACATAATTTCCCCGATCCAATACGGTTTCAGGCCAGGCCCATTCCACCATCTCACAGTGTCTCAATTTGTATATGGTCCTGGGAAAATACACTTTGGCACGTCAGGGGACAATACACATGGCTTTTATGGACCTCACATCAGCCTTCGACTGTGTCAATCGGGCTAAGCTTTGGGAGGCCATGGGCCACATGGGTGTGGAGCAAAATCTAGTTAATTTGTTGGCAGATTTGCATCAGGACACAAGAGCAAATGTACGCTACTCCCAAGAGTTAAAGGTAACAAGGGATTTCGGGGTGCACCGGGGAGTCCGACAGGGCTGTATTTTAGCTCCGTTCCTTTTTAATTTATATATTAACAATTTGGAGGAGAACCTTTTAAACAATGGAGCAGACTATCCCTTTGTTGGGCGCAAAGGTCTACCCGTCTTACTCTATGCGGACGACGCCGTTTTGTTGGCAAGTTCCACAAAAGGGCTTCAACTGTTACTTGACTCCTTTTACAGCTTCATGAAATCCCGAGATCTCGCCATTAACAAACACAAAATCCTTTGTGATGAACGTAGGGAAGGGCCACAAAAAGACATTCTCATTTTATGTTAATGGGGAGAAGATCCCAACTACAAAAACTTTTTCATATCTGGGTGTCTTGTTCGATAACCAGTTGAATTGGGGTCCTGCAGTACAAAGGAAAAGGGGGGTGTTAACTCGGGCTAACGCGGCCATCTTTAGCTTTGCTAGGAAAATGGGCAATCGCCCAAATGCTGCACTGCTAAATATTTATCAGGCAAAAAGTGTGGCGTTAGCCTGTTATGGGAGTGAGCTCTGGGGGCACACGGCAATCAATGAATTGGCGGTAGCAGAAAATAATTTCCTAAAACAAATGCTAGGGGTCCCAAGGGGAACGGCTAGTTTTATAGTGCATGAAGAACTGGGCGTCCCCTTTTTAAGCGATACTGTAGCCCTACGACCTCTAATCTGCTGGCTAAACAGTTGGCTAAATAAAAAGCTGCCACTTAATCACCAACTTCTGAGAGAAGCCTTATCGTGGGACAATATGCACAAAATCCCGTGGCTCAAATATATGAAAGACCGCTTCTCAGAATTGGGGCGTCCTGAGCTCTTTATAAGACCTGATTCCATTAGCAGATCTGATGTTGCATATGTGAGGAAATTTTTTTTCCTTTCTCGGTATCTGTACCGAGAGGAGGTGGAACTGAATAAAAGCAGTGTCCGTAAATATGTTGTAATAAAATCTACACCTAGTATGGAACCGTATCTGTCTTGGCCATTGTCGGGCTTTGATAGATTTTTGCTAACAAGGTTCCGTCTTTTTTCATTTACTTCTTGCTGTTCCCAAGGGGAGCCACCGAGGACAAGTGCTACCGTCCTGCGGCTGCGACAATGTGTCTCCGCAGGACCTGGTGCACTTTTTATTTATTTGCCCTTATTATGCCATACCTCGGAGGCTCTACCTAAAGCCCCTGCTCAAAAATATGAATTTTACACAGGTTAGACCTGCACTTTGTTATTTACAGCTGCTAACCCACGATTGTACTTTATATGTAACCGTTTTTTTAAAATTAGCACTAAAATTTAGAAACAGCATGGATGGTTAAATGTTTTAAATTGTTTTTAACACTGTATTGTATATGATGAATTGGGGTTTTTTAATTTTGGAAGAGAGCTTTAGATTGTTTTAACCTTTTTTTTAAAAAAATTGTCTATTGAATTGTGCTTTTATGGTTGTTTGTTTGAATAACCGAATAAAGATCTTTTGAATTTGAATTTGAGTGGTTTATGATCACTGCAAATGACAACATACCTTCCCCAAATAAAAGCTCTGAAGTGATCAAGCACATGCACACGCTAATGCCTCCCTATCTATGATGGGATACTTCTCCTCTGAGGGGGATAGAGACCTGGATGCAAACAGGATGATGTTTTCCTTGCCCTGTCCATCCCTTTGAGTGAGAACTGCCATAAGACCCTTGTTGCTAGCATCAACTGTGATAAAACGATCCAATTGGGGTCAAAACTGTTCAAGCATGGTACTTTTTCCCAAAATTCCTTAATGTATTGGAATTTTTCTCCACACAGGGAATCCCAGCAAGATTTTGCATGTTTCTTGAAAAGTTGTCTGATATTGAACACCCTCTCAGAAAAGTTAGGAATACATTTGGCACAATATTCAACCATTCCGAGGAAAGACCTTACCTCATCCTTACTCGTGAGAGACAGTGCTCTTGTTATAACATGTATCAAAGCCTGTTTAGGCTTAACACCATCTTCACTAATCACATGGCCCAAATAAGACACACTTCTTTCTGCAAACTTGAACTTGCTAAACTCAATTGTCAGTCCCTTGCTTTCTAAGATTCCCAACACTTTATGCAATTTCTCATCATGCTTGATTTTATCCTCCCCAAAGATTAAAATGTCATCTTGAAAAAACAATATACCATTTTTCTTTCCAATCAATGTGTGCGTTAGTCTTAGGAATACAGCCGCAGCTGAAGCAAGGCCAAATGGCATTTGTTTGAATTGAAAACATCCAAAAGGCGTGATGACGCTCGAGCAGACTTTGAATGACGCGGCCCCCAACTTATGCCCAACCGCTGTACTGTTCAATAAAAAAAAACGGCGAGTACAACGGATCGGTAGATCCCAAGTTGTACCAAAAATCTTCTCCAAAAGCAATGCGCCTTGATGGTTGAAATCCCAGGAATCTTCCCACAGTAACATTCAGCTGCCAAAGTCTCAATATGGTAAAAATCAGAAAGAGACACGTTAGTGATAGATTCCTTACCCTAGAATAGCGTCAGACTGGATCCGGAAAGTTTGCTTAGAGGTACCCCTGCGCGTCAGTAGGTGGCGTCGTGCAGCTCCGCGTCCGTCACTGGCGTCCTAAGCGCCGAGATGACGCCACGGAGACTACTTAGGTGCCACCCATGCGCGATGACGTCAGTTCTTTCTTTTTCCGCGCCAAAAGCGCAGATCCGGATTGAGCACGTACCTCATTTATTTTTTGACTTCTCTTTTGAGATTTTTTGTCTCCTCTTGTCTCCTGGTGCACGTAGAGATGCCCGGATTTAAGTTTTGTGGGTCGTGCCGGTAACATGTAGGTGACGCACCCCTACGATGGGTGCCTCTACTGCCTGAAGACCGACCATGACTCCTGGGACTGTCGAGAATTTCGAGCCATGGCCCCGAAGGCCTTGCGGGAGCAGCCCCAGAAGTTGCTGGAGGTCCAGCATTCCTCTCACCGCCACTCCGGGTCTAGGGGCCGTTCACGGGACCGCTCGCGGGACCGGAGGTGTCGCTCCTCGGGCTCGAAGTCTTCGCCTTCAGATTCCGGTGAGCAACGCCATAAAAAGAAGTTGAAGAAGCGTGTTTGCTCTAAGACGTCCCCCCCGTTGCTTCCCGGAGGCTGACGAGGGGGACAGGAGCTCCGCCCCTGAGGTTCCTCTGAAGCCAGGGAGTCCCGCGGCCTACCCGCTCTACCTGGGTCTGTCTGCGACTCCCGAACAGATGCAAGAGTTTCCTGCTGCCATGGACTCCCTTTTTAGGCCCCGGGCTCCCGCTGGCGCATCTTCGGGCCCGCGGTCCCGTGTCCAGATCCTGTTGGCACGGCTGCTCCGCCACCGGCGCCACAGGATCCTGCGCCGCTGGCTCTGGCCCCGGCGCCACAAGGTGCAGCGCCGCTGGCTCCGGAGCCGCCCTTGGCTCTGCCCCAGGCGCCGCACTGCGTACCGTTTATCCCACCCCTGCCCCGGACTATTTTGTTCCGACCTGGGATCCGAATTGGGATACGGCTCCGGCTCAGCCCCTGCCGGCGCCATTCCCGACGCCGCTTGTCCCTTCTCCGGCTCTGGCCCTGCTGCCGCGACCGGCTCCCTCTACACCGAAGCCGGACGAGGACTGGGACGGATCTGAGGAACCCCTTGCCCGGCAGTGTGACTCCGAGCAAGATTGGGTGGATCTTGAAGATGTGGGTGAACTTTGTGTCTTCTGACCTGGAGTTTGCCTCTCCTCCACCTACTATGGAGGAGGGTGCGTCCTACACCGTAGTGCTGGGTCGGGCTGCGGAGGATCTCAATCTCGACCTCCCTATCGTGGCCCTTAAAACCAACCTCCTTACGCAGGTGCTCCAGACGGCGTCTGCGTCGTCGGAGCCGCTGCGCCCTTTCAATGAGGCCCTCTTGGGCACTTGGTTGCGGCCGGACAATGGGGCGCCGGTGGATAAAAACGTCACCTGGCGTCACCGCCCGGCTCCTGGTGATCCCGCCTTCTTGACCACTCACCACACGCCTGAGAGCCTAGTCATTCAGGCCTCGACATCGCAGAGTGCCTTTCCCATGGCTCCGCCGGATAAGAACTCTAAAAGTCTTGACCAATTTGGCAAGAGAATGTTCTCCTCAGCCAGCATGGGGTTGCGGTCGGTTAACACGGTCTGCTTGTTGGGCCGTTACTCCAGCGCGGTGTGGGATTCTGTAACTCAGGTCTTGCCTCAGTGTTCTGAGGGGGTCCAGGCTGTCCTTTCCCAAGCAATTGCAGAGGGTAAGGATGCGGCGAAGTTTGCAATCCGGTGTGGTTTGGACACCGCTGATTCGTTGGGCAGGGCGATGTCTAAGACTGTGGCGTTGCGGCGCCACGCCTGGTTGCGTTTCACTGGTTTCTCACACGATGTCCAGAGTTCCCTCATTGACATGCCCTTTCATGGCTCCCGCCTCTTTGACGATAAGGCCGACAATGCCCTGGAGGGCTTTAAAGACTCTCGGGTCACGGCCAAGTCTTTGGGTCTTTCCACAAAGAACCCTGCCACGCCTGGGTTTCGTTCCTTTCGTGGCCAGGGCAGGGGCACCAAGGCACGCTCTTCCAGCAAGCCTGTGCAGAACCAGTCTCGCCACGGCCGTTGATTCCGCAGGGGACGGGTCTGGAAACCAGCGCGCGGGTCAGTCCACTTCCACCCCCGCTGCTTCTGCCTCAAAGTCTTCCTAATCCGAGCTTCAAGGAGCACCCGACGCCGGTGGGTGGCAGGATCCGCCACCTCCTCCACCACTGGCGCAAAATTACATCAGACAAGTGGGTGCTGCAGATAATAAGCCACGGTTACGCATTCCCCTTTCTGTCCTTCCCTCTGGTCATGCCACCTCGGTACCACAGCATGTCGGGAGATCATTTGACTCTTCTCCCCAGGAAGTCTCGGCCATCCTGGCCAAGGTGGCCATCGAGCGCGTTCCCGGTCTGGAAGTATGGAGTGGTTGTTATTTCCACTACTTTCTTGTACCCAAGAAGGAGTAGGGAGGCCTGCGCCCCATCTTGGACCTCTGGGACGTCAACCGCTTCCTCCGGAAGGAGAAGTTCAAGATGCTGACATGTGGCTGTGGTCCTGACTGCCCTAGACCATGGCGACTGGATGGTGGCGTTGGACTTGCAGGACTCATATTTTCACATCCCTGTCCTGCCGGGCCACCGGCGCTACCTGCGGTTCACGGTGGGCCAGGAGTATTTTCAGTTTGTCGTGCTCCCCTTCGGCCTTACCAGTGCCCCTCGGGTGTTCACGAAAGTGATGGCGGTGGTCGCAGCTCATCTGCGCAGGTCAGGGGTGTCAGTCTTCCCCTACCCCAACGACTAGCTGTTGAAGGCGGGCTCGCCCCAGGCAGTCGTCTCCCACCTCCAGACTACGGCCGACCTCTTGCATTTGCTTGGGTTCCCCATCAATGTGCTGAAGTCGCACCTGAGTCCCTCTCAGAAGCTCCCCTTCATCGGAGCAGTTCTGGATTCAACGCTGTTTCGGGTTTATCCTCCCGAGCAGCGGGTCCGGGATATTCAGGCTATGATTCTGCTCTTTCAGCCTCTATCCTGGGTTTCTGTCAGGCTGGCCCTCCGGCTCCTGGGCCTGATGGCCTTCTGTATCCTGCTGGTGACGCATGCCAGATGGCATATGCGGGCTCTGCAGTGGGACCTGAAGTTCCAGTGGCACAGCATCACAGCGACCTGTCCGATCGCGTCCAGATCTCAGAGGGCGCTGCACGACAGTTGTAGTGGTGGCTCATGAATCATGATTGGGTCAGTGGCAGATTCCTCTCCCTTCCCCAACCGGAGCACACAGTGGTGACGGATGCGTTCCTCCTGGGATGGGGAGCCAACATGGGAGAGGTGGAGATCAGAGGCCTCTGGTCTCCGGCGGAGTCCCGGCTCCATATCAACCTTAAGGAGCTGCGGGCGATCTGACTTGCTGTGAAGGCATTCCTTCCCTCTGTCCGGGAAAGTGTAATGCAGGTGTTCACGGACAACACCACCTCCATGTGGTAGTGCAACAATGTGGCTTTGCGCCTCTGGGCATGGCTGGAACATCAAGGCATTTTCTTGGTGGTTCAACACCTGGCCGGTTCTCTGAACGCCAGGGCAGACGAACTAGGACGCCGGTGCATGGTGGATCACGAATGGCATCTGAACTTGGACGTGGCGCAAGGTCTCTTTCTGCAGTGGGGAGAGCCTTGGTTAGATCTATTCGACACCGAAGAGAACTCGCTATGTCATCTGTTCGGCACGTTGGAATTTCCAAGGCGGCACTCGCTCGGAGACGCTTTTCGTCACGAGTGGAGTTGCGGTCTGTTGTACACCTTTCCACCTATACCACTTCTGCCCAGAGTGCTGAAGATCAGGCTCAAGTCATTCTTGTGGCTCCGGACTGGGCTCGAAGGGTATGGTATCACGAGCTACTTAGTATGAGCATCGATCACCCGATCCATCTGCCTCTTCGGGAGGATCTTCTGTCTCAGCAGCTGGGGACGGTCCTCCACCCGAACCTGTCCAGCCTCCACCTCCATGCGTGGAGATTGAGCGGCGACAATTGACCCCTTTCGATTTTCCTCCCGAAGTCAGTAATGTCATTCTGGCAGCCAGGCGTCCCTCCACCAAAACGGTATACGCATGCAGGTGGAACAGATTTGTGGCATGGTGCGCAGCAAAGGCTGTGGATCCCCTTTCTGCCCCTCTTTCTGAGGTTCTTCTGTTCCTTCTCTTTGGCCCAGCAGGGCTTTGCTCTGGGTACTATCAAAGGTAATCTTTCGCCCATCTCCGCCTTTCTACAGCTTCCAGATCAGCCTTCTCTTTTTAAGTCCCCGGTTGTTAACCGTTTTCTTAAGGGCGTTAGGCATTCGTTTCCACCCGTACCCTTCATGATGCCTTAGTGGGACTTAAATCTTGTCTTGACTTTTCTGATGTGCGCTCCCTTTGAGCCCCTTCATAACTGTCCCTTACGTCTTCTCATGTTAAAGACGGCTTTCCTGGTTGCTATCACCTCTGCCAGAAGAGTGAGTGAGCTCCAGGCCCTTTCTTCCAAACCTCCTTTCCTTTCTATTCATCCGGACAAGGTGGTTTTAAGGACCCGTCCTTCTTTTCTGTCAAAGGTTGCCACGCCCTTCCACATCGGGCAGACCATCACTTTGCTCACCTTCTTTCCGAATCCTTCAAGGGAAGAAGAGTCTCTCCACCGTTTGGACCCAAAACGTGCGCTCGCATTCTATCTGCAGCGTATACACCAGTTCTGGGTGGATGATCAGCTTTTTGTTAGTTAAATGGGTGCCAAAGAGGGTTGGGCTGTGCACAAACGAACCATCTCCCGTGGGTTGTTCTGTGCCTCAAAGCATGTTACTCCTTGGCCAAGAAAGAGCCTCCTGTGGGGATGCGTGCTCATTCGACTAGGGTAACTGCAGCTACTACTGCCTTGGGATGCGGCGTTCCCTTGCAGGACATTTGTCAGGCAGCTTCGTGGGCCTCGCTGCACACGTTTACAAAGCACCCCTGCCTTGACAGTCAGGTTCGGAGAGACGGCTTCTTTGGCCGTTCTGTGCTCCGTGACTTTCTGATCTTGTTTGCAGACCCACCACCGGGGTTGGTATTGCTGGGGTATCTGTTCTAAGGTAAGGAATCTATCACTAACGTGTCTCTGTCAGATGCACAAGTTACTACTTGTGTAACGATATATCTGTAAGAGACATTAGTTTGTGATAGATTCCTTACCGCCCCACCCATCCTCCCCATTCTGCAAATTGATTACTAGGGTTAAGGTCATCCCCTTTTAGGGCCTTCGTTTTATGCACCACTGGTCAGTATCTTGTATGGCTCTGCGTTTCGGCGCGGAAAGTCGTGTACAGAACTGACGTCAGCGTGCATGGAAGCACCTAAGTAGTCTCCGTGACGTCATCTCGGCGCTTACAACGCTAGTGACGGATGCGAAGCCGCACAACCCCAACCACCGATGCGCAGGGGTACTGCTAAGCAAAACTTTCCGGATCCAGTCTGACGCCTGGGGAATATTCTAAGGTAAGGAATCTATCACTAACTAATGTCTCTTACAGATATGTTGTTACACAAGTAGTAACTTGTGCTTCACACCACAAGGAAAACAAAAAATAATGCTTATAATCCAATGGGTGCAGAGTTTGTAGGAAGTCCTCCGCTCGTTGCCAAAATTATTGGTACATAATCCAGTATCCACGCAGTTGTATTTGAAAACCTTTGTTTTAATAAGTAAATCCAAATGCAGGAAACATGTGTCCTAGGTCCAGAAGCAGTACTTAGCTGGAACCTTATAATAGAACATGAACTGGTCATAAAGTAGAACATGAATATGTCACTGAACTCTGCCATAGAATGCAACCACAACAGGAGGCCCAGTGGATATGGACTTTTACTCACCAAAACGCCGGGAATAGCAGAGTGCTGCATCTGATGCCTCCCCCACCCACACCCAACTACATCACAGAAAGGGACCGCATAAAACCGTGACCTAGGTAACATCACGAGTCACTATAAAGCCCTTGTGGCATTACTGGAAATAACATCACCAAAGGTTAAAAAAAAGGCAACAAACCTTCAGTAAGTAATAAAAAATAAATTATAGCTAAAATGGTACTTTTTTTACCAACCACATAATTTACAAGCATGCGGTTTTAAAATACCAAGGGGCACAGCTATGAAAAGACCGTCATATAATAATCCTATTCCTGGGGCTCCGCAGTCTATTGGCATAGTCCTAAATGCATCTTCAAATGTTCACACAAAGACTAAAATCCCCAGGTACTGCTTACATTGTCTGACCAACAGTTACTTGTTTAGTCACAGCTAACATATGTCAAAACATAACTTCTGATGCCCTGCTACAGCCACAAAAGCCCAGGGAAAAGCACCACTTGCCTGCGCAAAACCAACATATACTCATCCGGGCACAACTCCATATGACCAGTGATGTTTCATAAGATTATCTCTAATTGGTGGCTGGCCCTCGGTGGTACACTTACGCAGCCTGCCTTTATCATAATCATTCTGCACAAAGTCTGCACCTGCCTAGCCCCAAAAGAAGTGTGCGGGGGTGGGGGCATGTAGTGATGGCATATTCTTTTATGGAATGTGTTGTAGGAACACTGTACATGTAATTATAGAATGCTTAGTTATAGAACGTTGTATATGTAATCTCTGTGCTTGTTGTTCTAAAGAATGTTATGATCCAATTGGATGTGCAGTCAGCTACACTTGAGCTGCTTGTTTCCTTCGTTCCTGCTTTTCCCTTTATTCAATTAAATTGGATTATACATTACTCCATGACTTGTTCCATTCCTTCAAGATACTACAGTTTTTGGCGACGAGGATGGGATATAAGGTCACTCTTTCTCAAGACAAAAAAGGTCCTGAAGAAGTTTTTGGGAAATTACTGAAAGTGGGGTATAAAAGCAACAAAAATTCAAGAAAAAGAAAATGATTTTTCCTGATAAGAAGAGTAATGAAGGGCAGAAAAAGTTTAGCACTGTGATTTGTTACAGATGTGGCAGTTATTCTCATTCTGCTACGTATGATAGATGTCCTGCAAAAGCTGCAAAATGCATAGAATGTGGTTTGGTTGGCCATTTTTCTAGGGTTTGTAATCGTAAAAGCAAGAAACCTTCTAAAGGTAAAGTTGCGTATGTACAAGACTCCTCCTCATCCTCAAGTGACACGGATTTGCAAGTGAATTTGGTACAATTGAAGAAAGTAGTACTGAATATCACTAGCGATGTCTCTTCTAAACCTTTGTTTCACATTTCATTGGGAGGGGTTATGATACAATTAGCCGCTGATTCTGGTTCACCTTTTACAATTGTGTCACAGCATGTCTGGAGGAGTAAATTTGTCAACAGCATAAGAGAATGGTTGGAACCAAATGACATTTCGGCTGAAGGTTACACTGGTAAAAGCATAGAAATGTTAGGATATAGAACTTTAATCTTCCGCTTTAAGGAAAGACAATGCACTGGTAAACTGTACATATCCAAGGAAGGGCCTTCAGTTTTGGGATGGAAGGACCAGAAGATGTTAGACATAATTCTTAATCCCAATAGCAAGGAGCAGGTACTGGTTTCTTGTGAAAGTGTAGACACTAAGAAGTGGGTCTTAAAGGAGTTTCCGGAAGTATTTGAGAGTCGCATGGGTAAATTAAAAGGCTTCACTCATCAAATTCGCTTGAAGGCGGGGGCATGTCCTAAAGTTCATAAGGCTAGGAACATCCCTTTCATTGTCAGGGATGAAGTCAAAGGCGAGTTTGACAAGATGCTTGCTAACAAGGTTATTGAGCCTATAGAAGCTGCCGAATGGGTTTCTCCATTGCTCGTAGCCCGTAAGTCCAATGGTAGGCCCGTTTATGTGTGGATCTTAGGTATCCGAACAATAACATCTTGTTTGACCAGTTTCCACTGCCTAGAATAGATGAAATGCTTGCCTTGACACGTGGTGCAAGATGGTTCTCAACGTTGGACCTTTCTGCGGCGTATCAAGTGGTGCTGGACAAAAATAGCAGGCAGTTTACTTCCTTTTGTACACCATTCGGGTGTTATAGGTTTAGACGTATGCCTTTTGGATTGGCATCGGCTGCGGCCGTTTTTCAAAGGCTTATGTCTAATCTATTTGGCCATATCAAAGATGTTGTGTTTTTTCAAGACGACATATTGATTATGGGGAAGGACAAAGCCCAGCATAATATTTTATTAAGAGAGGTTTTGTCTATTCTTAAGAGCAATGGTTTGGTAGCGGAGGGTACCAAAAGTAAGTTCTCAGAAAGGTCGGTCACATACTTAGGCCATGAAATTGGAGGCGATGGTATTAAACCTAAAAGTTCCTTAGTGGAAGCTATTCTCAATGCCCCTGCTCCCAAATCAAAGGATGATTTGCGTTCATTCTTGGGTTTGGCCGAGTTTTATGGGAAATTTGTTTGTAATTTTCCGCAGAAGACTTATGAGATGCGGTTACTAATGAAAAACAAGGTTCCTTTTCTTTGGAATGAGGGCTGTCAGAAATCTTTTGATTGCATCAAGAATGCAATTGCGAATGCACCTGCACTGCAGGGTTTTGATCCTCGTGCAGAGAATATTGTCACGACTGATGCCAGTGGGACAGGTTTGGGGGGTGTATTATCTCGGATCTCAGAAAAAGGAGGTGAAGTGGTCATTGCATTTGCATCCCACTCGTTGTCTCCTGCTGAGGCAAAGTATTCAGTAATAGAGCGGGAGACATTAGCATGTGTATGGGCCATGGAACATTTTAGGAAGTTCATTTGGGGAAAGAGGTTTTTTGCTGAGATCAGACCACAAACCGTTAACAAAATTGCTCACCACGGAGGGTTTATCCAAAGCATCTGCGAGGATTGCAAGAATGTCAATGAGGATTCAGGATTTTGTTTATGACGTGCAATATGTTCCGGGGGCTAAAAATGTAATTGCAGATTTCCTCAGTAGGCTTCCTTTGCCTCTCAAAGAGGTCGATCCTGATCCTTGGAATGATATGTGTGTAGCTGCAGTCTTTACTGATACTCCTGGTTTGTCTAAGGACAAGTGGGATGAAGAGAATATAAAGGATGAACTTCTACAGACTGTAAAAGACAGAGTCATTCAAGGTTGGAGTAAGGATTGTAAATTGGATCCTAAATTAAGACCTTTTTGGGAGGTCCGTGATGAGTTAAGTGTTGATGGTGCATTTTTGTGTAGAGCTGGGAAAATTGTACCTCCTATAGGCATAAGAGACAGTATTGTAATTTTGGGTCATGAGGGACATCAAGGTATTTCTCGCACCAAAAGGAATATTAACATTTTGTACTGGTGGCCCAGGGTGGATCTGGATATTGAAAGACATGTTCGACACTGTATCCAATGTGAGAGTGCAGACAAATCACAAACAACTCTTAATCCTCCTATGTCTTCGTTAGGTTGTCCAAATTTACCTTAGGAGCATGTTGCGTTTGATATAATGGGTCCTGTGATTTGGCAAGATGGCATTTCAAAGTACATTTTGGTTCTTGTGGATTTGTTTTCAAGGTCGATTGAAGTTGAGGTAGTCACTAGTGTTAACACACAAGTGGTGATCAATTTTTTGGACAAGTGTTTTTTAAGGGAAGGTTTTCCAGTTTCAATTTTAACTGATAATGGTGTGCAGTTTAAGTCTGAACTTATGAAGAAATTTTTGTGTTATACAGGGATTGAACAAAGGTTTACAGCCCTGTATCATCCTAGAGGGAATTCTGTGGTGGAAAGAATGAACAGAGTTTTGAAAGGTCTTTTGCAATTGGCAAAGAAGGGAAATAAGAATTGGGATGATGAACTTAACAAATTCATTTGGTCTTATAGGGTCACTGTTCATGATACTATTGGAGAGAGTCCTTTTGGATTGATGAGAGGTAGGTTTCCTCATTGTAGATTAAATCCAGGATGGATTGGCAGGAGTAAAAAGTATGAATGGGATCCTGATCTTGTTAAACAAGCCATCATTAATTCGCAAGATAAGAATAAATTGTACTTTGACACGAAACATGGTACCAGAGAAGTGAGTGTCAAAGTGGGACAATGTGTTAGAGTCAAGTCTAGTAGGAAGTCTGGAAAATTAGAGTCTAAGTTTTCCAGCCCAAGGGTTCTTACCAGAGTTATGAGGAACACGGTTGAATTGGATGATGGTACCATACATCATTTGAATCGTATTGCTTTGTCTGGTAAGTCTACAGTTATTAAAAAGGATGCTTGTGCTAAGGAAAGAAACTACTGGTGGTTGGAAGTTTTACCGAATTTGGAGAAAGGGGATGAGTCTGGAGTTTCTGTAGAGAGTCAAATGCAAGATCTAGTTCCGGTAGATCCTCTCCCTGCACATGGTGGTGTTTTGGTGGATTCTTCCTCTAGTGATATGGGAGTTGACAACCATGCCGGTAGTGAATTTTATCATGATGGTTCTCAGGTTCATTTACCAAGACAGGAGTCTACATTCGGGGAAGGTGTGGTTGTTTCTGATGGTGAGGTTGTTAACAAATCCACTAGGGGTGGAAGACGTGTAATCACGCCTAAGAAATTTCAAGATTACGTTCGTTTTTGATTTTATTGTGTTTTATTTCTTTTGGGTTCTTTCTTTTGCTCTTTTGTTAAATTTGTTAAGAAAAGGGGATGTGTAGTGATGGCATTTCTTTTATGGGATATGTTGTAGGAACACTGTACATGTAATTATAGAATGCTTAGTTATAGAACGTTGTATATGTAATCTCTGTGCTTGTTGTTCTAAAGAATGTTATGATCCAATTGGATGTGCAGTCAGCTACACTTGAGCTGCTTGTTTCCTTCGTTCCTGCTTTTCCCTTTATTCAATTAAATTGTATTATACATTACTCCATGACTTGTTCCATTCCTTCAAGATACTACAGGGCACCAAAAAATGCAGACACGGCTCACACACAGTTTCTTGTCCTTTGCCATTCCCAACACAATTGACTGCGTGCACAGGAAACTTGCCTATTTGGGAAAGAGCATTTAGTTTAATCGCTCATTTATGTTGCAAACACCTTGCTTGTGAATATTGACAATTATAGTGGATTTATTGTATATACATCAGGAATATCCACAATCGATCCAGAATGGCTAGATCTATGCCAGATCGTTAGGATAACCACTGACAGTCTAAATGATTTGCATTCATATCAGTTTCTTGTGTTTTTTTTATGTGAACATCATATACATCTAATTTTTTTTTAATTCTAAGCCTAAGCACCCAGCCATGTTTTACCTGTGTGAACCAAACTCTCAGGGACCAGTGTTCCATCTTAGAGGTGTGTGCGCATAAACAACATGCTCAGTTGTGAGCACCCAGTCACACCTAACCTGTGAGCTTCTCCTGTGTACACCTTGCCCCTTATAACTGTGTGCAACTAGACGTGTATCACTATCATAAACATAGCACCTATTACAGGAGTGCTCCTAGCCTATCTTTGTGTACCTGGCACGCTCAGATAAGGGTGCACTTAGCCCCTCTCACCTGTTTGTAGAGATGCCACCCCCAATTAACCAAAATGAAGTTGAGCAGCTCGAGTTTGCTGGGATCATGCTGCCCCTCCGCTGCTGCCTCTCCGCTGCTGCCTCATGCTTTCTTTCAGCACACTCCTGCATGACTGACCCCATCGGCTTAAGTTAATCATGACAGGCAGAAGACGTGACACCAGGGTTTCCTTTGCCCAGATGGAAGTGTGCTAATGCCAGTTCAAGCTAGAATCGGGGCAGTGCTCCCACTGTTTGTCTTGCCTCTGAAATGGGCAGCCAGAACATGATTTTAGAAAATCACCCAAAAAAAAAAAGCGAGAGAAATACCAGCGTTGTGCAGCTTTAAGCACTGCAAGAAACCATTATTTGCTATTCTTCATGAAGGAAGTGATCACAAGTAACCTACTGGGGTCACAGCTGCGATCTCTGTCGACTCTCTAAATGACACCCATGCCCAGTGGTGCATCTTTTATTGATTGTTGCAGACAGGTTCCTTTGGAAGTGGAAGGAAAGGATATCTTGACCGATTCAAGTAAAAGGTTGACAAAAATTAGAAATGTTGGATTGCCACAGGTCATGTAATATGGAACCACGTGGCATGTACAAAGATTACTTTATAAACTGATTTTGACAAAAGAGGGATATGATGTAACACCCTATCATTACCAAGTTAGTGGTTTCCATTTGCTTTCCATCCCACCCTCTTTCCTTCTTTTCCTGTCTTCCCTTTGTACCTGTGCAATGTTAAGTCCTATTGTTGCCTCGCATCTTGGAGGCACAACTTTAGCTTGTTGGCCAAGGTGAGAGTTCTGGAGCGACAGCTTAACGGGCATTCCTAATAAGGCATGGCAACCCTTTTTGTACCTTCAACAAACCTGTTCTGTTTCTTCAGCATCTCATGCCAAGGCAATTCACTATACCCCACTGCCGGCACCAGCCTTTTAGCAATGGACAGCTGGGTGTCAATGAACCACCGAAACTCAACACACCAAAATAGAAATCCTAGCCTGCAGAAAATGGTCCACCTTCAGTCCTTGCACGCAGTGGCACTAAGAACGTGAACCATGCCCTGACTTATACCAGTAAGGTTAGGAAGCTTGTAATTACTGTGGAGCTGGGTCGTATGTTGTGCGAATCAGATTTCTTTAAAAAACAGAAGAGGCGTTTGGCAAAGCAGGAATAGTTTTTTTGTATTACAGGAGGGTGGGCTCACCCTGCCTCACATCCCAGCACTCAGTTTGCCCCGATGCATCATAGTAAATGCAGTGCATGCTTAATTAGGTGTCAGGCTTTAGTTTTTCACACTTGTTGGTGCAGCCAGTGCTGTGTATCTCTGGACTCATGTTTCAGGATAGTTGTCCTTCTCCAGTAGTGAGCAACACGTTCTTTTTGGGGGGTGCTGGAAATGGTGCCCAAAGTCTTCTCAAGTCTCTGTACCACTCGCTGGGCGTAGGTGCATTAACTAGAGCTCGTCAACTCAAGGGAGCCTTTTCAAGCAGGAAGAGGGTGGGCGTACACTGCCTCACATTCCAGCACTCAGTTTGCCCCGATGCATCATAGTAATTGCAGTGCATGAAAACACGTAATTCTGTGTCAGTCTTTAGTTTTTCACCCTTGCTGATGCAGCCAGTGCTGTGTATCTCTAGACACGTGTTTCAGGATAGTTGTCCTTCTTCAGTAGAGAGCAACAGATTCATCCTGCACCCCCAAAAAGAATGTGTTGCTCTCTACTGAAGGTCATCTGCATTTACTATGATGCATCGGGGCAAATTGAGTGCTGGGATGCGAGGCGGTGTGCACCCACCCTCCTCCAGGTTTTTTTGGTTTTTTTTTTTACTAAACAGTTAGGCCAGGAGAACAGTTATGGGTACTAGCTATAATGGCTGTCTCAATTTACATCAAGTTTGAGGTTTGTTTGTATGCAATATTACAACAGCAATAAAAGGTGTCCGACATACCATGTAGGGTGAGGCATGTTGGTTACTGCCTTTAGGGTCCTACATTAATGTTCAATGGTTACTACAGGAGTGGGTCTTGATATGCACGGACACACTGTGGCCATTGGTGAATGTGTCCAGATGTCCATCATGGGGAGCACATGATTAGAACATGTGTTATGCCCTGATTGGCTATGTGTTCCTAACTCTTGTGGCATTTGACTTTATGGAGCGAGTACCCCCACGTGCCATGTGTGCTTTATTGCTGTGAGCTCCCCTGACCATTGTAATGTCCCTGTGACAATCTGTGGAATTGATCAAAAGTTTCCTGCCTGGGTTTTTGCCTGCCAGCTATGCACCCTCTCAATTCTGGCCCATCAATCCGTAATCCCGGGCCTAAGCCTCAGGGACTGCCTGACATCATACTTGTGTACCGAGGTAGATGTAGAGTTCAGAACGGGTGATTCTATTCATAAGGACAAAAGATAATTTTTGTCGACAAATGCATCGATATCTATATTAATATGTAAACTAACCCCTCATGTACTGTGCCAAAAGAGTATACCTCAGCGCTCCAATGTCACTCCTGAGCAACTACAATGGGGTCATGCTACTACTGCGAGATTCCTGCTAAAATGGATTCAGGTCATTACTTCCAGACTCTGGCTACAATGGATCCAGGATACTGCCAGACTCCTCCTTCAACTTGGAACATAGATGAGACCACAATTCACCAGCTCCAAAATCTTTTGTCTGGCTTCTGACATCAGACATATTTCCTATAAGGCCCTTAGTATTGCTCAAAAATCAAGACATAGTTCAAACCCAACATTTAACTTGGAGGCTCAGATCAAAAGCATCAGTTGTATTGACCATTTCCGGGTACCAACATTTTTGCGTGGGTGGATTGGACCTATTCGGTACAGGCTGCCAAACGTGGCACTCCCAATTTGAATAAGAAAGCTCTTTAATCATTTGAAATTCTGGAGAGTAGTGTATACCTAGAAGTCACCTCTTTCTATATGAGCTTCACCATGCAACAAGAGACGATCCAGGTACTGCACATAGGAGATGGTTCAAGAAAAAATGCATTACCCAGATAACCTAAAATGGAAGAAGAGTTTTATTTACAAGCTTTTAGCTTGATAGCTAATTAGGGGTATGTACTAATAAAGTACTTTCTTATCATCATTGTCACTCTTCACATTGAAAAGCCTAATGGAGGTCCAGGTCCACAGCAATAAAGACTGGAGCAACACTCTTTCAATCACTCACAGCATCCGGTGCTTCTCACATTGGTCACTCCATAAACCTACACTCTTCTGACCATACTCCTAAGCAGAGGACTGGTACAAAACAGACAAGATAGGTGAGGCACAGCGCTTCAGGGCCACCCTTGTACTTGTAACAGGCACTAGAAGCTTGAATACAAAACAGTACAATATACTGGTCTGTGGTTGTGAAAGCAAATTTCCTTTTAGCAGTTTATGTTGGGTTACACAGAGAAAAGACTAGTCCTTCTTAACTGTTGACAAGAGATAGTGGTGTACGATGAATCCGCGCTAAAAGGTGGTTCATAGTTCTCCCTTTTATTATTGCTGGATGGACTAATTAATTATTATACATCGGATTGTCCTAAGTAGGTACAGCAAAACCGGATAAAGTTAGATTTTTTTGGATGCCTGCTGACTAGACAATTGAGTTCCATTTAGGTTCAGTGCATGTAACATAATTTTATACCGATATCCAGAAAGTTTTGCTTTATTCTGGCTATTCTTGAACTACATTGTTCGCCCCATGTATAACTTAACTGTTATTGTGAAAGGTACATTTATTCTCCTCATGGTCAAACCTGTATATATGTAATCTGAAAGAGACTTCTTGCTGCAGATTCCTGAACTTATTATTCTCAGGCATCAGACTAGATTCAGAATTTTTTATTGAGCAGTACCCCTGTACGCCGGCATATGGCATCATTTGGCTCCGTGTGGTGTCGTCGCTGCCGAATGTGACGTGCATGGTACCTTTATAGGTGCCTCCCAGTGGGCTGACATCACTTTACTTGCCACGCTAGTCAGCGCAGACCTAGAGAGAGCTACCCCATGTGATTTATTTACTGCCCTTTTTCAACTGTTGAAGTTTTTTCAGGTGTGGCAGGGATGTTAACAAGGAAGGCTAGATTTAAGCCCGGCCACACCTGTCACCTACAGATGTTGGTGACAGGTGTGGCCTGTCATCTCTCTTTGGTGCTTTGAGTGTGACCATAATGTTAAACATGCATCAGTAACTGCGACATGCACCCCAAGACCTTGAGGAAGTGATCCCTCATGCTCCTTGCTGCTCGATGTGCAACGCCGTAAAGGTCTTGATACAGGTTGAGAGAAAGGTCCCAAGATTGGTCGTGGAACCATTAATCTTCATCACAGTAGTCTCACTCTGGTAAGTCCCACAAAAAAAAGAAAAGCAAGTAATCGAAGAGGTCTTCGACTTACCCTCATCTGTCGAAGTCACCTGACATGACGAGGGAGTGTTGTGACTAGAGGCCTGGCTCCGCGTTTGAACCTGTGCCTGGACGTCTCCACCCCACCTGAGTTTCTGGGAGCTGGAGTGACTCCCTCCCCCAAGTCCAAGAATCCTGAGAATCCATGCACCTCATATTTGGGTGGCCTGTCCTCGCTGGAGAGCTCTCTGGCCCTGCGGGTTCAGCGGCGGGGTTCCTCGATGGCAGTTCCACCCTCTGCGCCAGTCGGGACAATGGATCAACAGATGGATTTGTACTGGTGACGGTCATGCCACCTCGACCTTCCCTGGTGCCAATCCCACTGCTGTTACCATTCTTCTCCCTGACTCTGACACAGAGCTGAAGGGGCGCTGTCTTACTCCTGCGCCAAGTAGACCATTCCCTCCAGCATGAGCCCTGTTCCTATGGGCTTGGACTTGGGAAAGATTGGGAGGGGCCACTGCACCCTGAAGAATACCTGCCCCTAGACCCTGATATGGACTTGTGTGAGGAATTGGCAGATGTCACTAGACTGGATACCTCCCCATATACTGGCTTGGTCTCTCCTCCTACCGTGGTTATGGAGTAGGTTTGCACATTTGCTATGGTGGTGAGTAGTGCAGATGAGGTCCTGCTCTTTCAGTTGCCCTCTGTGGTTGTCAAGACTAACAACTTGATGGAGGTGCTTCAGCCAGGAGTCATCCCTTCAGTACCACTTCTCTCATTTAATGAAGCCTTAACGAACGTCTTGCTCGGGGTCTGGTCCAGGGTCTGCACAGGGGTGCCTGTGAACAGGACAATTTGCGGCCACTATTGCCCAGCCCGAGGGGACCCCTCGTTCCTCGTCCAGCACCTCATTGCAGAGAGTTTGGTGGTGCAAGCCTCCACTTCCCTAATAAATCCTGGTGCATTACCTAAACACCACTGGATAGGGAAGCCAAAAGACGGGACTCCTTGGGTAAGAAAATGTTTTCTTCCGCCAGCCTGGCATTGCGGTCTAAGAACACTTGCATGCCATTTGGGCTGTTACTCCCATTCCCTTTGGGATTCGATGTGGAACCACCAGGGATAGATATGCCATGACGTTCCAGCCATGAATAGAGACAATGCTGCATATAGTCCCAGGGGAGGAACGGATCATATTCTCCCTAGCTGTAGCTAACAGGAGAGACACAGCTAAGTTCAGGATCAGATGTGGGTTGGACACAACTGACTCGTTGGGCAGAGCTGTTTCTTTGTCATTAGCCTTACAGTGCCACATCTGGCTGAGGACAACTGTTTTTTCAGGGGATTACAAACTTCACTTCTGGACATGCCCTTTGATGTTCTCGTCTCTTTGGAGACCAGGTGGACTCAGCCCCTGGAGTACTTCAAGAACAGCTGTTCTAAGGACAGTGCCTTGGGTCTTTCCATCCATCACCTTGTTGTTTTTGCAATTGCGGCTCTAAGTGTGCTGGGAAAGCAGAGATGGGGGTCCCGGGCTAACTGTGCCACTGGAGCCAAGCAGTACCTGCCTGAAGAGCCCTAACTAGGGCAAAACCCGGTCCAAGGTTGCTTGTGTTCTGCTTCAGGGAGGAACTGGTCTGGCAGTTCGGGCTGGACTGTTCCCATGAGGAACAGGGTCAAGACTGATTTGCATATGGCTGGGTGCAAACTGAGGTGGCATGGTGGGCAAAAGACAATGGAGTGGGATGCGGCGGCCCTAAGCGATTATCAGTGGCTGAGATTAATTCAAGCATTCCGTCCATCACCTTGTTGTTTGTGCACATGCATCACTTTTGGGGCCGAGGATGCATAGTATAGAACTATTAGGAGTTTGTTTATTCAAAAAAAGCATATTGGTTGGTAAACAGTCCTACTCAACAGATTCCAGAACATTCTTGGCATCCAGCAGCTAAAACTTTCACTGCTAATGGACCACTAGATGGATAGAGAGCATAATGGGCCTACTGGTGCCCTATATTCCATAAATCAAATCAAATGAGAGGGGGTGGCATTATGTGGTCCAAGAGTCTGCTGCAGTAACGGTCGAAAGAGGGGAGCAACCAACAAAGAGCGAGGTCTCCATTAGTTACTCTCAGTGACTCCATCAGGTGGCCTTAGGGTGAGGAACAAAGGCACTGACTCATTGTAATAAATGGCGGACTCGTGAATGTGCACACAAAGTTGTTTATTCCTTGTTCTAAAGCCCACGGCGCACTGCAACTGACCAGCAGGGATACCAGCAGTAAACGCTGCAACTGTAAGTGGAATCCATACTCACCGCTGGCAGGGCACCTGAGGCACTCAAATACGTTCCACTACAATAAATAACAAAGCGTGAGAATGCGCTTCAAAATAACTACTTGTTTGTTGCCTGTGCATTGATAAACTATGTGACAGACATGTACATATTCATTACACCACCTTCCCCCTTAAAAACAACACAAATAAGAGACCCCCCCTCACCCCCAAAAGACACAAATAATATATTTTAGATGAATACATCACAAAGCCAGGAAAGTACTCTGGCATGACATGTGGCCCTGGTCTCCAATGTACCACAGCGGAATTAGATCGAATTACGACAGCAGAACTAGATCGAATTAAAGACTCATCCATAACCGGTTCAGCATGCTCACACTCATCCAAGGTAACCAACGTGGGTTGTACCCAAGCTGCCCAATCAGATTCCACCACATGTCTAAGTTTTCTCAGTATGATGTTGGCCTATTGATCAGATAGTTTCACCAGCTGGCGTTTATTCATCGCCCCTTGCCTTCAAATAACGCAGCACCCTTGCCAGGCTTTACCACTCTGACAGGAGTTTAGTAAATAGACTCGCCCTTCCTTACTTTGACTGGACGTTTGATCAGTACCTAGTCACCTTCATTTATATCCAACCAGGATCTGTTGTGTTGTTGTCTTTTTTGTCAAAATTCTATTTCATATTAATCTGGTTAGCAATAACCTTTGAAACAACCTCCTATTTATTCGCAGCACCTTTAGATTCAACACTCTCAATTTGTTTCTCCAGCCAGATGGGAAAGAGTAATGTGAGCACTAATGCCCCTAAGCAAGAAAAATGGTGTCACACATGTAGTACAGTGTGGTGTAGTATTATACCACCACATCTTCTGTTTTAGAAATAATTTCACATCCAGATTAGCTGCTAAAGCAATTTGTACCCCCTTCTTGATAATTCTGTTACCTCTCTCTACTAGCATATTAGAAGAATGAGAATACAAAGCTACTTGCAGATGTGTGATATCATGTTTTCTAAAATACTTAGACATGCGCTCAGAGGTTAAATGTGTACCTTTGTTGGTATTAACGCTTCTGGTAAGTTAAACACCTGTTCCAAGAACTCTTTTGGCGAATTTGTGTCTAGTGATTTAACAAAAGAAAAGTACACCCACTTTGAGTAGTAATCCACAATCAGAACCAAGTACCTCATGTTGTCTGGTGATAGGATGTATGACCCATTGAAATCTAGGCCCCATTTCTCACATGCACACAGGATGTAATAGGGTATTATGCACCCTCCAGTGTTTTATCAGATAACAAGCATTCTGGACATTTGTCAATCTGAAATCTAACTTCTGCATCAGTACCTGGCCACCAGTAATACTGTCTAATCATCATGATGGTCTTAGTAGCACCTAGGTGACCTTGATGTGCCGGTGTGATGATAGTCTCATGCAGTTTAATGGTAGGCACATGCAAGTCCCCTCTTAAAAGTAAACCATTCTCCACTGATCGTTCCTCTTCCACTTGGCCAAGTGACCTAAATTCCCCAACCAGATATCTCTTCTTGGGCCATCCTTGGACAACAGAGTCCTTGATCTTATTACATCACTCTGACAAGCAGTCAACCACTCAGACGTGCACTGTACGCCCCGCTGACAGAATCCACACCCCCTACATATACATAATCATCTAAAACACAATCATCATTAGTATCCTCAATTGGCATGCGTGACAAACAGTCTGCACAAAAGGTTTTGCCTCCTGGAACATGCTTAATCTCAAACACAAATTCTTAAAGTTCAAGGTAAGTTTATTGATATAAGTAAGTTAACAATGTGTAAGAGATAGTTAAAAAATTAATAAGAGAGAACATACAGTACAGCAATTAAAATTGGCAAGCATATAAATCAGTATGGAAAAAACATAACAATATGCCATAAAAAACTGGTAGTAAATAATGAGGAATTAAGCAGATTTAAAATGGGGAGTGACATATAATAGATAAAGTTAAAACGTATCAACTTGAGGGAAGTCATGGGGGTTTAGGTACTTCTTGCTGGAGGGGGGTTTGAGAGAGAGAGAGCGTCCAGCACTGGCATCGATGAATAACGTAACTGGGTCCCAAAGATCTCTTCCTTTTGGTGCTAAATGGAGTGGATAGACAAAAGTCGTATCTAGACAATGATTATAGCAAATGGCATACCACCACGCCTGATATGATAACTTGGTGAGGTCTTTCCAATTAGTAGTTATTGTTGGAAAGCCACTGCTAATAGCAAGTCTATTATTTTAGTGTTAAAGTCACAAACTGCCCAAATATGAGAAACACTGCCTAAGAAAATATGAGTAAGAGAGAAAGTATGTTCAGAAGAAAAAATAGTTAATTTGAGACCACACTTTTGTCCAAAACTGATGGATGAGAGTGCATTTAAAAAGTAAGTGAAGTAAGTCTGCACGTGGTGAGGAGCAGGTCCAGCATTTGTCTGAGGTGTCAGGGTGTCTTGTGCTAAGAGCAAGTGGCGACAATAGGAGTCGATTGTATACATATTGCGTAGCTTGAGCCAAAGTTTATTCCAAAGTTCCACAGTCCAAGAAACTGTCAAATCCTCCTCCCAAGCAGTTTCAGTCTTGGTTTTGATTCTTGGAGCAGATGGACTATTTAGGAGTTTATAAATCTTGGAAGCGCTAGCATCATGGAGTAATAAGGGTCGCAAGGCAGTTACATGTGTAGGTTCAGGACAAGGAGCAGAGGAGGAAGTAATGTGATTAGTGTGAGCTTGTTGTAGTGTCTGTAACAACTTAAGAAATTTTGAACAAAAACTAGGTGGAAGATGAAAGGCGGTAGCAGCCTGTGAGAAGGAGATAGTTTGATCTTGAGTTTGATTGTAGAGCTGGTGTACCCAAATAAGGCCGCATTGTCTCCAGGATTTCCAAAAAATTGGCTTATTATTTATTAAAATAGAAGTATTATGCCAGATAGGATGGTCAAAGAATGAAGGCAAAGAGGGGGTGGAAGAAGCTTAGGAGTGTACTTAAGAATAGGGGTAGACAAGGATTGTGTTTTACGAGAAAAGGAAAGATATTCCTTAAAAGAAAATGGAGAAATATATGATTGTTCAAGAGTAGTCCAAAGGGGGTAATTCGCGGAAGGTTCGTAAAACCATCTTAACGCTTGGTTTAGTAAGAAAGACCTATGATATATGAGAAAATCAGGAAAATTAACCCCACCTTCTGTTTTAGGCCGAATTAGTCTTGAAATGGACATCCGTGATTTTCTGTGACCCCATAAAAAAGCAGACAAGATAGAATTAATTTTCTTAAAATGCTTTAAAGGAATGGATAGTGGAATATTGGAGATCGTGTAGAGGACTATAGGTGAAAGCATTATTTTAATAGTGTCCAACCTACCCCACCAAGAAAAATATAAAGGGTGCCATTTCGTAGTCAGGGTAGTTAATCTTTGTAAGCAATCATCCATGCAACAAGCAACTGTACCGGAAAGAGAAGGTGTGAAGTGAAGACCAAGATATTTGATGGATTTGGGATTCCATGTAAAACCCGAATTTGCAAAATCAGTTTTAAAAGTGTATTTGGTGAGAGGCAGAATTTCACATTTGTCTTTATTCAATTTGTATCCCGAGACATACGCAAAAGAGTTAACCTCATCTAAGAAGGCAGGAAGAGATAATTGGGGTTGAGATAAGAATAATAAAACATCAGCAGCATAAGCTGCCATTTTGACTTCAGTTTTCTGAAAATTAAAGCCGTGAAATTTGTCGTTTTGGCGTAGTCTTAACAAAAATGGTTCTAGGGCAAGATTAAAGAGAAAGGGAGAAAGTGGACATCCTTGCCGTACTCCTCTACCAAGAGAAAAATATGGAGAAATGCCACCATTCGCCTAAACCGCTGCTCTAGGAAGGGAATACAAAATAGAAATTAAAGTGGAGCTTTTTGGGCCAAAACCAAACCAATCATATGTACGAAAGAGATGGGGCCATTCAACTCTATCGAACGCTCTCTCTGCGTCGAGGGCTATGGCTGCCAGAGGATGAGAGGAATGTGAGGTCTTAGAAAGGATGTCAAAAAACAAACGAGTATTGTCCGTAAGCAGTCTACCTTTAACGAAGCCAGATTGTTCCTTACCCAATAAGTCAGGGAGCAAGGATTCCAAGCGTAGGGCCAAAGCTTTAGAAAAAAATTTGTAGTCAATATTAACCAAGGAGATGGGTCGGTAATTCTTGCAGAATTGCGCATCTTCACCCTCCTTAGGAATGAGGCATATAAGAGCATCTGAGAAAGAGCCCGAAGAGGTACCTGATTGTAAAAAGTTTGACCGAAGCATATGCAATTTAGGAATAAGTAAATGCGAGAAGTGGGTGAAAAATTCTACCGTAAAGCCGTCCGGTCCAGGAGCCTTGTCTTTTTTAAGAGTCTTCAATGCAGCAAGAAGTTCTTTCTGTGTAAGGTCAGTCTCCAATGATGAAAGATCAGGACGGTCTTCGGGGAACGTTGGATTTTGGAGAGAAATTGAGATAAGCATGTATCAGAGGAAAGAGTTTCAGAAGAGTATAGTGATTCGTAAAAGTGAAGGAATTCATTTAGAATCTCATCATCATTGCGTTTCAGTGAGTGAGCTTGGTCATAAATAGAGACTATATTAAGTTTATTCTGTTTGACCTTTAGGTAATTGGCCAGCAATTTCCCAGCTTTGTTCTGGCCACCGTAAAATTCAGCACTAGATCTTAACAGGAAGTTGGAAGCATTATTTGTAGTTTCTTTATTAAATTGAAATTTAGTTTGAATAAGTTCAGATAAGGATTCGTTCAACTTAGATGAATAGTAAGAACGTTCTAGGCGTTTGATTTTGGACAACAGGCCATTGGAAATTTGTTGCGCTTTTTTCCGCTTGTGAGAAACATATCTGAGAATGAAGTCCCTAGCTGACGCCTTGAATGCATCCCAGACAACAGGAAAAGAAACAGCGTCTGTTTGATTTAAAAGAAAATATTCCTGCAAGAAAGAGGTAAAGGAATTTGTAAAAACCGAGTCCAGAAGTAGAGAATTATTAAAGCGCCATTTACGACTAAGTGTGGGTTTTTGCAGTACATCCAAATGTACAGTGACGGGAGCGTGATAGGAGATCAAAATGGATCCAATATCCGCAGCTATAAGTGATTGGGAGAGGTAATGAGAAAGGAAAATATAATCTAGCCGTGATTGAGTGTGATGTGTTGGTGAGTAAAAGGAATATTCTCTCAAAGAAGGGTTACATAGCCTCCATGCATCAATAAGTTTATATTGAGTAATGATTTGTGTGAAAGATTTATGAGACTTATGAGGTATGAATGGACTAGAGGAGTGCCTGTCTAAACAAGGGTCACAAACCTCGTTACAGTCGCCTGCTAATATGAAATTATCGTCATAGTGCTGCGTAATGTGTGGAGCCAGGGAGGTCCAGAAGGAGGCGTCACCAGTCGTAGCAGCATAAAGATTCAAAAGGGAAATAGGGACATTGTCTACTTTGAATTTAACATGAACCCATCTTCCTATTTGGTCTGTAGAATGTGTTATTATCTTAACTGAGAGGGATTTCCTAAACAGAGTGAGGACGCCATTTAGTTTACGATCACCCAGGGGAAAAAAGAACCTCCCCCACCCAACCTCTCTTTAGTTTGATTGATTCTTCGGCAGACAAATGTGATTCTTGTATACATGCAATATCAGCACCAAGTTTTGAAAGATGTGTTAAAGCTCTCTGTCTCTTAATAGGCGAATGTAAACCCCTGACATTCCAAGATATAATTTTTAGAGGCATACAAGAAAACTGTGAATATACATTAAAGGCCAGTTAAAACAATATCATAAAAGATAAAGGCTGTATTCAGCAATATTCAAACTGTATGTGATAAGAAATAACGGAGAATAGATGAAGAAGGAGGAAAAGAGAAGAAAGGGAAAGTAAGAAGATACCAATTGAAGAATATGAAAAAGAGGTAGAACAGAGGAGAATGTGAAGCTGAAATGATGGTCAAAGAAGATACATGAGGAAAGAAAGAGACAGAGAAGGAAAAAGAAGACATAATAAAATAAGATAATGGAAGGAGTAATCAACTTGCATAACGTCCAAAACATACAAGGGGTGGGAGGATGGAGGCCACATAGAACAATGACGGGTCCAAAGCTCAGGAAGGAGGGCGGGAGGGGAAAACGGCCCCAACGGACTCCAAAGACATAAGGGAAGGAGATAACACGTAGGAGGGAAACCTGTATGGAGGAAGAAAAGAACAATGAATAACAACATTAGTGAGCAAAGAAATAGATTAAGTGTACATCGTGAGACATTTCTTATAAGTAACAATCATAAACAACAACTGTGAGCTCAGCAAGGTCAAGAACCATCAGCAAAAAGAAGTTACTTAGAGCTCGATGTAGAGGCAATATCCATTGTGACAACAGTGTCAGAGTAAAGAAAGCTCTTCAGCTTTAATGGGTCATCATAAGTGGTGGTTTTATTATTGAGAGTCACTTTGAAAAGGCAAGGATGAAATAGCCCAAAACGTGCTCCCATGGAGCGAAGCTGTGGTCGGAGAGATAGAAACTCTTTGCGTCGGTCTGCAGTAGATTTAGCACAGGCTTGTGAGAAGAAGAGAGGATTTCCTGACCAGGTAATTCGATTCATGGCTCTGGCAATTGACAACATTTTAAGCAAATCAGTGTATTCAAGGAAGTAGATGATAACACCCCTCGGTTTTTTGGCGGCAGAAGCAGACAACGCATTAGGAGGAGGGCCCAGATGGTGTGCTCTCTGTATATTAAGAGTGGTACTTTCTGGTAATTGAAGAACTTTTGGTAAGAAAGATTTGAAAAAGGCGGGTCGGAGCCTTCTGAACCTTCCAGAAGACCATAAATGCATAGGTTGTTTCTTCTGTTTCTGTTTTCCAAATTTTCGATTTGCTTATGGAGAGCTGAAACCTGTGCACATAGTGGGTCTACCTTGGATGCAGAAGAGTTGAGAGAAGCAACATTTTGTTCCAAAGGGTGACACGTTCGTCGACTTTTGACCACTTCTAAGAGAGCATTTGGAGTGTGGTTTTAGTTTCCTCAATAAAAGGGCGCAAGGCCCTAATTTCATCTAATAGAATATCCATTGTAACCGAACTAGGCTGCTTGGGAGGAGAAGGAGGGTCCTTTTGATGGAGCCCTTATTAGCACAAGACGTTGACGTAGCAGAGGATGTTGATGAACTTTTAGGTGATGCGTCAAGTGAGTCCTCCATTGTGAGACGCTGATATCGAGAGCTCGTGTGAATTAAGAATTTACGCGAAGAGGGAGATGGTTTATGTAAATCCTTAGATAACCTTCCTATAAAGAAGGTGAGCAGTTCAAAAAATATAGGAAAAAAGCAGTGAAATCACAATTCACAACTACTAGAATAGTATTACAATCAGTTAACAAACTAAGTAGGTCTATCTAGTGTAGAAGACACCGTAAACATATGGTAAGTAAAACAACAGAGGTCATAGGCCAAAACTATGGCAGAAGTGCCACAGGTGCAGAGTCAGTGAATTCAAAGGCATATGAGGCGCAGATTCTAACAAGAAGAAACCATGTTATACATATGCAGCCAAGTATTGTAAGCATAAATGGTATAAGTAAATAAACATATCTGGAAAAGAGATTAGCAGGTAAAGAGATCAGAGGAAAGAGACATGTCATAAAAGCATCAATACTAGATTGATAATAAGATACTAGATACAAATTACGCCATGTACATCCTGTCACAAAAAAGAACGATAGCCACAAATAGGTATTAAAACCATGAGAGCAGGTATCAAGAGGTAAAGCAACCACCTCCGAAGGCATAAAAGTTAGTATAATGACACAACGGAAAGTTAGTAATCAGTTATTGTATTGAGTATGCTGGATATGTTGGCTGTATGCGGTCCAGGAATCCATTGAAGGAATTGGGGAGAAGTGTTCAACAGTGTTTAGAGACCATTCGAGCATACACCGCTGTCAGGAATGATAGTCGTATGAGCCTGTAGCAGGGAGCAATTGAAAAATGCAGTTCATTTGAGGAAAAATGAAAAACACATGAGCAAAAACGTCATGAATGCTCTGTAGCCCACAGCCTCATTAAAGAAAAAATCACTGTGTAGGAAAACGATGCCCAAAAAAACAAGCATTTACAATGCAATGGTCTTGGCATCATTAAAGGTAGAGCTATTGGCATTGCTCATGACATTTCTTTTTTTTTCTTTAAATCATAAATAAATGGCATTGTCATTTACATTGCCAATACACAGCACTCTGCACTCAACAGCACACAGCACTCTGCACTCAACAGCACACAGCACTCTGCACTCAACACTCTGCACTCAACAGCACTCACTGCTCTGCACTCTGTACTCACTACTCACTACTCTGCACTCACTACTCACTACTCTGCACTCACTACTCACTACTCTGCACTCACTACTCTGCACTCACTACTCTGCACTCACTACTCACTACTCTGCACTCACTACTCTGCACTCACTACTCTGCACTCACTACTCACTACTCTGCACTCACTACTCACTGCTCTGCACTCACTACTCACTACTCTGCACTCACTACTCTGCACTCACTACTCTGCACTCACTACTCTGCACTCACTACTCTGCACTCACTACTCACTACTCTGCACTCACTACTCACTACTCTGCACTCACTACTCACTACTCTGCACTCACTACTCTGCACTCACTACTCTGCACTCACTACTCTGCACTCACTGCTCTGCACTCACTGCTCTGCACTCACTGCTCTGCACTCTGCACTCACTACTCTGCACTCACTACTCTGCACTCACTACTCTGCACTCACTACTCACTACTCTGCACTCACTACTCACTACTCTGCACTCACTACTCACTACTCTCCACTCACTACTCACTACTCTGCACTCACTACTCTGCACTCACTACTCTGCACTCACTACTTTGCACTCACTACTCTGCACTCACTACTCTGCACTCACTACTCTGCACTCACTACCCTGCACTCACTACTCTGCACTCACTACTCTGCACTCACTACTCTGCACTCACTACTCTGCACTCTGCACTCACTACTCTGCACTCACTACTCTGCACTCACTACTCTGCACTCACTACTCTGCACTCTGCACTCACTACTCTGCACTCACTACTCTGCACTCACTACTCTGCACTCACTACTCTGCACTCACTACTCTACTCACTACTCTACTCACTACTCTACTCACTACTCTACTCTCTACTCACTACTCTACTCTGCACTCACTACTCACTACTCTGCACTCACTACTCACTACTCTGCACTCACTACTCACTACTCTGCAATCACTACTCTGCACTCACTACTCTGCACTCACTACTCTGCACTCACTACTCACTACTCTGCACTCACTACTCACTACTCTGCACTCACTACTCACTACTCTGCACTCACTACTCACTACTCTGCACTCACTACTCACTGCTCTGCACTCACTACTCTGCACTCACTACTCTGCACTCACTGCTCTGCACTCACTGCTCTGCACTCACTGCTCTGCACTCACTACTCACTACTCTGCACTCACTACTCACTACTCTGCACTCACTACTCACTACTCTGCACTCACTACTCTGCACTCACTACTCACTACTCTGCACTCACTGCTCTGCACTCACTGCTCTGCACTCACTACTTACTACTCTGCACTCACTACTCTGCACTCACTACTCTGCACTCACTACTCTGCACTCACTACTCACTACTCTGCACTCACTACTCACTACTCTGCACTCACTACTCACTACTCTACACTCACTACTCTACACTCACTACTCTACACTCACTACTCACTACTCTGCACTCACTACTCACTACTCTACACTCACTACTCTACACTCACTACTCTACACTCACTACTCACTACTCTGCACTCACTACTTACTACTCTGCACTCACTACTTACTACTCTGCACTCACTACTCTGCACTCACTACTCTGCACTCACTACTCTGCACTCACTACTCTGCACTCACTACTCTGCACTCTGCACTCACTACTCTGCACTCACTACTCTGCACTCTGCACTCACTACTCTGCACTCACTACTCTGCACTCACTACTCTGAACTCACTACTCTATGTCTAGGTGCACAGGTTTAAAATAAAATAATGTGTTCTGTTGGGTAACAGCTTTTAATTAAGCACGAATAAGCAGTTCAGTTTGTGGAGTTTGATATATACATGGTTAATATATTTAATGTATGTCAGAGGAAGCCATTATAGATCAGTTTGGAGTCGGATACACGTCAGATTTTGATGACATCCATATAAAATAAATATAAATGTAACTGATCTAAATGCAAACGATTTACTTAGTAAGTTCTTATCCTAAAAATATGGCATGGATCTAAACTTCCTGAATCTACGTTGAATTTGCCTGCTTTATAAAAGAAAAAATGTATACATGAATTAATGACTGAGGTAAATCTGCTCTTACAGGCGTCGAGGTTTCCTTTTTACGCAATATGCTACGATGGGAGGAGGGCAAAGGATTTGAAATTAAGTGTAAACTTAGGGGAAGATTTATGAAGGCCTTGCGCCGCCGGTGCGTCATTTTTAACATGGGAAAAAGTGACGCACCGGCGGCACAAGGCCTTCATAAATGTGCCCCTTAATGTCTGCATGCTGGTGCCCACCTTTATGCCTGGAGTTGGGTTAGTGCAGCCTGTGTGCAGAATGGCTCTGAAAAGGCTAGCCACCACAAGTGTTCTACCATAGGTTAGCCACTAATTGATTACTGTGCTCATATCAGATGACACTGTGCATACGGAATTATGCCTGCCCTGCCAATTTATTGTTCTGTGTTAGCATGTGGATGCTGAGTGGGACACATTGCCCAAGGCTACTCAAATAACTTTGCAAAATGCAAAAGATTCTTAATAAAAAATAGTGAAAGACATGTATAAAGTTCCAAGCCAGCTATTAAGTTTATGTTAACGGCAGGATAGGCGATGTAATGTTTCTTTAACATTTTAGATAAGTCATAACACAACAAAAGTGTACTTTTCAAAGAATGTGAAATTAGTAACGTAAATGAAGAGAGGAAAGTATGTTGACAGAAACAAAAGGCCTCCTGCCCTCATAATACATGCAATGCAATGCTGAATGGTGAACGTGCTCCCACCATCTGGATTGCATTTGGAGGAGCACCCTGACAGCTCCTAATAAAAATTAATGGACTGCCGTGCGCGAAAGGTACATGTTACACGCGCGCCTGATACATGCAATGCAATGCTGAATGGTGAACGCGCTCCCACCATCTGGATTGCATTACACGGGCACTCTGACAGCTCCTAATTAAGATTAATAGTCTGCCGTGCGCGTAACCACACAGAAAATGCCATGAAAATGCCAACAATGGCGGACGGAAATTAAATATAGCCTATGGCGTCAAGGCTACTAAAAAGACAGCACAGCGAAGACGAATCACTAAGAACATGCCATAAAAAAGCTCGCGCACTAAGGAATGTGGCTGCCCTGACCCCTAAAGACACTTTTTTTCTTTTACAATAGGAGCTCGGAGCTCCGCCCCACTTCGTGGTGACGGAGGCCGAGCCCTAAAAACCAGCAGTGGTGCTGAACCATAAAGTAGTGTGGTCCGCTTAGGAGTGGGAGCTCCCTCAGCGTTGTGTCACATAAAAGCGGCAGTCACTTCAACATTATAGAGCAGCAGGATATGAGGTTGCAGGCAGAAGATTAATAGAGGAAACGCCCATTTGAAGGGGAATGAAGAAGTATGCAGGTCAAATTTGAGGAGGCAGAGTGACGCGTGAGGAATGAAAATACCGCGTTGGAGCAAAGCCCCGTCAGCGGTATATACAAAATGGCGGCAGTGAAAGCAAGAACGGCGCGCCACACTTACTTGGCATAAAAGGCATGAAACAGTTCGGTAAAAGTTCCAAAAATCGAATCCTCCGAGTCTGAAGATGTTCCTACGCCATTACCGTCAGCGAGATATATTCACATGTCGTGGTGGGTCACGCTAGGAACGTAGGAACGCCGCCTCCTCTGCCGTCCGGGAGAGCTAGGGAAGCACCGCCATCTTCTTCGGGCGCTAGCCACGCCCATACAAACACAAATTCTTGAAGCTTTGATACCATCCTGGTAAGTCTGGCTGACACATTATTGCCTGAACCCACCATGAAAATATGGACCAAAGACTTGTGATCTGTAGTCAATTCAAATGTTCAGCCCCATGCATACGTGAACTTATGAATTGCCTAAACACAGGCTAGAGCCTCACGTTCAATGGTCCTATATTGCTTCTTATACTATTTGAGTGATCTAGACGCAAATGCCACTGTATGTTTTTTTCTTGACACTTTCTGGCTTAAAACAGGTCCCAAACCCTCTGGCTGACATCTACGGTGATAATAGAGGATTAACCTCCCTGAAAGGCACTTAACGCACGGGCCATCTCATTGAGAACTTTGACAACATTGAATGCGCTCTTTCTGTCTGCTGATCAGACATTTTTTACCTTTTCTTAGCAAAGATTCTACAGCTTGCGCGTCCCTTGGTACAAACCTAGTATAGTACTCAACAAGACAGAGAAAGGAGCCCAAAGCATCCTTGTCAGGGGATGCTTCTGCTTCTTTAATGACCCTGATGAGAGAACATTTAGGTTTGATTCCAGGTGCTGAAATAGTATGGCCTAGGTATTCTAACTCACTTGTAGCAAACTTACATTTATTCTCTCTGATCGTCATGTCCCTTTGTTACAATGAGTAGTACTTGTTTAAAAATGCTATTGCGCTCCTCCATGGTGTCAGAATGTTGTCCTGATAGACTTGTACACCACTGAGATTGCCGAATAGATTGTCCATGAAATACACCGGTGACGGACCCCAGACCGAACGGCAACCTATTTGTACGCACAGAACATTATGACAAATATAGTCAACTCCTGTGACTCCTTTGCCAGAGCCACCTGGTGGTACACTGACCTTAAATCAATCAATGAAAACAACTGCCTAGGTTGGCTAACAGCTCCTGAATCCTAGAAAAAGGATGACAATCCACAAGTATGTTAGCATTCAAACTCTTCAAGTCAGTGCTGAGCCTGATCTCCCCAGACCTCTTGCGTGCGACCACGTTTGGTGCAAACCAGAGTGATGAATTACAAGATTCAATTATACCTTGTGAACACAGATTTTGTAATGTGAGTTTTAACTCCTCTGACACTTCAAGGGGACCAGTCTTAACTTGTGAACTAACGGTTGAGCTTGTGGTTTGAGCCTAAGGCAATGCTAGAAACCTTTCACACTGAACTCACACAGTATATCTTTTACAGGAACAACTACGCTACAGGCATAGTCCGCAGGCAAATATCCTAAAACGATTAGGACATCAGCACCAAGTTTCAACAACAAACCCATCTTTGCCAGATCCTGCCACCCCAAAATGGTTTCTCTTTACCAGCTTCATAGATCTTTGAGACTGTTTCTCTACCTATACAACCCACTTTGGATATGAAAAAAGCCAGCATCTCAATGTCTTTCTAGCCAAATGCTTTGTGATGCAGTAGGTGTCGACAATCTTGTCCAGTGCACAAAAAATGTAGTATCCCTCAGGATGGTGATTGGAGATCCTGAATCTTCCATAACCTGTAACATGATACCATCAACCACCTCCTCACACGTGGGAGCCTTAAATGATGTAGAAATCGAGTTACACTCTATGGTTAACACATTATTGACAGACTCTGTACATGTATTGATTTCAGTATCCGCACTTCTAATTCTAATTGTGTTCTTATTACTCCTACACACTGACTAAAAATGTCGATTTTTTTTTTAAAGAACAAACAGCACTTCCCCATGGCTGGACACCCCGTAAAATTACTGATGTGGGTCCTAGAACCACACCTGAAGCAAAAAGTCTTAGCCAATGTGACAACTTACTGGTTGGTTTCCCTGGACGAGATAAAAATGGTGGTGGTTGGATAATTTGTTGGGGTGTCGCCATATTGCACAAATCTGCACAAGCTAGTACTGTAAATACCCCAGTGACCCCTGTGCATTGATCATAAGTATACAAAAGAAAGTCACCAAAAATTGCCATAACACTGTAAACACCCCAGATACCTTGTTTATTGTGAAGGGGCCATCCAGAGAATGATGACACAATAGGTCTTAAAACCCAAGTAGACATTACCAAATGGAGGAATGTTCTGGAATGCCTGTTGTTGGTGAAGTTAGAGATGGCAGAACTGGATAATTATCTTTTTTCCCCATCAGAATTGATGCCTTAATTCCTTTTTGGGGTTCTGTCAGCCCTACTTCTTCCCAGGATTAGTGCTCAGTGCTTTTTGTAAGCACTATGTCTGTGTTCCGAGCAATATGCACAGTGTCTCAATTCTGGGTCATCTCTTGGGAAAACAGTACAGCAGTTTGTGGATCAGTGAAGAAGTCTTTTATCTACTACAAGCCTTCATTTGAATGAGGATTGCATATTTTGGGATTGTGTTGGGACAGAAAAGTCCTTTGTATGGTAAAGATGTGTACCCCTTCACTGAGTGCCCAACTGTCCTTTTGTCTGGATTCCTAATGCAGATTTTTTTTTGTCCTCATAGGCAAACATGGATCATGCATGTGCGCCATGGCATAAGCATGTCTCCAGACTGCGGTCTTGTTGTACTGGGAGGGGTGCCCAAAGTGCTACTCTCATAGTGATGGAAGGATGAAGCCTTCACCGGGAGTTTAGTTGTATGAACGTGGTAGTGGCAGCATACCTTGTAGGGATAAGTTGTAGTGAACACAACCTTTTGACCATGTCCACTAGATTGAGGCCTACAACCTCACTCACCTTTTAAAGATTCCACTGCTGTGTGCTTAACTCACCTTTGCATACATCAGGTAGATGTGTAGTGTTGCATAGCGTTGGAATAGTTATTGTGCTTGGTTCAATGTGTACCTGGGAAGAGTACAAAAGAGTGCTAGAGCAGTACTGTGTAGTACATGTGAGATTAGGACATGTGCTGAGTGTATGTATGCCTGTGATGAGTACATGAAATGAAAGATGTAGTGCTGGGCAGTGCATGCACAATGAAAGCATGTGCTGGGTGCATGTGTGCTTACCGGAAGTACAATACATGAAGGGTTAAGTATTTTGCAGTGCGCACATGAAGAGTGTGTTCTTGCAGTGTATGTGTTTGTAAATAACACACTCTGGTTAAATAGAGAAAAGCTTCAGTTTTGACCATTGCGCGTAGATTGAGTATGTGTACTCGATGCATTTGTACATGTAAGGGTATAATGCATGGAGGTAACAGTGCTGGTCCAAAAGTGTGCTGTGAATAAGCACTAAGTGTGCTTGCAGTGATACATTATATGGAGGACCCTGGGTTCCATTTTGGGGGGCCCAGGCCTGCCTGGTGAAGACATGAGGAGGATAGGAAACCCCCCATATAGATATGTGTATTGCTGCATTCCTGTTATCTGGGTGGGGAAACACACTGTAGGGAAAGGATAGAGACTCCCTTTACACTTCAAAAAAACTGGTGTTTGAATCAGTGATTAATCTCAAGGAAGGGGCTCGGCATCATCTCAGGAAGGTAACTAATAAGGGAATCATAAATAGTGGGGCTGAGGGGGTTTCTGGGATTAACATATCACTGTGGCTGACATCCAGGTGTGAACTCTGGTCACTACCTGAATTGTGTTGGAGGATACTCGGCTTCAGAATCTTGCCTGCTGTGATAGACATCTTTCATGAGAAAGACGAAAGAGAAAGTGTCCACTTCAAAAGATGCAGAACCCCACGTTAAATTTTAAAGGCTCAGACCCTAAATCACAATTGGTGTCTAGAAAAGGACCATAAGATGGGGGGGGGGGGGTGGAGTCCCCAAAAATGTGTCATCCGCCAAGCAGCCAATCTGTGTGAGAAGGGAAAGTTATGCAAGACTTCTACTTGTGACCACGACTGTTGGACCAAGGCCTGCTGGAGCATGGGAGGGAGTGAGGTCCTCGTGGGAGCCCTGCACAAGGAATCCCTGAGCACGGTGTGAGGCTATGCACCGATCAGACTGCTACTCGTGTGCAACATCGGCTCTGCAACCCTCGTATGGCAGGACAAGGCTGCCTTGTTCTGAGCTGTATCCAAAGCGTTGGGCAGAAAGCATCACGTTGCACAACTGCACCGCAGTGACCCCATGTGTCAGAGGGGGTCACAGATGAACTGGTTTTGAGCAAGAATCACAGGACTTGTGATTGCCAAAATCAGCAACCCTTTTTGACTTAAGGGGCCACCATAGTGAGAGTAATCGCATAAGGAGAATGTGTGCCTGGATCGCGATTACCTCTGCAACCCTGTTTGCCACGAGGGTCTGCCTGTGCCACTTTGGCCTAGGGTTCTGGTCATCATCTGGATCAAAGAATATTGCTGTGACCAGCGGGTCGAGCCCGCATGCTGTGATCTGCTCCTGACAGAGTCCCCGAGGTTCACCGAGAATCAGCCAAAAACACCACACCCTCCTTGGAGCTCCATTTGGGAGCCGGAGGCTACAGAAAGACCTCCTTTTGTTGGAGGGGCGGTGGAGGGGGGCAATTTGCCATTCGTGTTCACCGAAAAGGAGCAGCTCCGATCACTGGAACAGACCAGCAGCGCTGATTGACAGAGGGAGACTGCCCCGTCGGGTGCTGCTGCATTGACCCGACTTCGCCATACAGGATCCAGACTCATAAATGCTCCAGGAGAGGGGAGTCTCTGCACTGCTGAATCGCCGGAACAGGTAAGACTGGAACTGGTCCTTTGGGGCCCAAGGGGAATTCATGCAAACGGTGCTGCAGCACCATAGACACTTTTGACTAATTCCTAAAGAGTCAAAGGGAGATCTCTTGAGTACGGCTTAATAGTTTGCATACCCTGAATGCAGCACCAGTAATTGGGGAATAACACCGAGCATGTTTCACAAATGAGGGTCGAACAGGGACTTGCCCGATAACTACTAAAGCCCTGACCTCAAGATTGATTGTGGTATTGCTTCTGAATGTTGTTTACCTTTGCATGTGTAGAGTTAAAAATAAAATCATTTTTTCTCCTATCAAAACGATTATTGAATTGGATATTGATTTATTGTTTGTACTGTCTGTTCTTTAATTTGAGTCTTGTTAACTGACCTGCCGCTACATGTGTTCCCCCTCCCCCCATGTGAAAGAGTTATATGATGTAAAGTCCGGAAAGAGTCTGAGAACTGTGTCACATTATTCATTTGTCTTTTGGCATCCAGGATTGTGTAGGTGGCCCTGTAGTTAAACAGTCTAATTATGATTATGATCGTCTACAGAGGCAGCCGAAGACTGGCGTTACGGGCCAGTATGTTCCTTTTTTTCTATGAGATGTGTGATTCGAGCCTTGCTGGAGTCATAAGTTGGTGTACAATTTTATTTTATTTTATTTTGGTCTTCCCTGAGACCTCGCATGTGCTGTCACTTCCATGACCTAGTATGAACTAAAAGGGAGCTTGGAGCCACCCATGTTTACCATTCGTTGGCTTCATTGTCACTCTTATTTCCTGGCTCTTGATTAGTTAGCGCTGGCTGATTTCACTTTCTCTTCGTTTGTTTCTGCCTTTGGTGGAGCATGGACAAAGTACAGATTGCTTCTTTTTGATTAGTGTCCCTCCGCTGTTCATGCTGGGATTGAGGTACTTTTGTTGTTTCTTCTCCTGTCATCGATGATGTTGCTTGTTTCTCTGTCCCTCCCTCACCCCTCCCCCTATTACAGGAGTAAGGCACTCTCTTGGTATTCGAAACATAAGCGAACTAGAGCTCTTGAATAACTTGGCTTGTATTGTGAGAATGTCTGTGTAGTATATCATATGCCCAAGAAGTCATTTAAAATTCACTGTGGTGCCTCCACTATGTTTGCTTTTAGTCACTGTAAGGGATGGATAATGTTTCATGAAGGCAATGCATCATTTAAAATATACAGACACAGGTAAACAATTCAGTCTGCTTTAGAATTTGACGTTCCTCTTCTGTTTATACATTCGTTACACATATATGAACAATCTTCTTATTGTAAGCTTTTGACAGTTGCTTGTAATTAATGCAGTCCTTGCCTAGTGTTTAATTACATTTCTGTGTTGCTGTTAAATAATGTCACTATTTATGCAAAATTCTGAAACCTTCCTGGCCAAGAAGACTTCATCCATAATATTAAGCACAGTAATTGTTGCTCCTGCATGCTTTTATACTTCATTTCTTCTCGCTTCAGTTCTTTCAATAAAACTATCAAAACAAACCATTATTCGCTATCTGAATAATTGCTTTGCTTTCAGCCTATAAATATCTTTGGCTCTGGCGAATACATGTATTAAAAAAACAGTTAAATACCTTCTTTTTTATTTGCCCTCAGTTACTGTTGGATTATTGACTTTCAGTGATGCCGTGCACTTTCTGCGGTAATCTGCGTTTGCTTAGACATTGAACTTGGTCTTCTAGTAAATATTCACAACTGACACAATTAGGTCTGTTACCATAAAATGATATGTTGAGAGTTCTGATCGGAGTTCTGATCAGGCCCTGGCCTGGCAGTTCTTTCCATAGGTCTTTGCCCTTTCTCATCTCCAACTTTTCTCTTTGAACTGAACCTTAAATAACAGACTCTTCTTTGCACTCCATCAAGGTTTGAAAGATAAATGTATATTAGTAAAAAGCTACAGTTTTAGGTCTCGCACCTGCGACGATCGCGAAGCGATGTCTCTGTGAGTCCTATTGTGACCGGTTCTGCTTACAAGGAGCTAAGGGAGACAAGAGATGTGCACGCACCGCCTGCCGTAATCGGATCAGGTCGCGCGCGCGTTCACCATCTCCTGTCTGCCTTAGCTCCTACAGCACACAGAGACACACGCACGTGCAAGCACACACACACACACACTCGCGCACACATCCCCTCACCCCCCCCCCCCACACCAGTCATCGGGCTCTTTTTACACACGCACATATACACGCATACACACACACGCGCACACACAGACACTCGCACACACACGCGCGCGCACACATCCCCCCCTCACACCCCACTCACCGGGTTCTTTTCGCGTGTCCCTCTCTCCCTCAGCAGCCAGCGGGTCTTTCTCGGCAGCAGGAGGGGCTCTCCACGAGCACGGGAGCCCCGCTAGCTGACACGCAAATCTTCCAGATGGCTTTGCGGGCACAAGAGCGCAGGGTAGGCTCCCGTCAGCTTCCTGTATTTTTGCAGCCCCGCCCCCGTCCCAACACAGGTTGCCTGGCTTCCTGTTCAAGCCGGGCTGCGGCGGTGAGTTTTTTTCATAACCTAACTTGTTTTTCGTGTTGCCTCGTCGCAAGGATTTCAAAGCCGGTGTTGTGAGCCAGAATTCGGAAGCATGGTTTGATAGATGCCTCTGCCCTGTACACGTTAGAGAAAAAAGTTTCACACCATTATTGCAGTCACTCAGAGAGGAATTGACTGAGTGCTCCACGGTTAAACCGGCAGGAAATTGATTTCCGTCGCCTGAAAAGACGGGCCAGGGAGAGTGGTGAGTGAAAACAGAAGGTGGCCCTCTGCTCCTCTGGGGTGCCTCACATGCTGTGCGCACTGTGGGAGTCAGTGTGTGAAGGAGCCGGAGAGACTGAGCTCCCCGGAATGTCACAGACAGGAAACAAGCATCAGAGGGAGAAAAGGGACACTAGACTGGCCGCCATAACATTGCTGTGAACACGCGTGGGACTGTTCTACCAGGAATGTTCAGTGTATGCTGTGCTTATTTTAACATAGTATGTGGTGGGTATGTTAGACTGGTGAGGGGCCGTGGGTGAGTTACCAGCCAGGGGCGAATTCAGAATCTGCAGTGTGTACTTTGTGCTGCAAATACAAATCAGATAACACAGTGGACTACTCCGCTGGGCCCCGGGTAGCCCTGCTTAGGCCCTGGCAGCGACCTTTACGGATCTATGGTCAGTGAGCAGTGAGCTCCTGTCACTCATCCTAGTTCGGAGAGCCATCAGTCTCGACTGAGCAGAACCGAGCATGGATGCGGGACAGGGCCGAGGGCGAAGACACTTCTGGTCGGAGGAGGCCGTGCCCTCCCGCTTTCATCCTGGGAATGTACAAGATAAATAAATGAGCATTGCAGTACTATGGATATGTTTTATAGAGTGTATTCATTTTAGACGGGTTGGAACATTAAAACCTTTACCAGAGGCCCCGTGGCATCAGTTATCAATCACTGTATAAGATAAATTTACATAACTAAACATAATTGGAAGTTATTTACAAAGTTGGCAGCTATGCCGACAGTCTAGCTTCAGTGGAGAGGAGTTGGCCTAATGGCTAGGGCGATGGACCTCGAATCTGGGGAACTGGGTTTGAGTCTCGGCAACGACGCTGAACATCCTGTGATTCTGGGCAAATCCCTTAATCTCCCTGTGCCTCACAAAAAATGAATGTGTCCTCATGTAATGCAACTGGTGCTATGTAAAGCGCTCTGATACCCAAATAAATAGATAAAAGAAAGGCTCACACATGGAAAAGAGAAAGGGTCATGGGAAACATTCTAAGGAAGCAAACATGACTAGCGATCTTCCATTAGACACTGTGACATTTCTAATGAACAAAGGTTTTAACTCCAAATAAAAGCATAAATGAGGCCCGAAAGAACTTCACTGCCATCAAAAGAAGAAGAATTATTTGGCAGCAGTTCCAAATCGCAAATTATTAAAATCAAAAGCTAACTACAATCAAAAAAATGAAATGTTGCACCAGATGTCAGAACACAGTTGTTGTTACCAGAAGCTTTTCATAAGGCAGGTCCACGTGTATGGACAGGGGACGCGAAAATCGGAATTCTTCAGATTCGAACCCCCCTGTTTGTTTATAATTTACATAAATCAGATTGTAGCATAGCTACAAGATAATTTAAATGACACGCCGAACCTTTGAGGGTCAATTACTAGCAGAGCAGAGTGGGATTACTGTATGGGATTGTACTCCGCCCATCAAGAGTGGGAATATGTTCACACACTCCGATTTCCCGGGTGAGCGAAGACAATTTTTTGAGCAATGGGGGTGGGACATCACGCTCCACCACCCCGGTACCCTTTCCCCTTCCCTACCCATACCCAACGCTATCAGTCGCACCCTTCGATTCCATCTCATCACCCCTCCAAGCACCCAACACCCGCCAAACCCCACCCCAGCTCACAGAGGTAGGTAGTAAACATGTGAGTTAATCACCTCCAGAAAAGGGAATTCCGCCCGCTATAACCAGGTTCACTCGGATCCATTCCAGGGGGAGATTAAATCATATTTGTACAGTACTAGTGGGGTTTATTAAATCGTTTTTCACACTTCTGTAGAGAGAACATGCGCGTCCACAAATAAAGCAAGGACCAAATTCATGGCGTTAAACCTACGTAGATCTTTCAAGTGCAGTGTGCGTTTGCAAAGATTACTGCTCTCAACTATCCAGGGACCAGGGTGGGATCAGACACAAAAAGGTGCAATAGGTCTTGCATTCACACAAGTTTAAGCTATTGGCCTTGCAAATGACAATGCCTTTTATTTATGTTTTAAAAATAAAAACAAAAATAAAAGGCATTGTCATTTGCAATGTCAATAGCTCAAACTTGCGTAAATGCGAGACCTATTGCATTGCAAATGCTTGTTAAAGATCACTGTGAGACCTGTACTACAGCCCCATGCATTTTAATGACTAAACCATAGTCTACCAGAGTTGAACGGAAGGTTTGTATTTTAAACTTGCATATTTCACCTTCTTCTTCTGCATGGTTCCCTGTAATACACATTCCTATTGAGCATGGAGGGGATTTTGAAAACGTAATTCTGATAGAGACTTCTAACCACAGATTTCTTACCTTAGAATATTCCCCAGGCGTCAGACTGACAATCTTGAACAGTACCTCTGCGCACTGGTAGGTGGCACCGTTAGACTCCGCATCTGTGTCGGAAGTGATTTAGCGGTGCCTGTGAGGGCACCACCCCAGCCTGCTGATATTAGTTTTTTTTGTTATGTGCCACATGCCGATGTCTGTATAAGATTCTCACTTGGTTTGTGCGTGGGGTCGGGACACTTTCAAGTGCAAGTCGATGCACCCGACCGTGATGCAACAGTAGGCGATGAAGCTTGTCGGCATGGCAAAAGAAGGCCCACTTTGCCACTGGATTCAAGCTAGCCTGGCTGATGAGGGTGGTTATCCCGAAACCGGTCCCAGGATGCTTGTTTCCGGTCCAGGGAAGACATGGCTTGGCAGTTCAGGCTGGACTGTTCCCATGAGGCAAGGAGTCAAGACTGATTTGCATATGGCTGTGTCTGAACTGGGGTGGCGAAGTGAGCTAAAGAAGAATGATGGATTTAACCCAGATCTGTGACTGGGAGTGAGTATCTGAAAAGTTTTAGTGCTCCGCCCATCATCTCTGTGTGTTTGCAAAAGACGGCTCCATGCCACTCCCGATCCTGTTTTCCATCCCGTGTAAGACCACTGGACTGTTCCCAGAGCGGATCTCACTATCTATTGTCTTCCTGCTCCACCATGATCTTGTCGAAGTTGGGTAAATCCAAAAACTAATCGAAGCACTGTTTGTCTCCTGTATCTCTACATCGTGCTTCCAAGCCCAGGCCACTCCCGCAGTCCACCTTCTGAGGTAGTGTCAGGGCTCGCTCCCCACTACCTTGAGGTTCCCTGTGACAGGCCTGAAGTCCTCCCAACTCAAAGAATTTAATGACATCATGCATGCTATCTCTGGGCCACCGACTCCCTCTGGAGCAGCTTTGGGCACAAAGATATCCCTGCTGGGTTACTGTCGGCGGATCCGCCCTCAAAGCCAGCCAGGACCTTTGGATTGTCCCCGGATCCTGACCAGCACCACCACAGGTGCCTTTTTCCACCCCAGCTGTGTCCCTCCCAGCTCAATCTCCGGCGAGACGATTATCATTGCTGACCTGGCGCCTCTCAACGTTGATGCCAGGTGCCGTTGATGCCACCACATCCCCTGTAGTTTCCAGCCCTTGACAGACCATGCCCTCTTAAAGGAGGATATGAGGAGGTCCTGGTGGACCCTGATGATAATTGGTCTGAAGAGCTGGGTGAAGCCAGAGGCCTGGATGCCTTCCCAGACTCTGCCATATTTTACCCGCCTGCAAGAGGATTCGGCGAAAAGTGCATCTTTTACCCTGATGCGCAGGGCAGCAGAGGTTCTCGATCTCCAGCTGATGGCTTTCAAGATCAAGGCCAGTGTTTTGACAGAGGTGCTTCTGAACCCAAGCTCCTTTTTAATGAAGGCCTCACCGACGTGCTCCTTGGGGCCTGGGTAAAACCTTGCATAAGGACTCCTGTACACCAATTGTATGCCTGTCAGCACCATCTTGCCCCTGGAGACCCAGCCTTCCTCGCCCAGCATCCCTCCCATGAGAGCCCAAAGGCTTCCCCAAGCGCATTCCCCACCACACCACTGGATAGGGAATCCAAGAAGCTGAACACCTTTGGGAAGCACATCTTTTCTGCCACCAGACTTACCCTGTGGTTCATGAACATCACATGCCTCTTAGGCCAATAGTCCTTGGAATTGTGGGATTCAGTTGCACAGTTGCTTCCCATGCTACCCATGGAAGGCCGTGCCTGCCCCAAACAGGCTTTGGTGGGCGGCAGGGATGTGTAGACGTTTGCCAGCCAGTGCGGACTGTACACCATGGACTCCCTGGTTAGAGCCATGGCTTCTACTGTGGAACTGCTTTGTTATGCCTAGTTAAGTTCCACTGTGTTCTCTGGAGATAATCAGTATTCACTGATTTACATGACCTTCGATGGTTCCCGCCTGTTTGTCAAATTTCCTAAACACCATGTCCGACATTGCCTCAACTTGGATAAAGTGGAGATCTCATCTTAGGAAACAAGTTTATCCCCTAGAATGAAATGTGGTGGCCTACCGCACTCAGCCCTGCACCAACCCCCACCGACCACGCACTCAACCTTGAAATTGTCCTGGACAGCCAACTGACCATGAGGCAACAGATCAATGCTGTCTCCTTTGTCTGCTTCCAAACCCTCCGCATGCTCCGCAACATCTTCTGATGGATCCCATCTCTTCCAGGAAGATGGTCTCCCAAGCCCTCGTCTCCACACGCCTTGATTACGGCAATGCACTCTACGCAGGAACCACCAAATAGCTCCTAAACTGCCTCCAGACCATCCAAAGCTCAACAGCAAGACTCGTCCTCAACCTCCCCAAAAGAACCAGCATCACCCCTCACCTCAAAGCTCTCCACTGGCTTACTGTCCAACAAAGATGCCTCTTTTAAGTCCTCACACATGCCTTCAAGTCCCTCAACAATCACAGACCCGCCTACATCAACAACTGCATGATGTTACACCGCCAACCATAGATTTCCCTCCTCCTCCCCCTCACTCTGGCTCATGTTTCCCGCATCCGTCTTAGCCGCTGCTGTGGGCGTTCCTTCTCCTACCTCGGAACCAAGTTCTGGAACAACGCCTTGCTCATCCTACGCACCTCCCCATCACTTGAAGACTTCATAAAAAGCTCAAGATTTGGCTCTTCAACTGAGGCTCACAGAAACCCAGCGCCTGGAGATACCCGGGGTGACAAGCTGCGCTCTACAAAAACCCACTGGTTGATTGAAAAGTCACAAAAATCTTAAAGTATTTATAGCTCACTCATTTACAAGGAGTCCAGGTAAAAAATTTCAAGGCCGTGGAAATGAAGACGCTTCTTCAAAGACTTTTGAACAGTGACCAGAGAGAGACTGGTGTGATGAGTTTAGGGAAGGACAGTGTTGGGGGAGGGCACAAGAAGTGAACAATTGGTATGCATGTTGATTTAAAATAAATAAATAAAACCAGGGTTCCATTATGATTGCCTGCCATTACATGTAGCTTTCCAGTTCACGAAAAAATATTCAAGGAACTGTGACATAATGGCAGGAGGATGGAAGTTCAGTTAGCCCAAACTGTTGCTGCCAAATGATGTTCGCAAGCACTTTCTAAGGTTTATCTCCTTTCATGCTATTAATGGCCCTCGCTGTTTTCAGAAATGTGTACGTACATTAACGGCGTAAAAATTGGATGGGATTCCATACCCTGTTGGACAATAATGACCAACTTGTTTCTACAGCTATGTTACGATTCTTAAGTTTGCTAGCCCAGCTTGTCCTGTGCGCTTATACAAGAGACGCGATATGGCCAATAAGGATATAAGCTGGGAGAAGATAGTTTATCCAGCTACTAGAGAGCATCCTCATACTGCACTGAAGACATTAGTGATCTGCCTGGCATAAAGAGCTTCAACGCGCAATAAGCAAACATGAATTTTGTTTTTTAATTAAATTTTTTATTGCAAGTTACAGATTACAAAGTACAGAGTTCATCGTGGACACAGCATAGACCAAGGTTCGAGGTAGATGATGTCATTACAACACCACAATAGTTTCCCATTAGGGCTCCCAAAACATTAGTAAAAAAAGGTGCAATCGTCTATCACTCAAACCTTTATTTTCCCAGCCTGTATATGCTACCCATTACTTGCACGCACATTGTTCTAGCTGCAATTGGTGCACCTTATTGGTGGTATGACTTATATAAATCAGTTACATTTGTCATGTAGTAATGCATTTACAGCTCTGCTTTGCACAGGGAATAGGGGGGAATTACTGTTTTTTAGACAAATCTGTTTCAAAACGAAAATACTGCTTTTTAAAAGCAAAATTGGGGAAAAGCAGTTAAGAAAAAAATAAAATAAAGCTGTCAGCTACCTTGTTTTGGGACCGAAACAACTTGACTGCCACCATTTCTGTCACAGTGGTGAGTGGTCTAGTTGTTGTGGACTTGAAGGAGGGGTATAAAGGAAGCAAGCTGGCGATACTGCGTGCAGCGGGCGCAACAAAGGCAAGCCAGTCTGCATCCGTCCGTACACCAACCGCGAACAGTGCCAGCCATGCTGTCGGTTTTGGTACTAGTGGAAACCGGCAACAGGATTGAATTCCATATACGAGTAAGGAGTTAATAATCCTCAGGCTAAGGATAGCTAAGGATGAATGTGGGGAGAAAACGTGGAGTGCAAGGTATTTACAAGTACAACATTGCCAAATGTAAAGGAAGCGGTAGAGAAGATTACATTTGGCACGCAGTGGAATTATAGTTCTTCTAGAATCAACTGATTGGGATATTCTCTTTATTACGAAGGCTTGGATTCCATCAGAATACGAGATGGACCTGGTGGCTACTTGCTCTGCAGGTTTTAAAGCATGTCACCCTCTACTCTAGTAGAAGTAAGAGGAAGTTAAGTGGTAATTATCTTTAAAAAAAGGAACGTCTGCCACAGGAATTCTATGCTACACGCAACCTAGGCCCAAAAATAATTGCATTCAACCGAAACGGACTACAAATCTTGCACTAACTCACAACAATGTCTTTGTATTAGGGGACTTTCCTATCTGGGCCGAAGACTCTCCACTCACCGAGGGTAGAGAAATCCTAAAGTCATGTGAGATTTTAGGTTTAGAACAATTGGTAACATGCCCAATTCATCTGGGGCACACCCTTGATTTGATATTTGCCCCTACCAACCTAATTATAGTAGAAAACCTGATCCCTTTAAGTTGGTCAGATCATGTATTAGTAACCTTTGAAATGGCGTAGTCCAAAGTATTGGAGGAGGAGGAGGTAATTGCTAAAAAGGTAGTCCAATGTAGAACCTTATGCAAACAAAGAAAGTTGAAAGATATTTGATCATTTAATTTGCTTCCAGGAAGTGGCAACAGTGGACAAGAACTATGAATACCTACAGGAAGCAATCAAGGAATCCTTAGCTAAGATAATACCTGGAAAATGTGATTCAGTGACGGAAACCGTCAGAGCCATGGTTTACGGATATCCTTTAAGGAAGTAAAAGTAAATGTAAGAAATTAAAAAAACAATGGCAGAGGGCTTACCTACCTATAATTTCAAAAATAAAATTAGGAAAGCTAAAGAAAATTAATACAATAAAATAATCACAGAAGCTACAAATAACTCCCCAAAGAATATTTAGTGTGGTAAATAACTTAGCAAAGCCAGACTGTACAAAACAGTATGTGAACTCCTCACAGTAGCTGTGTGATAGCCTGTCCGAATACGTTAAGAATGCAATTGACTTCTTCTTAGAAGATATAAACAATGACCCACTCGTCAATGATCTACTTATAGATGAGGAGACGGTATATCGCAATTAGTAGAAAACTAATATAATATATAGAATATAACTGATGAAAGTTTAGGATTTGAAAGCTTTGTCCCTGACCATTTCCTCTGGCTCCCTGCTTGACCCGTTACCTCCATATGTGTGGAAAGAGAGAGAGGAAGAACTATTTCCAAGCCTATTAAGTTTGTAATCAATCTCTGAGGACAAGCATTGTACCAGAGACCTGGAAGAAAGCTATGGCCATTTCGTTATTGAAGTCAACTGCTGATGTAAATGACCCTAATAACTATCGCCCTATTCCTCAACCTCCCTATCTGGCTAAAATATTGGTAAAGTATATCAGCAACATATTTGCAAACTATCTGGAAAATCACAATATTTTGAAGATTGAACAGAATTGTTTTAGACCAGCGCATGGTACAGACTCTGCTTTATTTTTGAGCATGGGCGAATTGAGGATGGCGGTTGACAGAGGCCAAACAGCAGTTCTGAAATTATTAGATCTGACAGATGTTTTTTGACACTGTCAACTACCAAATACTGTTACTCAGACTTAGAGATAGGAGTGGAGGGATCCTTTCTGGAATGGATTGGATCATACCTGTCGGAAAAATACCAACCAATCTCACTCCCTTCTTTTTGTTCCAAGTTTAAGAAAATAGAACTAGAGGTACCACAGGAATCAGCTTTGAGCCCTATTCTTTTCAATATATATTTACGTCTTTTGCTGACCCTGATTATATCCTATGGGATCTCCTTTTTGCATTATGCTGATAAGCGGCTAATTCTGTCCCTCAACAAAAGTAGCCACAACCCCTTTGAAGAACCCAATACCTGCCTACATGAAATTGCTAGTTGAAAACTCATATCAATAAAATAGCAGCTGCATGATTTGGTATACTAAGGAACCTCAGTAAAAATGTTCCATTATTGCCTCAGCAAACACAACGATGATGGACGGAGTGCTGAAACTTTTCAACCACTCACCCACAGTCAAGAGATTTTCTCACTATGTCACAGAGTTTTAACTTCGCCTTATGCAAGTCACTCTTGACCCTGCTCCTCATGGGAACAGTCCACACTGAACTGTCAGGCCTGGTCCTCCCTGGACTGGAAACAGGCATCCTGGGACAGGTTTGGGAGTATCACCACCTCATCAGCCAGGCAAGCTTGAAGCCAGTGGCACCGCGAGCAAGGGACCCACGTCTGGGCATACCTTGGCCACTAAGGGCAAACAGAACAAACACAACAAGATGATAGCCAGAGTGCTGAAACATTTAAAACACTCACCCCCAGTCAAGAGATCTGTGTTTAATTCATTGTCCTTTTGCTCACTATGGCACCCCTCTTTGGACCCAGCCATTATTTCCTCAGCCAATGAGAAGGCAGTAGTCCAATGAACAATTTTGTGCAGAATAGATTACTGTAGTGCACTTCTTCTGTGAGCACCTGACTACTTGATTAAGAGACTGTATAGGTTCAAACAGCTACAGCAAAGTTAGCATTGAACAAATCAAGATATGACTCTTCCTCAGCCACCACCGGGCGTGTTTACAGAGAGGTATCATTTAGGCACACGTCTCTTTACTTACCACTTCAGTAATAACACTAAGGCAGGAGACCGCCCCTTGTGATATGTCCGCACTTGTACTCTCACGGGGAGGTAGATCTTACTGACAGGCACTCACACAGACACACCTGCGTAGCCCTGAGCAATGCGACTCCAGTGGTGCTCCCCCCCCCCTCCCCGCTCCCGTCGTGACAATGTACCGTCACACTGGCCGATTTACACTGTTGATGGAGACTCATACACACCCGTGCTTACCCGTGTTATCTCCCGTTTGCTTTTATGAGTTTCGGTTCCATGGTTCTTTTTTCTGAATGAAAGGTATTGAATATTGGCTCAGCCATAGATCCTTCTGGGCCCCGCTCGATGGCCGCTTCTGCGGATTGCGATATGCTGATACATTGCGGCACCCAGAGGCTAGTGTGCTTTACTTGGGCAATGAACGGGAGGCACACCATTGGGAACGGGGACATTGCAGTACGATGGACGAGACTCAAAATGCCCAGGCCTCATTTGCCACAACACACTTTCTGGCTGTGATGGCGCCTTTTAGTCGGAGTGTACCCGATCAAGTCTGTTGGAGGTGTATCTGTTTGACCATAAGGGCTCTAAACTGCGCCCATATTGCCTGTTTGTAGAAAAAGGTGCCTTAACCCGCTTGTTTGCTTTACAGGTTCCATGTGGCAATGGTGATTATTACAGAAAACTGTTGATGTTTATGGATATCCTTACACAGCCATGTTTGATATATTTGCCATATTTCTTCCTCTTGTTGGGTATAAGGGACGGATATAGATAAGGAACAATAAGTGTACTGATTAACACGATTGCTGTTTTCTTTGTAATTCTCATGTAACCCCATGCACGAAATGCAAAATAAAAATAAAAAATATTCAAACAAAATGACTCTTCCTTAGCCACACAGAGAGCTCCACTGGCTTCCAGTGGAAGAGAGGATTGTTCTTTAAATCAATGTGTGTAGTATATAAGGCATTTAAGGTAACGGGACCAGTGTTGCTACAAGGGAAATTTAGCTACTACTGTGCTGTGTGAAAGTCCAGGTGAAGATGCTATAGCATCAGGGTAACTTCAAGGTAAACGTTGTGCTCTACAAATGTCTGTTATTAATAACCGAATCCTCCAGATCCGTAAATGTTCCTGAGACCCACCTCGTGGCCCCGCCTCTTGTGCCAGGAATTCATTAGAGCGGATCCCATATATTCTTGGGCCTGCAAGCTAAGGGCTGTAATTCGGTACATATCTCATACTGTTTATTACACATGATCAAGTCCCTTATCCAATCATCTTTCTTAGGTATGCACATCACCCCCTCCCTCCTCCCAGTGTATGGCTACCCTACACTTTTGCCAGCAGTAACACAGTTGCTATAAACCTTCTACCGGTTTGTGGTATCATTTTAACATAAAGCCATGAATTGATGTGGTTCCACTCTGTTTCCCGCATAGTCGAATTTCTTGAAGATTTATAATAATACCACCATTCATTTTGGGGGAAATCGTCAAAACAGTTTGCTGATTTTTACTTCTTGTTTTTGGAGATGTGTTGAGGGTTTTTAGTGCATTCGTTGTAAAGATTTATTAGTAATATTGCGTCCTGAGGTTTATATCATGAGGGCTTTACGTGTTTCGCAGATTCACACCCCTACTATCTATCTGGGGTATTTATACAGCACGGCAGCCACTCTTAGTGTCCTGGCGCTATATTGGCTACAGATCCTTGTGTGTCATGTAGTTTGAAAAGCAGAACTGAAATGCCAGGTTTGGAGCAATCTTTTAAAAACGGAGATATCCTCAGCTGCCCACAACTGCTGTGAAAGAGCATTGGAATCTTGGCGGCTAGGTAAGAGTAGGAGCTGCCACCCGATCTTTTCCTTCTAAAGTTGGGGATCACCACCTGAAGAGAATTAGAGGAGCGGAGTGAACTAGGTGGGAGATAGGGAATGATCTTTTTAGATAGATCTTGGACCCAGAGTGATAAAAGGTTTTGTGTCAAGAATCCTTTAACCCTCACCCTTTGATGGGGGCGCCAATGAAGTTTTCTCAAGTGAGGTTGGATGTAAGTTCTTCTGGGCAGCTTTAAAAGAAGACGCTCCACAGCATGCTGTAGTCTTTTCAGAAGTTAGGCTGCTAGATCTAAATAAAGGAAGTTGGCGTAATCCAGCCTTGAGGTGATCCATTCTTAGATCACTGTTTTTCGCTGCGGGGTAGGGAAGGGTATAGGAACTTTTTTAGAAGCCTGAATCAGACACTGACAACACTCGCTACCTGGGGGGCAAAGGTAGCTGAGCTGTCCAACTTCACTCCCAGGTTGGGTCCCAATCAATTTCAAACTCTGAACGATTCAACAAGGATCGCCAAGAGAGCCATATAAACATTAAAGAGTGTCGTACTCCGTGCTGACCCTTGGAGTACCCCAAAGCTCAACGACTTCGGTTCGGAACACGACATGTGGGTGCAGTAGAGATTGTGTCAAAATAGCAAGCTTAAAGCTGTTGGATGACGCAAATATAACAGGGACAGCAGTACACAAATAAGGTTTTTGTGGGATGTGCTGCTGTAGTACCAAAATCTTTGTGGTTTCTAATGCATAAGTCTCTCTACATGCCTCCCTTTTCCTCACCCTAATGTGTTGCTCTTCTGGAATGACCAGCGACAATCTGCCAAGTTCATCTCTAATGCTAACAATGCCATAGACAGTCAAATAATCTGGATCTGTGTTTAATTCTTGGGGCCCAAATATCTTTGATACCTATGGGCTGAAAACATCACTGAAGTGTAATTACCTCACGCCCTGTTAGGTGGGGGCACAGGGCAGACATAGGCTACTGGACCACAACTATTTGGCAGAGGGCGAGCAGTCGCAGGCTTCTCAGGGAAGTACTGTAGTGGCAGGAACTGAAAAGATTGCAATGAAGTAATGCCTTGCCAAGTGTTTATCTTTGTGAAAAATAAATTAAGTACTTTATAAATCCACATCAAAACTAAATACTGCACAGTTTAATGTATATGACTGCAGGGTTTCAGAATGCTGTGTTTTATCATTGAAGTACTTTTCACAGTTCACTCCTTCTAACACTCCTTCTCCTGCTAGTGTTACATTTCCTGCTATTACCGCCCCACCTGTCTGTGGGAATTGGGCTCAGGTGCAGTTCTTTCACATCTTTAATGTGCATTCCAGTTCAGTAGTTCCTTACACATGGGCCTCTCATCCTGCAGGGCAAGGCACTCCTCTTATCCCATCAGCATTCAGGCACACTCCACCCTTTCAATATGCAGGCACACTAATATGCACTTCAGGCAGACCCCCAAGCTCCCATGGACGAAAGTGCTGGCTTCATGTGATGTCCCCACATCTCTACCTAGGTTACACAGCAGCTCTGTGGAGCTCTCCCTTCCTTGGTGAAGAAGAACTTGAGACATGAATAAAAGTGGGCTGGTTTCAATCTCTTTATACACATTTTCCAGACTGAGGATGTGAATCCCCTTTCTCAAACTTCAGAACCATGTTGGGCTGGCTCTCTTTCAAGTGTCTTCTCAGGCTGCTCTCCAGTAACAGCCTTCGGATTAAGTAGTGCTTCTGAAAGGAGATAGCGCTGGAACTGTGTCTAAGGAGGAGCACCCACCACATGGACACAGTGAAGTGTGAGCTTTCCGCATCTAGCGGTCAGATTTTCGGTACCAGTAATCAGACAGACAAAAAGGTAGGCCTGGCGTAAAAACGTCCTCACCTTGAACAATCAAAACTGTGGTCCCTCCCTCCACTTCTACTAAATACCATAACTTAGGTAGAACTAATCAGCCGCCTTTTTCTAACAAAGTCTTCATGAAGTTTCTAAAGGTTGCCCTTTTCTCATCCTCCTCACTTTGGTGCCAAGGTCTCCACGCTCCAGTCACAAGAATGCAGGCAATGCACTTCCACTGTCTGGGAAAGCTATACTCACCCTCCATCTTGTGCCATGCTACAGTCAGTGGCATAGGAAATTAATACCACTTTCTTCAGTACTCACTCACCCATACACTGAATTCTACAGACACGTGTGCTAAGTGCATACACACTCAACGTAAACATGAGAGAGGTCAGCGTGCAAGGACCTGCGTTTCACATTGCAGCGGAACTTTGTTCTAGTATGGTTAGTAGGGCATATTAAGGCTTTACAAAACACATATGTTGCCTCTACTTATGTGATATTCCCAAGACAGGGACAGTAATCCGCCATGTTGTCATGCTTGGTGGCCCCCACCAGGTCACATGACCTTTCATGAGCCTTGTATTGTCAGGGACAGGCCTAGGTTTCTGTGCATACATTTGATTAGCGTTAACACCAGGGCCAGAATAATTGAGGTTACCCTTTTCACATGCAGTGGGGCCCTCAGGGCAGGTGTATATGCGAATCCACTGTGCAGAGCACATTCCTGTCCCAACAGGTGAGCACACAGCAAAATAACGGTGCCCGTGCTAGTGGTGCATCACTGTGGCCCAGTTGTCATTAGGAAATCAAAGACAGCGAGGAGAGTGGCTCTATAGAGCTTAGCATGATTTTGACCCACCTTGGACGTTTGACGCTTCATGTTGATCCTGCCCCTAAGCACATTCGGAGCAGTTGAATGGTAATGGACTGTGAGTTGCGATTGCCCACTTGCTCTGCCTGGAGCTGGGTTTCTTGATTTCGTGATGGTTGAAGGTGTGAATGTTGTTCCAGTCATTTGCTATATTCTACCATTGTGTAACTGAATGGTTGTGCTGTAAGGCATCTGCCTTTTCAGGGAAGACTTGGTGGCGTTGAGTGCTGTCTATTTTTAGGATTTTAGGCATTTCCTTTACCCTTATGTTGGTGGTATTTCTGTAGAGCTAGTGATATTGAATTTCCTCCCATATTTCATTTCCACTATAGTCCTTTCTGCCGGTGGTGTATGTTGTTAAGGCCCGTGGTAAAGGAGAGGACGTGCTCAGTCCGTTTTTTTTCGCCAAACATCTGACATGGGCTACTCATTTAGTACGCCAACTTATTCTCAAATCGTCGCAGCAGCCAGCAAATGTAGCCACCTGAGTAGCAATCAAGCACTGTGGTTCAGTATTGTGGAGGCAGAGTGCCACAAAACTGTTATTTGGAAACGTTTGTTTTGAGAGCAGGAGGATCGGAGAATTTAGAGTTCAGTGGAGGGATTTTATTTTAAATGCTGTTAGCCAATCCTAATTACGATATTTGTTTAGGTCTATTCCTTTTTGCAGCTATTCATTTCTAATCTGTTATTGTCATTTCATTATATGTTGCATTGACTACTGGAGTTTGTGATGTTTTTTGAGGCAGGTAGGGTAGCTTGCTGTTTGTTGGTGCCTTGTAGATGACACATCAGGGCATCCAGTTGTCCAATAACAGAAATAACGTAGGGGGCTAACAGAAATAAAACATCCAGGAGCTAACCTGAGATGACTGAAGTAATATCACCCTTGTAATAATCAAAAAGTGATTTCAAAATTCTCTTTTGGTAATTTGGTGCTCGCTGTGTTAGATATGTGGTCCTAAAGGTCACATGTTCTATTCACGGAAAAGTACATTCACTTTTCATCCTTTCCAAGTCAATGGAAGTGACACTGATATCCATCACTATGAGGATCTCAATGCCAAAAAGATGATGGAGACATTATGCAATTCCAGCAAGTTATACTTTGAAATGCCCAAAGGTTAAATAGAGTAGGCTGAGATATTTTGGGAAAGAATTAAAGCAGTAATGAGAGAGGTAGGCGATATCATAGACCATGTTAAGAAAAAATAGAAATTAGAAAAGGTGAGAACCATGCGATATTAATTAAATTAGCTTGAAGAGACGCACACCGTCAGTAATGATCCGCTCACACTGAAAAAAGTTGAATGTAAGAGAGAGAATTATAAGACCCATGTAAACACTGGAGCCAAGACTTGATACCCAAGCACTCAACAAAGGATTTATTAATCATGGGCTTCATAGCTGGCTAATTAGAAAGGAAGATGGTCTGACATGGACACCAGCATTTAAAAAAAAGTGAGGATGGGAGATTCAAGAGGTCAAGAAAATAGACCAAACGTTTGCAGACTTTTATGCTGATCTGTAGACAAGGATAGGAATGGAAAAGAGACTGACCACCTATCCCTGTTCCACTACACAGACATGCTAAAACTGATGAGTGAAACAGAGGCAGAATTGGATAGACCATAGAGCAGGACGAAGTAGAAAAGGCATCCAAACAGCTGGGCTCAGGAACAACCCCAGTTCTGAATGGTATACCAGAAAAATTATACAAGAGATTATCCTCTCTTCATGTTTAAACTGTTGGCTGCGTCGAACGTTCAGCTCCAGTGCTGAACGTTCGAAAAATGGGTGGGGCAGCGTTGGCCAACGGACGTGCGCAGCACTACCAAGGTAGTGCTCGCGACGACCGTTGGCCGACGGCAGCAGCCAACGGGTTAAGGAAGCAAGGCGATCGGAATGCTTAAACACAATCTTTGAAAAGCAACAATTGTAATGATGATTTTTTTTTTAAACTTTTTTTTCATTTTACAATTAAAAAAATGACAACGATACAGCATATAACGTCATAACTTCCTTTTTATTTTTTGTTCTTGGCAATTGTGATGATACTTAAAGAGGGTAATGCAAAAAATTAGTGTTCCTTCTACCAACCTATTTCCCGCCTAAACACCAAAATATTAGCCAGTAAACTGGCAAACGGACTAGTAAGAGTTATCCTTAAAATGGTACACCTAGGTCAAATGGTTCTTATCCTGAGGCGATCCACCAGAATAAATAATCAGAGTGTACAGATTTGACTGTAAAGATGAGGAGTGGGGGAAGAACCAAAAGTGATACGATTGCTCAACGCCAAAAAGGCATTTAATTCCATCAAATAGGGATACCTCTACCGGCTAACACAAAGGTCGGCATAGGCCCGTAATTCTGGGCATGGGTGTAGCTCCTGTATGGCCACCCAGTACTGGTGATAAGGGTGAATGGCACGGTACAATGAAAAGGGAATGAGACAAGGATACCCTATGCCCCATCGTCCTTTCTGCCCTGACAGTGGAACCCTTGGCTTGTTGAATGAGACTGTAGGAAAATTCAAGGCTTCATGCTGCGATATGAAAGGGAGGACAGACATGGTCAACATCCTCATATATAAAAAGCAACCACAAACCACCATACCAATTTTGATGAAGGAGTTTGACGAGTTCCAAATAATACTGAGATAAAAAGTTAACTGGCCAAAATCTACACTTGTTAGGGCCCAGATGTGATGAATTGATCTTGTCCAAACCAAGGGGGAAAGAGGATGCTTCAGGACCTTGCTATCGACCCCTCGCTAGCCACAGACTTCTCAGAACCTGAAGCCTATCCTAGATAGTCTAAGGGAGGGGACATTACCCCGGCGGGCATAACTACTGTCCCTGCAGGGAAGAGCAACACTCTTCAAAATTCTCACCACCACCCTACCCTATGTAACAAAATACCCCATTCTATCTCATGAATCCGTTCTTTAAGGAACTGAGGGTGAACTGAGACAACTGCTGTGGTATCTTGGTAATCCACGAATAATGCTATCAACTCTTAAGAACAACATTTATGGGAGGGATAGCAATGCGCAATGTCGGATACCACTGAGCCTCTTTGGCTGCTGTGGTTAACAACTGGGGAATTCTATGGTCTGGAATACCCACCCAGTGTACTTAACTGAGAAGAAACAGAAGAAAAATAATTATTCTATGACTCGTAAAATGTCAGCAGTATAGGGCTATTATAACGTAGCACCAGAGTAGGGATAAATGTCTGGAAGATAACAGCGGCTACAGGGTCGGATAAAATTAGGACTTTAAAAAAAACACTATGGAGAGGGAAATTAATAATAAGCATCACACAGCTTGAAGAAGAATATTAACTCTGTTCTTCACAACAAAAAAGTACTTGTAACTGATGCACGGCCTTCAGACACTAAGGAAAACTGGACGGAGATTCCTGGTGAGGGGTCCTCGCTGGAAGGACGACTGCTCCGCGAAGAATAGCAAAAGGAACATTGTTGCCCTTATACTAAGCAATTCTCAGTAACATCCCTGACCACCTACAACAACTTAGAGACAAATGGCATAGAGACTTGGAAGAGATACAGTGATGATTAGGGAGATGCACTTTGGCACCCAGGCGAAGTTGCCATCGGGAGAAACTTCAAATTCATTCAGTTGAAAATGCTACACAGGGCTTATTATCATGGTAGCTGACTTTACAAAATAAGCCTGTCCCCTTCGGACTCCCGCATCAAATGTAGCATGGAAGAAGGTATCCTCATGCATGGGCTTTGAGAGTGTAACTAAGGTAAGAAGCGCTGGGAATGTAATGAAAGGAATATCAGAGAAGTGCTGTTCAAGTTTGCGCCAAAAGTGTCATATTGGGGGATTCAGAGTGAGCACTCACTTTCAAGGCTCAAGACAATGTGTTTTTTTCCTGCCTGTGCTGGGTGGTTGCAAAAGATATTTTGAAGCACTGAGGTGCCAAAAATGCAGACTGTGGAACTGTGGCTTCAACGCATTGACATAGGCACGAAAGCAGGAAAGGTAGCCTGGAGGGGAGGAAGTGTTCGCAGAGTTTCCAAAAAATTAAGGATCATGGAGAACATGTATGGGACCTGAGATCAAAGAATGACATACAAGAGGTCATAATTACGTTGGGTAAAAAAGAAAATAAGATGGCTAATCTTGTCCCCCAGTCTGTGACGTTGTATGGTAATCATAATGTCATCTGTGCTGCGCACACCTTTTTCAAAATATGTTTTTATTGGCACGGGCATTAAAGGCGTTTTACAATACTTAGCCAGTCATATAAGTTGCAAATTGCCAGTTATACAATACTGAGCCTATTGCACATTAGTATATTTTAGTATATTGATACCCTATATCATAACGTTTTCTTTCAACATATAAATGTGCTATAAATATATTAAACGTTTTCGTCCCTCCCCAATCCTTCGTCTGAATAGTTGAGATTGCGCAATTTGCCCCGTAGCAAGGTAGTCATAAATTTAGTTCCGTCATCAAGCTTGATGTCCCTCCACTTAGGTTTTGCATGGCCAACATAGGAGTACTGCACAGCTTTACAGTGTCAGTCATAAAATACCATGTGAATAGTGGTGTGAAAATAAAAATATCTGAAAAATGAATGTAGGCACTGAAATGTGTCCGGGGATCAATTTGGTCCATCCTTTGGTCGAGCCTGGGCAGCGCACGCGCTGCTCTGTGAGCCATTCTGTATTGGAATATGTACTTGTAGCCCTGCCCACTCTCCGCCCATATTTGTCATTGGCTTTTGTAATTGTCCTTTGTAAATGCTGGCTTCTGATTTGCTAATAGGCTTGTTAATCCCTCCTTAGTACCGTCTTGTCTTAATTTGTAACCTCCCATGAGGACTGGCCCTTTTACTACGGTTGTTACACGGTACGTCTTCTTCGTTCTCTAAACACAATTTTCTTTAATGAGTTTCTCTTACTGCAGGAGGGTCTCTCATGCGCAGTTGTGACCACTGGCTTGATTGGCTCGTAGAAAACGGGAAGCTCTTCAGGGGCCAAGGGAGACAGAAGGGGGCAACTCAGCAATGCCTTTAGGGAGGTCAAAGGTGCCTGATGCAAATTCCGCTAGATCTGTTGTATTTATTTTCTGAACAAACATCTATGTTAAACGTGAATATTTTAGGTTTGCTCCTCCGCTCCCTTGCTAAAAACCGTGACTTCAAGAAAGGGCTCTTACTGTCTTTTCTCAATTTGTTCCTCTGTTAAATGGATCCAAAAAAGAAAAACAAAATAAATAAATATGCCCTCTGTGCCACTGCGCTATCATTTTTGCTTCCCCACACCCTCAGTTTTTTGCTTCCCCACACACTACCCGTCTGTGTTCCTTCTGCTACCTTCTGTTTGCAACCCCCCCACCCTCACACACACACTTTTAAACAAGCATTTGGAATGCAATATGTCTCGCATTTGGGAGAATTTCAGCTATTTGTATTGAAAACGACAATGCCTTTTATTTATGCTTTAAAAATCAAAACATAAATAAAAGGCATTGCCATTTACAATGCCAAAAGCTCAACCTCACGTAAATGCGAGACGTATTGGATTGCAGATGCTTGTTTTTATTATCAGATTGAAAAGCCTCGAGCTAGTGTCCCAGATTTGGGCTATGACATTCTTCCTCAGGTCTTCCCATTATTCTCTGTGGAGGTGTCCACTCTTGATGTTTACCCATGGCTGCTGCTTGGTGGCAGCCTACAGTCGATGAGTGAGGTAATATTCTAGTTTATGGTAATCGTGCAGCGCGTTAAAAATACAGCCAGGTCTACAAACCTGCTTAATGCGGTGTCATATTTAGGGTGTGGGTGAAGACCCAATATGCAGATCTCACGTGTATTTTGAACTTCACATCCGATGGCCCTGAGTTAGAGTTGGTGTGACCCAGTCCCAGGAGAGTTACAGTGAGGTTCAGGCCCAGATCATGTAGGGGACATAAGCTGTGAAGAGTATGGAATTGAAGCAGCTTAAATTGCGCCTTACGCTAGGATCTTTGTCCATCTTGTCATGTAGTGGTCCGAGTGTATCGGCTTAGTATTGATCCCGCAGTGTTTGGTGGGTGAGGCCCAATTGTTGATTGAAGGCCCTAGAGATCCATTTAATTACACGGGCTTCCCCCATACTGTATATTGTCTGAAGCACACAGCGATAAGCCTTTTCAGGTGTATGTATGCACCATAGGCAGGAGCACAACGCACATAGGGTTCGAAGGGCTTCAGCCCCTCACCCCCGTCGCGTGTGTCAGCCCGGGATGAGACAGCCTACAAACACACACACACGCGCGCACTCGCACACACACACACACACTCACACACACGCGCACTCACACACACTCACACTCACACACACTCACACTCTCACACACATACATACACACACTCCTTGAGCTGCTGTGGGCTGGCTGGCCTGCACCTTATCGCAACACACACACACACACACACACACACACACACTCACTCACTCACTCACTCACTCACTCTCTCTCTCTCTCTCTCTCTCTCTCTCTCTCTCTCTCTCTCTCTCTCTCACACACACACTCTCTCACACACTCTCTCACACACTCTCTCACACACTCTCTCACACACTCTCTCACACACACTCACTCTCACACACTCACACTCACTCTCACACACACTCACTCTCACACACACTCTCACACTTCTTGAGCTGCTGTGAGCTGGCTGGCCTGCACCTTATCGCAGCCGCACCCGAGTATTTCACAGTTCTTTAAAAGACCATTTACTTGATAACAAGGCTGTGTTGATTTTTCACCTGTTCCTAGAGCTCCTGCATCTCCACTCTGCCTATTCCTTAAAGTTGTAAATGATCTTGGTTGCCACAGTGTGAGAACGCACTTCCTGAAAAGTAACCTTAAGCTTTGTTTTTTTTTGCAGTTTTTTATAGCTCGAACTCCACCCGAAGGTATTGAGGCACTCTTGCATGAGCACCATTTACATTATACAAGGAGACACATTGCAGAAAGTGTTAGTCTCCACCCCTCCCTCCCCGAAATTTTGCTCTAGTTGCGCCCCTGACCATAGGTCATACAGATCATCTTACAAAAGTGTTATCTGTTGTAAGATACATAAAAACAAAAAGAAAGCAAAGAAGCCGTAATGTTGTTTTTTTATTCCGAAATGTGCATCGTTTGTGTAAAAAATCAAAAATAAATTTGAAGACCACATAAAATAGCATCCCCCGCTTCTTTATTTGCTCATAGTGTCTTGTGCGTTCTGTAGATGTGCTTTCCAGCAGCTGCTTGTAAATTATGTTCGCACGTACGAGTTTCATGACTGCAAGGCACTTCTGAATATCACACGGTACCTGGAATGTGAAATGTTGTGACAACAGTGTGAAGGCTTTCTTGGCAAGTCCTGTTTCGTTGGGAAATGTATATGGCTGCAACTTTCTGGAGGAAAAAAAATCAGTACACAATCAAGTGACTTCTTTAAAAAAAAAAGGTCTTTTTAAATGTTATATTTTTTTTTTGAAGCATCAGTAGTTTGTGGGTGGATACTGCATGGAGATCATCGAGCTAAAAGTTCAGTATCATGGTCTGTTTACCTATTTACAGACTTTACTACTCGAAGGATGCCACCGTGTGTCCCAAGATATTGGCTCCCTTCATACAGTCTCCCGGTGAAAGGCAAAATTGCAAATGAGAAACACAAACCAAGTCGGAAACTCCTGCAGAGAGTGGGTTTCCAGGTCCTGCTTGGAGGCTCTTCACACCCGACTGATGTCCATTCTGGGCTTCGAGAACCCTTTAAAACATCAGCTACAGCCTCAGAAGTTTTTTTTTTTTTTTTACGTGGGGTGGCGGTGAGTAGAAGTGCCTCAAAATGTGTATTGCACAAAGCCAGGGTGGGATTGGTAACGCGGGCACTTGGGCAATGCCCGAGGGGCCGGTGTCCAGTTCCAGCGGTGGGCTGCTTTTTTGAGCAGTCTGGGGGGGCAGATTTGGGAGGTTTCTGCGTTGTTCGGATACCACCAGCGGCCCAGTGGGTGCCTGAGTGGCCTTTCTGGAGGCACATGGGCGTCCGTTACCTCCTTTATTCAACGGGCAGAGGTGTCGCTCCCTTTCACTCACTGAGCCGGCCAATAATATATGCATATTGAGCGGGGGCAAGGGGCCTTAGCAGAAGTGGCCTCACTTGTTTTCAGGTGCTTCACCAGTGTAAACTAATCCATGTATTTTTTTTACCCCCTTTTTTTTAAAAAATTCACCAAAGCAGTGTTTTGCGTTAAGTCAATATGCAAATGTGGGCCACTTTTATTTAGCGTGCCCGGGCTGATTTTTAATCCCAATCCAACCCTGCTCAAAGCCCCTCTTCCTCAAAGGCTCCACCCCTTTTCTCATAGTGAAGTTGGCGGATCTGTATTTACACAAAGCAGATATGCTGGTGGTCACAGAGATTTGCAGGAAGGACGATATATAAATCCTTTCACACAGGAAGGAAGTTGAGGATGAATGAAGCATATCCAACACTACCTATCTGATCACAGAAATGTGTTCCTAAGACCAGATCCATTTAGAACCCTTCAAATTCCTTTGCAGCCTCACCTTGGTGACCTCAGAACCCCAATCAACCTCATGGATCCGAGGTCTTGTATTCTCACTCATATGCATATATCACCATCAAATTATCAGAATATGAATGGTGATCTATTGTAGGCATCAGTCCATCAACTACTTTTGGCAACAGGAGGATGTGGCTTTCTTCATCGCGCTGCCGGGGGTTGAAGCCATATTTTTCTGAACTGTAAATTCCATATAATGTTGCCGTTCATTGCTGAAGGATATACTGTACAATTGTTTTCATTTGGCTAAAAGAATAGTAAAGTTCATAGAGGCTGACCGTAGTTTGGTCCTTGATATTGCCAGAAGGCCTAGACGAAGTGCCAGGTGCTGTCCATGTAGAACTGTCTGGACCACACACAAGATTTTGCATTTCAACCGCTCCCTTATTGGGAGCTGATACTGATTCTTCTGTACAGGCATTTTATGACCTAAATGGTGCAACCTGAGGATATGAGCTGTGTAGTTCTGGGTGGACCATTTTGGAGTTTTTGCGTAATTTTTGCTGGCATCTGTTGTACAAGCTGTTGCAAAAATCCAGTTTTGAGTTTACAACAGCTAGGACCACAACGATTCACTGTGGAAGATTCTGCAGGTGGAGGTTCCTCCATTATAAATGGAGGTGAGGTGAGACACTTGCTATCACAGCTTTAACGTGATGTTTGCAAATGATATCTAGAAATCAAACATCCACTGATTTTTGTCAGTGACAGAATCCAGTAGATCTCCTTTGGTTGAGCGGATTGTAGAATACAATGGCGTAACAAAGACCACTGCACCAGATGTGGAGCCCTCAGCATAGGCCCCAACCCTTCAGGGTGCCCCCTTTCAGCACAAAGCCAATGAACATCTATGAGATATGAGAGACTCTGCTGCCCCCTTCACATTCTGCAGCGGGACCTCATCAATTCCTTTTTGCTCAGGGCTAGGGTGTGGGGCTATTTTTGGGCTTTGCGGGGTCTCTGGTGATATCTGTTTTGAGGACCTTAGCAAGGCTTGTAGGTGCAAAATAGGACTGACCTAGGCTGGACTATCTGGGTATATGCCGTGTTCTCCAGAAGAGGTGTAATGGTGGCCTGTGTGAGGGTCAGAGGGAGTTTTCTTGTGGCAAGCCCACAGTTGACAAGTGTAATGATGGTGGCCTAGGGTTAGATACCTAGGGTCGCCATCCTTCAATTGCAAATACCAGTGGGTGATGTTGGTTTCAGAAAATAGAATTGTATTCATTTCCTGTTTTTGAAGGGGTTCCAACTCATAGGATCTAGTTTGTGGAGTGTGTAAATGCAGTCTTCGCTGTGTAAAGAGCCTGGAGTGGAGATGTTGTCCCATAGTAACTATTTCTGCTTTCAGATACAACAATGGATCATAATATATATGAGTGGGGACCAAAGTAGTGTCCAGACAGGCCTTTTCTCATCTCTAAATGATCTTCAGAGAGTCTCTCTAAAGAGAGATTATCACCAGTGGCAACTTTACTTGGTGTGTCTCTTGTTAAGCACAGGTTCTTCAAACCTATTGTACATTGGGCAGTTCATTCTTTACTTGGACTAGTACAAAGATTTGTAAATCATTTACCAACACACCAAGTGAAGTCCCGGCTCATCAGCACAATGCTTAATGTAAGAACCTTTCATAGCCCAATTATAATCACATCAAGCATTTCCAATGCAGTAGGTCTCGCTTTAGTGAAATTTTAAGCTACTGGCATTGTAAATGACAATGCATTTTTTTTGTTTAAAAAACCTGCAGTAATAAAAGGCATTGTCATTTACAATACCAATAGGCCAAAGTTTCAAAAATGCGAGACCTATTGCATTGCAAATGCTTGTTATGTGTATTGGTGGCAAAGAAAGCGGGCGCCCATGTTGTTAGTCTTAAAGCGAAAGTCGTGCTAGCAATGTGAAGTGCGGTGCTCAGGGGCGGGGGCGGAGATGAGGGGCTACAAGCCACGGGCGCCATTAGTGAGTTTGTGTTCATTTGGTAGCTGCGCATAACAAAATAATTAAGTGGCTGCTGTTCTCGAACCGGAAGGTGCCTCGAACACATCTTAAAACCCTTGCAGGAAAGTTGTGTCTGCAGCAGCACAAAAATAATTAAAGAAAATAGTGTTCCCGGACAAAATAAACATACTGTGTAACTACAGAAGTAAAAAGTCCAGTCCTCATGGTAGATTACAAATGCAGACAAGGCGTACTAAAGAGGGACAAACAATCCTATTAAAGAATAAGAAGCAACCATTTAGAAAGGACAGCAACAGGATCCAATTGATAAGATGGGTGGAGATTAAGTCCATACCCGAGTACAGCATGCCTCACAGAGCAGCTCCTACGCTGCCTAGGCTCGACCTAAAAACCAGCTATTCGGGGGCACCGACTGAAGTTCCCTACTTTACAACTCCCTGGCAAACTTGGATGGGACCCTAGCAACAGATATCCCAAAGCCCTGATTTCTAATTTGCCAAATTATTATTTTATCCTAGCAACAGATATCCCAAAGCCCTGATTTCTAATTAGCCAAATTATTATTTTATCTGAATGCAGAAATGTACTCATGATTGATTGCTAAGACTGTGAAGGGTGATAAAAAGTGTGTTCCTCTGCTCTGGGTTCTATACAATTGTATTTTTTTCTGGGATAGGATAGCATTCCCTAATACAAGGCCAGTGCAGTTCCAGAGCGATTCCTTCCTCTTGCTGATCATTTGTTTAAATTCCAGGCGTGTTAGAAAATATAATGTCGGTGTACATGACCTGTTTAAAGGTGACCGCAACCCTTCCTACCTACAATGCACCTTGTGAAGCGGAAGATGGTGAATGCATGTAGGGTGCCATTACAAATCCCATGCTGATACCGATGGGGCTGGTAGCCAGATTTACTAAAAGCAGCCAAAGTGTGTAGGTTAAACTCTGGGGGAAAATGGGCGATTACCCTGAGGGGGGTAATAATTCCTGATTCACTGGTAATTCTTTTTTAGGGTAACCTTGGGGTACCACAAATAATGCCACGGTATTACCTTGTCTCTGGAGTTATTGATGATTCCCATGGGAGGGGAATATCGGGCTGTTTTGCATTCCACTTGTAACAAGGTTGTTAATGGTGTGGGAGCACGGGCAGAGTCAGTCCTTAATTTGAGCCGGTGGTTGCGGGTGGGACTCGCAGATTTCACGTCATTTACAGCCTGATTCATCAAGCGAAATGCGCTCGCAAAAGGGCCAGATTCTGAAAATCTGGCCCTTTGCGAGTGCAATTTTTGCATTTGGGATTCATCATCCCAAATGCAAAAATCGCTAATAAAGAATTCGCTAAATTGCGAGGATTAGCATTTAAGGAATCTCTATTAGAGATTCCTTAAATGCTATTCATGAAACATAAAAAAATTACGAATTCGTAATTTAGGACCGCTATTTACCACGAGGTCAAAGCTCGTGGTAAATAGCGAAAACTTAGAAAAATGCATTTAAATGCATTTTTCTAAGTTGCATGTTACACACAGACATGTCCTTTGGACATGTGTGTGCGCAACACCAATGTAGATTACATTTCAGGGGTGCTACAGGGTGTCCTTTGGACACCCCTGCACCCTTGAAATCGCATTCTTATTTGCGATTAGCTAATTGCTAATCGCAAATAAGGAATAACTCCCCATTCATTCCTATGGGCCTGTAGGCCCATAGGAATGCATGGGGAGTTATTTGCTAATCGCAAATAAGGAATGTGTAGGAATCGCATTTCTATATGCAATTTCTACATGAATCCCGTTTTGCAAGTCCTTAATAGCGATTCCTTATGAATCGCTATTAGGGGCTCGCAAAACGGGAGAATGATGAATCAGGCTGCAAGTCTGTGTCCCAGAACAAGAGAGACGCATGCAGGAAAGGTGGAACGAAAAAGTAAGAGAAACAGGAAAACCAGTGCTCAAGGAAGTCGACAGCGATGAAAAAGAAACTGCAAGAGTGCGATAAAGGGGCAGGGAGTGAATGGTGTGGATAAAAATGGGATTAAATAGAGTCGTGCTGTCCAGGTCACTCTTTCGCTTGCAATAGTTGTCGCTGATTTTTTTATGGCTGATTGTGATGTATCCATTGACTTCCTGCTGATAATAGGTTGTATTCATTCGGTGACCCCTAAATTCTCAGTGCCAGCGGCTCTCTCAGAAGAGAGAACATTCAGTCCCAAGAATTCTTATTCTTTTACAGATAAGCACTGGCAGCAGCATGGTGCCGAGTTAATATCACTGCGTCACTGACGTGCAGAGGAACAGGTAGTTTCACTTCAAAGGAGGACGTTCCGTACTCCTAGTTACGTCCATTTCGCACGTGCAGAAGTATTTAATTAAATTACGTGTCAGTTCGCAGCCATTCTGGTATAAGACCTATATTTAGTTTAACTGCATTTTCAAGAATATGATCAAATGTGTTCCTTTAAAATGATATAAAGGTATATTTTGTCTATCGAAACCAAATGCACACATTATAACATGAGACAGTTTTTGTCATGCATGTCTTTGTTGTGGTAAATGCGTAAAACGGAGGCATTCAAGAGCGTAGTTTGTGACGTCTTAGCATGGTTGTAGTGTGTGTTAGTCACACTCCTGCTTTCATAGCAGTGTGTAGGGTATTATCCCTTTCTTGTAAAACTCTCTGGGCTTAGGTGCCAAGCTGTGAAATTACTACTTACTGAGGTGACTTAAAAGGTTATCGACTTATTTATTGGCCTAGTTTTCCTAATCGTTGGCATAGGATTGACATGAGTGTAAAAAACCGAAAGCTGTGATTATTCTGTCTTGGACTGTACTGTACTGGTCAGCCATGAGCACACTGGGATGCGTTGTTTGAAGATGATGACTGTGGCTCATCCACCTGTGCATGGGTCATCATATGGCTAGAGATCTCCTGAAGCAAGCTGGCACACTAATAATTACAGAGGATGTATTAAATGCCCTAAGTGGAAATCATTCATCTGATTCATTTCGGCCAAATCAATCATAGCGGTCATCCAACTTAGTCATCTGATGGGAGTCTTCCAAGTCCCTCCTCTTTGGGGAGTCGTCCAAGTCCCTCCTCCTCTTTGGGGAGTCGTCCAAGTCCCTCCTCCTCTTTGGGGAGTCGTCCAAGTCCCTCCTCTTTGGGGAGTCGTCCAAGTCCCTCCTCTTTGGGGAGTCGTCCAAGTCCCTCCTCTTTGGGGAGTCGTCCAAGTCCCTCCTCTTTGGGGAGTCGTCCAAGTCCCTCCTCTTTGGGGAGTCGCCCAAGTCCCTCCTCTATGCGGAGTCGCCCAAGTCCCTCCTCTATGCGGAGTCGCCCAAGTCCCTCCTCTATGCGGAGTCGCCCAAGTCCCTCCTCTATGCGGAGTCGCCCAAGTCCCTCCTCTATGCGGAGTCGCCCAAGTCCCTCCTCTATGCGGAGTCGCCCAAGTCCCTCCTCTATGCGGAGTCGCCCAAGTCCCTCCTCTATGCGGAGTCGCCCAAGTCCCTCCTCTATGCGGAGTCGCCCAAGTCCCTCCTCTATGCGGAGTCGCCCAAGTCCCTCCTCTATGCGGAGTCGCCCAAGTCCCTCCTCTATGCGGAGTCGCCCAAGTCCCTCCTCTATGCGGAGTCGCCCAAGTCCCTCCTCTTTGGGGAGTCGCCCAAGTCCCTCCTCTATGCGGAGTCGCCCAAGTCCCTCCTCTATGCGGAGTCGCCCAAGTCCCTCCTCTTTGGGGAGTCGTCCAAGTCCCCCCTATTTGGGGAGTCGTCCAAGTCCCTCCTCTTTGGGGAGTCGTCCAAGTCCCTCCTCTTTGGGGAGTCGTACAAGTCCCTCCTCTTTGGGGAGTCGTCCAAGTCCCTCCTCTTTGGGGAGTCGTCCAAGTCCCTCCTCTTTGGGGAGTCGTCCAAGTCCCTCCTCTGATGGGTGTCGTCCAGGTTCCTCCTCTGATGGGAGTCGCCCAAGTCCCTCCTCTGATGGGAATTGCCCAGGTCCCTCCTCTGAAGGGAGTCGCCCGGGTCCCTCCACTGTGGGGAGTCGCCCGGGTCCCTCCACTGTGGGGAGTCGCCCGGGTCCCTCCACTGTGGGGAGTCGCCCGGGTCCCTCCACTGTGGGGAGTCGCCCGGGTCCCTCCACTGTGGGGAGTCGCCCGGGTCACTCCACTGTGGGGAGTCGCCCGGGTCACTCCACTGTGGGGAGTCGCCCAAGTCACTCCACTGTGGGGAGTCGCCCAAGTCACTCCACTGTGGGGAGTCGCCCAAGTCACTCCACTGTGGGGAGTCGCCCAAGTCACTCCACTGTGGGGAGTCGCCCAAGTCACTCATCTCTGTGGGGAGTCGCCCAAGTCACTCATCTCTGTGGGGAGTCGCCCAAGTCACTTATCTCTGTGGGGAGTCGCCCAAGTCACTCATCTCTGTGGGGAGTCGCCCAAGTCACTCATCTCTGTGGGGAGTCGCCCAAGTCACTCATCTCTGTGGGGAGTCGCCCAAGTCACTCATCTCTGGGTAGTCGCCCAGGTCCCTCCACTGTGGGGAGTCGCCCAGGTCCCTCCACTGTGGGGAGTCGCCCAGGTCCCTCCACTGTGGGGAGTCGCCCAGGTCCCTCCACTGTGGGGAGTCGCCCAGGTCCCTCCACTGTGGGGAGTCGCCCCCAAGTCACTCCACTGTGGGGAGTCGCCCAAGTCACTCATCTCTGTGGGGAGTCGCCCAAGTCACTCATCTCTGGGTAGTCGCCCAGGTCACTCTTCTGTGGGTAGTCGCCCAGGTCACTCTTCTGTGGGTAGTCGCCCAGGTCACTCTTCTGTGGGTAGTCGCCCAGGTCACTCCTCTGTGGGTAGTCGCCCAGGTCGCTCCACTGTGGGGAGTCACCCAAGTCACTCCACTGTGGGGAGTCGCCCAAGTCACTCATCTCTGTGGGTAGTCGCCCAAGTCACTCATCTCTGTGGGTAGTCGCCCAAGTCACTCATCTCTGTGGGTAGTCGCCCAGGTCACTCCTCTGTGGGTAGTCGCCCAGGTTACTCCTCTGTGGGTAGTCGCCCAAGTCACTGCTCTGATGGGAGTCGTCCAAGTCCCTCCTCTGATGGGACTCGCCCAAGTCCCTCCTCTGATGGGACTCGCCCAAGTCCCTCCTCTGATGGGACTCGCCCAAGTCCCTCCTCTGATGGGACTCGCCCAAGTCCCTCCTCTGATGGGACTCGCCCAAGTCCCTTCTCTGAGGGGAGTCGTCCAAGTCCCTTCTCTGAGGGGAGTCGTCCAAGTCCCTTCTCTGAGGGGAGTCGTCCAAGTCCCTCCTCTGAGGGGAGTCGTCCTCCTCTGAGGGGAGTCGTCCAAGTCCCTCCTCTGAGGGGAGTCGTCCAAGTCCCTCCTCTGAGGGGAGTCGTCCTCCTCTGAGGGGAGTCGTCCTAATCCCTCCTCTGAGGGGAGTCGTCCTAGTCCCTCCTCTGAGGGCCTAGTCCCTCCTCTGTTGGGAGTCGTCCTAGTCCCTCCTCTGTGGGGAGTCGTCCTAGTCCCTCCTCTGTGGGGAGTCGTCCTAGTCCCTCCTCTGTGGGGAGTCGCCCAAGTCACTGCTCTGATGGGAGTCGTCCAAGTCCCTCCTCTGATGGGACTCGCCCAAGTCCCTCCTCTGATGGGACTCGCCCAAGTCCCTCCTCTGATGGGACTCGCCCAAGTCCCTCCTCTGATGGGACTCGCCCAAGTCCCTCCTCTGATGGGACTCGCCCAAGTCCCTTCTCTGAGGGGAGTCGTCCAAGTCCCTTCTCTGAGGGGAGTCGTCCAAGTCCCTTCTCTGAGGGGAGTCGTCCAAGTCCCTCCTCTGAGGGGAGTCGTCCTCCTCTGAGGGGAGTCGTCCAAGTCCCTCCTCTGAGGGGAGTCGTCCAAGTCCCTCCTCTGAGGGGAGTCGTCCTCCTCTGAGGGGAGTCGTCCTCCTCTGAGGGGAGTCGTCCTAATCCCTCCTCTGAGGGGAGTCGTCCTAGTCCCTCCTCTGAGGGCCTAGTCCCTCCTCTGTGGGGAGTCGTCCTAGTCCCTCCTCTGTGGGGAGTCGTCCTAGTCCCTCCTCTGTGGGGAGTCACCCAAGTCCCTCCTAGGTGGGGAGTCGCCCAAGTCCCTCCTCTGTGGGGAGTCGCCCAAGTCCCTCCTCTGTGGGGAGTCGCCCAAGTCCCTCCTCTGTGGGGAGTCGCCCAAGTCCCTCCTCTGTGGGGAGTCGCCCAAGTCCCTCCTCTGTGGGGAGTCGCCCAAGTCCCTCCTCTGTGGGGAGTCGCCCAAGTCCCTCCTCTGTGGGGAGTCGCCCAAGTCCCTCCTCTGTGGGGAGTCGCCCAAGTCCCTCCTCTGTGGGGAGTCGCCCAAGTCCCTCCTCTGTGGGGAGTCGCCCTAGTCCCTCCTCTGTGGGGAGTCGCCCTAGTCCCTCCTCTGTGGGGAGTCGTCCATGTCCCTGCTCTGTGGGGAGTCGTCCATGTCCCTCCTCTGATGGGAGTCGCCCAAGTCCCTCCTCTGATGGGAGTCGCCCAAGTCACTCCTCTGACAGTGAGGTATCTCCACCTTTCTGACAAAGGGACAGGTGTGAGCTTGTAAGCTGGCAGTCAGAGTATTAGTTAGTCTAATAGTGGACATCCTACTTGAGTTTTGTCTTTTTAAAAAATTGCAAATTTGTATTGATGTGTATTGAATTACTTTAGATGATGGCATTAATCTTGACACTGACTGGGAAGCATTAAAGCTAAAAAGTAGATGTTTTGAGTCTGTGTGTTCACGAATACCTCCAGCCTTGATTATAGGTGTGAAATTTCTTCTAAAAACATATATTGCGGGCCACTCGGAGGAGCAGTGAATACCTGATAGCGTGGGTTCTTTACATTGTCTTTTATGAAAGATTTGCACAGGTAGAAAGGTGCGTGGTCAATTTAAGAATTGCAACTGTCGCTTAACATGTTAGCATCAAAGCAGCGCATTTGACATTTACTACTGTGTGTCGATTTAGGGCGGTACCTCTCGATATGGAAATGCTTTGAAGGCAAGGGTGTTAAAAGCATAGACTAGGGTTTCCATAGCCCCCGAAGCCGCACCGAAGGTGAAGATACCGAGTACGTCACATAATCTCTGCTAACGTGCCGACCGCCGCTTCAGGGAACAGAGGTACGACGCGTACGCTTGAAGCGTACTCCATCGCACGCTTGAAGCGTACTCCATCGCACTGTGTCTCCGCCACCCGGGGCCGCGCCGCACGAGTGAAGCCGCCCGGTACGGTCTGTACAGGGCCGCTATGTGCCGCACTGCCGCCCCGGGGATTCCGCCCGCAAGAAGAGATACGGCGCGTAAGCCGCCTATGTAAACTCCAGCCTTGGTGCTTCCTCCACGAGGGTATGGTGCATACATCTCACAGCGCACTGCCCCGTACTGAGTGACACCCCCCCGAGGCCGCGCTGCACGCATCGTGCCGCATTGTCGCCTCCGAGGATCTGGGCTTGTTACCAAGGATCGCCTACGAGTCGCTCCCTCCACAGTGCCTCACGAAGTCCCGCTAGGACACCCCGCACCGCGGCGCCTCTCTACAGCCGGACATCCCTACGGAAACTGCAGAGGAACATCTCCTTTTGCCCGCACTTGCCCCCCAAGCAACCAGGTACTGTTGTGCATCGCACCCACGGGTGCCCATCGGGGACCAGAGAGTCCATTTGTTTGATAAATGCTCTCCAGTCCTTTTTCACTAGCAGAGGGCCATCCCAGTACCTGGGAGTTACGCAACCCTGAACTTAAGCTTACTTACAAGAAAACTTGTTTTAATATTACAGTATTGTGTGCATCAGAGACTACACGTTATTTATGGTCTTGTCATATGTCTGCATAAGAGTTACCTATATTTATATAAAGCATACATGTTTTTATAAAGCACAGCCTGGTGTCCATTTGTGGTGGGTGATTCTTATTACTGTATATGGTCATAAATGCTTAACTCAACTAACGCCCTGAAGATTAGCCTGGTCTGCTCGCGCCACACTACCTAGAGGGTGAGCAGGGGTTATTTTTTAAGGAGTAAGTCCGTTACCCTGACTAGAGGAGAGGGTCCCTGTTTGTCATAAGTGCATACCTGTGCCAATCAGAGACCCCCAAATCTAACGTTGGTGGCAGCGGAAAGGATTTTGAATGTGCATTTATGGTTTATGTATAGTAATTATTGATCAACACGTAGTGAGTTCAGACCATAACGCAACCAAGTACTATTTTTCCCTGTTTCCCTTTGGAATTTGGTTTTTGGAACTCTGGTTAGTTGTTGCACCTGTTGGGCCTTGTCAAAATGGAAGTCAACTTTTTTCACCTGTACATCTACAAGATAGGGGAGCTAAAAGTATTTTGCAAGGAGAGGGGGCTGCCTGTGGAGAAGTGATCTACCAGGAAGGATCTTGAGGCAGTCCTGTATCGCTATGGAATGCTGCGCTGGGAAGTAACACTAACAGATGACTCTGAGGAGGAATCTGAGGAGGAGAATCCCCAGCCTGAGGAGGAAAGATTTTGGGAAATGTTGGCTCGTGAAGAAAGGAATCGGATTCGTGCTCGTGACCGGAGGCTGAGGCAGCTAGACCGAGAGTGCAAGGAAATTGAGCGAGCCTTAGCTAAAAAGTAAAAGTGTGCAGCTCAGGAAGTGAGCTTTGCTGAGTTGGAGGTGGAGTCCAGCTCAGATGGTGGCAGCAACATTCAGGTATCTAGTGCTGAGAGAGTAGTACACACACCCAGAGATGTGGCACCTGACTTGGAGTGGGTTGACATACACCAGGAGGTTCAAGGGCATGAGGTAGCTCCAGTAGTGCGCAGCGTCTCTGAAGGGAATAGGGTGACTGGCGCAGGGGTTCACAGTCCTAGTGGTGGGAGGGATTCCCCCATAGTTGAAGTCCTGGAATGTGAGTATGGAGACCGCCCAGAAGAGTTTGGGTTGTGGGACAGAGACAGTCAGATACTATCTTGCCAGTCTCAAGAGAGTGATGTGGAGTATGGGTGTGAAGCACTGGATGGTGAGGTGAAGGATAGTTTGGTTGACCCTTGTAGGGGGCTGTGTGATCCAATTCTGGGAGAGCATATTTTAAGTCCCTGTTTTCCAGAGCTATGCCAACACCTGTTTGAGAGTGAGTTCTCTGACCCCAGGGAGCTCACATTGGAGGCTGACCCTTTGGTGGATTCCAGAGGGTCTGAAGCAGCATTGGGGAGTGATTTCAACAAGAGTGGCTCAGGTAACTTCCAGTCCTGTGTGATGGAAGGGGTTCAGTGTAGCCCAGCTAGGCCTCAGTGTATTGGGAAGGGTGTAGGGGATCACGTCCTGTCTCAGAGGAGGAGGAGTGAGTGTGGGATCTGTCCCAGGGTACCCGAAACCCAGTCTCAGGGCCTGGATGGTTTCTTAAGGGAACACCAGGTCAAGGGCCTAGGCTGTACTTGTAGGCCATTTGAGGAGGATCTCCCAGTATCTAGAGACCGTGGAGACTCTGTAAGCAGAGCTCCAGTAGTTCTGGTATCTGGCAGTACCGCTCCAGTTGGGAGGGTACAGAAGTCCAGATGGAGGGTTGGGAGGGGGAAAGAGTCCCCAGTGGAAGAACCAGTGCGTCAGAGGCCAACCAGAAGGGCTTCGTCCCCAGGGAATGACCATGGCTCCCTTGCACGCTTCAAAAAAGAGACCAAATCCTTCCTCATGGGTAAATTCCTTGGCTAAACCTGCTCCTCAGCTACCCTAGAGACTATTGCCTCATCCTGCGACATTGTACAGTACTTGTGTGACCTCCGGCCAATTGTATGTCTCTTGCTTTCTGTAAAATGCCCCGTTGTACAATCTCTCCTTCCCTAAATGTATAGTATTGTTGGATGCTCCTGCCTACCTTATGACCCCTCAATTGCTGTAAGCTCTTCGATGTACAGGTCCTATGATATACTACGCTCTATACTACCGTTGACTATGTAAAGCGCTCTGATACCCTTACGGGTCAAGTTCGCGCTCTATAAAACCTTAAAAATAAATAAATAAATAAATAGTAACATCTGCTCTGCATGGGTTCTGGCCACTAGCTATAATAAAATGTTAAATAGGAATTAGGAATGCCACCTGCAATGGCTGCAAAGGCCCTGCAGTTGGCTTACCAGCAACTCTTGGTTCTGGCCTAGTACGACATTAAACAAGAGGATCGTTACCATTATAAACCTGGAATTTGATGCCATTGAATATTCAAGCTTTTGGTTAACTGCCTAAGTAACAGCACAGAATCTGAATATTTGGAGAATTAGTTTACTGTACCAGGGTCTTAAGCCAACATTGGTGTAGCGGCTGCCCAAGAAGACACACCAATAAATCATTTCTGTCTAAAAATGTGGTTGTAAACACTTTAAATCTGACCTGGTGCCCCCACTGGAAGACCTCTACATCTCATTCCTAAGTGCTAAAAGGGTGACTCCCACGATGTACGAGGCCACCAAAACAATAATGCATAAAGCAGGAAAGCCTGATAGCTACCAGCCACTTGCACTGTTTAATACAGACACCAACATTTTCACAAACATTCTCATGATTAGGCTCCTGCCCCATCTACCCTTTGTCATCCACCATGACCAGTCAGGTTTTATTCCACATTGGCAGGCAGCTGATAATATCAGAAGGGTGTTGCACCTTATACAGCATCCTAATTTCAGGAAGATCCCGATGGCCGTCTTGTTGCTCGATGCAGAGAAGGCATTTGGCTTTGTTGGGTAGTTTTTCTTGCGCTTTTTACTGGAGGCGATCGACCTGGCGCACTGCATGCCAACCTGGATAGGAGCTAATTACCAGAGTCCCAACAACTAGAGTCCTGGTCAAAGGTGTTATGGCAGATGTCATCAAATAAATAAATAAATATCCACATTTGTAAAGCGCACAATCACCCGTTAGGGTCTCTAGGTGCTGGGGCCGTTGGACTTATGTAGGGGCACGTGACAAGGGTGCCTGCTGCCACCCTTACTTTTTGCCCTGGTCATCTAGCCCTTGGCAGCGTGCATAAGTCAAGATTCGGGTATTTCAGGCATGCCTTTTGGGGGTAAGGGGGACATGCACAAAGTGCACATTTCCCCAGATGATATGTGATTGACAGTAGTAGAACCGGTCATCTCTATCCCCAATACACTGAAACGTATTGACCTCTAGAGCCAGTGCTCAGACTGCAAAATTATTCTCAGCAAATCGTAGTTCCAGGTTGGGGGGACTCTCCGAGACCATGAAGGACCAACTCACTAGAATGACAACCTTTAGGTGGACCAGGGAGAAAATCAAGACACTGGGTACAAATGGACGTGGTGGTTATGGACCAGGCTCCCTGGGCAAATCCCTGGCTGCTGAAGCCAGCTAGAGCTTCAGTCTGTTATGTCTCTGGGGTGCTGCACCAACCACTGAAGATCTGGAATGGTGTAGGGTTTCGAAAGGGAACACACTATTAACTTTCCCATCCCCATGCACACCTCTGTTTGACCGTCCTGATTTCTCACCAGGGTGGAGGGGCAGGAGTTCAAGAATTGGTCTGAGGAGGGTGGTGTGCAGAATGCTCAAAGCTCTGTTTACGGGGGGGGGGATTACATCTTTCAGTATGTGCAAGAAGAAGTTTAAGGTGTGGGAAGGGGAACGCCGCCAATACTTTCAGCTATGCCATTGGGCTATGCACCTGGGAAACTGGGCAGCCGCCTGCTCCCCACCCTGGGTGAAGCTGTGACAGTGTTTTGGAAGGAGATCCTAAGTCATATAGAAGGGGTGCTCGTTTATCTGATTAGAATGGACCTGATTGTAACTATACAGGGAATCGGGCCCTGCGAAATTAAAGATATGTTTGATTGACCGGAGAATAGCCATGAAATTGATCCTTGCATTCAAGCAGTGATTGGCTTTCCACTGGAAAACAGCAAATCTGCCTTCAATGCAGGAATGGGCCACTAAACTGTGGTCAGTGCTGGCGACTGGAAAGCTGATGTGGGATTTGAATGATTTGAGCACCAAATTTGAAGCCCAGTGGCACCCACTGGTGGACTATCTGTCGGGGGTAGGCTACTGTTGCTTTGTACCCAGTTTCAGTCTTCACTGAGACTGATGTAAAGCATCTGCTTGGATGGATTATAGTCCTCGCACTGTGTCTACTGTAAGCCCTGCTCTTTGTTCTGTTGTTTTTGCCTTTGTTCTGAAACGACAGCAAATGTTCACTATTGCTTGATACTCTCAGCGTTTATATGTCTCAGTTAGTGGTGGGGGGGGGGTGGCGAAGGGTGTTCTTGTTTGGTTATTTGAGAATAAGTGCAGACCAGCCAACCAACACACTGCCACCATGTGACACTTGATGTTGGCTCACTTCACATGGTAACCTGGTGAGGAATCAATATCACTCGATGGCAGGGAAACCAGCTATAATCCACTATAAACATTGGATTTCCATCTCGTTTTCAGAGGCCTTGAACTGCTGACGTCCATTGAGAGATGTGAAAACACACCAGGACATTGACACCAGCCTTATCAAGCTTTGGTGCTTTTTTTATTTTTTATTTATGAAGGGTGGGGGTTGGGCCAAAAGTGCCTCCTAGGTATTTCTAGGCATGAGGCTCCGCCCCTCCTCAGTGAAATTTTTGTTTTAATTAGCAGGTCTGTAAATGGGTATTGTGGATTGTCAATCCTGAAAACCAATAAAGTACAGTTTAAATAAATAAATGTGCTTGTTTTTAGTTGTCATTAGTTCGAAAAACAGCGCTCCACCAATTAGTAACTATTACTGCACATGTACTGTCTGTTTTTAATATTACCAAGCTCCAGCCCAAGATATACTAGCACTTTTTCAGCTTGTTTATTATTTTGAAAGTTTTCAAAAATGATCTTTACCATTACGGTTACTTCCGAGTACTGTAAATCATGAGAAGTTTGTGCCCCTTGATCGAGTTAGGCGTTGAACATAAAAGTGGAGGGTTGTAAGGTGGGCTTCAGTTGCAACCTCTTTAATTAGACTTCAAATGTTTTTTTCAATTGTATAAATGTGGGACACTGCAGTAGTAATTCTTAGTTTTTGTATTACCTGAGTTTGCCTTTAAATGTGTGTGGAATGGCGACATTGCCTGTGTGGAGTTGTTGTTACATTGTGTTTTATTTGGCACTCTGTCTGACGAAAAGCCAACGCTGCCTAAAAGGTACCCGGAGGGTAGCAATTTGTTGTGTGCCAGCTAAGTACAACAACAGATCAATATCTGTCAGCTAGATGTATTCTTTCATATTTATGAAAATGACTGTTCTGATAATAAAGACCGTTTGTCACAAAACAGCTCAGACATGATTCTTTTGAATGCCTGATCTAGTTGTTTTGTTGCTGAAGGGATACATTTCATATGGGATCAGCTAATTTGATGGTGCTTCAATAGTATGTTTTCTGCTCAAAAGAAGCTTTAGCCAAGTCTTTGGAGTCAATTATTTAGCTTAGTTTTTTGAAAAATGTATATTTCTCCTCTTGCAATAAATTTGATCAAGACCTTTAAATGGCATATTGCACCGACTCATCTGGGGATTGTGCGCTATACAAATGTGGATTATTAAAATTATTATTATTACTGCAGTTTGGTGTTATATCTTGTGAAACTGTGATTGCGTCGGAGTACAATAAATGTGCATGCGCTTTCTGTTTCTGATAGACTTCTAGCTGCAGATTCCTCACCTTTTGATACTTCCCAGGTGTCGGACTGGATCCAGAAACTTTTCAGCAATACCTCTGCGCACCAGAAGGTAGTTTTGTGTTTCTCTGCACGGATGTTGCTCTACTCCGGAAATAACATGTGGGCCCATATAGGCGCCACTTTCGATCGCTTATGTTAGTTTCTTACTTTCTCCAGTATTGAAACTGCATAGAAAACCCCATAGGGAAGGAATTATTTGGTAATCAGACCTCCTTGTTGTTTGGTCCAAAACTCAGCCAATCAGCAGCAAGCCCTGACATCACACTCCCCAGCAGATCTCTCCTACCTCAGATTTCCAACCGCCTACGTGTGAGAAAGGAGTCCCCCTGAGCTCTGCTCAGTTTGTCCTGTGTGAGCTTTTGACTTTTCCAACTGCTGAATTCTCTACTGGATTTAAGGTACTGTGATTCATCTTGTACCGTATAATGGCTGAAAGCTCTAAAAAGAGGCTATTCAGGCCCTGCAGATCCTGTGGAAAAGCTAGGCTTTTTTCAGAGGATCCACATAAGGACTGCTTATATTGCGATCACCCCAAACATGTAGCTAAGGACTGCAAACACTGCGGAACCTTTTCTGCTAAAACATTGAGGGATCGAGAGGCACGCCTTCTGTTGAGGCTTCAGAAGAAGGCCACCTCAGATTCTGAGTCAGAGGAGGAATCCACAAGCCAACCTTCTAAAAAGAGGAAATCTTCAAATCCAGAAGAATCTGTGGATACTAAAAAGCTGAAAACCAAGGGAAAAGAGACTTATTCTCTTCCCCAAACTCCTCTGAAGAAATCCTCAGGTCATAGAGGAGTGTCTTGTGCTCCGCCGACCAGAACTATGGTGTCTCCATCTGTAACCTCTGTGAAGACGTCGACGACTACTATTTCGACGACGACTATAGCGTCGACGACGGGTACCAAATCTACGCCGTCGACGACTCCGTCAACAGGGCTGGCTACTTCTCCGTCGACGAAACAATCGATGACGGTACCGTTGACGGCAATCCCGTTGATGACCTCGTCGACGACCATACGCATCCCGTCGACGGCGGCTCCGTCGACGTAGGCTTTTAAATCTCCGAAGTCAAAGACCTTGATCTCTATCAGATCTTTTCACTCGTCGACGGGTCCGTCGACGGTAGGAAAGTCTTCTGAGTTCACAGCATGGACGAAGATATCTCCGCTACCTCCATCAAACTTACTAGAAATGCAGGATTCGGTCGATGAAGAATCTTCAGGGGTGGTGTATAGTCCATCCCAGTTGCAGATCAAGAGTCAAGAGACGGATGAGGAGGAAGTATACTCCTTTAAAGATAGTACTCAGACCAAGTCGATGAGGTATGAATCATTTCAGGAGCCTTGTGACTACGAGGAAGAGGAGCAACAGGCTGAAGAAAGGGAAGAAGCTATATCAATGCCTTTATCACTAGTAACAGATTTACATCATATGATTGACGATTACTACCGTTGCTTCCCTGAGGCTAATGCCCCTACTCCATCCGCTCCAGTGGCTCAGACTCAAGCACCAGTAGCATAGTCTACACCTGCAGTGCAAAAAATGTGTTCCCCGCCAATAGTCACAATCAGAGATGACTTGGCAGAAAGTGACGGAGATGATCAACCGGAGGAAGGTGAACTTTTTCACGATACACCGTTAGGAGTGTATCCTACCGGTATATCCTACTCCTGTCACCGGCACCTTGGTGTTTTACAAATATATTGAGACCAGTGGTAGGTTATTTGAGAGAAAAATGTGTGAGATCATATATCTAGCTCGATATTTTGATAATGAGTCAAAATAAAGAGATGAGGGAGCCTCTGATGATGAGACTTTTTGGAATGACTAGGATTCATAGTCCATGTAGAGAAGTCTGTGTTTATTCCAAGTCAAATGTTGGAGTTCTTGGGTTTTGTGATGGATACACTGAAGAGCCAGTTACAACTTCCGCTAAGGAAGATAAAGAAAATAAAGGAGGAGGTAATGAAAGTGATGACGAAAGAAGACAAAAATTTAAGTGATTTGGTGCGTGTTATTGGACTTACATAACAGAGCTTTACAGAGGTTGAAGAGAGGTACCTTGGCAGGAGGCTTATGGTATGGGGACAATGTGACACTGAATACGGAAGCAAAGGAAGAGTTGAGATGGTGGATGGAGAATCTGGAAGCATGGAATGGGCGTGCAATTTTTGGAAGAAGCCCAGACTTTGTTCTGGAAAAAGATGCCAGTTTGTCAGGATCGGGGGGGGGCAATTTGCTCAGGTCAGGAGACCATTGGCATTTGGAATATGTTAGGGAGGACATACCTTATCAGTTATCTAGAGTTAAAAGCAGGTTTGTTTGCCCTGCACAGTTTCAAACACTTGCATGGAACATTAGTCTTGTTGAACATGGACAATGTGACAGCAGTGACTTCTAGAAACAAGCTAGGAGGGTGCAGGTCAAAGAGATTGGCTGACTTAGAGACAGAAATGTGGGATTTTTGTCTGCAATATAAAATTGGTTTCAGAGGGGAGTATTTTCCGGAAATGCACAATATGATGGCTGATTGGTATTTGAGGAACCAGACAGATGTCAGCGATTAGAAATTGGAAGCCAGTCTTTTCCAAAAGATTCGAAATGTTCTGGTTCCACTTGGGCAAACGGCCTTTAAATGCGTGCCATTTACCAGCAAGTGGAACCACGCTTGCCTTAACCATGCATATGCCTAAACAAGGTATATGCGTGGTTAAGGCAGTGCATGGTCTAGAAGAGCAGATGGGCGGGCACAAGAAGAGGAAGGATTGGGAGAGGACGTGGTCTGGTAAGTTGGACTGGGGCCCGGTTTTGGGAGCTTGGGGGTAGTTTGTAGGGCTCGGGGGGGGGGGGTGTTTATAGTGCAGGTTTTAGAGCTCAGGGTAAAAAAGGATAGTTTTCAGACTTCGGGACAGGTTTAAGGCTCAAGGGCGGGTCAGGGTAGTTTTTAGTTCGTGGGGCTGGGTTTTAGCGCTCAGGGCGGGCAGACGGGCAGGGATGTGATCTTAACCACACATATCCCTTTACCAATCATGTCCTCACCACAAAATTGCGTGGTAAAGGCATGCATGGTAAATGAATCCGGCGTTAAGGTGCATTCGTTGTTGGGGCAATGTGGTAAAGGCACATGTGGTTTAGCCATTCGTGCTTCTATCATACAACTGTCCGCTAGATGTGGGCCTCTTCGCAACCAGGTTGACCTTCCAATTACTAGAATATTTCAGTTGGAAACCGGATTTGGGGTCAGTCGCATTGGATGCGTTTATGCAGGATTGGTCAGAGATGAAAGCCTATGCGTTTATCCCTTTCTCTACGATTCAGCGGGTTTTGCTGCAGTGCAGAAGCCAAATGTCAGGATTGTCTTAGTGACGCTGTTTTAAAAGACTCAGGCATGGTTCCTAACTGCTTTTGAGTTAGCTATAGAGAGTCCTTCTTTAATAAGGTCCAATAAGGGATTGGTAAAAGGTGTAGAAAAGAGAAAGCATCCATTAGTTCTTTTGGGTTTGCTCAACCTTCTAGTTTGGAAAAATCTCAGGGAATCAGGAAGATTCACAGGACTTTCGGAGTCAGCTGCAGGGTTGATTGACGAGTCTTGGGCCCCAGGGACTAAGAAAAGATACAGAAGTGCATGGGGAGTCTGGTTACGTTGGTGCTTGGCAAGTGACTTGGGTCCAGTGGAGGCTGATGAGATGAAGGTTGCAAATTGTTTTGCAGAATTTTTTGATAAGGGTCTGGCTTACAGAACAGTCAATTGTCCTTGCTCAGCAGTTGCAGCAGGATATTCCTTGGTTCAAGGCATCTTGAACCAAGATACCTTTAATTTGTAGTGTGATGAAAGGAATAAGGTTGAAGAGAGGACTGAAACCTAAGTATCAGTCACTTTGGGACATAGATTTAGTGTTTCAATTATTTTAAGATTGGCCTAGTAATAAGTATCTGGGTATAAGAGAGATGTCCTGAAAGTTAACGACTTTGTTGTGTTTAATATCCTTTATAAGGGTGGTGGATTTGGGGGCTTTGGAAGTGACGAACAGGTATTATCAACCAATGGAAGTTCTGTTTAAGGTTTTAAAAAGAACGAAAACCATGTCTACATCAATTTTTTCTCAAAGTTTAGATGATTAGCCTAAGTTATGTGTAGTTAAATATATTTGAGAATATGAGTGACGTATATTGGAGAAAAGGAGTGCAGGAATGGATCAATTACTGATTTTGTATCTTAAACCATATCATGAGGTCACGAATGCCACCATTGTAAGATGGGTGAAGCCTGCTATGAAGGAGGCAGGTATAGATATGGCTAAATTTACAGCTCACTCGGTAAGGGGTGCCATGGAAAGTAAAACCTTTATGTTGGGTAAAGTTGGATGACATTATGAAGGCAGCGGAATGGTCTAATGCAGATACGTATAAAAGCATCTATTTTAGACCAAGAGATCAAGTTTCACACTATGCTTTGAGAAACTTTGAATATGCATGATGTTGGCCTTCTGTCTTGCCATAAAATATTGATTCTTAAAGGTTCACTATATAAAGAATCACAGTTTTATTAAAGACAAGGAGGCTATCATTTTCCCATCACACCCTCACAGGTAAGTAGAGGAGAGGTGGGATCGACTTTAATGGAAAGTGTACTGTAAAGAATGAAAATGTTATATTACTGTTTTGGCAGTTTGTGTTGGGTGTATCTTTCAGATCAGTAAAGAGATGACCATATGAGACATCAGAAGAAGAGGATAGGTTGGGGAAAGACAAACAAAAGAGGAAGAATAGGGAACATGGGGGGAATTCTATGGACTTGAGAGTTCAGTTTTACTTTGTGATGCAGTTTGAGTTCTATTGTTGAAACTTAAAACATTTGCTGCTCAGAACGAAGTAATTAAAAGTCTATGCATAATGCTGGCCTCCTTGTCTTTAATACAATTGTGATTCTTTATTCTGTAAACCTTTAAGAATCGACATTCTTCTACTACAGCGCTATCTAGGTGGTTGTCCCTTAGGATTGCTAGCAGTGGAGATCACTGCTTGATAGAACAAATTCATCCAGATGGAGGCATCCAAATCCTTCAGCTCCAGTTGTTGCTTGTAGAATCTCCCAGACTGCATTACTGTCACCTGTGATCTTTAATCTCTGCATAGAACCCCTGGGGCCCTGCTCTCTAACAATTATGTGGTCTTAATATGCTGACAACCGTTAACGCCATTTCAATGTGCCACTAGTTCACAACAAACATGCCTCAACACCATCTGGACATGGCATGGAATGGCATATGCCTACTATACACTAAGTCATCTTAAAATTGTTTACCCTCATTAATGTTGCTCCACAACATGTCCTGTTCCAAGAATGCCTCCTTGATTTGTATCTAGGGAGCTTATCTCACTTGCTTAATAACTGCGAAGAATGGTTGAGCTTTTAAGTAGACTTCAACGGGACCATGAAGGATTATATGACCAAAACTACTCTGGCAGTGCAAGTTCAACCAAGCAACTTCAGCATCATTTTTTGACAGCTGCTAACTTTCACTCTGCTGTTTGAGGCCTTGTCTTTGTGACCCACTCTGCTCCACATGGAGCGCCGCCTTGTCTGAACTAGAGATCAACAGAAGAGAATGTAGAACAAGGAGACAAACCTATTCCAGCCACAGTTCTAGACTCTGGAACTAGCGCCTGCCAAATTTGAAACTAGCCACACCTACCACCGATTTGAGAAAAAACTAAAGACTCCTTTTCAGTCACTAACTTTGTTTGATAAGTATTAGAACTGTGTATTCTGATGTCAACATATCCAAAAAATATCACACATTGCAAGTAGTCATTAAAACAGTGTTTAGAGAGACATAAAATGCACTATTTACACTAGCTTCAAATAGACCCTACTACAATATACTTTATTAACAATACGCAGTTAAAAATCGCTAGGTTGAGTCAATCTCTAGACTGTGGAAAAGTGCCATTCTTGGGATTGGTTTTACTTTTCTTTTTTTGACTGCAAAGTGAGAGCAGTTTATAAAGTGAATTATGGGACAATCTTGGGTTGTGTTTTTTGCAATGCACAATAAAATGTAAATACCTGTAAATGAACTGTATGCATTCAGCAGTTAGGAAAGCTAAAATAAAGATTAATATTTTTTTATAAATCTGTAGGGTGCAGGAAACAGATTTTAAAAGGATCTTAACAAAGCCGCTTTAATTGGTGATGCACAAATGATATTCACAGAAACCCAATTTCTGTACATTATCATTTGAGTGCTGTATGCTATATAGTTTATTATCCGTAAAACTGGATGTCTGTGCAAAGTGAGCGGCCATTTTAATGGAAAATGTGCTGTCTGTAAAGGACAATGCACCATCACACCATGCAGTATTTACAGGCATTAAAGGTCAGTAGGATGCGTAAGTTTGTCATTCTAAAAAGTGATTTGCGGTTCTAAAACGTTTGGGAACCACTGGCCTAGTGCATACACAATAGTAAAGTGCGTATGAGTCTCCTTCAGCCTCGAAGTACAGCTCTGTAAGCTGTTCAGACATACGAATGGGAATATAACTAGTGTCAGCGTTTACCATTACACTCTTTTTTGAGTGAAAAATTGTGGCTTAGGGAGCGGTTAGGTGGTGAAATCGACAACCACTGCTCATATCCTGTGAGTGCATTTGTGCTAAACTGGGTTGGGTCAGCCTATACCTAAAAGATGTAATGCTTTCTCCCGCACCTCTCCAACAAGGAACGTCTATGGTCCAAATGCAGCCTATTCACAACCTGTATCATTCCATTTAGTTTTGTACTTGATTTTGCATATCTTAGGCGATCAGACGCCACCAAATTAAATTTGTAATGTCCTAATTTCTTTTAGAGAACTCTGGTGCTCTGGGAAACTTGTTCCGCCTGATATGAATATTCCTATTGGCTATATTCAAGTGCAGGTTCTAGAATGTTTGGTCATAATAACCTAAGAGCAGAAGGAATATGTGAAGTTTCTGTTATTTGTTGATCGTGAGAATGGCCTATTGCTGATGGTCTATTCCTGGTGCTTATGTTGTGGTGACTGGAAGACTGTTAGGTCAGTAAAAGCTTGATTGTTAACCTAAGTATGCAGTAAAGGGTCATGTTTTGGCTTTTCAAAAGTCTGGGTGTCTGAAGAAGTTGTCAATATGTCTGTGGTTGGGTTTTTATTATTAAGCAAAATAGTCTTAGGAAGTGTGAGATAGTGGAGTGAGGAAACAGACTTTAAAATGTTTTTGAGTGCCATTTTCTGGATTTGCACAGTGTTTTTAAGATTATTCTGCTGGGAGCCAGTGAAATTCAGATGGTTATTAGACTAAATAATCTCTTGAGATTAGATTTGGAAGCAGCTTCCTAGGAGCTTGCGTAGTAAGTGGGTTGACTGGAAGTCCAAGGTACCATGCATTATCCTAGTCGAGATGGCATGGTACATTGGTCATAGCAAGCACTCTTAAGTAAAGATGAAGTCCCTTTGTCTGCATTCTAAAAACATACTGTTAACCAGTAGAAATGTATATGTGTAGTATCTTGTCAAAGGGTTAATGTGTAGAACGTATACTGGTGTGGTTCCATGTTCTAGATTCTGTATATTCATAAGAGGCAATAGGAATGTTGGGGGTCATTCTTCTGGGAAAGCTGTTTTGCTGTGGATCCCTAGCAGGGTTTGGAACAAAGTAAATTTACTACTATCTATGCGTATGGACAATGTTATTCTGAGGGCTTAACTACAATATGCTTCTCCTATATCTGTAAAAACCTCTTGAGACGATCTCAATCTCCATATCCTGCCAACTGACAAAAGTTCACAGAGTCCTGGCACGCATCGTTCTGAACCCGATCATGGAACCACAATTAAACAATGCCTTACATGCTAACAGGTCGGAGACATCAACGTGCTGGGTACAGCGCAAAATGCCTCCGCGAGACGCTACATACCACATGGGCCACAGAAACTAGCTGCAGAACATGATGGAACACAGTGTTATCCAACATTTGTCATATTGCCCACTTTGTATGGATATACATAAAGATATATGTACAGTGTGAGCCTCACTAGGAAGGTATGGAGAGCCCATACTGATGGAAAACCATTGGCTCCCCTTGCAGACCCGCTGCATCTCAACATGTTTTTTTTTTAAGCTTCATGATTTGCAGAGTCATACGACCAGCGCCCCAGTTTAGCTAACCACCTCTTGTCTACCCTTGTTGTCCCACATATGTAAACGTCGGCCAGCCAACTATAGAATTTCTCACTCATTTAAAATATTGTTATCAATGTTATTAAATATTTTTTCTCTTGAGTGTAGGTTGCTTTTTTAAACATTGTTGATGCAAGATGAATAAAGCTGTACCTTCTCTAAATATTGTACAAGTAATGACACAATTTTCCTTTTCAGGATCTCTCCTTTGTGATTATGAACTGACGCCGTATCAGTACACCTCAGACCAGAGGGCCTCTGAGCTGTGCCCCAAGCTCCCAGTGCCAAAGAGGTACGGTTGCGGTGCTCACATCTGCTTGTTTTCATAAGACCCTGCCAACTGTAAGTTGCTGTGTGGACGTGAAGTGTTTGTGTAAACGTTTTCTCGCATCATACAACTTGTTTTTGAAGATATGGACCCAGCATTCTGTTTGGTGTAGCTAGGAATTTCCTGGTAGGCACTGAACAGGCTGCTGGTGATTCCAAAAGCAGTATCAGCAAATATCTACCTAGAGTCAGTGCTGTTACTAGGACCATGACCGTACTTCCCTGTTGGGTGGTAGGTAATTTGGGACACAATGTGCCTTGGAAAGTGATTGAGATGGCCATGCACTGTCACTTGGAATCTTGGTTTGTTGTTCTTGTGTCCATGGTGTCACAAGACTTATGGGCACAGCGACAAAAGGATTCCCTCATTTGCTTGGTATCACACACTTAAGAAGCCACAGGAGCAAAATATGTGCTTGTTCGATTCATATTACAGAGGGAGCCACGCAGGTGTCTGTGTCGCCTTCTTAAATCATCAAGTAGGCTGGTGGTGCTAAAATCTGTGCAAATGCCGGTTATGCCTAAGTGGGTGCTTTCTGTAATACAACCTCTAACAAGTTCTCCATCTGCGGCAACCACAAATCTGCTGCTACAAAGCAAATAATCCTTAAAAAAGAATTACAGACCCTTTCCTTCTGACTTCCGTATACCTTTTTTAGGTCTCGCGTGCGAACGCAGCGCATGCGCTGCTTCGCTAGCGAGACTCTATTGTTCCCGCTTTGGTGCTGGAAGGGAGACAAGAGAAGTGCACGCGCGTACAGGAGATGTGCACTCCGTACGAGTGTCCCCGCGTCAACACAGCGCGCGCATGGCGCGCTTTCACTTTCCCTCCCTCCCCTTCAAAACATGAACTCGGCACGCTCCCACCGCGCGCTTGTTCCTCACCTCGTGTGGTTCCCGCGTCCGACCCGTCCGTAAATCTCTTATAAGAGCTCGTTTTAATTAGTCAACAGGGCGAAATTTCTTCAGTCTCTTCTCCCCCATGCAACTAGTGCTTTAAAACTAAGAGAAGCGGGTTGTAAGACGTTGCTGGGGTCTGACACGGTGAAATCTGACCCTTTATCTTCCTTGCTGGAGACACCGGTCTGATCACCTCCGTGTATTAGGCGGCTCCATGGAGACAGAGCGGCCTCTAGTGGCAGCTACAGGTCCTATGTCGGCAGGAAAGAATTCTAGGGAGTGTGGGCTCCTTTTCGAGGAAGCTGAGAGAGGAGCATGACTGCCGGAACGCAGTGACTCTGCCCATCTCACTGCCTGCATGGCCCTAGCCACTGCTTAGACTTCAGCTCGGCCTTAGCGCCTTCACCATGATGATTACTCCCCTTAGCCTGCCCCAAATCATTTTGAATTCTGGGAAGGATTTTTCCTCCCCGTGGCAGTTCTATGCGTTCTCTGCAAAACAGCAAACCTTATCTCATCACTTCATGCTGTGGAGACACAGCGCGGCCGAAATATGCTACCCTTGGTTTCAGTTTAATGACACACCTTCAACTGCCCCCGTTGACTCCACGGAGCCAGCTTGTTTCTTGGGGTGTTACTTAAAGGAAGCTCAAATTCACTCGTTTCTCCTCTTGCATTTCTATGGCAACGCTTCAATTTGTTATTCACGAATTTCACATTTCTAATATACCTCTCATATTCTCTCATTCTCTCGCTCTCTCTCTCTCGCTCCCTCTCTCTCCCCCCCCCCCCACTCTCCTCATCACCATTACTGCAGGTCAAGTAAACTGACTTATGATGTCTCATACGTCTCGATTTCTGTTGCGTGCCTCAATCTCCTTTCACTCAGTGCGCTTTTGCACACACTGTACCCACACCATTTTCTCCTTCGATGAACACCCATGCAACTACACCTCATAATATAGCATTAACCACGGTAGCCAACATAACCCAACAGAAGATGTCATGTACAACTTGAACTTAGACATAGGGCACGTTATAACACTGCACACTGTGCCACCTGAGTCAAGCTAGCCTGGCTGATGGGGAGTGAAACCCCGAAACCGGTCCCAGGATGCCTGTTTTCCGGTGCAGGGAGGACCTGGCTTGGAAGTTTGGGCTGCACTGTTCCCATGAGGCACAGGGTCAAGACTGATTTGCATATGACTGGGTCCAAACTGGGGTGGCAAAGTGAGCTTAAGAACAATGATGGATTCAACCCAGATCTGTGACTGGGGGTGAGAAGTTGAAAAGTTTCATCACTCCGTCCATCATCTTGCTCTGTTTTCTATATCACTGCAAATACCAAGCCGCAAGCCATTTCTCCAAAATTCATTTACCAAATAATACGGCAAAGAGATTACCTTTTATCTCATAAGATATCTCTGCCACACTGTACATGCTCCCTCGCACACAAAACAATCAACCATGAGCTCATTAAACAAACATTTGCAATGCCATAGGTCTCGCATTTACACAAGTCTGAGCTATAGGCATTGTAATTGATAATGCCTTTTATTTATGTTTTAGTTTAAAACATAAATAAAAGGCATTGTCATTTACAATGCCAATAGCTTAAACACGTGTAAATGCGAGCCCTAGTGCATTGCAAATGCTTGTTTTGCAGGTAGGCAATTCACCATGATTTGCTTGTCGATCTGAAGGGTTGTAGTGCTTGAAGGTGAATTTTTGAGGAAGGAGGTGCTCGACTCAGACTGCACCCAAAATATAAATATTCATAGATTTACGTACAATTTGGAATGAAAGGCTATCTTTCCAAGCATCTTTTTCTGCAGGAGTCTCCCAGTGCAAGTCTATTGAAGGATTGACACCATTTTGCTAGCCCCTAACAATATTGTGGTGTGAGGAGTGGATTGATTGGGTCTGCCTCTGCAACTTCTAATCATCCAGCACTACCATACTTTAGACCTGGATGTGCCAGGCCCATAAAAGTAAATCTCACTGATGGTAGCCTTTGCAAAGGTGATTATCATTCCTCCGACTGAACTGTAAACTAAGACAAGGGACCTGTTTCAGTGTAAGGAGACCTCTAATAACAAGCATTGGTAAAGCTACTAGATCTCAGCAATACCCGAGCTATTGACTTTGTCAATGCGAATGTCTTTTAGCTATGTTGTCTAGCAGCACATCTGCTATTTAGCTCCTCTCACAGGACCTTTGGCTTTCCCGTCTGTCGCGAGGTCGCCCGTTTGCGCGGAGAAAGCAAAAGAGGAGATCCTCACTTCCGCATTCAATCCTCGCCCGCTGCAATTACTGGGGTCAGCGGTCTAACGTACCGTGCTTCAGGTTATAAAAATCGATGTAGACCCGGGCGCGCAGCGGTGATCTTTAGACACAGCGAGGTCGGACCCAGATTCTTAAATATTTTAACAATATCCGTTTTCATGTTTTATTACTTATTACTTTTTCTGATTGATGGGGTCTCTTTACTTAACTTTTTGAGCAGCATTATTCTCTTTGCACTCCTTTCACTGGACCTTTGGCTTTCCGGTCTGCCGTGGGCTCGCCCATTTTCATTGAGAAAGCCAAAGGGTAAAAGCCTCACTCCCGCATTTAATATTCGCCTGCTGCCATTACTGAGGTCAGGATATAAAAATCGGAGCAGACCCAAACGCGTGCCGCTGGCGTGTCAAAGGCAAGCCTGTCTGCTCCTGTCCATGCATTGGGCAGCGCCAGACCACCTGCGTCTTTTACAAGGCATACCTAGCCCAGAGAACCCCTTTTGGTATCAACCGGACTGGCAAGAGTAATCTCTGCCAGACCCATAACTGGAACATTAATTCTGATTATTTTAAATGTCAAATTTTACATTTAAGAAAGACCCCTACATCCCATACGGCGCTACCATTCTCATGACAACCCCGGCAGAGTCAACAGAGAGGCTGATCCCAGGGAGGGAGGTTACTTGTATAGGGCTCAACATGAGGACTCTCATTAAAAACAAATATGTGTTTGTTGACTTTATGTGCCAACACAAACCTGACATTATATTCCTCACAGAGACCTTGGCAGAAAATTACTCAGAACCAGATTTTAAAATTGGGAGCCCAGTGAGCTATAACATCGAAAGACTGGATCGAGCAGATAAAAAGGGCGTGGGAATCGCAATTGCCTATCTTAATTTGATCAGAGCTAACTTCCAGCACGTCTTCCCCCTTGATTGTGAAGCACTTAGTTTCAATTTGAAACTGAATAATACTTCAGCTTTTCGGGGACTATTGATATTTCAGCCACCAGGCCCAGGGGCAAGTTAACCCAGTAGATCCAGGACTTTATTGAATCATGTGTCAATTATTCCAGTTTTACTATTGTGGGCAATTTTAACTTTCACTTAGAACTCACAAATAATCGCGACACAAATCACCTGGTGGACAATCTCAAGAGCTTTGACTTAAAGTAGCTAATAGAGAAACCTACCCACCAGGCTAACCACACATTGGAAGAAGTATTCACAAATAATCAAGATGTAAGAGTGGATATGGTCCTGCCCCTAGTATGATCTCAAGGTTCCCCCCAACAACGGCCCCTCACAAATGCACTTAGAACCTTAAGGTGCGACCCTGGAAAAAGCCTAATGTTGACGAGCTGAAGGATACTCTTTCAAACTGGAACCCAGTTTTAGACAAAAACGTGGATATTGCAGCGACCAACTATTCACATTGACTAGAACCAGCAGTTCTTAGACCGGTGGCAGAAAAATTAATAAAGTGTTACAGGAAAAAGCCATCAGCCCCCTGGTACTCACAAGAATTAAAAGCTTTGCAGATGAAATGTAGATCCCAAGAGCGCAGGTGGAGAAGTGAGTATTGTCAAGAGCAAAAGATTAAATATAAAAAACTACTGGCAAAGTGTAAGGAACTAATTAGAGCTGCAAAGTCCAAACACTTCATGGAAAGGATTAGCTCAGCAAAAAATTCCACTGGGGAACTGTTGAAAACCGTCAAGTCTTTGTCAAACTGGTGTAACAGCAACACTTTCAACCCTGACCAATCTTTTTGTGATAAGATGGCGGAATTCTTCCAGAGCAAAGTCGCCTCTATTTTTCAAAACTTTAATCTCACTCAGAAGACCGGGAATATAGGAGGGGTTTCAACCCTGACAGAAGAGCTGGGCCCATTAGAAGTCCATAAGACCCCAGATATTAAAAAAATGTGGAAGTTCATCCCATTCACCGAAGAAAAGTTGATTAATCTTAGTAAGTCCATTAAATCAGGAGCTCCTTCAGACCCCTACCATGCCGGGCAGTTCCCGAGTATATGGAAAAAGGCCTCCATCCTGCCTCTGGTGAAATAACCTTAGTTGGACCCTAAAGAGGCAAAGAGTTACATGCCTATATCTTGCCTCCCCCTTCCAGAAAAGTTATTAGAAAAGGTGATGGATGAGGAAATGTTATCCTTCCTGGATGAAAATCAGCTTCTTGATCCCTCACAGTTCGGTTTCAGATTCAACCACTGTACTGAATCTGCTCTGGTAGTTACATCGGAAGATCTGAAGATGGTGATCGACAAGGGAGGCAAAGCTGCATTGATTTTATTCTATATTTCTGCCGCTTTTGACATGGTCCATCAAATGCTTTTGATAAATCAGCTCCAGTGCTTGTCTTTCAGGACTCCGCTCTGGCTTTGCTGAGCTCGTTTCTAAGTGACAGGCAACAGCTAGTGGAGATGGGAGAAGTTAGTTCTGCTCCTTTCTTTCTCCCCTGTGGGGTGCCTTACGGCTCATCTCTTAGCCCCACACTTTTTTAACATCTGTTACCCCCTTGATCAATCTCATCCGTAACTATGGTCTTGCAGTGTTCTCTTATGCCGATGATACGCAAATTGTGGTATCTATATCACCAGACGTCAAAAAGGAGGCAAATTATTTTCGTAACTGCATGACTCGCGTTGCAAGCTGGATGCAGAGGAATTGCCTAAAGTTGAACTCAGAAAAAACTGAGGTCCTGCTCTTTGGAAGGGACACGACCTTCTGGAACTCGTCATGGTGGCCCTCTGATCTCGGCACGCTGCCAGTGCAAAAAGTGAGAAACCTGGGTGTCATCTTTGACACTAAACTGGGCATCTCAGAACAAATCAAATCACCTCTTCAGGCTTTTTTTTGCTTAGGGTCCTTAAGAAGATCTTCCCATTCATTCCTCAGAACTTACAAAAGACAGTGATGGTAGCACTCGTTAACTCCAAGATTGATTACTGTAATGCCCTATACTTGGCCACCAAGAAACAACAGCTGAAAGAGCATCAATCCTTACAGAATGCAGTGACCGAAATGCTTCTTAAAATTCCTACGTTTGCATTGATCTCCCAGTCGCTGCAAGGCGTGCACTGGCTACTTGTCAGGAAGAGGATCATCTTCAAGGCACTTTGCCTGGTACATAAAGCGCTTCACCGGGCTGGTCCTGTCTACTTTCAGAATCTGTTTACTTGGTACACCCCCAATAGGCACTTAAGATCCGGCGCAGCTAAAATGATAATTGTCCTCAGAATAAATAAAGCAAGATGGGGTGGAAGGACGTTCTCTATTTGTGCGTGGAAAGTCTGGAATTCTCTACCTTTAACTCTACACTGCCAACCCAGCTTTTGAGCATTCAGGAAGCAATTGAAGACCAGGCTCTTTACTGAATCTTTTAGTTAAGTGCAGTCGCCCAGCTCCTGCTTTACTGCTTCTTATTTGACGTCTAACCGCCAGCGTTAAGACACCCTGGGGTATTTGTGTGCTATATTTATTTATTTATTTATTTATTTGAAGGTTTTATATAGCGCGAACAAGGACCTTGCGGGTATTAGAGCGCTTTACAAGGTAAATATCGCAGATACATGGGCATATGGTAAGTAACCTACAGTTCCATAAAAATCACGGATAATAGAATCAACCTATCGCAGATACATAGACATATGGCCAATGATGTGTAGTTACATACAAATCAAGCATAGTATAATCACAGTATATAAAACTAATTTACATTACATTACCTGTACGCGCGCATGCATTTTAGTGGTATGTGTGTATGTGTATAGGGGAGACTATGGCAAGACGGAGGACGGAACGAGTGCTCCAATACCATCGGATCATACAAAGAAATAAAAGCAGCAACAACAAGGGAGGCAGTGGGGGGATGGGTCAAGCAGGGAAGCAGAAGGCGATGGGGAGATGGGCTAGCAATGACCAGAGAGGGCAGGAAGAAGCAACAATGAAGGAATAAAAAAATGCTTTAATTGAAGCAGGATCAGCGGCAAAAAGAATGTGTCATTGTGGGATGTAACTGGTGAGCACTTAAAGAGCTCCAATACCTTTGGCACGTGTTTGTACTATGGCAAGACGGACCATGCAAAAAAATTCATTAACAAGTGTTGTTCGTGTTTTAACACCTTTCTAAGAAGTGCATTCGTTTATGTACACGTACATAAATTTTAGTGGTATGTGTACTAGGGAGATGATCTGAAAACAAAAGAACTCCTATGGAGTGCTTGAAAACCAAGAAAAAATAGCTTTGTAAACAGGTAGCAGTGTATGGAGTCATGTACTTGGTTCATGCACTATGGGGGAGCAAAACACAAGAGGGCATGACGCCCGCACGCCCTGTCTAATGGCATCAAAGAAAATGAGTCACTCTAAAGTTTACCAATGGTAGGAGATTGGCGGCCTGTAGGTGCACAGGTAGAACCCAAGACGTTTCTTCGAGACAGCATATCTAGCAGAGACCTAAAAACAATAGATTCCGCACAGGGGAAACCTACCGTCTTTACCAATGCTTGTTGTGTTTAGAAATTGGAAGATTAAGTGGTTTATCCGTAATCACAAAATGTGGAACTGACGCAGAAGCTAAGAAGATGATGTGGGGTAGGGGCCAGAGCGGCTGACTAGGGAGCTGGTAAACTGGTTTTAAGTTTCGACATCTGCTTAACATTCTAGATTTTAGGCAAATCACTTAATCTCCTTGTGCCTACAAAAATGAATGTCTTTTTTTTATTTATTTAAAGGAAAATGTGCTAATGTAAAGCACTCCAATAGGTGGTGTTGGCACTATAAAAACTGTACCAAAAAAGTAACTAGTGCTAATATAAAGTGCTTCACTACCTTTGGGTGGTGTTGAGGCTATGTAAAACTGCACAAAAAACAAAGAATCACAGTGTTAGCCTGGATTACAGTAGCGAACATGAGGAAATACATTGTATCAGCACCCACATTATAAGGATTACTTTTGCCATGGACACTGAGGACATCAAGACTAAGCCTGGTTCATTTGAAGAGAATTCAAGTTAAGCAACAATGTTCCACAGAAACACTTCACCAGTGAATGCAGAAAAAGTGAGAAAGTGTCCCAACGGGACAATTTAAAGAAATAGAGTCCAGCCCTATGAAATGAGCAGCAACAAGGTGAGACGCAAACAGTTAAATCATTTCGCACAAGAGAAACGTGTCTATGCAATTACAGCATGCATGCCAGGGACAAATGGTGACAGATATGAAACAGATAATGGAAAGCCCACAGATTAAGCAGAACATGTCTCTTCAAGACCGCATGCGCTGTCTGCCCGAGACCTAAAAAAGAAAAATGTTGGCTGGCGTTTACTGCTTGCCTGTTAAGTATTTGCTGACTGCAGAGGATTAGTTTATTTTTTTTACGACGGAGTGGTAATCGCATTAAGGATTATGCTTCAGGAAGCCTTAAATGTCGTCCAGGCTATAAAATAACACTCATCGCCTCTCAGTATGGCCACAAACCAGTATGCATGCTTTTATTACCATTACTGGCAAAGAAAAATGTTGTTACAGCCGGGTTCGGTTTATCAGTAACACCTTGTTTACCAGAAAAGCTACAGAAGCATGTTGCAGTTATGTCACACTGCAGAATGGAATGCACAGAATGTTGCCGCCCTATCCTAGGTGAAGGGTGTAAGACAATGGGTTAAAAAGGCTGGTTAACAAGATAATAAGGATATTGGGCAGGTCCTGATATACTCCAGCAACTAGCTTTTTGCGTTCCTACTTTTTTCTTTTACTTTGCCTAGTTTGTGATCACAAGATCTCTGCTACTTGGTTATAGGGTTATTCCTTTACATGTGCCAGTAGGTTATGGAAACCACAGCTGCTGCCTCTCCGTGTATAAATGTAAGAGCTGTTAATTGGGATCAGAAAATATGCTCCACAGCTCTTGGTTCATTCCCGCGTATTTCTGTCATCTGATTCACAGATCTGAAGTTCTTAAGATTGTGTCGAACAACATATCTTGCCATGGTAAATGTCAGGCGCATACATTTATTTTTAACTGTGTTCTTCTGTATGCACTGAATATACTTGTATTCAGGTTTTGTAACCTTGATATTCCTCCATTAGTGCTTTCAGTGAATGTCATGATTTCAGAGAGAAGGCTACAGACAGGAATATGTGAAAGGCAGTTCCTGGGCCTACCAGCTAAACCCCGCCACCCACTCTAAAGTACACGAGCACTAGAGTATTTGGTACACTTAATTAGCACCCCAACCTCATTTAGCTTCATGTTTATTATGGAAACCCAATCAAAATGTATGGACGTATAAACAAGAACACACTTATTGGAGACTTCTCATAAAATCTTCCCCAAAACAATTGTTTTCTTGTTGCAAGAAGCGATTGGCTGACTTACTCTCAGTCATACTTGTGAGACAATCCTACAAACACTTTTTAAGGTGCCTGTCAGGCAGCCCGTGGGAGTTTGGGATAAGATACTTCCTGTTGGACCTGGCCCTCTCTGTAGGGTCACCCCCAAACGTTTTGCCTACACCCCTCCTGTTTTTGGATATGTTTTTGTTGGCTTTAGGACTCTGTGCACTTTTACCACTGCTAACCAGTGCTAATGTGCTTTTTTTCTCTCTCCTTTGAATATGGTAAATTTGTCTTGCACCCAATTGGCAGATTTAGTTTACTTGCAAGTCCCTCGTGAAGTGGTATGCCATACACCCAGGGCTGGTAAAGTAAATGCTTCGAGTGGGCCTGCAGCATCTATTTTGCCACCCACTTAAGTAATCTTTTATTTTATTCTAAGGGCCTGCCATTGCAGCCTTTGTGTGCAGTTTTAAGCTGCCATTTCGACCGGGAAAAATAACCATTTTGCCAGGCCTAAGCCTTCGTTTTTAATACATATGTCATCCCTAGGGTAGGCCCTATACAGGAAATCACAATACTCAATATGCCATTTTTCGAAATGTTGCATTTTCCTGTCCTAAGCATTTGGTGCCTGAAACCTGGGTCACATGCCTCGATGTAGTTGGTAGTTGGCCTTTGTGTATTCCTTCCAGACAGTTACACAATAGAGGGACTGTGTGTATGCAGGATAGCCCATCCAAGGCAGGATGTGGGGGTGGTGGGCAGAGCTGTCACCTACCACACATGAACTTCTCAAAGGCACTGCCCCAGCAAACTCACAGAGAACTTCGAACTAGACTATTATGCTCTCAAACAGACTGGGACCGGGGCAGGGAGGAAGGGCATTCTAGACACTTCTGTGTATATGTTGTAGGGAGAATTCCAGAAAGAAGTTCCACTTCAAAAATTTATAAAAAATGGGACCCTCAGACCCACTCTTCAGTACACTCCTGGACCTGTGGGTACTACAGAAGGACTGCCTTGCTGCCAGATGACTGCCATGCTGTCTTAGAAGGAAGTCCGGACCGGCTTCCTTCATCCCAGTCTACATGAGTGACTCCAAGGACTAGTCAGCTAGCCTCCTGGTCCTAGTTACAGGGACACAAAAAGCTACCAGTGGGTTAAGCACAGGATCATTTAGTGACTGTGGTTCGCCCTGGTGAGGATTGTGGCTGTTGCTTGAGAAGGGCTCACACCCTCCTCAACCAACAACCCAGTTTCTCACACTTTCCTATGGTAAGGTGCTGGTGCTGAGCCTGTTCATTCTGCAGGAAGAACACAGACCTCACTGACAAGTTCTACAAAGACAAGAAGAGGGAGATTGTATGCCTTTTCCCTCAGAGTAATAAGAATTGAACTCTGGGAGAGAGCAAAAACAAAATCATTGGATATCGTGAATTTACAGCACAGTAAGCTAGGCTTGTGCTCAGGATTAATGTGCAGAAGGTACGGGATTTACAGATTATGTGGGCCCACACTTACTGTCCTGTATATAGGACTAGTTGCCCGTCCTGATGTTGTCCGGGTATGACAGACATGTCTGCAATTAGAATGCGCCCCAGCGATATGTGCAGGCGCCGACGCGTGTGTACCTGCTCTGAAGTTCTGCCTCACAGTCTGCCCCAGCGATATGTGCCTCTTGCCGTCCTGCCGCGCATATCATGCCTGGGCTCTGCATCCACAACACGGCGTGATGCACTGAGACGCCACACGCCACGTCAGTGTCACCCGACGGCGTACTCAGCCGCCGCGATAGAACGCTATTCACACGCTCCAAACGTCACCCGACGGCGTACTCAGCCGCCGTGATAGAACGCTATTCACACACTCCAAACGTACGCACACGCAGGCTTCCAACGGACTATTTTGTCACACAACGTGCTTTGTCCCCTCCAAAAGTATATGTTGCGCCGGTGTATATCCTATGTCCATCTGCTTTGCCGCACCTTTCCAAGGCTGCATGCGGCGCTCCGGTTGGCGCTGTGGTTCCGGAGCTTACCCGCCTCAAAGGTTTGGTCTCTCTCTTTATTATATTAGTATGGATATCGGTGAGCAGGAAGCAGCCTCCACTGCGTCGCTTGTTAAGCTCCTACAAACCTCTTGGAAAACACCTTCTGTGCTGGATTCACTCCCTTCCTAAGGAACACAGTGAACCTTTGTTTCAACATATTATTCAGAATATGAGAATGAATTGAAATACACATTTTAAACACAAAAAAGAAGCAACTGAGGGGAAATGTTTTGCACTGGGATGAGAAGCACTTCACGTTTAGCGCTTTCCAGGTTAATGACATTTCAAGATCCTCGGAGTATGGCTTCTGTCTTCCTTGGAATTTGAGGACTATCTACAAAGAGTGGTTGGAAGTGGCAATGTTATGGTGGGCGTGGCTTGGACGGCAATGTGGACGGTCGTCTGAGTCCACTCGCTCCGCACCCCTGAGGCGAACTACGGCCATAACCACCCGCCAAACAAGTTTGTTCTGACCAAAAGAACGAGTTTCGCACATGGGAAGAGCAAGGCTACAAGCGGAATGAAGAATCGCGGGAAAGGGAACAGTGCTAACCGAGAGATCTGACCTCGAAGCCCCCGGACCCCAGCAAGACGAGCGGACCACAAAATGGCGGCCAGCGAGTAAAGAAAGAAAAGAAACCCCACTGCGGACACCGAACAGAGACAAGGGGAGAGAAGGACAGGAGGCTAGCCAGGTACCAACACCCCCCACCGGGCTCCCACAGCACAACAGCCGGCAAGTACGAGCGTGGGAGATGGGAGAGGCAGAGGGGAGGGAGAGCGACTGGAAACGGAGGAGCAACGGGGCTGGCGCGTGAGCGGAGAGCTCACCGGAAGGCTCACGGAGAGGCTCGCTGAGCAGAGCGAGGGCCCCAAGCCGGCAGTTGATCTACCAGCGCATTAAAAACACCATCAGAGCGAAGACCGGCGAAAGCGAAACCAACCTCGCGCTAGGGCGCCGCCATTACCGGAAACAGGGAAGCAAGTAAACAGCTAGCGCCGGAAGTGGAGAACGCCCAAGGGGATAAGGGAGCACGGAGAGGAGCTCCGTGCGCCGCCTCCATGCTCAGCAGCCCAGCGTAAACAGCAAGCTAACCGCTAAGGGCGAGAGGGGACAGCGCGGAGGCAGGGAAGCGAAGAAAGGTCACCGCACGGGCACGCCAAAAGTAGGCCCGACCACAGAAGGAAACAGCGCTGGGAGAGTCCAGCGAAGGAGGGGGGACGTGCAAGGGGCAGGGACTGGAGGCACGCTGAGAGGAAGGTGCGCCAATTGACCAAGGCAAGCGAACACACGAACACGCGCTTGCGGTCGCACGCCGCCCTGGCCCACCAGTAACCAGCCCCCAAGAGCAAGAGGTCGGACAGTCAAGTGCCACAAACAGCCTACAGAGCCATGAGCAAATAGCCCAGAGCCAAGCAGAGGGAGGACCTGCGTCTCGATAAGGGCAGCCGGCTCTGGCTGCGAACGAGACGAAGCACACGCTGGCAGGACCAAAGGCCAAGACACGAAAAAGGCACATCAGAGAACCAAGTAGGTATAGAACCCACGCAGCGGACCACCCCCCAGGACAACCCCAACGATCAACCCAACCTACGCTCAAAAAGAAGGGCGCCTGGGCAGCATCTTATCGAGAAGAGGGATCGGAACAATGGCTAACAACGAAGGCAAAACAGCAGGGGACCCGAAAAAAGCAAAGAAAGAGACCCCGGACTCCCCTTTGAAGACAAAATGCGAAACAACAACCCTAGAGACAATCCTCAGGAAGATTAACGAAGGGAACGCAGTGACTAAGGAAACCAAACTAAAGATAGACAACATGCATCTCGAACTGGCAGCAATCAGGGCCGACCTGCATAGCACCAACATGAGAATGGAAGCAGCAGAAGGCCGCATCAGCTCCGTGGAGGATGTAACCGCAGAGAACTCCAAAGTAATAGCGGAATGTCAAAAAGCCACGAAAGCCATACAAAGACAACTTGCGGAGCAGGATGACAGGGCCAGAAGAGGCAATGTGAGGATCCTAGGAGTGCCAGAAGGAATGGAGGATACAGCGGGCTCGTGTGCAAACATGCTTGAAGACATGATCCCAAGCTAACAGGTATAAGCTTTGACAGGAGGTTTGAAGTGTAAAAGGCGTACAGAGTGCCGGCAGGGAAACCAACAACGGGAAAGGGTCCCAGACCTATAATATGCAACCCACTGCGAACATCCCACACCGATGCCATCTTCGCTTTTGCCAGGAAGAATCAGAACCTGACATGGGTGGGCAGCAAGATCGTACTGACCCAAGACTACTCAAAACAAACGGTCGAGACTAGGAAAGGCTTCCTAGCTCTCAGGGAGGCACTGCGCAAAAAGGGCATCAGTTTCAGTTTTGCAGGCCCGGCCTGTTTCAGGATTACAGACAAACTGAGAACAATGACATTTGAGAACCCAGAAGACCTGAGACGCTACATGCAAAAGCCACCGACGGAAGAGATGGATACAAAACCCCCAGGAGCAGCCAAAAGAAGTGCCTCACCGGACGCTGCTGCCCAGTCGGAGTAAAGACCGCCCGGAACAACAAGACAAAATGACTACCTCAGGCGAGCAACTCTCCCAAGTGACGGCCACCGCACGGACGGTACACTAAGTAGCAGCACAGCTGATCCCTGGCCTGTCGTCACTAAGAGAGAAGCCTGCCGCCAAAACAGCAACGTTTACATGCTTGGAAGAATCTACCTCAATAGTGAGAAAGACCAAACGAGAACATCCAATCCAACAAGAAGGACGCTTTTTTCTTTTCCTCATTCAGAACTCTACCATGGACAACGCACAAACTCTACCTCAGGGAGGTTGCGGAGCAAAAGGAACTTTGTCGTCGCACCCTCACTCAGCAAGTAAGGGGGGGAGGGGGAGGGAGGGGAAGGGGTGCACACAGAGGGCAGGGGGGGCGGGGAGCACACACATGGGGTCACTCTTCTTTTCTATCTCTACCACTCTATCTTTCATTCTTCCACACTTTCAACTAGGAGCAGCAAGCACAGGCACAAGCACAACAGTGCACAAGCTAGCCAAAGAGTAGGGAGAGGGAGCCACTGGGCCCCACGGTTTCCAAGGCCACACAGATCGCCAAAGACACGCCATTACAGAAGACACACAACCCGCATACCAACCTCTCAACTGATATCAAGATAGTATCCTTAAACGTTAAAGGCCTCAACAGCCCAGTGAAAAGAAGGAAAGTACTAGAATACCTGAGGAAACTCAAAAGCGATATTTACGTATTGCAAGAAACAAGATTAGAATCAGAGGATATTGAGCGCCTCAAGACTAGCTGGATAGGCGAAGTATGGGGGTCAGCAGCACAGAACATAAAGAACGGGGTGGTCACTTTCACAAGTAAGAAGTCAAAGCTAACACTAGTGAACACGCAGGCAGACACAGAAGGCAGAATTTTAGTAACGAGTCTAAGGAGAGCCGGAGAAACGATACACGTGGCCAATATATACGGTCCCAACACCGAAGACAGGGACTTCTGGGACAAGGTAGGAGCACAGCTACACACCCTGCCACTAGGAGAGCTCCTGGTGGTTGCAGGAGATATGAACCAGGTCCTGGACCCAGCCATTGACAAGCACCCGCACAGACAGAGCCATAGGTCACACAAGGGGAACATCCTGAAAAACCTCTGCTCCAAACTCAACCTCAGGGACCCATGGCGTCTCCAAAACCCGGACGCCAGAGAGTACACTTTCTACTCGACCCCTCACAACTCCTACAGCAGGATAGATCACATCCTCATATCTGACACGCACACCCACCTCATAGACCACACGGAAATCGGCCCCCGGAGCATCTCAGATCACTCACACATAAGCCTGACCCTATCAGGGAAACACAATGAGAAGCCGACCCGCAGATGGCGCTTTGACGACAATCTGCTTAGCGACACCTCAACCAGGGCGGAGATAGAAACAGCGATAAAAGAATACCTGGCAATTAATGACACCCCCGAGACAGACAGAGACCTACTATGGGATGCCTTAAAGGCCACCGTCAGAGGGACAGTCATGGGCATAAAAGGGAGGATAAACAAAGACAGGAACAAAAAAATCGCCGAACTGGAAAAAGAAATTAAAAACCTAGAAAACGGCCACATAGCTAACCTTGAGGACAGGAACACCCTCACAAACCTAACCAAACGCAAATACGAACTAAACAAAATCCTGAGTGAGAGGGCAGGCACCTGGATAAATAAATACAAAGGTATCAAACTGTGTACAGCAAACAAAGCAGGGAAAAACCTGGCATCTTACCTCAAAGGGAAACAGAAACAGCATTCAATAGAGGCCATCAAAGACCAGAACAATAAATCCCAGACTGCAAACAAAGAGATCCTGGAGGTTTTCAAAGACTTCTATGAGGAACTCTACACAAGGTATGAAACCCTACGGGGGGATGGGGGCAAAGAACTCCTAGCAAGCATAGCCACACCAACGCTATCAGATAAGGAGCGAGACACCCTAGAACTGAACATAACAGAGGATGAGATAGGGAGAGCCACAGCGAGTCTCAAGGACAACAAGGCACCAGGACCAGACGGCTTCACGGCCGGCTTCTACAAGCAGTACCTACACATTCTTAGACCCACAATGAAGGAGGTATACACAAAATGTGTCCAGCAAGGACGCATGACCCCGACCATCGCGGAAGCCAATATAATAGTAATACCGAAGGAGGGTAAAGACACAAACGAAGCAAAGAACTTCAGACCAATCTCACTCATCAACGTAGACTGTAAAATCTATGCCAAAATTCTAGCAACCAGACTAAACGCTTACCTACCCAAGCTCATACACTGCTCACAAGTAGGGTACCTTAGGAACAGAATGTCCCATGACAACACAAGACTGCTATGCCACATAATAAATCACTCCTCCAAGAGCAGCAACGCAGCGGTCATGATAGCCCTTGACGCTGAGAAAGCTTTCGACAGAGTGTCCTGGCCCTTCCTAGACCAGTGCATGCTGAAATTCGGGTTTGGACCCAACTATAGGAAGATGGTGATGGCCCTCTACAATGCCCCCAAAGCACGAGTCGTACTAAACGGAGGGACTTCACAAATACTCCATCTAGGCAGGGGGACCAGACAAGGGTGCCCACTATCGCCAGCCCTGTTCCTGTTAGCAATAGAACCCCTCCTAAACATGATTAGAGCCAATACAGACTTAAAGGGTATACCAGTAGAGGGAGAAACTTTCAAGCTAGCGGCATATGCAGACGATGTGCTAATAATCACCGAAGACCCAGAAAAATCAATCAAGGCACTGATGGAAACGATAGAGCAATACGCCCAGGTCTCGGGATATAAACTAAACAGGGACAAATCCGAGTGTAAGCCTCTGAACGTTCACACCACTAAGACGGTACTAAGCCAGTCTGGCCTAACCTGGCAACAGAAACCCATCAAATACCTTGGCCTCCTCTTCGAAAGAGATCTTAGATCTACACTAGAACACAATGAACAAGCCATACTACACAAAATAAAGGAGAGAGTGGAGGGCTGGTCTCCCAAATTCACCACGTGGTGGGGCAGAGTAGAAACGATTAAAATGATGCTCACACCAATGGTGAATTACATGCTGAACATGCTACCATTGATAAATACAGAAGTCTTCCACAAGAGACTAGACAAAATGCTGAATACCTTTCTGTGGAGGGGGAAAAAGCCCAGAATAAGCCTAAACAAGCTCAGGCTGACAAAAGACCAGGGAGGCCTAAACATTACGAACTTCAGAAGATTCCAAACAGCGTGCATAGCAAGACAGGGTCTATACTGGCTTGCACCAAGCACAGAATATACTCCGGCGTGGCTTAACACTGGAGAGCGAACTACTGAAAGGAATGAACCCCATCGCCCTACTTACAGCCACCCGCCACCCAGCAACCAAAGAAAACCCCATCCTAAGCAGCACAAAGAAAGCTCTCCTAGGCATAGACAAGCTAATGGGGACAAGCATAAAAAAAAAGTTTTGAATCCATATGGTTCAACCCCAATATAAAATACAGGGACAAGACTTTAAACATGCACACATGGTATAAACACGGCATCACAACGACTAGCGACCTACTGAAACAAGGCACAAACGCAACCTTCGACACACTCAAGGTTGAACACAATCTAGAGAGCATATAGTTGCACAACTTCCTGAAGATTAAGGTAGCTATAAGGAAGGCAAACCTGAACGGACTAACACCATCTCTCATACAATATGCCATTAACCTCAACAAATTAGGACACCAAGTCGCACACCTCTACAAAGCCCTATGCCCAAAATCCACCAAACTGAACGATAAGGTCAACACGTACTGGGTCACACTAGTGGGCAGAGCACTGAGTGAGAAGGAAAGGGCGGAGCTATGGAGGTCCACCTCCAGGGGAAAGGTGACCGCAACTCTAAACCAGACTAAATTCTGGCTCATACACAAGGCATACTGGACCCCCGCCCGCCTGTCATCCATGGGTATCCGCGACAGCGATTGCTGCTGGAACTGTAACAAAGAAAAGGGAGACCTTGCACACCTACTCTTCCACTGCTCCAAAGTTAGAACCTTCTGGAACACAATAGAAACACTGATAAACGAGATCAGAGGGGCCACCATGCAACTAGACTTTCACAGCCTGGCACTGGGGTTCACATCCCCCTCAATAACAACCAAAGAAGACCGCGACCTCACAGATCTTCTGCTGACAGCAGCAGTTAAAACAGTTCTGTACAATTGGAAAGACACAGGGAAAGCCACACCTAAAGCATGGCTCAACTGGGTCACTTTCCTAAGGGGGGCGGACACCATCACAGCGAAACACTCACCCAAAACACACAGGCAGTCAAGCATGTGGGAGTCCCTAGACAATTACCTCTCATCACACAAACCACCATAGGCAGCAATGTCAGCCACCCACTAACAGCAGCCGTGCAGCAGACCTCCAGATAAGGCACACACCAGGGAAGCGCAACGCTCCTCCTCTTCTTCTTCTATCTCCTCTATCTATCTCTTCCGCTTGCGGCTGGGGTGTGGGACAGAGAAGGACAATCAATGCAACTTGGGGACGGGGAACAGAAGGACAAGCCGCGCTCGAACGACGGGATTTGGACGAACTCCAATGAGACTGGAAGCAGGGAACGAACAAGTCCACCTCCGCCCAACCCCCCCCCCCCTCGCGGGCGTTTTCCTTCTTCCTTTTCTCTTTTTTTTTCACCCATGTATATGTTATGCTCCATGTAAATATATATTTTTTCTACAATAAAAAATTACGGAAATAAAAAAAAAAGGAAGTGACAATGTTATCAGCACAATACATAGATGAGTGAATATGGCTATGCTAGTTTATTAAGGGTTGCTGGGAGTCCGAATATTGTAGGGCATTGCAGATTCTGTTGTAGACTCATGGATGTCTGAGGGGAGCATGCTCACAAGGTTAGGTGCAGAACCCACCAGAGAACAAGGCTCTAATCTCTGGCCTCCATAATGATCATGATCGTTAACGTGGAGTGCTGGTGCTACCCACCTTATGCACTACTCCGCTTATGCACCTTATACATAACTGGACCGCTGTGATTTACATGAGTGATAACACAGCATGCAGCTCATTCGCGTCAGGGTCATTTGTTGCACTGCTCATTAAGGTGAAGCACCACATGGCTCTCAAGTCTTTTTTCCCTCAGTTTTGTTAGAATAAAATACTTTGTGCCAGCCTCTCAAAAGCAGGCCATATAATATGCAATGCAAACTCTACAGCATAGAACAGTTATTTACATACCAAAATAAGTTACAGGCGCTAAAACGATTTGACTCCGTCGTGAAAGTTGTATTATAGCCCCACTTGAGCGCTCAGAATCTAGGAAATGGGCATCACACTTATACGAGTAATGCAATATAATTCAACATAGATTGAAATCAGAAATAGGGGGCAATTTTCAAGCATTCAAAGTCTTCGAGAGACAGCCGTCTGTGCTCTGCCATGTTCACCATGCAGATTTCCGGCAGCCGGAAGCTGGCTCCCAGATGTCTGCATGCTGAACACGGCAGAGCACGGACGGCCGTCTCCCAAGACACTGGATGCTTGATGCAGTGCTGCTGTAGCCTTTCATCATTTTGAGGTGTGTCATTTGAGTGACGCTGAGATAGGCAGTCTATAACTAAAAATGATTGACGGTGTGTGTGGTCGGTGCTAAACTCACTACTTCAGAGCTTAGTGTCAATGGTTGCATTCTAACCTGTGATGATCCTGTCATATGTTTCCAAGTAGACTGTTGCTCTCCTTTCCTTCCTATCCAAATGAGAGGTGAGCGGGTGGCTGTAGTTTGGCCCCCCCCCTTCGATTTCCTGTCAATACCTGCATTTCTCTGAACATGTGCCTGGTTCCCAGTTTTCCCACAGTGCATCTCCCTCTGCAAATGAATGCTTCAGCCAAGGGCTTTCTCAGAAGGAGGTGGGGAGGGTGCGGGCCATAATTCGCAGTGTTCAAGTTCAAGTTCAGAGATTTGTATAGCGCACTACTCACCCAGAGGGTCTCAAGGCGCTTCAGTGAGGGTGGGTGTATCATATATTGAAAAGCCAGGTTTTTAGCTGCTTTCTGAAGGAGAGGTGGTTCTGTCTGAGGCGGAGGTGAGTGGGGAGAAAATTCCAGGTTTTGGCCGCTGAGTAGGAGAAAGATCTTCCTCCCATGGTGGATCTATTGATGCGCGGGATTGTGGCGAGCGCTTGATTGGATGAACGTAGTTGGTGGGTGGGTGTGTAAAAGGATAGTCGTTTGTTGAGACATTCGGGTCCTAGGTCGTAGAGGGCCTTGTGTGCGTGGGTGAGGAGACGGAAAGTTATTCTCTTGTTGACGGGAAGCCAGTGGAGATTTTTCAGATGACCGGAAATGTGAGCTTGGCGGGGGATGTCCAGTATGAGTCTGGCTGAGGCGTTTTGGATGCGTTGGAGTTTTTTCTGTAGTTTGGCTGTAGTTCCGGCGTAGAGGGTGTTTCCATAATCTAGTCGGCTAGTGACTAGTGCGTGGGTGACTGACTTTCTTGTTTCGGTGGGGATCCAGCGGAATATTTTTTTGAGCATGCGTAGGATGTTGAAGCATGATGATGAGACGGCGTTAACTTGTCTGGTCATCGATAGGGAGGAGTCTAGGATGAAGCCCAGGTTACGTGCGTGATCTGTAGGTATGGGTGCTGTGCCCAGAGCCGGTGGCCACCATGAGTCGTTCTATGCAGAGGGGGATGATCCTAATAAGAGGACTTCCGTTTTGTCCGAGTTTAGTTTTAAGCGACTGTTCTTCATCCATACGGCTACTTCTTTTATTCCTTCGTGTAGATTGGTTTTGGCGGTGTTAGGATCTTTGGTGAGGGAGAGGATCAGCTGGGTGTCATCAGCGTAGGAGATGATGTTGAGGTTGTGTTGTCTCGCGATGGATGCGAGAGGACTCATGTACACATTGAAGAGGGTGGGACTGAGTGATGATCCTTGTGGTACGCCGCAGATGACTTCGGTTGCCTCTGATTTGAATGGGGGGAGGCGGACTCTTTGGGTTCTTCCGTCGAGGAACGAGATGATCCAGTCCAACACTTTTCCTTGTATTCCGATGTTGCTGTGGCGATGTATGAGGGTGCTATGACAGACTGTGTCGAAGGCGGCGGAGAGGTCAAGTAGGATGAGGGCAACTGTTTCCCCGTTGTCCAGTAGCGTTCGGATGTCGTCTGTAGCAGCGATGAGGGTGGTTTCGGTGCTGTGTTTGGCTCGGAAGCCGGACTGTGAGGGGTCCAGAGAATTGTTGGATTCAAGGAAGGCGGCGAGCTGACTGTTGACGGCTTTCTCGATGACTTTGGCCGGGAAGGGGAGGAGTGAGATGGGGCGGTAGTTCTTAAGTTCAGAGGGGTCCGCTGTGGGTTTCTTCAGAAGGGCGCTGAGTTCGGCATGTTTCCAGCTTTCTGGGAAGGTAGCAGAGTTGAAGGAGCAGTTGATGACATCGCGAAGATGGGGTGCGATGATGGAGTCTGCTTTGTTGAAAATGTGGTGGGGACATGGGTCGGTTGGCGATCCAGAGTGGATGGAGTTCATCAGGCGGATGGTGTCTTCAGTCGTGATTGGGTTCCAGGCGCAAAGGTTGTGAGAGTGCTGTTTTGGTTCAGAGGTGGGTGGAGTGGGTTGTCCTTCAGACAGGTTTCCAAAGCTGTTATGAATGTCGGCGATTTTGTGTTGGAAGAAAGAGGATAGGGAGTCGCAGAGGTCTTGGGAGGGGGTGATGTCGTTGGTGCCGGCGGTGGGGTTGGTAAATTCTCTGACGATGTTGAATTATTCTTTGCTGTTGTGGGTGTTGTTGTCAAGTCGATCCTTGAATGCTGATTTCTTGGTGGATCGGATCAGTTGGTGGTGTTTGCGGGTGGCGTCTTTGAAGGTGGTCAGGTTGTTAGTGGTTGGGTTTTTTCTCCATGTTTTCTCGAGGGTACGACATAACTTCTTGGATTTCTTAAGGTCATCGTTGAACCAAGGAGCCTTTTTGCTATTTTGTTTGATCTGGTGGATTTTCAAGGGTGCCAAGTTGAATCTGGTGGATTTTCAAGGGTGCTAAGTGGCGGCTGGTGACATTTGAAAATGGTAGGGTGTAAAAGTTGCAGCTGAGTGCACTGTGACGAGTGAGTGTGGCGAGCAAGCGTAGTAACCGAGCTCGACTGGCATTCGGGAGGGGGTTCTCCCCCGATAAAACTTTGAAAAAGGAGTGGGTAAAGGTGCATTTTTGAGCAAATTTGAGAAAGCTTCTTACCGAACACAATGTAAAAACGAAAGTGAGAAATATTCCAGTGATGACTTGTCCCTGTGCTACTAAGTGCCTTCGCCAGTATGGTAACGGCGAGATAGGCATCAAGGCCAGTGCATGGGTTGAAGGTAACTGTAGGTAGTACTAAATACACCTTCGTAAAACAACTGAGGCCTGTTGTTAGTGTCTTCCAAAGCCGCACCTCTGCGTGCCAAGAGACAGTAGCCTTCCCGTGTCTGCCTTCCAAACGTGCTTCTCCTTAAGATGGAACTGATCACTTTAAAAAGTTGAAACCATCCCCAGGTGGCCCATTCCCTCCCGTGTACCAGGCCACGTCACACAGTGACCAGGCTACTGAGTGTTGTAATAGTTTTGATGACCATCATAATTCTGATTTGTCCAATGTGTTCTCGCTAGTCATGCTATGCTGAAGTTGCACTTTTTGCTTATTACTTGTATGTACAGCGTGTATAAAAACCCTTGTTTTGGATGTGAGCCAGAGACTTTTCCTTTTCCCCTAGAGAAGCTGTCAGTGTTTCATAAGAATCTGACACTTTAGGTCTTTGACTTTTTACATCTTATTGGGACTTGAGATAATTTTTGATTTTTGACCGTGTACTCTGAATCGGAGTCTTCTTGGTATTGCTTTGCTGTTTTCCATATTTCCATTTTGAAATGTTGTATTAAACTCTTTAACTTTTTGTCTATCTAGAACTCAGTTATTGAGTGAGCCCCATCACTTATTAATCTACTCTGCAGTTTGTTCAGCCTGATTTGGTGACTCCTAGCGCCAGATCAAGGGGTCTGGACCAAGCTTCTGGAAGTAGATTTTGGGGTGATCAAAATATTGGGGTGCAGGTAAATATTAGGGTTCGGCTCCCATAGGTGTGCATAGGTCTTTGCTTGCAACCGATTTTCAAGCAAACTTGCCCAAAGCAACTCCTTGGTTTTCAAATCAGCTTGCAATCGTGACGGATTATTGCTAATTTGCAGGTTAAACAACGCTAGGGTGCAGAGTAGAAAGAAGCTGAAAACTTTGTGAACTGTGTGTCAGATAATAATCTGAGTTCACTCGCATAATAAAAACGCTGCTTACCTGTATTTAAAAAGATCCAGATATACAATTACATACCTCGTTGTAATTTGTAAATACATCTAGATCACTGACACTTTGCTAATTACCATAATTCCTGGCTTGATTGCCAAGAAAAGATGTATGTGAAATGAGGGGCTTCCTATAAGCTAAAAGCGCTCGTGTATCTGTAAGATAAATGTGAACGCAAACCTGTATTTTTCCTAGGATAGCACACACATTGCACTTGTACATTTTGAATTCTTCTGCATCAAGGAGTGAGGAAGCAGAAGTGAAAATATCAGGATACCTTAATGTTTGTTCTTTCAGAGGACACACTCAACACTTGTGATTCAAGGCACCCCTACCGACTGCCGAGAGGGGTCCATACCCATCTGTGCCTGGCATAGACGGATGACAAACTAATGATCAAGCAGTCTCCCGCCATCCATCTGTGGCGCCTGGGGCAAATCATGAGAGTTGGTAATCTTCGCAGTCCCTAAAATACCTCAAATGAACTTCCTACTTTGTGTGTTTTCTTCTCAATTTGCGGCTACCTAAAGTAAGTGAGATGGTGAGAGAGCCCGCAGGAGTGTCCTGATCAATTTAAGATGGTTGGAAATGCTCTCCAGTGCCAGCAATCCATGAATATTCAATGAGGAATTACTGAAAATCGCATGTGGGGCATCGTTTTTCGATTCCTGACAGAAAATGCTTCAGATTGATGCTCGAGCAAATCGCTGTGGACTACTTTACAGAAGGAAAAAAATATGACTTTACCTTCCACCGCCTGTAAAACACTTCCACCTGCTGTGCTTACAGCAAACCCAGTGAAGTACGATATTTACTTCATTGCATCCTTTTAAAACACCCAGTCCAGAGTGCAAAACTATTTTCTGTTGCGGCTTTCTGATTGAATGCAACAACCTGTTACTTCCCAAAATGCATCAATCAAACAGGGATGACAGGGGGAGGAAAGGCAATATAGGGCAGCCCCCCACTCAACAACTATGAAACAAAGAGCCCTAATCAGCCTGCATGGTTAAAGTCACAAAGCCCTGTAACTACTGGGGCCATATCTTTTATTGGCTCACCTAGGTAAAATTAATCAATCTTGTGTTACAGGTCAGACCATACCTTAAAACGTAAAAAACTGTGTACAGCTACACCCACAAAGAAAATATGTGAGAAAGCAAGGAAAGTACCTCACGGACGTAACACCCGAGGGGGTTCCCGGTTTGATAATTACCGGTATACCCACTTCTCATCATCGGTTACTTTCCTTGCTGAGAGGATGAAGTATGTGCAAAAAAGATGTGCACATAAGAGAATCGATAGAGACAGATAAGGAGTGTACACATCCACAACCTTGTAGGAAAGAAAAAGGTGTTAAGAAAGAGATACCAAGTGCCTACAACCAACAAATATAAAACAAGTGAGGTTTGGCTGGCTGGGTCGATTTTATTCTGGTGCTGCCAAACTTCACTATTAAAAAATGGTTAGATTAATACCATTGATTCATTGTAACTGGACCGACATGTTTCATTGCCTTGTCATTGGCAACTTCGTCAGGGTACGTAGTTGGGTCTCAATTCTCAATCCTCCATATTTTAGTGAGGACCTTTTGCTCGACTGTGGTAATCGTACCATCGAGCATCAAAAGACAACGTGTCAAAGATCACGTGTCCGTCGTGGAAACTCCTTGAAGTGAGTAACCGCTGCCGAGTCCCTCCGGCGCTTCCTTGTTAGTGACTATGTTTTGTATGAAAATACTGTTTTCGACTACATGATTCTTGCTCATTCAACTAGGGATCTCTTTCTATGAACTGTTTGCTGTTGCCTACGCCGGGGGCTGTCCTTCTGGAAAAGTGAACCTTCAGGTTGCAACCCCTCCATGTTTGTTCCTCTGATTATCTTGCATCCTACGGCCCACACACTCGTGAAACTGGTGACTGGCTCTACTGTATTCATTGTGGACTAACAGAAAAGACCCAGGGGGCTAAGGAACTGTAGGCTGGGTTGACAAGCTGACTTTTTATCACCAATATTGATGTTACTGAGGTGTATATAAATGTTGACTAAAGGCCCCCACCTACTGCAGTGTATGTAACTTGTGTTTTAAAAGGTGGATAGCCAGTCTTTGCATATCTCTAATTGATGAACACGTGTTTCATTGAAGAAGTACAAGTGTAAAATTACCACCTGAATACACAAAAGATTACATTTATATATATATATATATATTGTGAGAGGAAGGTAATCGCGTTTGTATTTGTTGATAAGGTGCAGGGAATGGGGTGAGGTGTGCCAGTGTTTCCCATGCATTCTCAACACTTTTTAACATGTTTGTTGCACACACCTTTCCAGTATCTAAGCTTTTTCATCTCTTCATTCACCTCCATGGCACATACCACCTTCATTCTGCCATTGTCCCAATCCCTTGGGAATGTTTTGGGGAGGGTGAGCCCCTCACTCAAAAACATGCTTGAGAGTTTGCCCTCATCCTGTTACTTAAACGCCTGCATCATGCTTTGCTTCACATTTGGTCCTATCAGATGTCCCTTTTTCATTGTGGAATAATCCTCAAGTGATATTCTTATTGCAGGCTAGTTTTGACATCACTACTAGGCTGCAATAAGAATGTTACATTACAATTATATCTGGTATCGGGTGCCCTCTGCCATACATTATAAAGCTATTACAAATCCTCAAGATGTTCGGTGACTATATAAAGGAATGATCTGAAGACCAAGTTCCCTTTATATGGACATTGTACTCCGAGATAACTTGAAATTTTCTTTTAATATACAGCAGAGGGACTTCTATTTCTTATAATACATGGTGACAAAATCATCACTTAAATCATTGGTGTCTTGCTCTTTCACATGAAAGAGATATGTTTGAAGTCATAAAGAATAAAAGTAGAATCCGTAGTTCAGAATTCATCACACTAAAAAGCATTAGAACGTTGTTAAAGATGTTAGAATCCTTTTACTCTTAAAAGTCAGAAAACAAATGCTCAGAATGTGTAGGAACCGATTCTCTTTCCTGCAATGATCTAAAATGTGGAAAAAATAAATGTAGTCATAAATATCTCCAATCCACCTCAAGTAAGTGTGCTGTTGCCATAGGATTTCTAGTTTCGGCATAAAGATTTGTAAATGGTTGCAGTGCTTAATTTGTAAAAACAGTGTGTCGGACCCAAAGTTTTGCTCATATGCACTTGGCTGACACTGGCACAGAATACCGAGCGAGGGTATTCTGATTCCACATCATGCCTCTTTAATCCACCACAAGACACTCCCTGCTCCTTTACTAAGCTTTTGCTTTCTTCCTTTGTCACTGTTTTTCTGTCTTTTCCCGCTGGTCCTCAAACACAAGGGCCTCTCTGCCCCACCTGCAACCGCCAGCTCATATTAAACACTGATGGTATGATATAATGGGTGCAAAAACTTCACATACTGTATTGTACCTTTTTTCACAGATTTTTGCTCAACATTACCACCAGCATTCTGCTAGTGATAGCCATTCATTGGGATATCTGTGAACTGATGCATAACTGATAAAGAGCTATATAATGCCTGAAATGTTAAAAATGTAATTATTGAACATTTTAGCCCTTACCAGGGCCTGAAATGTTAAACATTTAATTTTTGGATAATTTAGCCCTTACCAAGGTGCTCTAAATGGGCCTGGAAGCGTGACCCGATTAAGGTAAGGCATGTCTTTCAAAAATAGAAGTTCTCTTGTTTGCAGTTTGGAAATGCCTAGGCATCTCACAACTGCCACATGCAGTAAACTCCTTCCCAAAATGTACACAAGAACTTTACTGCACACACACACCTCAGCAGCACCTAATTGCCAACACTATCAATACACACTCTGGCTTCTCTTTCTAAAGCAGTCTCCAAATGCACCAGAATGTTGAAGTGAAAATTATTCTTTTTTTTTTTTACTAACTAATGTGAGTTTGTCCTGAATCATTAAACATTGAAATCCATTTTCCAAGATGTTCAGTGCAACACCAGATCTCTGGCTTTTATATATAAAAATGGGATAGAGACCAAAAGTGAAGTATTGCCTCTGGGCGGTAGGATCAGTCCAAACTCGACTGCATAGCACCAGTGCACTGTTGTTAAGCATGTGGAGCACGCCCCCACCCCACCCTCTCCGCCTTTCATCTGTGTGTCTTTGATGTGGCATTTTATACTACACCAGAGTAATTTTTTTTCTGATTTTGTTTTTTTTTTCTTGTGTCACCAGTGCACCTATCCCATTCTTCCATCGCTGTGCTCCTGTGAACATTTCCTGCTATGCCAAGTTTGCAGAAGCCCTGATCACTTTTGTCAGTGACAATAGTGTCCTTCACAGGCTGATTAGTGGAGTAATGACCAGCAAAGAAATTATTGTGGGACTTTGCTTGTTTTCGCTAGGTAATGGTATTTTCTGATTCTTAGTTTATCGCTTAGAACTGCATTAGGAGACTGTTAATATGCTTTTAACCACAGTACATACAAAGGCAGTAGTAACTGGAACCATCAGAAACATGTTTTTAGATTGTTGTTGGCCTACTAATAAAGGAATGTTTGTATTGGGGAAATGGCAGCATATACTTGGCATTGAACCTATGAAAACAGACATCTTTCACAAGCTTTTTCTTAGCCACAATTCTAGAATTGCACTACCAGGAGTTTATTTAAGATCTATAATTTATTAATTGTGCAACACTGGTTTCAGATGTATAGTGGTGGTGTTCCACTGTGAAACGCGTATGTGAATTTAATTGTAATCCAGGAGTAGGTTTTTACCCCTGTGCACCCCTCAAGCAATAGAATGGTAAAGTTCTTCCATGCTGCGGACCCCATACATACATACATACATACATACATACATACAAGTTAATTGAGGCTCTGGAATCATGATTTCTGTCCTGTCAACTAAGTGTGTCTTGCTCCCCAGTCATTAGATGCATCCCAGAAGACCAATCTCAACTTCCATGACCGATTTTGTAAATTAACTGTTCAATCATTTTATTCAATGCAATTACTGCTCTAGGTTTCAGTTTTCTATAGAGAGAACTTCAGTAGTTGAAAGTGTCTAATCCAGAATAGTTTGGTCCATCTGAATCCTTATAAAGAGGGCTGCAGCCCTGACAAAAAAAAACACATTATCCACTGAGCATACGTTCACTGATATAATTTTAAAAAGTTAGTGTTCGAAACCATCAAACAAACTGTATCCCTTGACATTTTTCTGTTCTACTGAACAAATCTATTTCATCCTGCACCCCTTTGATTCTGTGTTTACACCACCTCCCCCAAACCTCCATCCTATAGACGTTCCCAGTTTTTGTCATTTCCAGAACTAAAAGGAAACTAACAAGTATGTTTATCCTAACATTAGCACATTCTCTGTCAATTGAGTCGGATTCTTCATTGGGCAAAACTCTCCTGTTCCCCTTTAGCGGGCGCCTCAGACTCCGTTTCCTCATCAGAAACAACACTATTGATTTTTAAAAAAAACGATGGCCTCCTCAGGCTCAGTTAATCTTTCGGTAGTCTACAAACAGTTGACAAGTTCACAGAACATCTTGGTTAATCCTGGAGTAAATGATCACCAAAAAGTTAACTTAAACAAATATTGAAACCTAAACAAAACACTTTCACCATAGTATTATCTTAATTCCATAAACAGCTATTCTTCAAACCCATAGCTGAAATAGTCCATGCTCTTGTTTGTGTTGAAGTTCTTTTCTCCCAAAAATCTGGGATAATCCTGAAAATGACAATAACATCCAGAGTCCAATTACATTCATTAGAGCACTCCAGTATCAGCTGAGGGACCGGATAAATTGTTAAATCTTCTCCTTGTACATATGTAATATGGTTAAAAATCATTAAAAACAGGGGCACCATAGATTAGGGAGTACTTGTGGTTGTTTAACAATTTTCAACTCCATTACATAATTTCCTATGTTTTGTCATGCCTGACGCTTTAACGTAATAATTTTTAGAAAAGATGTAATATGGTGGACCCAACACTGGATGGCAAGAGAGTGCACATTTTGTGAATCCACATTAGAATAAGCTCAAACCCATGGTTACAGGTGAGTAACATTTTACATTTCCTTTCTTCAGCCCCCATTAGTTTTCAAATTAAATTGCGTAATTAATCCACTGCCTAGTTATTTCAGAACCAGACCATGCGATTCCTTGCTTTATTACCCATGGGACTATGCTACAACTGGCTCTTTCTACTGCGAAACACATGCCGTCCGGATTTCAAAATAACAGTTCCCATGTGTATCAAACTATGCTGAATGAAGGTCTTTCTGTTTGTCTGCAAAAGCTCCTGCATGTGATTCAGGCTGCAGGGTTACACTATATAAAATGGCACAAATTTGAAAGAAATTAGCTCAAAAAGTAGCTGATCCCTTGTGTAGGCCTGAGCAATCATAATGCTAAAGCCTAATGGAGAACCTTGCAAATGGACCACAAATCTTCTACAGGCAGTGTCAAAGAATGAGTTATGGACTTATTGCACTCTGTTAGGGGGAAATATATTTTCAGACTATTCATTCAGACATACTAATGCTGCAAGGATTAACTTTATATGGTAGGGCAGGTTTACCTACCATGAGCAACACCTGATGTCACCTTTCTAACACCTCAACCACTCTTCAAAATCCTCTCTGATTGCAATACAGGGAGCACCCTGGGCTAATCACATTCATAAACGTACAGGGAGCACATGAAAACCTATATGGTCATTTATATTAACTTGAGTTACAGAAAATCAATCTTTCCTTGTGATCTCTTCTTAATCTCAGCCAGAGTTTACAAGCACTTAGACAGCGCTACATGTTCAACTGAGATTCACGTGTACCAAATCGATCGAAAAGGATCTTTGATAACAGGCCTTCGTTGTAGAAGTATAGCTGCCTCGAACGGAAGTTCTGCAATACCTGAAAGAAGTGGTGGTTGTAGCCACATCTTGATTCCAGACTCCAGGCTGCTTACTTTGGTCCATATTCTAGCAGCATGGATCCTTCTTACACTTGAATGTCGGCCCCTAAGAAATGCTTTCATCGTACTGATTTGGAATCAAGCAACATAGGGCACCTGAGGCACGGCCTGTCTTCCCCAGCAAAGGAAATTTAGAAATTGGGTACATGTGGTTTATAGACCAAGTGGTATAATGTGCCGGAGAGTTGTTATGATAATCTTATAGGTCTAGCGCCTGGGGAATAGGACAGGCAATTACCAAGTCGGGAACTTTAGAGTTACTGAACTTCATTCAGTAGCTTGATCCTTCTGCACCCAGTACAAACTCGCGCTTGACTATCTGTAGTTGGCACCAGGGTACACCACACATCTCATCAGTAGTCGGTCCATGACTTTAATCTGATGCAGGCATCCTACGAAGGAGCCTCTTATGAATGTCCCACTTATCTGATCTGTATGAACAGGGTCCATGTTCCCCAAACAACGCTCCGAAGCATAGGAATCCATGATTGGAGGTGGTCTGCACTAATCTTTGTAGAAAATCATTAACTGCTAAAAAATATGATTGGTCTGAAGAGCCAATGATTGGGACGGAACTGTTTATAATACAAATAAATAATTTCCTTTCAAGTAGAAAAATAGAAGGAAATCTTCTGCGAAAGCTGATGCACGTGTCCATTCAGAGGAGTGTGATTAATTGCTGCCATCGATGGGTGAGCTAGAATCAGTTTGCCAGTCCTACTCTGTCACCACCTTAACCCCCTGAGTTCGGTACCTAATCGGTGCACTTATACAGAAGATAATACAAATACTTTGATGGTTTTAGTATTTGTGTTTGTACGCACTGCCTGTTCTTCAAAGAGATCTCATTTTGGGGTAGCAGGTGTTTAGAAGGGATGCATTAATGGTGTGCTGCAACGAAATGTCAACATTACAGGTATTTGTCACCCTTTATAGAGTCGCCTGATCTAAAAGTAAACTTATCAACTAACCCGTTCACTGTCTCGCTCTGTATTGTGCTTTAATATTCATACTGGAATTAGACATTTTTGGTGGTTGCTTAAAACTAGCGATTCCTTGTTTTGGAGCTATACGTTTATATACATTTACCAGCACGTGCATCACACAGGCTAAGTTCCAGTAAGTGGCTTTGGTTACCTCCCCTTAAAGTGAATCATAACTTAACAGTGTAAAGTCACAATAAACGCTGAATTGCTAGTTCCCCCTTTAGGCACGGTTTCTGCACTGGCTCTTAATTAGTAGAGCTGGCCCAGCAGTTTGCCGATGTACTGCCTTTCTGCATCCACCATTGAAGGATTCCAGTCTAGGGCTCTCTGCTTTTGGACAGTTACATCAGGGTGTGTTGCACATACTCCTGGAGGTGGGCGATACACAGCCAAATCCCACCACGTAGAGCTCAATGTGACCAATGCCATCCTGTGACTTGCACAACCCAGTATTTGGGGCAAGATCATTAAACAGATTTTAAAACTTCCTCTAACTGTTCGAACACTACATTTTTGGATCAGTTCTCTGCTAAAGTTCTTTCTTATGTTTTGTTGGAATAGAGGTTCTTAACTCCAAGACATCAATTTATTTGGAAAAAAACACCCATAACAGGTCAACACTGCCAACTAGAGAATGTTACACTTCGGATTGGCAAGTTTTCTGTTTCTTTCCTTTCATATCGGCAAATGCTGTTCATTCACCCTGGGATTCAACTGCAAATTGTTCCAAACTCGCTAGGCCTGAACTGAGAATGCCAAATCCCCTTTCCTTCTGAATATGAGAACGTCCCAAAGTTCTGTGAGGTTATATATGAATGCCCTAGCTGGCGCATATGGCCTGTTCACATCACTGATGAATGGACCTTAAAGATTGCTTTGTGTCCTGTACAAACCAGAATTTCTAGTTGGGATTCAAAGTGGACCAATAATATCCAGATTTTACTGTACATATATATAGCTTGAGAAAGGAATATCTGCCCCGGTACTTATTCAAGTTGACCCATTACACATGGTTTTCCCTGGACCCTCCTGTGGCCTACAAGTTTTCAGGCAAATAAAAAATAAGTGATGATGAAACTAGGAGAACATGTTCTACTTCAAAACCAATAGCAATTGAAACCAGTAAACTTCATTATACACCAGTATAACACATTGTCATTAGGCCAAAATTGTAAATACGAATTTTACCAAAAGAGTTCATTATTAGTCCAAACTCCATTGTACTGGTAGCTCTATCAACTATAGAAAGTTTGTTATTGATCAGCTGGATTTGTCACCAAAGTATTTCTTCGTTTACTCTGTTTTTAATGCCCAAATCATTCATTATCATGTAAATGCATATCCTACGCAGTGAAGGCTAGTAATCTTTAGAATGGGGTTGTTGAATGCTCTAGACCATGATACAAGTGTGCTCACTTTGTGTGCCTCTTCTACTGGCGCTGAACCTTTTTCTTCTTTTATTTTTCTTTGCAGTTTTATCAATGATCTTGATGGTAATAATCAGGTATATTTCTAGAGTCCTCGTCTGGATCATAACAATTTTGGTCATACTGGGATCAATTGGTAAGTAATACCTTAGTGACATCTACTGTATTTCAAGCTGTGTCGTTACCCTTTTAGCATCGTGTAATACATTTAAAAGAAAAAAGGACTACATTGTCCAGATCTCTCAGTAATGTTCAGAACAAGATGGCTGCCTTCTGTTCATCGATAAAACTATAAAAACACTTGCCCAGCTGTAGCATAGCTTTTTGTGGAACAATATAATGGTTTACTTTGAACATACAGATGAGGCTTTGTTTCTTGTTCCGCATTAGAGTACGCCATGGAATACCACGTACTGGGTAACTATGATTCATCAAAAACGAAAACATGAAAAAGCCTAGTCCAGTTGAAGATAATGGAGAAGAGAATAAGGAAGTGTTCATGTTTTCTTTTCGTATGTATCATAGTTACCGTATACATGGAATGTTGAGGGATACAGTAATATGCAACAAGAAATAATGCGTCACTCTAATAAAGATTGTACGCACTTTTGTCTTACACAGAAAGGGCTTCGCTTTATGAAAATAATATTTTGCTCACTTGTATTGTGCTTTCTACCTTTAAGGTTGCTATAGGTTGCTGAGGAGGAGAGTGGAGAGGATGAAAAAGAGGCACCTTAACTGAGGATTTGAGAAGACACTGTGGAGTGGTCTTCAATAAAAACAGTTCCACTTTGGGCTGAGCAGTACTTAATTTTCAGTAGCGGGCCTAGGCAGCTGACTTACTGTCAGCAATGGATGTAGCAGGGGAGGTATTGGTTGGAGTTGGAAGGAAGTGGAAGTCTGGAAGTTATAGTGCGGGTAATGGTGAGAGAAATCAGATACGTCTGATCTTAGTCATGTTGAGGAGATGATAGGGAGGCATGAGTGAATGTCTCTAGGAGTCAATGGAATGCTTTCTTCTCATCTCCACATTGCCAAGAGCCAATCCTATCATGTGTCCTTTCCGTACTACATAGATTTATCTGTGTGTTCACAAACTGAAAGAAACGAAGGAGGCAAGAGAGAGTACTGAAACTACCTTATTTCCTCAGATGCTTAGTTTCTTAAAAAGGGCAAAGGAAACTGTGTTAGGTTGTGAGCCCAACAGAGGGTGCTGAAGGTTTGGCTAATTCAACTTCTAGCCTAGTGAAGCCCTCAAAACCTCGCTCTTGGTTTCCTTACTGGCTGCTCTGGTCAGCACGAAGAAAGTATAGGAGGCCCCCTGAGATACGATCTGGGACCAGGGGAAAGCAGTGAAAAAATTTACAATGTCCCTAAGGTCAGGAATACCTGAAGGGGGTACACACCCACAATTGAATCCTCACTGTACTAATATGATTCATAGACACAGCCACCAGGTACCTCAAATAGCGTTTGCCTGAGTTACATCAAGTAAAATATATACCAATTTTCATGCAGCAATATGGAACACTCTAAACACACAAAACAATTATTTTCAGTGACAGGTTAAAGACACTACAACACGAGCAAAGTTTTCTTGGAAAAAATTTTCATAGATTTATTACAATCAAGTTAAAACAATTTATGTAGTTATAAAATACATCATATTTAAACACTTTTTATACAATTATTGCACACTACATTAAAAATGTTCATGAGAACACAAGTCGACGCAGCGTTTCGGTTAAAAAACCTTCCTCAGGACAATTTCTAAAAAGGAAACACATAATTACTATACAATAATGGAACATATGCGTATTGTCTAAACATTATTTATCTAATGATGTCACTGTCACGGATTGTATAAAAAAGAAAGAGTTGTTCCTATCATGAATTTTATCCAAGAAGAGTTGTTCATTCTATGGGCCACAGTTTCCAATTCCCACTGGACTGTATCACTAAGCATTCCTAAATTTTTATTACAGGTCAAACATTCCGAAATTAACAATTTCTAACACATGACGATATTTATATTTACATTGTAATTATGGTGAAACATACTTTGTACTGGTGGTTGTGTCAATCCTCACATGGACAAGTGGACAAGCTAGAGAGTTACTTGTGTATCATGGAATATTCAAAAGTTATATTAACTTTTATGGTCGTCATTCTATCTACGACAATTTGTATGCCAGGGATATCTTACCTCAAGATGCATATAACTATCGTACTTCAGATATTCATTCTGAGGTCTGTTACTTTAAAGACGAGAGTGGTATCCTGTTTTTTGGTCCACACTCAAACTACATACATCCCTATTGTTCCATGAGGGTATAGTAGTAGTTGATATTATCTATGGAGTACAACGAGATAGGGAAACAGAATACATTAAAAGTGACCCAACACCTTCTCATAATTTTATTACTTAAAGACTATTTGTGGGCACAGTATACCTTCTTATCAGGTCTGTCAATCTTTTACTGTGCCGGAGGGGCCACCGAATGGTATATGTACACTGAAAATAGAATATAAAAGAGACTATGATAACTGTTATGTATAATTTAGTTTGGATAATAGGTATGCAACGGTCCCGGAATTTGTGGAACTCACCAAATGGACTACTTGAGAAGTCGCTGTAACCGCGTGCTAGATATGCTTCGTCGGCTAAATTTAATCTCCACGTTCTCAGTGTCTGCAAATTGATAAATTCATACTTATGATATAAATTGTATTTCTAAATATAAACAAATTGGCTATCTATGACTATTGTTTATGGCTCAACTCATGTTTATATTTTATTTTATTTTTTATTTCAAGTCCCTCTGTTGTATTTGATGTGTTCAGTATAAAAACTTAACACGTGACAGTGTTTAATTTGTAGGGTGAGTATTCTTTCTCTTATATTTAGCATTAGGTATACTGAACACATAGAACAATCAACAATGAATATTTTGGAACCATTAGCATTGAAGATTAACTTTTATACGAGACTAACTGCCATAGTGACACAGGTGATTGTATGATCAAATACAACAGAGGGACTTGAAATAAAAAATAAAATATAAACATGAGTTGAGCTATAAACAATAGTCATAGATAGCCAATTTGTTTATATTTAGAAATACAATTTATATAGTTATCATAGTCTCTTTTATATTCTATTTTCAGTGTACATATACCATTCGGTGGCCCCTCCGGCACAGTAAAAGATTGACAGACCTGATAAGAAGGTATACTGTGCCCACAAATAGTCTTTAAGTAATAAAATTATGAGAAGGTGTTGGGTCGCTTTTAATGTATTCTGTTTCCCTATCTCGTTGTACTCCATAGATAATATCAACTACTACTATACCCTCATGGAACAATAGGGATGTATGTAGTTTGAGTGTGGACCAAAAAACAGGATACCCCTCTCGTCTTTAAAGTAACAGACCTCAGAATGAATATCTGAAGTACGATAGTTATATGCATCTTGAGGTAAGATATCCCTGGCATACAAATTGTCGTAGATAGAATGACGACCATAAAAGTTAATATAACTTTTGAATATTCCATGATACACAAGTAACTCTCTAGCTTGTCCACTTGTCCATGTGAGGATTGACACAACCACCAGTACAAAGTATGTTTCACCATAATTACAATGTAAATATAAATATCGTCATGTGTTAGAAATTGTTAATTTCGGAATGTTTGACCTGTAATAAAAATTTAGGAATGCTTAGTGATACAGTCCAGTGGGAATTGGAAGCTGTGGCCCATAGAATGGACAACTCTTCTTGGATAAAATTCATGATAGGAACAACTCTTTCTTTTTTATACAATCCGTGACAGTGACATCATTAGATAAATAATGTTTAGACAATATGCATATGTTCCATTATTGTATAGTAATTATCTGTTTCCTCTTTAGAAATTGTCCTGAGGAAGGTTTTTTAACTGAAACGCTGCGTCGACTTGTGTTCTCATGAACATTTTTAATGTATTGTGCAATAATTGTATAAAAAGTGTTTAAATATGATGTATTTTAAAACTACATAAATTGTTTTAACTTGATTGTAATAAATCTATGAAAAAAAATTCCTAGAAAACTTTGCTCGTGTTGTAGTGTCTTTAACCTGTCACTGAAAATAATTTTTTTGTGTGTTTAGAGTGTTCCATATTGCTGCATGAAAATTGGTATATATTTTACTTGATGTAACTCAGGCAAACGCTATTTGAGGTACCTGGTGGCTGTGTCTATGAATCATATTAGTACAGTGAGGATTCAATTGTGGGTGTGTACCCCCTTCAGGTATTCCTGACCTTAGGGACATTGTAAATTTTTTCACTGCTCTGGTCAGCAGCCTGTGCTGTTAGGCCGGACCAGGCAGGAGCTCGTATAACTGATGCATTCAGGATACAAGGAGGGCTCAGGTTGATAAGCATGCTCATTGGTAGGGTTTTAGTTTCATTTCCTGTTGCCAAAACACTGTATCTACTTCTGCAAATGTATTTAACAAAATAATACATTCTCTAAGCTGTTGTCAAGTTCTCCTCCATTGCACTAACTTGTCGTAAGAACCGGATTGCAGTGTTTTGGAAAACCTAAGAATGCAAATAGGTTCCCGGGAACATGATGCCATGCAGTAGACACAGTCTTTGTTAAAAACCATACTCATCATTGTGATACAAAATAAACAATCATGGCAGAACATATGGCTGTTGCTGCAGAAAATTCTGTTTAGGTTTGCCAGAGAAAGACCGTATCACAAAATGTTTGTGTGGTAGGGAGATGGGTATTTGGAAATGGAGAAGTGCAACACAGCTTCTTTTTTAATGGAGGATCGCTGTCTTTTCTAAATTACACGTAGGAGGTGGTAATATTTATTTAGCAGCGTGTGTGTTCACTGGGCGGGAGCTTTAGAATGGCCTTTGGGAAGCTGCAGAACAAGGTAAGCACTGGGCGGGGCCAGTAGAGAGGCAAATCTACACCATGGCTGTATAAAAAATGCAAAGGTGATTCTGAATGAAGGGCTCAAAGAGACGATTTGAGGTATTGACAAGGTTTATAGGACGAATTAAAGTGCTGAAATCTGACGTGTTGGGTTTGTGGGAAGGACCATTGAGGGGATTTGGGGTTGAATGATCCTAGGGCAGTTTGTGGAAGAGATGTTAAGGGGTGGTTGGCAAAAGGAATGGGCTGGTGGCATGGCCAGTGTTTGTGGTGCTAGTGGGAATTTATGGAAGCCTTGAACTTTTTTCATGTTTTTTACTGAATGAGGATGAGTTTATATTAAATATGCCAGTGTGGATTTTTACAGATCAATTCAGGACTCCAAATTTGCTGGACAAATCAAGCATTTTTGTTTTGTACAGATGTTTTTGTTAAATAAAATGTTTGGTTACAAAGAGTAATCTGTAGGGCCGGGCGTAACTCGCATAATTTAATGTAGCGTAATTGTGCAGAATTACCCAAAAATTCAGCAAGATTAGTCAGAATTTCTCAAGAGGAACAATTCTGCTTTCAGTGCTATTTCCTTAGAGCAAAAATGCCCCCTCATGTCAAAAATGGACGAGAGGATGCTTTTTGCGCAAAGAAATAGCTCTAAATGCAACAGAACATGAATTGCGAGTTGGTGCGTGCTAAATGTACACTTGGGGTGGAATCTACCCTTCACCACCCCCAACTTGCTCCCAGCGCAAAGCACTAGTTTCTTAGAGCTAGTTTCTTAGCACAAAATGTACCCTGGTGTCCAAAATGGTTGTGAAGAAAATAGCACTAAATGCAACAGAGCATAAACGCAGTCCGAGCAGCCACTTGCAGTCGCTATATATGTCCTTGCTGTAGAATTTTATCCCCACAAAATTACTTAAAATTGCTGAATCTGGGCGTATTTGCATTATTATCGCAAATTCCACGTTACTCTTTTACTTTACGTAATTGAAATTCCACCCAGGCCTCGTTATATCGAGTGATGATGACGCTTCTGTTGGTCGGGAATACTTTGTCTTTAATTCACAGCATGCGTGTACTTGTGCATTTAATTTTCAATTCTGCTGCAGTTTCAGTTATGACAGCAGAGTGTTTTGTCTAAAAAAGGCACTTTCCAGGTAGCATTGGTATTCCCCAAGTCTCTGGAGAGTCCCACTAGTCTATGCAAATACTCCAGCTTCCATATGTTGGGTTCCTCTTTATCTATGCTTGTCACCATGTCAACATTTCTGTGTTTCCTCTAATTTCATCGATTCATTTTCCTTCTTGGGTATGGCCTCTGTGCATGAAATTCAACTTAACATTTGTCAGCAATGTCTGTCAGCATTTTACCCAAAATGGTGAAGGCAGGACTTAGATTGGCTTCTCACTGTGCCAAAAATACATTTATATATTTTTTGGGGTGCCAAGATTCCCATCCTGTGTTAAAGACACAACAGAGACAAACTATTGAATCAAAAGTCATGGTGTCTGCACCATGCAATGGCAATCATATATGTATCTATGTGGAATGCTTTAATGCATCTATTTGCAATATCAGTGCATTAGTATAGAGGTTTTATCCTGATAGCGCCTAATTTTATATTATAGTCACGAATGACGCTGCTGCTAGACTTTCTGTGCACAATCCAGATGTGGATGGACACCTCTTGAGTTCAACTTAACAGGGCTAAAAAGTCAGTCAAAAGTTTTGGCTCAAAAAGGAAAGCCAATTCACAATCCCATCGGTCGCTTATCAAGTTGGTGAGCATGTCCAATATTCCATCAACTTACAAACCTGTTTTTAATTTTAGAACCATCACCATTTTTATTTTCAAAGTAAGCATCTTCGCACCATCTGTCCTTTATTTTCTGCAAATTATCTGACTCTGGTAGCAGTGCCTAATTTAGCATCAGATTACAGAGCCAACATGTGAGAATACAGAAGGTCCATTACAATGTGAACTGAGGACTGTAGGAGTAAATAAATGCAGGAGGGATCAGCATCACAGTGGTGTGAGGTGGGGAGGGGTCAAGACTACAGACTAGGATTGTAAGAAGCTTGTAAAGAGGCGTGATTTGGGACCTTTCCTGAATTGTATCAACAAAAGAGGGACATTGATGTGCAAAGAAAGGTTGTTCCAGCATTTAGTCTACACAACAAAAGCATGTTGGCTTGCATGTTTTATGACGTTTTTACATTTCCAGCCCAGCCAGTAATGTGCTCAGAGCTGTGTGGGTGCCTACAGGTATGTTGAGTTTAGAGGCAAGATAGTCAAGTACAGTGCCTTTAGATCACGCAGCACAATTTGACGTGGATTCTTGCATGAAGGGGCAACACCCTATTAACTCACCTCCTGCCTATGCCTGGAACCAGAGTTCCACCAACGGAGAGACACCCTTTTCACTCCCATGCCTCTATCCAGGCAAATGGCTCCTAGAGCATGGAAGCACACTGCAGTTGTGCTCCCAGAGAATGGAGTGAGAACTTCCCTTGGGATACAAGTGACCTGGGAGAACAGGAAGGGGTCTTGTTGCTGTAGCTCAAAGGCTGTAGAGAGACAAAGGTTCTATGAGACCCCAGTAAAGTCCTCCACCATCAATTGAGGTGATGGAAAGCACAGGAAGCCCTCAATAAAGTCAAAAAGGAAGTGTTCTGAATTGTGCTGAGATGTTGCTTGATTTGTCATCTTCCATCTGTAGGCTAATTTGAAGACAAGACCGAGTGAATTGTGTGAGATATGATTACAAATGTTCATTATACATATTCCAAATTTATCTCAAAGCCACAATAAATGTAAAGTGTCTAGGAATAGTTGGGCTAGAATCTTTTTTAAACTAATTTTTATTGCTTTTCCATCATATTAACAGCATATTGGTCTCATTTACTAGAGTCATAAAGTGTTATAGTTGGCTTTGAATAAGAGGTATTGTGGACAAACAGAAAGGGCCTACTTTTGTCACTTCCTTGGTCATGGCTAATGGCATTGGGCGGGAACAGTAGTCAGTTTGGGGCCAAAGCTTGTAGAGTAACAAGTGTATTAGCTCATATATTACGCTTGTCTAATTGTACAGCCACAGGTACGTACATCATGAACAATAAAGGTGAATGTATGGCCCCTTGAAGGTTTCTCACTTTAGCTTGCTCACATAAGATGTGTAAAGGTTCATTGACACCATTTGGGTTACCATGGCAGCCAATATCATGCAATATGTGCATCAGGAGGTGGTGATGTCAAAGGCTGCTGAAAGGTTGAATACAACTAGTGCTCTGACCCTACCACCTTCCACTTCCAGCCTGCGGGCTTTAAGACCAAGTTTTCAGGCAATTCCAGATGCCTGCCACCTTTTCCAAAAGAGTCCAGAGAGGGCATTGCACGTTTCTTTTGACCGATGTTGAGAAGGTTGTAATCTGAGGATTGGTAGATATCAGAAACCAATCTAAAAAGTCTGAGAGGTGTTGTCTGGCGGTGCAGTTTGAGTACTATAATAAGATTTCTGTTGACTATATAGTGAGAGAATATTTTTGTTGGATCTTCTGTAGATAGCAAGGCCCTTTCTAGTTAACAGTTGGTTTCAATTTGGCAAGATCTTGGGACAAACCTGGGTTGTTAACATGTGTGAAGGAATGAATCTCTGAGCCTGCCTGAAAAGGAGGGAGCTTATATAAGACATGAGGCAGAGCTTCAGTAAATTGAAAAGGGTACATGGAAGCACTAGCGATAGAATTATTGTCTACATTTGTGTTGACTCCTGTATAAGAGGCTAATTAAACTGGGCTACATTCTTTTCTTTGAGTTCCTAGCTTTTGACATGGTAACTTTATGCGAAGGCAGGTTACGTGGCCTTAGAATCCTACAGGGAAGGTCAAAATTAACCAACCAGGTAAGTGTTAAAGCAACATCTGTGAATAAATTAGCCAGAGGTATAAACAAAACAAAAAAATAGATCAGGCAAGTGACCTCTGCAATGCATATGAAGGTGGTTTAATAATAGTCCCTTTGTGTGGGGACTGGTCAAAAACGTTTCTATGAAGGTGTTCAAGGAACCCCACGTTTTTAGCATTTAAGATAAAGTGGTAAATTAAGTTTAACAACCAAGTTTCTCCACTGCCAAATTAGGTGTTCGATACACCTATGCAATTGTACAAGCCTGTTAAGTTTTAATAAGGTTTCATTGAGTGCTACAGTGAAAGAGAGAGAGTCCATTGGAATTATTTCTAGCTCAGTGCTAAACTCACCGAGCACTTTTAGCATAGGAGTACTATTTAAGCAATGTTATTAAAAGGGAAGGACACTCACAGGTAGTTCATGACCACCAGGGTGTAGTCAGAGATCCAGAGGCAAAGCAGCAGGCCCTACTCCACCACAAACGTGGGAGTGCCTTCCTCCTTGGTTAATATTTCTGTTGCAAATCAGACCGTTAAAATTTGGTTTAAATTCACAAAGCTGTTTGTTATTATGCTTTTCATGGAAGTATTTGAATGGAAGGGTACAAAAAGCTCAGTTGTTGGATTTTTTTTTTAGTAGTCAGATGCCCTGTTTTTATGTCTCGGCCTGGCAAAAACAGCGCATGCGCTGCCCTCCCATGACAGGCCTTTTGGAATCGATACGATTCCAGCATGCACGCGGGGAGACAAACGAGACAGAAGATGTGCATGAGGGTATTGGCCCCTTTACAGGGAGCGTGATACTCAGTGGACTATTTTTGCGCCGCCAGTAAAGCCAGTCCCCGCGTGCACATCTTCTGTCCGCCCTGTAAAGAGATGTGCACGGGCGCGCTTATGCTGGCGTGCTTTATGGAGAACTTCTTTCACTGGCCCTCTAAGTCAGGTCTAAGGATGTGGTTAATTCCCCAGCACGTAATGCCGCGATGAGGTCACCGTCCGCGAGAGCGCGCAGGCTCCATATGCTTCATTCCTGGGCTGGAGTCTGCACCGGTTGAATGTGTCTCTCAGGGTCATTCCAGGACGTGAGAGACAGGAGTGCAGCCCCGTCCTTAGCTAAGCTCCGCTAGTCTCGATTGAGACATTGCAGGTAAGCCCAACCTGCAGGCGGTGGGAGCAGGGACACGCGGAGAAGCTGGCCGAGACCCCAGCTTCCCCTTTAGAGGCGCAGCCCCTAGTAGTGACGACGCCCGGTGTTATATTGCAAGGGTATAATGTCTCGCTTGGTTAATACATCCCATGCCCCCTCCCCGCACTCTATGGTGACAGGTTATAACCCTGCCTTTCACTCCCCGAGGACTATAAAATGAGTACAGTTGCACCGTGTAGAATTAAACATCTGCTATAAAGTGCTGGGAGACCTACTGCTGTAAAGAAACGTTTCATAAATGCTCTTCATATCGTATGTTAACGAATACAACGTTCCATTACCACCCCGATGCTAAGGATTCAAGGACACCGCAGTGGGAAAGCGGTCACCAAGCTTTAACAGGCATCAAACTGCCCCATGAGGCTGTGTAACAGCAATAAAGAGTATACCTTTCGCAGTGATGCTCGTCCCTCGTCAGGGTGGCTTACAGCAGCATCTCACACAGGAGTAGCCTTAAAGAGCCGGTGTCACAACAACCCTGAAGTCGGCAATCACCAGCCAGGTATAAATAGCAGATGCCATAATGAAGCTTCTATATGTCAAAGCGCCATATTCAGTTCATTCATCCATGAGAAGTTACTCCCCACAGCAGTGGTTAATTTATAAAAAAAAAAAGTCCTTTGTACCTCCTGTCAGGGGGTAGCTTGCACCAGCCCATTTCTCCTGTTAGCGCCGCCTAAAACAGAACCAAATACTAACCATGAAAGAGGGGAGAGGATGTGTTGTAATGACTAGAGCTGCCGAGTTCCTACCTTTGGAACCAGGTTCAAGTCTCGGCGTTGGTTCAACATCCTGTGATTCTGGGCAAATTACTTAATCTTCCCCTCCGGCAATGGCAATGACGCTGTCTCTTTAGGCTTTGGTTTTTCCCCTGCTGAGTGGTCCCTTCGCAAACCTCACTCCGGGTCTGCCGGTTTCTCAGATATACCAGGGGCTTTCTTTGCCTCGTACTCACTTACTCCAATGGATTACTGGTTGGATTATGGGGTTATGCTCCGGTTGTGGCAGAGCTCAGTTTCAAACCCGCCTCATCCGGGGCTGTGCATAAAGGGGGAGTAGCTTGGTTGCAACCACGGCTTATTCATCTTTATGTTAATATGGTATCAGCAGGGCATGGACACTTTGCAGATGCTTACCTGGCAGAGCCTGTCCAGTGTAGGGAAACACGACTGAGGCCTGGTGAGACCTACTAACCAAGGGTGAGTTTAATTTGTCCTTGTTTGCTCGCCAACTCAGGAGGGATGTCACTAATTTGCATGTTTCTTCACACGATCTTACAGGACCTTTCTTTTCCTTTCCTCTTTCTTCCTCTAACTCTCCTTTTTTTTCTCTGCCTCCTGCTCTCTCCCTCCCCCCACCCCTATCGCTGTCCGAGTCCTTCCTCCTGTTTCTGCATGTGCTCAATGCCTAAACACTTAAAAGGTCCCAAGGGCGAGCCCTATTGGCTATACCAATGCTTGTTGTTCTATTGAAATGCATTTTAGTGAAAGCCTGGTTTTGAAGTTTACAAAAAGGTAGCAGTAGATACGGTGATAACGTATTTTAGTTACGATATAAATCCTAGATTCGTTGTTGGTGGTGACGCACAAAGTTTTAAGTATTGAGATGAGCTCTAGGGTGATTACACTATGTGGAAATGCTGACCCTCTGCTCGGATTTTATGAATCATGTTTGAGTGAACATCTTTTTCTCACGTGATTTTTTTCGTGGACAAGATGAGAAGTGTTCCGGAAGGTAAAATGAGGACGCATTTTCCATAAATTTACAAATATCTTCCTCAGCAATGTGAGAATTAAGTCTGACATGTTGAGGAAAACATGTGTTTCCCACAGGAGCAGCAGCATGTCAGCTGATGCTATGATGTTCTACAGCTGCTTCACCATAGAGTTCCTGTAGACAACTAGACCTCTAACATTCTATTTTATGAGCAAAAACGTGGCACATCTGAATGCCTTGTTGCTATAATAGCTGTAGAATTGAAATATGTTCCTATAGAGAAGACTGCAATAAACTAACAAAAGGCTGGGTGACATTTTGCCATAAAAATTACAGTTAGTACTCTAGAATTCTAAAATGATGATACATTTTCTATAAATTGTCAAATATCTTACTCGTCCATATCAGAAAGTCGAGCGGCTGAGTGAAAGACAGTGATGGCTCCTCTGTTACGGTGGAGTAGTGTCACCCTACTGCTCTCTGAGCAGTGCTAAAAGGAAAAATAAAAATACTAATAACACAATGTTATTATCATTTTATTTTTCAGCGCTGGGGCCGGGCTGTGCTATGCTGACGGACACCAGTAGCCAGCAGGAAGGAGTAGTGATGGACACCATAAGTGCGCATGCCAGTTTTTGACGGCTGTCGTTTGATGGCCAAACCATTATGAGCACTTAGCATCTCTCCACCCGGCTGTGTTGCACAGCAAAGTGCAGAACAGTTCCAGGCAATGTCTGAGCGGCAAACCAGGCTGCTCAGACCAATCAGGACACTGCTGTCATGCTGGTAATACTATTATCACCATGACAGCCACGTCGTGATTGACTTGTAGGGGGGGGGGAGCCGGTGTACTGCCAGGCATCAGGAACAGAAGAGGATGGAGGAGAGGCAATTGCCATACACAGGTAAGTGATTTTTTACTTTTCAAAATATAAAAATAGGTCTGGGCATCGAAAAAAGTGGCCCCCAGGAGCAAATCGGATAGCTAAAAAAGGTGCCAATAATTGAAAATCGGGGCAGTTTTGAACTTTAAAGGACGCTCTGAATAGGTGTTTTGCTCGGTGGGGTTAGATACTGTATTTGATCTTGCTTCAGGCAATGTCTGTGGTAAAATCAGGGAAATCAACAGTAAAAACTGGTGTGTCAAACAATAAAATGCCCCAAAAAAAGGCCTTACTCTGATCAATTAGACCATCCTTTCTGGCACTGCCATATTACCCTATAGGCCAGTCTGACTCCGAGCAGAAGAATCAGGGAGCCAACAGTTGAAAAACAATTTGAATTAGTTTGGCCTGAGATTATAGCTATAAATCTCAGATCAAGAAATCCTTAAATCTGCACAGAATGTACTAAGTACAGTGTTAAAAATATAGCAGTTTCATCAATAAAAATTCGCAAATACACAATCTCCTCAGTGATATGTAATTTCAATGTAAGCATCCGACAAAATATGACGTGTAGTAGCAGCAATTCGTGTAAACCGTAATTTCATTGGCTAGTAAGTGTACCGCTGTGTGCACATGTGTTAGGCAAAAAATGTGATCAAGTGATGTGGGAGAAGCTAAGTTGTGAGGTACTGAAATATTTATTTTGGACATGGTTTTGGGGTAATAGTGATAATGAAAACAATCTGTAAGTGATATTTATTTTGTTGATATTTTGTGTTACTTATGCTATAAACTATTTAAACCTATATAAAGTAGACACGATTGACCTTCCTTTCTTTCTCTTTCCTGTTCAGGAGGCACAGGTGTTCTGTGGTGGCTGTACGCAGATAATAAAAAAACCTTCAATAACGCACTTCCTCCAGATCAGCTTCAGATCGCCACCGACAACCTTCAGGCTCTTTTGATCTATGCCATTGCTGCCACTGTCTTCACTGTAAGTGTTTGTAGTCGTGCTGGTTGGTATCTAGTGCAGTAAGGAGAAGATGGTACTTTTCCTTTGCCTTCTTCCTTGTGCTCAGTGATTGAGGAAGACAGGCCTATTTCTGTATTCTTACATGATGACGCCGAGACTTGCCGACTGATGGGGTTGTGTTCTCGTTCATAAGAGAAGTTGTGAAGCATTTGGGTGCAGGTTGCCCCTTTTGGGGTCAGGGGAAAACTGGAGTTTCATTTGTTTGTGTCTTCTGTATTATAGAACAGGTGAGTTTAACAAGCATTGGCAAAGCCAATAGGCCTCGCCTATGCAAGAGCTATTGGCTTCGCCAGTATGTAGAGCCATGTTGTACACCATTGTGGCTGATGTTCAGCATGGCTAAAACGACAGAATGGAATTTACTAGTGGTTCAGATTCGTTCGAGCATTTCCATTCATCCATTTTCTGATTCCGCAATACATTTCACAGATACACTTTGTACACTTTTCTCTGGCATTTTCCCTCTTTTTTTTTTTTTTTACTATAAGAGGAGCAGAAGTATGTGCTTTCAGTTGATGCAGGAATTGTAGTGATATATTCAAAGGTAAGGTATGGTACTATGGCATTGGTGAAGTGTATGCAGTGTTTTGTGTTTTTTCTGGCCCGTTTCTCTTATTATTTTCCCGATTTTATATAGCACATAGAATTGGAAACCTTTCTCATTCACTAGTAGAAAACTAGCAGGTGACTCTTCTTGTCTCGTCTTCAGTCCTACTGTTTGTAGATCACAGTGCTTTATATTTTCTTTTTTGTGTCTCTGTATGGATCAAAGTCTTAAATGCATGATTTAAAGAGAGTACCGCGACTGCGGGAGGGATTTAAAAAACGCTTGTTATGGTTTTTTGTGTGGGATTTTAGCTCTCCTCCCCTTTGTTGCAGTTCTCTTCTCCTAACATTTGTATTCAATGATCACCTTATGTTGTCCTTAGCGTGTTTCATTCACCATGATCTGGTGATGTGAAGTGCTCCCTAATTTTCAGGATAATTCATACATGAAATAATGTGTGAATCTCGACCAATATCAGGTTAAGATGAATGAATGGATCTGAAAACTTCCTCATAACAGGCCACACCCTCTTCAAATCAGTACATGGAGCAGACAGGCAACCAAGCATGTACTAAAATACTGCTGGCTTCTTGGGCTCAGGGTACTGCTGTAGGGTTACCCCTTAATTTGGAGGATTTTATTATAAGTTCTCAAACAATTCTCGAGATACACAATGACACTGTAATTTTACATGTCAACTCCGTTTGCAAATGTAAAATCACAAATTTTGAAGACAGACCAGGTATTTGTACTTGTAATTCAGCGATTTGCACACCTAATCTCATCTCATAAATATTACATCGTTTTTAAGCCTCTCGCACAAGGTGTCATCTGTGATTTGAGTGTGCTAATGTATCCCAGCGCCATCAGGTTGCACGATTCTAAACCCATCCTTGCCTTGTTGAAGGACAAGTACGCTTGTTTCTTAATTGTAACGTCTTAGGCATAGATTGAAGTCTTCTAGAAAGCCATGATAGCTGTATTTCAGAAGAATCACCCGCAGCTCACTCTTGCAGGTCAACAGATGTTCTTTATGCCGAAAACACCTTTGATTTTCTCTGCACTATCAGTGATTTTGGCCCCAACTCTGGCAAAGTCCCCTTAGAATTCAAAGGATATGGCCTTGGCTTCCACTTCCCTGGTGGTTCCTTCCTCTTCAACACTGATATAAGCTGCTTGGGCGGTGGCATCCATACCATTTCAGGCTTTAGGCAAGTCGGTCCTGATGTTGAAAACAGTCCTCACTCTGTTCTTCCAGGAAAAGATCCTCTGAGTATTTCAAACAATCTAATTTCAAAGCAGGTTTCTCTTGCATGGATAAACCACCTTTTTAGGTCTGACTCTTTGCAATTTGAAAATGTGGTAATCCATAGGGTTGAGGATGATCGTTGCTGAGTGAATGCTTTGCTTCCTCTTCTACAGACTGACACCAGCCTTTAAATTTGCAAGTTCGAGGGTTATATATCTGGAGTAAGGCCCACTTTTCAGTTGTCATTAAGCATGTAGCGAAAACCTTGGAGATCCCTGGGTCCTAAGAACAGCCAGAGTCCTCTCTGCTTAAAGAAATTCTGGTGGGTAACCAAACCTATGGACCCGTTATTCCTTTCAGAGAGTCCCTGTTCCCCTGCAATTAAGAGACTTGGGACACACCTAAGTCCACCTCTACAGTGTCGTAGTAGGTGTCCGGAAAGTATTGAACAGCTCACTCAGTCCCACCTTTTATGTCCTCACTTCTTTCTCCAGAAAGCTAGGACATAGATGCATCATAGCCAGAAATGTGTCTCCAACACATTAGCATTTGAGCTACGAATGCCAATTGGTTATTAGTTAGATTCACTAACATATTTCTTTGAGGTGCAACGTATTTACCACATCTTAGGAGTTCCAATCTAATGCCTCTTGTTAGGAAGCAGCCTGGGCCTATGCATTATTTTGTTAAGCACTACTGTCTGAATGAGCTGGACAAACTGCAAAGGAGACCGGTGCTTCAAAGTTTATTGATCTATATTGAAAATAAGACCTTAAGCACTGCTTGTTCGGGGGATCATTTGCAGAATCTGTTGCTTACATTTGGATATTTCTTCTGATGGATATAATGACTCCAGCAGATCCCTGATTGCCCTCCTGTTGGCCCTCTTGAGGATGCATGTTGTACTCTTCTTGCTTTATTTTTCTTTTTTACTCTGGATCCACCCTCTGCGTCCTTATCCTCTATGAAGCGTGTATAAACTGGGGCAGAAATTACATCAGTGGCACCCTTGGTGCATTATATATGCCTCTGATATCACTTTCACTGTCCTAGTTCCGTAGCACTAATGTTTGTGATATGTTATTGTGGGGATAAAAATTGATTCAATTTGGCATCTGCCATACAAAAAAATCTGCATAAACTGTCATGTCCATCAGAAAGAACGTTACCAAAGTTAAGTAGCTTATTTTTATAGGTGTATCCAAACATCCCACTGGTGCAGATATAATATGCTCAGTCACAGAAGAAAAAAAAACTGCCTTCTGAATTTGATTAACACCACTTGCCTTTCAGAATATGTCCTCATCATAGACTAGTACATGCTAATATATGCAAATGAAACAACAATAAGAACTCTCTGATACACATAGGCAATTGAGAAATTAATGCTCAAGCCGAAAACACAAAATAAATGATATAGCCAGGTATTGAATTCATAAGTGTTTATATTTAGAATTCAATTTTGTTCATGCTGAATTACTTCTTTCAGTGAAAAAACAATGAAAGAACAATCGGTACAAAGTACGACCATCACACATAAATACAATTCAGTGACAGTTGGTGAAAGAAGTGCTCAAGTGCTGTGGTATATATACAGTGAAAATGAATAAATACAATTATATACACGGGTGATAGATAGGCCAACAATTAATTGATCTCCAATGAATCCTGGTGTATTTTAGAGGAGTCATGGAGTGTTCTGGACATAATGAGAGCGTTGACGTTTCGACCCTATTGCGCCCCAGTTGGTGGTCGCTGCGGGTCTTTATCAAGACAGGATGCGGTCGGTGACAGTATGGATCAGGAATAACGATTAGCCTGATGTGCTGCCACTCATTTGCTGGTCATATCCGTCGTAGAGACGATCGGATAACACTTGGTCCAAAGCGACTGGGAGTCGCTTTGGACCAAGTCGCTTTGGACCAAGTGTTATCCGATCGTCTCTACGACGGATATGACCAGCAAATGAGTGGCAGCACATCAGGCTAATCGTTATTCCTGATCCATACTGTTAGCGGCCGCATCCTGTCTTGATAAAGACCCGCAGCGACCACCAACTGGGGCGCAATAGGATCGAAACGTCGACGCTCTAATCAGGTCCAGAACACTCCATAACTCCTCTACAATACACCAGGATTCATTGGAGATCAATTAATTGTTGTCCTATCTATCACCCATGTATATAATTGTATTTATTCATTTTCACTGTATATATACCACAGCACTTGAGCACTTCTTTCACCAACTGTCACTGAACTGTATTTATGTGTGATGGTCGTACTTTGTACCGATTGTTATTTCATTGTTTTTTCACTGAATGAAGTAATTCAGCATGAACAAAATTGAATTCTAAATATAAACACTTATGAATTCAATACCTGGCTATATCATTTATTTTGTGTTTTCGGCTTGAGCATTAATTTCTCAATTGCCTATGTGTATCAGAGAGTTCTTATTGTTGTTTCATTTGCATATATTAGCATTTCTCAAAGCAATTTGTCCTACCCAACAGAACCATTTGTTTGTTTAACCACTAATACCCAGGTTCTGAGGGGCACAGAGTTACCCCATTTTTGTTAAGCCTCATCATAGACTACCTCACTGTACAATAATTTAAAATAGATTCATCAGGCTGAAAACAATTGTCCTTATAATGCGTTTTATGCATTTATTTTTTGTAGATGATGTATGTTTGTGTTTCCTTAGGCAAGTGTTGATTTTTGCATTATGTTTGGTGTCTTATAGGTTCTGGCACTTTTCTTTTAAGGCTGCTAAAAGATTACACTGAAATATGTGTGGCAGGTACTTCTTGGTGTGGATATTCTCAGTAACATTTTAAAATATTTAGATTCAGCAATATATCTACAGCATTTGGTCAACCCTAGATTTATGAACCATTGAACAGTGTTCCTGCTCAATCATTTAGCATTCCTTAATCCCCTCAAGACTGTATTCTGAAGAGCCAGGATCCTATTGACATTCCGGCTCATCACCAGAACGTACATGCAAGTTGTCACTTTGTTACCAGCAACTGATGTATAAAAAAGGTCTTGCAGTCTGAAATTATAATTTCCCTTCTTTTGTTCCATCTTTCAGGTTATTCTTTTGTTGATTATGTTTGTGATGCGCAAACGAGTGGCTCTCACAATTGCCTTGTTTCACGTGGCCGGGAAGGTCTTCATCCATCTTCCACTGCTAGTCTTCCAGCCTTTTTGGACTTTTTTGGCTCTGATCCTCTTTTGGGTTTACTGGATCATGGTGCTGCTTCTTCTCGGAACCGCAGGTAGGGTCTCATTCTCTAAAATCACCCTGACGCTGAGTAGATTGTTTGCTCCTAAGTTATTCCTTTATCCACTGCTTCCAACCATGATATCGTCCATATTTGCAACTCGAATTGTCAGCCCTGGATTACCTCAATTGGGTATTGAATTAAATAGAGTGGCGGGGTAACCATCTGATGCTGCTTTGTCTTTTGTGTCCTGTATTGGTTTGCAATTGAAGAGAAACATTCAAAGCATGTTACTTTTGGCAGTGTCTTACCACGGTATGAATAAAATCTCAGACTAGCGTATTACTAGAAATACAAATGATGGCTTTAAAAATTCATTGTTTGCTGCAACAGCTAACAATGTGATGCCTGGATTGCTTGAAATACCCTCAGCTACTGACAATCACTCAGGTTGCATTCAAATGCTATGTTTTTACCCATGATTCTACTGTAGAGAGACCTGCCATATGCAAATTTGTCTTGGCCCTACTCTAATAGGGACAGCCCATCTTGAACTGCCAGGCTAGGTCCCCTTCAGACGGGAACATGAGCTACCACATGTCCGTTTCATTTTCCTTAGGCCTTGTCATGGAGGTATAGCTGAGTCCTGTGGCACAGTGAGCACAGGATCCATGTCTGGACATACCCGCCTGTCTTTGGGCATTCAACTGCAGCAAACTAGGTGCTGGATGGAAAGCTTGACTTCATCTCATCCACTTGTATTTTAATTGGGCGTACATTCCAATTCATAATTTTCTCCCTCAATGCACTCTAGATAGAGAACTGCCATAAGCAAATCAGTCTCAGTACTGTACCTGCAAGAACTGTCAAGCCAAAACTGCCAGGCCTGGTCTTCTGCGCCTGTACCATAGGACTCAAGCTACCTTCTGCTGAGGTCCAAGTAGGCCAAGACCAGTCTGGGCTTGCTTACGTTCCTGTTCATACAAGACCAGTCCTGTCTGTTCAAGCTGGACTGTCCTATTGCAGAAGGGTCTATATTAATTTGGATATGGCTGGCTCTGGTCAGAGGTGGCATAATGGGAAAAATTATGGACTGGATTGCAATCCAGACTAATTACCAGTGTCTGATAAGTAACCCACTCATCACTTGTTTTCCTCAGCTTTTGCTGCAGATGTGTGGGTTGGCCACTTACAATTTTGAATGCCAGCAAGACCACTAAGTCTTTCATCTCTTTAAAGTTGATTAATTAAATACAATTCAGTTGTGTTACTCTGACACCTGTTTGTTACCATCCGTTGAAATGGAAAAGGCTGTAGTAGAAAAAACATTATATTAAAAAACATGTCTCTGGAACATAAACAGTTCATGCTTTTAAAAAGAATTACCATAAGAAAATGTAGGTTAGTGACGTGCAGCTGAAGATCACATGCTCTGCATACTCCTGCCATTAAGTGTTGGGCTCAGACGTGTTCAAATCGTTTTTTTGTCTAAGAACTTTTTTGAGTCACATGGTGTAATGACACTTCATCTGACTGGTAATGCCCATGGCATCAGCTCCATTGTTAGATTGTTTTTTTCTGCCGTCAGGTTCAGACTTATTACCAATTCTGGGTCACAGGCTGAGGTATTCATCATCAGACTTCTTCCACCTGTCCTCTCCCGTTGGCATGGAAAATACTTACTCCATTTGAATTCCCCTGGTCTCCGCGTCTGTCTGCCTTCGATGACAGCGTTTCTTTCGATGTCGCTTCTTGGGGCCCTACCCCTCGTGGGCCTTAGTACCTCGTCTTTGGTTCCTCTTGTCCCTGATGATCACACAGTGATGGAAAGGTCTCCCTTCCAATACTGCCCCCAGTGTCACTCTGTTTCCTTGGACCAATCGCCAAAAGGCCTGCAACCTCTCTTTTCCCCTGATCACAATGAGGCTGCATGTTTGTGTTCAGCCTGCCTTTCGCTCCAAGAAGGCCCTGCAGTATCAACAGGATCGAAACCTTGCTCGACGCATAATGTAGAGCCATGAAGGAGATGACACCCCCAACACCTTTGGGGAAAGGGATGTTAAGGAGGAGCCAAAGGCTGGCCCTTCTGAAGACCACAAGGCTAGCTTCCAATTGGAGTCCGAGACTGAGGAGCAGTTGGATCTGGAGGCGCACCATGAGTATACCCTCCCTGTGGCTGCACACTGTCTTCCTTCACAGGCCGAGCGACCCTTCCGTGTTGATCAGGCCTCAATTCCAGTCAATGGGCCTCCAGTCCACCGCTGCCTGCAGGCCCTAATTGGCACCAACAAAAAACCTCAGAGCCAATAACAAACAACACACCAGTGCCAAAGCTGCCTCGCAAACCTCTGCCTTCTTCAATGCTGACTGCTCCATCAATGCAGACACACCAAACGGCATTGAAAACGTCTTCAGCTCCTAAGCATCATCCGCCGCTGACAAACCAAAAGACCCCTTTGAAATAGTCGTTCGGTGCCAAATCCCTGTCATCGGTAGTGTCAGAGGATATGGAGATGCTGATCTCTGAGCGTCTCCAGGGAGAGCTGGACGCACAACAAGAGACTATCCATCCACAGACAGTAAAGATCTCGACAAACTGCCACCTAAGGTGCAAAATGCTATTTCAAGAAGATGGAAACTGACTTTCAAGGAACAGCTTTCCTTGGAGCCTCCGCCTCCTCTCAAGAACAGGAGACATCAGGACAGGTGCACTAGCCAACTTCAAGTTAGTCCCCAGCTCCTTCTCCTCCTCTACCTCCACCTCCTCCTCCTCCTCTACCCCCACCGCCTCCTCGGGTGCCATCACCATATAAGCGACTGCCGTCACTTTCTCCACAGGGCTTGCCACATTCCTTTTATGGAGGTAACAGCCGCTAGTACCTTGTTGAATTCCATGAGAGCCGCTCTTATCCTGACCCTAGAGACGACCCCTGGGACGACCACAATGATGATTCCCCTGAGGGACAGGGTTCCAGATCTCTATCCCGGCAAATCCTCCCCTCATGATACACTACTTCTTACCTGAGGTGGTTCCCATGGTTGCCACCTTCCACAAGGTTGATCTGCATACCGTCCAGAAAGACAATGACTTCCTGATAGAGACGCTGTCCACCACTGAGCGCACCCTGCAGTTTCTGCATATTTGCAAGGGATTGCCTAAAACTTCACTTGACACCACCAAGAAAACCACTAGGGGGGTTACACCAAAGGTAGATAAAAAAAGGTGGCTACAAAATACAAACCCTCCCTACCGACCCATCCCACATCAGCAGACAACTCCTACTGGATTCTCTGGTGACTCACACACCCCATAAGCATACCAATGCCCAAGGAACTGGCGATGCCACTCCTGGACTATGGTAACGCAGTATACACAGGGCTTCCTGACAAACTCCTGGAGAAACTTCAGATTGTTTTAAATGATGCAGCAAGGCTGATCTTTAAACTGCCAAGAAGAGCACATGCCACCCCCTGCCACAACAGCTACACTGGCTCCCAATCAAGCACAGGGTCAGGTTCAAGGGTCTGTGCATTGCACATAAAGCACAATATGGAGTAGCGCCCAATTACATCAAAGATCCCTTGAAGCCCTACGTGCCCGCACGTTGTCTCGGGTCATCTGAGTCTAGCTTGCTGGTCTGCCTGCACTTTAACAGAGCAACATTGGGGGGGGCGGGCTTTCTCAGTTGTGATTCCCCAGATCTGGAACAAGCTACCGGATAGTATGCGCAGGGAAACCACCCTTCTTCCGTTCAGGCGGAAACTCAAAACCATCTTGTTTACTGAGGCATATGGATAAATCCACCTTACTGTGTACTGAGTATCAGCGGGATTAAGGGATTTCCGGGCTCTTGGTCCATGCTTCAAGCGCCTAGAGACCTTTTGGTGATTGGCGCTTTACAAATATAATCTAACATAACATAACTCCACCAGATAAAGAGAGTAAGAAAATGAATGCAGCAGTCAAGAAAGTTGCTGCGCAATTGGCCTCGCAATGGAGGATTGCTAATTCAGTCGGCTTGCTCTCTTGCTATGATAAGGCCCACTGGGATGAGTTGGAGGGACTTCTCCAGCACCTCCCAGAGAAATACAGACAGTGTGGCCATCAGCTCTTCTCTGAGGGTAAATTAATATCAGACACCGCTTTCAGGTGTGCCATTGACACTGCTGATACTTTGGCTAAAGGTATCAACTCTAGTGGCCTTCTTAAAAGCCATGCTTGCTCTGTGTCTCTGGCTTCACAGGATGGAGGGCGCATCTCCACCATATGACATCAACGTTGTTTCCGTATCAATCACTTAGAGCTGCTGGCCAACCAGCTAGCATTCAAGGCCTTCTAACGCCGGGTCCAACACAAGGTAGTCCTCATCAAAACATACAACATGACGTCAACTTTTTTCCTTCAGAAAGTACACACACTCCACAGCTGTCGGTGGCGGCCCAGAACATTAGGCATTGGGCACTTCGCCACAAGATACATTTGCTTGCAAAGTGCATACCAGGAGTGGACAATTTTGCTGACCTACTAAGCAGGGTAGGGGGAACAAGTCCATGAGTGAGGACTCAACCCTTTGTTTCTACTTCCATACTTCTGTTGTTGGGGGTTTCAGTTAGACCTATTCACAAATGCCAAAGCTTCTCCTCCAGGTTCCCACAGTTCATGGGCAATGCATTGTGGATGAACTTGTCAGGGATACTCTTTTCTTCCTGTCCTACTCCTACAGAATGTGGTTTGGAAGCTTCTGCAAATGTCCCTCAGCCTCACCCTGGTGGATCCTACTTGGGCCAGACAACCCTGGTTCACAACTGTTCTAGACCTGTCTGTAGTTCCCCTTGAGAAACTGCCCAACTGGCCAGATCTCACGCAGAACTAAGTCATCATCAGGCATACGAACAGCAGGCAGCTCAATTTGGCTCCTGAGCCCTTAGAGCTTGGTTACTTGCATCTGTTTTCGGAATGCTTGTCTATCCTTAAAGAGGTCTGTAGGCCTACCAAACTGACCTCATATGTGGCAACATGGAAAAGGTTTGCCACTGCTGCCTTTCCAAACACATTGAGTGACTCAGTCAGTCTATGACAGTCTGTTACCTTCTTCATCTTCAGCCATCAGGCCTTGCTTGCACCTACATTTGGCTGCAATTGCAGCTTACTTATAAAACAGGGAGCACTCTTCCTTATTCAGAGTCCCCGTCATCAAAGCTTTAATGGAAAGACTCAAATGGGTTGTTTCATCCAGGGTGCCTCCAGCCCCTGTTTGGAACCTCAATGTAGTCCTAACTCGACTCACATGCCCTCATTTTGAGTCCCTCTCTTGTGCCTCTCCTTACAGTTACTCTCATTGAAGGTTGCCTTCCTCGTTGCTATCACTTCTTTGGGGGTGTGAGCGAGCTCCTAGCTCTTACATTAGAGGAGCTCTTCTTTCAGGGTCACATTGATAGTCATCTTTAGGACTAATCCAAAATGTTCCCCAAAGCTAGTATCCCCTTCCATCTTAATCAAACCATTGAGCTACCAGTTTGCTTCCAGCAGCCAGACTTTGTGGCAGAGAGGGCCCATCATACACTCATACACTAGATGCTAAGCGGGCCCTCCTGTATTTACATTGACTGGACCAAGCTCTTTTGTAAAAGTGAGCAACTCTTTGTTGCTTTCACTAAACTACATAAAGGCTGTACTCTTTCTAAAGTGGGTCCAGCAAGTGCATTCGTACTTAGTACACAAAGGCCAAAAGGCATCTGCCTACCCACCCAGGACACACTCCACCCACAAGAAGGGGGCTGTATAGCCTTCCTTGTCAAAATCCCCATAGCTGACATTTTTAAAGCAGCTACCTTGTCCACTATATGCATGTTTACCTGATACTACTTTGTGAAAGTCTTAGCACGCCAACAAGCGAAAGTCGGCCAAGTTGTGTTACATATTCTTTCTCAGTTCTCTGCAACATCATCAGGCTAGCCACCGCTTTACAGTTTATGTTGAACATGTGTATCTACAGCCACATATGCCACCAACGGTATATGTTAACCTGTAAGCATCTGTTCATGGGATTTAGTGCTCTAGATTCACATGCACCCACCCATTTACCCGAATGTCTTTGAGTGTTGCAGAAGTCCTCCTATCTTTTTGCATGGCCATTGCCCTTTTCTTTTCTATGCTCCATTCTCATCCTCACCTGCTCTGCGAAAAACAGTCAAACAATGGAGCAGCTGCCCATGCGCATTACCAGTCAGAAGAGAAGTCACTATACCTCGTGACTCAAAAGACTTATTCGAGGAAAAACAAGTTGCACACACCGGAGCCCAACACTAGATGCCAGGACTTTGCAGAGCATTGGAATTTGCAACACTACATGCTACGAATAGATAGATACAGGGTAAGTAGCATATTTCTTACTACGCAGTTTAGTTTCAACTCCCAAACTAAACCAAATGTAGCAGTAGTCTAAGCTGTCTGCAACTATGAATTTTTAACTCTGGCACAGTGCCATATCTCAGTTCTCTGTAACTGTTTTGGACAAGCACAAAATGAATTTACTTATTTCTGTAAAAAGTTGTTTTAGGCAAGTTTAACAATCAGATCTTGTTTTCGGTGAATGAGTGGTATGTTTAAGATCATTAGCACCATGATACCCTATAGTGAAAGGTGAGCATATCTGAATGCTGTAACTACTGTGAATCAATTGCAGGTGTAATGTCCCTCACCCAGGATATCTTCACCACTAGATAGGATAAATCCAGTCATGTCTTCTGAAACGTGCCAGAGATGGAGTGCAAATGTGAACATTAGTTTTTATATTAAAAGAGTCAGAAGCATTGAGTTGATTTTGCTGTTGATATTCATAGTATTAGTTTTAATTTGAAAGTGTGAAATCGCTTTACACAGCATCCTAACGTGAGTTGTTTGACACACAGTGATCATGGCATTTACTAATTATTTTGCTTCACAACATTTGGATCTGATAATGGTGTTATCTGGACCATGGGCGTAGTTCACCACCCGCTATACTGGATTCTACAGAAACAGATTCTATTGTTTTATGACCCTTCTTAACTTTTATCTCGGGCTCGCAGGTCAACCTAAGTCAGAAGGAGAAAGGGGGACAGAGAGAAAGAAAAATATTAAAACGGCAAAGAAAACATAAGATAGAGGCAAATGAAGTGAAACTGCCTAAAGGAAAGAAAGTAAATTGGAAATAACGAACGAAGGACAAAGAAGAATTCCGAAAAGAGTTCAAAAGTACATGGGAATTGGGAAAAAAAGATGGAAAAGAGTCAAAGAAGAAAAAGGGTGGAAAGAAGAAAGGGAAGGTACAACGAAATAAATGAGAAAATGAAAGTCGAGAAAAGGGGAAGGCAGTAAAATATTCTGAAATAAAGAAATGAGACAAAAGGATGGGCGACTGAAAGAAAGACGAGATCAAATAATTAATGGAAGGAATGCAAACAGAAAAGATGAAAAGATGGTGTGAAGGAACAACATAAGCATGATATGAATAAAAATATTGAAAAAGATTGAAAACTAGAAAAAGGTCCGATGGAATGAGAGCAGAATAGATGGAATAAAAGAAAGGTAGAAAAAATCAGATATGCATAAAAACAAAGGAAAAATGATAGAAAGAAGGAAGGAAAGTATAAAAAGAAAGAAAGAAGATGGAATGTATACATGAGAGAAATAAGCCAGTACTGGTAAATGTGTGTTTTATGGCCAAATTCCTTTAAATTCTAATGTAAGATTTGTAATGTTGCACCAATTTGAACACATTTTACTCAAAGGTACAATTCCCATGCCACTTCATAGGAAGAGTTGGTGTCACTCACTCTACTTGCACATTTATAGGTATAGATGGTTCGAAGTTGTGAGTCTTTTATTTTTCTGGCTACTCCCTTGATCTGACAAAGAAAATAGAAGAGCACAACCAGTACAAGTATATATTTGACTTAAAGTAGTCAAGAAAATTATTTAATATACAAAATTAGACAACATATAACACTTTGTTCAGCGTGTAAGTCTTTGCTCCTAATGCCCAGTTGTCGTAGCAATGATACAGCCGACGTTTAAGGTTTTTTAGCACTTAAAAATGATTTTTAGAACAAGATATTGTTTATGCAGTTGTTTTGAAATGTAATATAACTGAAATCCAACTATATTATGTGTTCAACAGCCTTGAAAAAGTAGTTAATTACGACGAAACACGTGTCGGCTGTATCATTGCTACACAACTGGGCATTAGGAGCAAAGACTTACACGCTGAACAAAGTGTTACATGTTGTCTAATTTTGTATATTAAATAATTTTCTTGACTACTTTAAGTCAAATATATACTTGTACTGGTGGTGCTCTGCTATTTTCTTTGTAATATTGTTTATATATAGAGGATTCTGAATATAACAACTAGCACTGCGGATGGCATGGTGTAGTGGCATGAAGCACGCCTAAAACAAATTGTTTACATTTGACTACTGTGCAAACAAAACAGAGGTGCTGGCTGGTATTAAGAATCCACTGCCATTGATTCTTTTGTTCGACTCCCGTGATCTGGACTGCTAAATTATCTGCGTTGTGGCAACTGTGGAATGGTGGTAAACTTGAGAAGCATTTTGATGCAGATTGGTCAAAGTGCTTATTGCACAGAGCCCCTTTGTCTGTTGGCAAAGTTGCAATCTTTATCTGTTTCAGCCAGATGCATGCGTCATTAGAATGTTGATAATCCAGATGGTGTGGTATAGCCAAGTAAAACCTATTCCATGAATGTCCAGCTGTAAAGTTCAGCCTCTTAAAGTGGGCGAGGGGGCTTGTATTTAAAACTAGTATTTTCTATCCTTCTGTTCACCTTAATTCGTGATTGATTGTTCTTCGTCAGGTGACCCTGTGAGGAATGACCGAGGCTATGTGGAGTTCAAGGTGGCAGGACCGCTGCAGTACATGTGGTGGTACCACTTGGTGGGTCTCGTATGGATCAGCGAATTCATTCTGGCCTGCCAGCAGATGGCGATTGCTGGGGCTGTAGTGACGTACTACTTCACCAGGTAAGACCCTCACAAAACAGTCTGATCTTTCATCACTACCTCCTTTGGCTACCGACAAGGAACAATGTTGTGCACAATACATGCTTTGACTTGTATTTCTTGAACCATCTGTGAAAGCATCATGTGATGTCAAATAGAACTAAACTATGATTTCAGCACCATGTAAGGTCAAAGAGAAGTAGACCGTGATTTCAGAACAATGATTCATCAGTCAGGGTGTGCATCCTAAATTTCGAATCCAGAATATTGAGGCATGCAAATATGTAAGACAAATATCAAATCCAAAATATCAAACAGTAAGTTTAGATTTTCTATACCGAACTCTGCATATATGTACATATATATGGACATTGGTGATGCATATATTTTCAAAGTATGTAGATGTTGAGTTCGGAATAGCAAATCTATACTTACCTACATGCACTTTTCTTTCGATATTTTGTCCCTCAATTCTCTGTCCACAATATTCTTGTATGTCGATGTTCTTGGGCACGATATTCAGTTGTACAACCATCATCCAGGTCCATTAAATTGGATTATATTGTGGCATTGGGCCATCAAGTTTACGGTCTGTTTGCTGTGACTGAAGTGGTAGGTAGAAACCTCTCTAGTGGCTTAAAGGGTATGGACCAGGCAGCAGGGTCGGATTGGGATCACAATTTGGCCCGGGAACTGACGAAAAAGTGGCCCATATTTGCGGGGCGTGGCCCACATTCGCGAGGCGTGGCCCACATTTGCGGCGTGCCCTTTCATGAAACACACAAGGAATGTAAGTGGAAGGATATTGTTCTTGAGAAGGACACAGGGCCAAGGGGATCATGTCCTACAAGCTGAGCACCTGAAAAACAGCCAGGCCCCTTTCTATTACCAAATTATTCCCAGCCCTCCAGCGCAGGAGCATCTGAAAACAGCGAGGCCCCTTTCTATTACAAAATTATTCCTCGCCCTCCAGCGCAGGAGCACCTGAAAAACTGCGAGACCCATTTCTCTTAAAAAAATATTCCCCAGCCCTCAAGCACAGGAGCATCTCAAAACTGCGAGGTCTCTTACTCTTAAAAAATGATTCCCTAGCCCTCCAGCGCAGGAGCACCTGATAACAGCGAAGCCCCTTTCTCTCAAAAAATGATTCCCCAGCCCTCCAGTGCAGGAGCACCTGAAAAACAGTGAGGCCACTTTCTCTCAAAAAATTATTCCCCAGCTCTCCAGTGCAGGAGCACCTGGAAAGGGCGAGACTCCTTTCTCTCAAAAAATGATTCCCCAGCCCTCCAGTGCAGGAGCACCTGAAAAACATGGAGGCCCCAGCTATTTGTAAATTACTCAACCCTCCCCAGGCCTTAACTGCCTCGGTGCAATGGCGTGACAGGAGAGGGGCTAAAGCAAAAACACAGGTTCTGAGCCATCCATGGGGATGGGAGGGCTAAGGTGAAGATGGTGTGGGTTGCCCACATCACCTGGCCCCCATAGTGAGACCCATTCTTCTTTGCCCACTACGCCCTGAATGAGAAGGGCTGTGGGCGAGGACTAATGCAAGCACTGTTTCTGGGCTGCGTGAGCCCCAAGGGGGCCGAGGTGAAAATGGCTCATAGGCCTGAGCAACACCTGGCCCCCTGGGAGGCCGATTCTGGCACACAATCAACTCTACCCAGCCCACTATCAGCATGATTGCTCGGGAGGGCAGGGGGTCAAGGAGAGGCCACAGCTGATCATTGCTGAACGGCCGACCGCGCAGGGAAGCTGCTTTATTCTCCCTGTCAGTGCTCTCTGTGGACTGGTAAAGGGGGGAGAAACCGGCCCACAGAGTGCACTGAGACACCGACCCTTCGTCCCATGCCCGAGTGCCCGCAATGCCAATCCGCCCCTGCCAGGCAGCCTATGTATTAAATAACCAGTAGCTGAACAAAACTGGCAATACTCACCATGACACATTCAAAAGAGAAAATTACTTTTATAAAAACGAGTAAGGCTCTGAATTGATAGGGGTTAAACAAACAATTGGTTCTGTTGGGTAAAACAAAATTACTTTTGACACTGCTAGCGCATGCAATCTAGGGCAGAAGCTCTCCTGCACACACTTTCTTCAGAAATTTATAATTTAGCAAATAAGTCATAAAATCGACTGGTTTGTACTGTATCTTTTTATCAGAATTACATCATTCATTGATGTCATACAGTACATGGGTAGATTGTCAGCATAAGTGGCGTTTTGACCCTAAGGTGCCCCAATCGGTGGTAACGGCGGGCCTTTTTCAAGACAGAAGTAGCATAGATTCATCAACAGCGGACGGATGAGTAACCACACCGCCGTCATTTTCCTACGTCATCCCAGACTTCGGATACACCAGCCCTTGTGCTGTACAAGTTCAGGCTGAGAGTCCCCGGCTTGGACACTAGAAACTGTCAAAAAGCTATAACTCCCTTCTCCCCCCCCCCCCCCCCCCCCCCCCCCCACTCCTGTCTTGAAAAAGACCCCCTGGGATCTGCACTAGGGTTTAATTTTCCTGCCATCTCCACTACGATGTTTAAGCCAGACCAACGACAGGCCAAATTACATTGATAAGCACAAATCCACAGTGCCAATGGAGCAACGAGCCCTCAACGGTCAAGAGCTAGAAGGTGTACATATGGCTGTAATGATTAACAAAGTCGGAGTTTAAAATATATTAACCTAAAGATAGGCATGTTATCTGCCCAGCTTGATAATTTTCACCAGCGAGTGGACCATCAAGACACTAAGGCCGTGCAATCAGAGACCAGTATCTCTGATCTAGAAGATGCCCACTGCGCAATGGAGAGTGACCTGACCTTGGCCCTGCGTGAGCTCAAGGACATTAAAGCAAAGGACACTGATTTGGAGGGCAGGTCGCGGAGAAATAACGTCTGGATCCTAGGGATCCCTGAATCTACAAGCGGTAACAATATGGAGGACTTTTTTTTAGAAACTGTTGGCAACTCTCTTTGGCGGTGATGGGTTCTCCACTGCTTTTGTTGTAGAAAGTGTGCATCGCATGCTGGCACCTAAGCTTGGCCAAAATCCAAGCCCCATCACTGCACGATTGCTGCACTATAAGGACAGGGAATTTATACTGCAACTCAACAGAGACACGCCTGAAGTATGCTACAAAGTCTCTGGGATTTCTTTTTACCTTGGCTTCCCACCAAACGTCCAAGAAGCTTGGTGTTTCTTTATGGAGGTCAAGATCTTGCACGGTCTGTCTCTTAAGTATTCCATGCTGTTTTTCCGCTAGGCTGTGTCTTGAATTTAAAGGGAACATTTCTTTACCCATCCCAGTACTGCCCTAGACTTTTATCAAATCGAGGCAGGGAGAGTCTCCTTCTACCTCATCGGCTATGTGTGGGAGACTGGCGGCAGAGCACCACTGTTCTCAGCAATAATGATTGATGTCTGCATTTGATTATTGGTCACTATTGATCTGTGTGATGTATAGTTCTGTCATGTTTTTCAAACTGAGTTTCTGCAGTTAGCTTGTATGCTGTTGATGTCTGTGATATAGTTAGAAAGGATATAGCTGCAGACTGGTGGACGTTATGCTGAAATGGGACAACCTGGCTAATTTGGGTATCATTGATTGCGACTAAAGTTGAGCCTGACGCTACCCATGTGCTGTGAGGTTACCAATACACCACTAATTAACGTACTGAGACACCACTCAGGGATCTGCTCCCTTGGCACCCACACTCTTGAAGCCATGTACCCCAGGGCTGCTCAGCCCTACAGTTTTTTCTTACTTGTTTGTGATCCCTTACAAGATGTCTAGGAGATTCACCAACAATTGGGGTTGACTCGGTGGTGGGGGGGGGGGGAGAGGGTTGTTTGTTAAGGACTTTTACATTACGCGGTTATCTCATGACATAGGCATAAATAGATATATCAAAACACCATCATTGCATACAGATAAATCGTGGTCTCATGGGGTCATGGCGTTGCTTCCTAAGCATCCCCACTACACTTGATATACACACTGATGGTTAACCTAACAACATGGAATGTTAGAGAACTGAACAACCCTAGCAAGGCCAGGTGGGTAGCGGTGTACCTGGCCCAGCATCATATCGACATCACCCTTCTTCAGCAATCCCATTGCAACCCAATGACTAGGCGACTTTTGCTACGTCAAGGAAAGCACGCTGCTATTTCTCCTCCTACTACACTTACTCCTGAAGGGTGGCTATACTCCTACAGTTTCTTCCAGGTGGAGAGTCAATAGGATTCGGCCGGCATGGTGATGGCTGGAGTACTGAATGGCCGCTGGAACTTGGCTATTAATGTCTGTGGCACAAATGTTGATGACCCGGACTTCTTTGATAGCGTATTACAACTCAGTTCGAAATATAGGGAATGGCCAGCAATTTGGTGTAGGATTTTAACCGCACTTTTCCCTCGCCCCTCGCCCCTCGATAGATCAACTGCAGCTTTGCAGTCAGACTTGCGTGAAAGTCTCGCCCTCCCATACATTATGCTGACATACGCCCTAGTTGACGCTTGGCGGTTTCTTCACTCCAGAGCTGCAGAGTATACTTTTCATTCCCCAGTACACTGGCCCTTTTCTGGGCTGGATAAGTGGCTCATTTCAGACAAGCTGATGCCGCAGACTTGGGATATAGTCATACTCCCTAATAGCCTATCTGATCACTCGCCTCCCAATGCAGCTCACTTTCAGCCATCCAAGCCCCCCTACACTGTTCTACTCATGGTGGCTGAAAGGCACAGAATTGCTAGATCAAGTCTTTTGCACCAAAATCAGGGAGGCTATTTTGGAGTATTTCCAACTCAACGAGAATTCTGTGACCACTGTAGCTACGACCTGGGAGGCTTTCAAGGTGTACATTCAAGGTGTATGTATTGCTGAATGCACATCAGTGCTACAATCGATACCCAGGCACCTCTCACTCTTGGAAACTTGGCTCAAGAACTTCAAAAACAGCTATGTCTTAGATCAGAAAAGTCCCTTTTAGCGCAGCTTCAGGACACGGTGCAGGAATTCAGAGACGAGCTTAAGGCAAAGTGCTGTACCTGGCACATGGTGAGGGTGATAGAGAAGACAGAACGCTGGCCTGGATCGCCAGGTGCGACGGGAGGTGTAGGTATGTGCAGCATTCATTGAACAGGAGGGGACATCACCACTGAGCCCACCATTATCCTGGCAGACTTCTCGCACTTCTATGAGGACTTTTATGCATGCACATCTCAAGCGGACCAGGCTGGTACCTTGATCAGGGTTCACTTACCTGGCGGGATTGTGAAGTTAGGGAACTTTTGAACTCTCCCATTACCCCTGAGGATATTAAGAGGGTCATAAGATTAAGAGGGCCATAATTAGTCTCCCTAGTGGCAAGGCTCCAGGTGGCGATGGTCTACTTATTGAATTTTATAAATCGTATATTGATATACTGTCCCCCAAACTCCTTGATATGTATACTGCAGACATTGAATCGTGGAGCCTTCTGCACTCTTCAATGGAGGCAACTATAACAGTATTTATCAAGCCCAACAACGAACCCACTGAGTGCTCCTCATATCGCCCCATTTGCCTGCTCAACACAGACAGTAAGATATTTGCAAAAATCCTCTCTCAGAGACTACAACCATTAATGCAATTCTTAGGCTTATCCGACCAGTCTGGCTTCATCACCCAACCAGTCAGGCTTCATCCCCCAATTATCTACCTCATTCAACCTCCGTACATTTAACGGCTATATTACATAGTAGATCCTCCGCTTCCCTCGAGCGCTGTACTACTAGATGCTGAGAAAGCATTTGATTCACTATACTGGTTGTTTGAGTAAGGTCCTTCGTTGACTGGGTATAGGGCCCTACATTTTATCGCTTAATAAACACTACAATACCTTCACTACACTTACACTCTACTTTGTTCACTGTCGGCTGGGGCACTTGGCAGGTGTGTCCTCTCTTATCTTTGCACTGGCTATAGAGCCTTTAGCTTGCTTCATTCAAGAGTTGCATTTGCATCGCGGACTATCCCTGGGCAATACATAACTGATAATCTCCTTGCATACTGACAATGTTATCCTGTATGTGAGGAAGCCGGAGATTAATCTAGCTCCTCTTGTCCGAGGAATGTTTCACTTTGGGGGCTACTCTAGGCTACAAATTGATTTGTGAAAATCAGAGGTATTCCCTCTCACTGACACTTGTAAGGAACCCACACTAGAACACTCTGAGATAGAGCCCTGAAGGGGTGAAATACCTTGGGATCTTGGTCACCCTGGATGCGGATGACCTGATGTACAGTAATTATGGTACACCATCGACTAAATTGAGTTGAGTACCGAGAGGTGGATTCAGCTTCCGTTGCCCCTCTTTGGGAGGATCTTCTTCATAAAGATGGTGATATTACCTTAGCTTTTATATCAGTTCACTAACATCCCTGTGCATTTCCTGCATCACTTTTACTGGCGATTGCGTCGGATATGGCATGGGGGCCAACCTTGTATGTGCTGGGAAGTGTTGGCACTCCCTAATCAGTGAGGTGGGCTTGGGTTACCCAACATTTACCTATCTTATTTGGTGGCGCAGACTCATTACCTAAAATACTGGACACTAGCTCACTGCACACCCCTGCACGTCAGGGTTGGCAAACAAGAGCTAGAACACACTCACTGGTGAGTCGTATCTGTGCACTGCCCTGAATGGCATAACAAGACATGGATATGCGTGCCTTGATGAGCAAAGCATGATGGTAGCTAGCCCGAAAATTGCATTATGACATTCCCTCTTACCCGTAGCTGCCGGCTGCGGATAATCCCCTATTGCCTCCTAGTAGTGTGAGAGCTGTCAAGGGGCTGCGGCAGTAGATTATAAACACCATTGGCTACCTATTAAACAAGCATTGGCATAGCCAATAGGTCTCGCCTTTGGGACCTTATAAGTGTTTAGCCCTGCAACTGTTGATGTTGTTGCACCAAGGATATTGTGCTGCATAACTAAATACTTCTAAGGTCCCAAAAGCGAGACCTATTGGCTATGCCAGTGCTTGTTACAATTTGTCATGCCATACATCCCGCAACACCATGCATGCATCTTATTCTGAAAATCATAACCAATGTACTTTCAACCGTGAATGATAAATAGAGCAGTTACTTAATTGTCTACCTTAAACACACTTTGGGCACCACAAGGGACTCTAAAGTGCTATGTAAATGCAAAGACAATACAATAACACTAACATCACAAATTCACTAGGGCACGAAGCAACTGCAGCAAGAAACAAAAGCCTCTATGGCGGAACAGAGTTGGAAAAAGTATACCTTCCCTGCAATCAAAAGGTTTTGCAATACTTTTCGCGTACACTAACTTTTATATCACAGACACTATTCTCAAATCAGCAGTTATTTCAAGGGGGTATAAATAGATTGACTATCCTAAAACATTGCATCGCTTTGTAAAATTATTATGCCCTAAATAAAGAAATACTTTGTAGGAAGACGTGCACATATTAACGGTGTAATGTTTCTCTGCATTGCCGAGGAGCTTTCAGCAGCCCATGGCAACAGAACGAAATGGCATCTGTGTGCTACGACTCAAAACAAAACCATTATTTTTCGTACTTAACATTTTCAAAAGGAAGGTTTGGCCTATTTTTGATAACATTTTCAATATGACTTGATGTACATGTCCAATATTCATTCTAAGTAAATCAATTTTTTTGGCTCGGCATCTCTTTTGAATGAATGAGTTTAGGTATCAAATATATTGATAATAGTGGTCCAGCACGGGGGGATAATTTGTTTTACTCAAAATGCATAACCGAACACAAACGACTGCATACCAGGGACAAATGGGAAATTGAGGAGCAAGCTGGAAATCGAATCAATAATACCCCACGGCCATGACTGTCTACAAACACACTGTTATAAAACATACATTTTTTTTGTTCAAACCACGAACCCTAAATTACAAGATCATCCAGTATTCACCGAAGTGACGTGGCACACACCTTCAACTAACAAAATGCATTCCTGACGATCCAAGACGTGTCAAGCGCGAGAAAGAATGTTGAGAGTTTGACACTTATGGTAACACAGCAAGGAGGAAGCACACAATGGAAACGAACCCCACAACAACGCTCCAACAGTCCTACGGATTTTCCACGCATTGTTCGACGAACTGCCAGATCCAGGGAGTTCCATTCACACATAACCGCCTCGTCGCCACCAGTGATGCATTTGAAACGAAAGGCAGCTGCTGGTTCATAATGAAAATCCTAACTCCCACCTACTAAAGAGAGTGTTTATATGCCTGTAGCAGACCGCCAGACACTCAGGGGGTATTTGCCCCCACTGTTATTGAGCATAACTTTGTCTCCCCTGTTGTACTACCAGTATCACTGTACAAAATAAATAAATCCATCCTGCCAGCTTCACAAAAGCGGGGCGCCGGACAATCACGCAGAAAAAATATCCACTCAGGAAGCAGCTACATGTAAGCCTATATCTGAGTGGTTGAGAAGAACGTGTGCTGATAGGCTAAATGGGCCAAGCCTCTCTCTGCTAATGATCTTTATTGGTCTGGGAATGTCTGTCTGGAGCAGCTGAGCACGAGAATCGTTTTTAGGTCTCGCTGAGCCAATGCGCTTGCGCATTGCGCCGGCGAGACTTATGTAGGGGCTCTAGGAATGCCTGCCGGAGGGCTTTGGAATGCGGATTATGGCCAGTGCATGTGCGCCGGGCACGCGCTCACCATTTGCTCCTCGCCCCCCCCCCCCCAATCAGACTTGAAAGGAAGCCGCTCCCGCTCGCACACCACCATTTGTCTGAGCCTCGGCATTAGACTTCAAAGGAAGCCGCTCCCCCCCCCCCATCAGACTTCAAAGGAATGCGCTCCCGAACTTGCTGGCCTCGCTCTTGTGAGCCTTTATTTATTTACTTGTTTTCATGGTCTGGTCTTCATCCAGCTCTCTCTCTCCTTACCTCTGTTTCTTCCCCTCTCTCTCGCTTTCAATCTTGTTGTTTCATATTGTTTACCCTGACTCTTCTCTTCCATACAGGCTCACTTCTGTTGCTCGCTGCTTTTACTCCTATGAATTTTGGCCTATCTCCAACCTCCTCCCTCGCTTATCTTGGATCTCGGCCCCTCCTCCTCTTTCCTCTCTACCTCGCCTCTCCCACGCTTACTGTTCCTGTCTCCTATTCATTTATCTTCCTCATCCAATTTACCACTCTTTCTTCGTCTCGCAGACATACTTCCATTCTTGGCTAAGAAAATCATTGCAGTATTGATCTGTGCCTACTCCTCTCTCTTCATAACACATCCCATGCTTTGTTAATCAATGTTATATACATAACGAGGGTTTTGTTTACAGGTCTATTAAGAGAATACTTCACTCTGGGACACCACCACATCACTCTGGGACACCACCACATCACTCCGGAACACCACCACATCACTCCGGAACATCATCCACATCACTCCGGAACATCATCCACATCACTCAGGGGCAACACCACATCACTCAGGGGAACCACCACGTCACTCAGGGGAACCACCACGTCACTCAGGGGAACCACCACGTCACTCGGGGGCACCACTACGTCACTCGGGGGCACCACCACATTACTCGGGGACACCACCACATTACTCGGGGACACCACCACATCACTCTGGGACACCCACATCACTCTGGGACACCCACATCACTCAGGGGCACCACCACATCTCTCAGGGGCACCACTGAGGGGCACCACCACATCACTCAGGGACACCACCACATCACTCAGGAACACCACCACATCACTCAGGGACACCACCACATCACTCGGGGACACCACCACATCACTCGGGGACACCACCACATCACTCGGGGACACCACCACATCACTCAGGGACACCACTCAGGGGCACCACCACATCACCCAGGGACACCACCACATGACTCAGGGACACCACCACATCACTCAGGGACACCACCACGTCACTTGCAGCCTTCATCCAAAACCTAAGGCGTCTAAATGCAATATCTGTAAGACTTTCTCTTTAAAGCCCCTCCATGACTGAGACAAACTTCTAGCCTCATTACTACAAGGGCAGAAGAGATTCTCCCACTTCTGAGGCTGTCCCATCCTGAGGGGATGATTAGGCGACAAGTGACCCACTAGCAACTTCACTGCAAAGGTATAAAAGGGAAACACTAGGAGGTCCTTAAAAAAGTTCACCAAGGAAGCCCATGTAGAATAAAATATCTGTTACAAAAAAGCAGACCTCTTCTCTTGATTCAACCACCCAGCATTTTGACCCTTTACCAGCAGAAGTGACATGAAAAACCTGCTGCAGCAGATGTTCTGATGTATTTCCTGTCAAAATCATCTTCCAAGGGCAGCAGCCCTTAACTTCATTGTCAATGGGCACCTCGTTCTCAGTGGTTACCATCTCATCGACTATAACTTCATTGTGTGCTTTGGCTCAGTACCTTGACATAACAGGATGTATTTTGTATCTATCTCACTTCCCTGCTCCAGATATGATGGCTTTCCTCCCTATTTTTGTGGTTGTAGCACTTAGGAGAATTTAGGTCACGCAGCCTTATGATTGGTGATCATATTTCCCCTGCTGATGTCACACCTTGCATTGCAGTGAATGAGAAAGAATCTTTTGTCCCCCTCTTTCTTCCACTTCTTGGCAAGCCCCCTGCTTTCACTGTCCCCTTTCAGTCCTGACACCAAGCATCCACTGCCTTCTTAGCCCTCCTTGCAAATTTTTAGTCACCAACCCATGTAAGCAAACACATGGGTGCATATTTTATTTATTTTTATAAAACCCGTTTAAAGATGGCTGCTATGGTTGTTTCTGCATCAATGGTGGCCGTCTCTGAACAGGATGTGTAAATGTGGTATCGGATATTGCTTTTACAAATAACAGTTCGGCGCTGCATCTATACTTCTGATATCGTTTTACCAGCTACACTATATTGTATGGTACTCGACGCTGCCATATTTTATTTGTGGTTACCAACTACTTGTCAGTGATTACCACGGTTCTTGTGGGATGCACACCAGCTAGTCTGTCTGCAGATATCCGATACCACATGTTTCCTTTGATGTTTTGCTGTTTCCTTTGATGATTCTTGAATAAATGGAATGATGAACACAAAAGGACTTTGGCTTCGATATCCTATTTAGAAAAGAAGACCTGTTGAAGATATTATCTATACCTTTGCCAACTTCAAGATTTGCAACGAGTGTGATTAATAAGTCACTTGCCTTATACTGTATTTAGGATTGTGCTTGTTAGACCCCTTTGTTTGTATGCTTGTTTTTGCTAGTCCTTTAGATTGGCATTTGTCACCCCGGGTAGTGAGTGACAGTGGTCCTCATAGCACTCTGTTTTGATCACATTTATCTTATGTAACTATAGTTCTAATACAATTTTCTTTCTACTGTTTAAACGTGAAGGTGCGGTTACTCCCCATTGGGGAACACCACTACCAATCTCTTATCACAGGATGTGCAAATTAAATGTGTTCAAAGATGGCCACAATGGGTGTGCGTGCATCTGTGGCAGTCATCTTTGAAATCATTTTATTTTACATTTTAGAAATCATTTTCAGAGATGGCTGTTGTGGCTGCATGCATACGCATTCACAGCAGCCATCTAACCTAAAACAGAAAGTATGGCAAAGCCAGTTGACTTGCCTGGTCTTGTTTCTATTTGTGGGATTTTGATCAAAGTTGGTATTTAGTACAGTATTAAAAACCTCTAAAATTGTTGCAAAATCCCTTTTGGTGTTGACTACCACATCCTTTATGGATACAATTTAGAAACCATCCTCCTTCCGCTACAGCACCAAACTAGCCCAAATTCTGACTAACTCTTAATTCTTTTTCCTGAGCTGGAACGGAAGCCTAAGTTAACAAAAATGCCATTCATGAAAATTGCACCGCACTTGCATGTGCTTGTAAAGTCAGTAGGTTTTAAGACCGCAGTAGAATACAGTTGGAATGCCTTGAGGTCTGGAGACAGGGGTTCTAGAGTTGTACCTGGGAGTTCTCGAAAGTTGGAAGTATCTTTTTTCTGGACTTCTTATGATCTTGCTTGACATAGTATGGCAGCTCTCTCAAAATGATAATTTATGGTGTTTGAGGAGCACGAATCTGAAAGTAATGTGGTATTTTTCTAATTCATAGAACCTTTTGGGTCCACTGCAGTGCTGTGAACAATTTCCTCCTACTTTGTTCTTTTGACCTCATGTTAGCGGCTTACATAAATAACCTTTGTTCATGCACTGGTTGCTATTTGCATGCAAAAAACTAAAGAAAGGACATCATTAAGTGCACCAGAGGCACGCGCGGTGTTTACTAACGTTCTAACAATGAGCTTGGAATACTTATGAGGAAAGCCAGGAAGGCTGAGACGTGCCACTCTTTCTTAAGCAGTTTGCTTTGAAATTGTCCTGATATGAATGTTAATTTCAGTTCAGACCCTTTTCCTTCTATTTGTGTTCTCGTTATACCATTATTTAGAGTGATCATCGGCCCCAATGCTCAAAAAATATAATATAAATATGATGTTGACTAATGAACAGCAAAGGTTTGAACAATTAGCAAGTAATACTTTTCTAGTGTCTGATTAAAATCACAATACACATTTTTTTTAAAAAAGGGAAGAATGAAAAGCAAGTTTAAATGTGATCTTGATTTTTCTCTTGGTGATGTAAAAATATTAAAACAGTCTAAAATTCCTAACTGAAATTACAAGTTGACTATTTCCACCGAAGACCAAGTTTGTATTGGTCATTACTCAGCCCAGTTTTTTTTTATGCGAACACACAGGTAGGTTTCCAATTCACGTTCCAGCAAGCGTGCTTTGTCTAGTCTCTACACAGTAATCTGCCAGCACTTAATAAAGCAATTGATAATTTGATTATTTTTTCTACCAGAGAAACATAGTGCTGGCAGCTGTATTTATAGTTCTTTCTTTAATATTAGGTGCTGGCAGTGGTGGATGGTGACATTTGCATAAGATGTGAATTCAGCAGCCCACATGCCTCGATCGGAATATGCTACTTACCAGTATGCATCTGTTCTTGGCATGTAGGGCTGCTGATATTCACATCGCCCTCCCTCCTCCCCGGTGCCTGTAGCAGCTGTAGCATTCAAAATTACTCTCTAGCATGGACATCACTTACTGTATCATACTCCATCCCTGCCACGATGGCGAAAAACAATCTGAGGATGGAGAGGATGCCCATGCGCACTGTAGTCCAGGGGAGGAGCCACCTATCTCGTGATACTTCGAAGACTCTTCCAGGACAACAATGTGCAATCATCCGGACCCAACACTAGGCGGCGATCTATGCATAAGATGTGAATATCAGCAGCCCTACATGCCAAGAACAGATGCATACTGGTGAGTAGCATATTCCTTCTTTCTTTAATATTAGGTGCTGGCAGTGGCGGATGGTGACATTTGAAAATAGTTGTGCATTAAAGTCGGGTATGACTTTTATGTAGCGAGGAAGCTCAATGAACAAACGTGGGCTTCGGTGGAGTCCACCCCAAGAAAAAGTTTTTTAAAAGTATTGGAAAATGCTCTATTTGAAAGCAAATTTTAATTAAGAATTTATTGAAAAGGGAAGAAAATTTATAAAGCAATTGTGAACGTGTAGTCTTGAAGTATTTAAACACATTAAAAACTGCCCCATATCTTACTGCATTAACATATTCAACAGTTGCTGTAATGTACAAAGTGTACAGTGCGACAACTTCATGCCCTTTAAAGTGTGTGCTTGCCTGATGCCTTGACCTGCGTGCAGCATCGACTTTGTAAGAAAATGCTCTAACAGGGCTTGGGGAAGCACCCACGCCTGCTGGCTGCAGTCAGTCATATAGACATATGCACAGATAGGGCTTTAAGTGGGATGAAAGAAGTGAGCATCTCTACAAGGAACGTGGCTTAAACATGTAAATTACATTTCTGTGATTTCCTTAGTGTCACCTGACTGGTATTTTGGTGTCTTTCTGAGTTTTCTGTTATTGTACTCGGATATATAACTCAACAACTGACATACTATCTATCTGCTGACGCGGTCGCTCCACCACGCTGCTCCTTGACCTGCCTCGCCTCACCTCACAGCCTGGTATCTTAGCGCACCTCCGCTGATCTATTGACATTGCCGAATTTGTATTGCTCATTTGAATATTAATAGCGCACCCCCGCTGCAGTGACCGATATTGCCGATCTTGTGTTGCTTATTTGAATATTAATAGCGCACCCCCGCTGCAGTGACCGATCTTGCCGATTTTGCTTTATTGCTTTGCATCTTGTTAGCGCACCCCCGCTGCTCTCACTGTAATTGGGCATTTGAATTGCTGGCTTGCATTATTATAAGCGTCGTATTGCACTGTGACATTTGATTAAGTATTGTACAACTCCGTGTAGGGCCGCCGGCCATTTTGTTGTTTGTTGTTATCGTCTCGCCCTGCCCGGGTCTCCACCCCGCTCCCGCCTTCCCTGCTGACCCTCCCTCCCACTAAGACTATCTGAGTCGCTCTCTGCAGCTCGCGCTGTGACCGCCCTGCTATCTGCTGACGCGGTCGCTCCACCATGCAGCTCCCTGACCTGCCTCGCCTCACCTCACAGCCTGGTATCTTAGCGCACATCCGCTGATCTATTGACATTGCCGAATTTGTATTGCACATTTGAATATTAATAGCGCACCCCCGCTGCAGTGACCGATATTGCCGATCTTGTGTTGCTTATTTGAATATTAATAGCGCACCCCCGCTGCAGTGACCGATATTGCTGATTTTGCTTTATTGCTTTGCATCTTGTTAGCGCACCCCCGCTGCTCTCACTGTAATTGGGCATTTGAATTGCTGGCTTGCATTATTATAAGCGTCGTATTGCACTGTGACATTTGATTAAGTATTGTACAACTCCGTGTAGGGCCGCCGGCCATTTTGTTGTTTGTTGTTATTGTCTCGCCCTGCCCGGGTCTCCACCCCGCTCCCGCCTTCCCTACTGACCCTCCCTCGCCCCTCCCCTTTCCACCATCCACTTATGACAGATGCATATCCGCGCAGCGGTCACGCGCAGCGGTGGCGCCCCATGCGCGCCGAAGGTGCGCCAAAGGTAAGCCCGTCTGCGCCCGTCCGCGCCTGGACCGCGCCCAGTGCCTTACCCCCTGGTCCCCGCCGCTCCCAACCCTCCAGAATCACATACGATACCGCTACGCTCCTCGCCCTCAACCCCGGACGTACACCACTATGCTGCGAAGCTACTCCAGGACGCACCCACGGCCCATTCGCCTGCCTCTCCTGCAAGTTCAACTGCTTCAGAACTTTCACCAAATCCACAACCTCCAAACTAAACTCCGACTCTAACCACCTAAAGTGCATCATGGTCAACACCCGCTCGGTCCACAGACACGCAACAGAACTCTGGGACCTAATCGACACTACGTCACCGGACATCGCCTTCCTTACTGAAACATGGATGAACGCATCATCAGCTCCCGACATCGCCATAGCCATACCAGACACTTACAAGATTATCCGAAAAGACCGCACCAATCAAACAGGTGGAGGCATCGCCATCATCCACAGAAACACCATCAAAATAACAACCAGCTCCGACGACAATCTTGCAACCGCCGAACATCTCCACTTTCAGATCCACACCGACCCCAGAACCACACTTAGAGGCACCCTCATCTACAGGCCTCCAGGCACCCGAACTCAATTCAGCGATGACATCACGGACTTCGTCAGCACACATGCCCTCGCCTCCAAGAACTACATTCTTTTAGGTGACCTCAACTACCACCTTGAAAACAAACACGACAGCAACACCACCACCCTTCTGGACAACCTGGCCAATCTCGGACTCAAACAACTTGTTGACACCCCCACCCACACAGCCGGACACACGCTCTACCCTATCTTCACCTCCAGCAAGCATATCTCCTTCGATCGTACTACAGCTCTCCACTGGACGGATCACAGCTGTGTTCACTTCAGCTACAAAACCACCCTGACCCACAACCGTCCACAACCTATTCCTTGAAGAAACTGGAACAAAATCACCATCGACCAACTCCTCACTTCACTCAACAAAAACCCTCCCACCCTCTCAATGGACCCAGACCAAGCGGCCACCAACCTTAGGCAATGGATTACCCACAGTGCTGACGAATTAGCACCCCTGAAAAAGCACCAGATGAAATCAGCCAACAAAAAGGCTCCCTGGTTCAATGAGGAACTTAAAAAGTCCAAAAATCTATGCCGCACCCCGGAGAAGATTTGGAGAAAAAACCCTACCTCAGACAACATGGACTCCCTCAAGACAGCCACTCGCAAACACCACCAACTGATTCGATCCGCCAAGAAATCAGCACTCAAGGACCGTCTCGACAAAAACACTCATAACAGCAAGGAACTCTTCAACATCGTCAAAGAATTCACCAACCCCACCGCAGCATCTAACGACATCACCCCCTCCCAAGACCTCTGCGATGCGTTATCCTCCTTCTTCTACAACAAAATTGCCGACATCCACAACAGCTTCAAGAATGCTCCCAGCGTCCAACCCTCCCCACCCCCCTCAGATCCTACTCCGCCAACTAACAACCTCAGCGCCTGGAACCCAATCACCACTGAAGACACCACTCGCCTCATGAACTCAATCCACTCTGGCTCGCCTTCTGACCCCTGCCCCCACCACATCTTCAACAAAGCTGACTCCATCATCGCACCCCATCTTCGCGATGTCATAAACTGCTCGTTCGACTCTGCCACCTTTCCAGAAAGCTGGAAACACGCCGAACTCAGCGCCCTCCTGAAGAAACCCACAGCAGACCCCTCTGAACTTAAAAACTACCGACCCATATCCCTCCTCCCATTCCCGGCCAAAGTCATCGAGAAAGCCGTCAACAGCCAGCTCGCCGCCTTCCTTGAATCCAACAACTCCCTTGATCCATCTCAATCCGGGTTTCGAGCCAAACACAGCACCGAAACCGCCCTCATAGCAGCGACTGACGACATCCGAGCACTCCTGGACAACGGAGAAACAGTGGCCCTCATCCTACTCGACCTTTCCGCCGCTTTCGACACAGTCTGCCACAACACCCTTATACAACGCCTCAGCAACATCGGTATACAAGGAAAAGCCCTGAACTGGATCATCTCATTCCTCGCTGGAAGAACGCAAAGTGTCCAACTTCCCCCATTCTACTCGGAGGCCACCGAAGTCATCTGCGGCGTACCTCAAGGATCCTCACTTAGTCCCACCCTCTTCAACGTCTACATGAGTCCTCTCGCCTCCATCGCGCGTCAACACAACCTCAACATCATCTCCTACGCCGACGACACCCAGCTAATCCTTTCCCTCACCAAAGACCCCAAGACCGCCAAAACCAATCTTCACGAAGGCATGAAAGAAGTAGCCGAATGGATGAACCAGAGCCGCCTAAAACTCAACTCAGACAAAACGGAAGTGCTCATACTAGGATCTTCCCCCTCAGCTTGGGACGACTCCTGGTGGCCTTCCGCTCTGGGCACAGCACCCACACCCACAGACCATGCTCGTAACCTTGGCTTCATCCTAGACTCCTCTCTCTCGATGTCCAGACAAGTCAACGCCGTCTCGTCCTCTTGCTTCAACGTACTTCGCATTCTCAAAAAGATCTTCCGTTGGATCCCCCTCGAGACAAGAAAGACTGTCACCCACGCATTGGTCACGAGTCGACTGGACTATGGTAACACTCTTTACGCCGGAATCACAACAAAACTACAGAAAAAACTCCAGCGCATCCAGAACGCGTCAGCGAGACTCATATTAGACATCCCGCGCCAAGATCACATCACCGGACATCTAAAAGACCTCCACTGGCTTCCCGTCAACAAAAGAATTACCTTTCACCTTCTCACCCACGCACACAAGGCCCTCTACAATCTAGGACCCGAATGCCTCAATACTCGACTGTCCTTCTACAAACCCACCCGCCAACTAAGATCGTCCAATCAAGCCCTCGCCGCAGTCCCGCGCATCCGGAAATCCACCATGGGTGGCAGATCCTTCTCCTTCCTGGCTGCCAAGACCTGGAACTCACTCCCCACCAGCCTCCGCCTTACTCAGAACCACATCTCCTTCAGAAAAGAACTTAAAACTTGGCTATTTGACAAATAATGAACCCCTCCCCCTAGCGCCTTGAGACCCTCTGGGTGAGTAGTGCGCTTTACAAATGCCTGAACTTGAACTTGAACTATACAACTAAAACCTGCCAAGACTTTTGGCTTTGCAATATTAGCTGCTCAAGATAAAGGAGTACAAATTATGATTTTGTTGCAAATAATATTGAAAATCTTTCAAATCTGAAATTGTGAGACCGTGAATTAAATGCTATTGAGAACTGTGGAAAAGAGTATTGGTTTTCAGTTAAGTGCTCTTTGTTAGACGTGTTAGTCCTTTTTCTTTCAACATCTCCTCCCTCTGCATATTTTAAACCTCATCTCTTTCCGCTTTAGCGCCCTATTTTCACTCTCTCCTGACTGCACTTCCACGAATCTCCTTCACTTCACAGCCCCAAACATAGACTGCGTTCACTCACGTGTAAGCACTTAATTTTCTTTTACTTTTGCCTTGTCAACATTTTAACTCTGCATGCCTTTCACACACATTTGCACAGAATTTCAGTTGCAACTGGAATTCCTAACCACTGCTCTGTGTGCTCTGCAGAGAGGCTAACCTACTGACAGGCACTGTGAGAATCTTGCACTGTCTTCAGCCTCAGTGCCAGAGCTCTTAATTGTGGCCCGTCCTAAATACCTGGTGCAACGCGGTTCAAAGTAGACACAATACAAGAGTAAATAGATGCAAAACACAAACGCAACATGATGGCATTAGCTAACACTCTTAGGGAATACAAGATTAGGTAAAACAAGTGAAATAGAAACAGGAGCTAAATCGCTGACATACCTTACCTTAATATTTTAACATTTATTGTTTATAAATCAGTGTTTTTGGCATTATGTTAAGGGCATGAATATAGTGCCTAACGGGACCATTTCAAAGTCTGTTTTAATGCTATATGACTGAGCCAGAACCCCAGAATTACGCAGCCACAAACATCTTGCATCTAACATCTAGCAGTACTAACTGTCCTTAAAATCAAAAAATAGGGATAAAACATTATCGGACCATTGTGCTGCTCAATTTACATAAATCCGGACCTGAATAACCATTTAGTATGCACACCATATTCGAGACATGCATACTCGGGGCATTTTCTGGTATTCCACAAATCAGGACACTATATGCACACATTTCTTATCCCTTTGAGATTGACTCCCTCAAAAGCTGAGGACATTAGGTCAACTTAGCCAGGGAATCCATGCACAACGTTTGGATCAATTTCGCTGGGGACCAAATACAGCAGCTCCACTTCTTAATGGGCCAGCAACATCCAGCCACGCCCTGAGGTGTCGTCACAGTGGGGGAGTTCCGATTGACCAGGTGTCTGAGGATAATATAACTGATACAAGTTTAGTATTAACACTTACAATTACCAAGGACAAAGCACCAAATCTCAGTTACCGTGCTCACATCAAATCCTAACCTGTGACAATGGGAAAGGGTGGAATCTATGCCTGTCAATGACATCCTGCCTCATGCAGGGATGCAATGCCCGAAACTGTGATGGCCGCGCCGCTAGCCTACAGTAGGTATCGCCAAAGACTTCCATGGCACTGAAGGGCTTTAGAAAGGTAAGACCTGTGTCCTGTGTCAAATTGAAGAAAGTTGATTAACTGCCTGAATTCCAGCTCCTTGTGCAGAGTGAGGCAGGGCAAACAGCCTGGGACAGGCAGCCCAGACTTAAATACATTGATTTACTTAGAGATACTATCTGACATTGTATCTAAATAAATCGTCAACGTATTTAATATTTTTTGCAGAAGAGATGTCGAAATTTCAGAGGGGCACAACTCAATAGCCCTAAAACAGAAACTGTCACTAGGTGCAGATACGTTTTTTGGAAAGTTCTTGCAATGCAGGGGAGATTAAGTGGTCAACTGTGTCTGTGCATGTAATAGAGCGGCTAGAAAGGCCCTTTTGTGTAAGGGTTCTGTCAAGGAACCACTAAATTCAAAGTAGAGATGCTCGCTAATCGTAAGCTAAAAAGGTTACGTTTTTTAGAAGAACTTCCATAGAAGATGTAAAATGGGAAAGTCTGCCAGTAATCTATGTTGGTAATAGGTAGTCTGATCCTTAGTTCAGTATCGATTTATTTAGATCTAACTTGAATTGCCATTGTTACGTATTTTTCTTGAAACACTTTTTCCACCTAAGATTGTATAAAGTCTGCAATGTTTCTTAGCTTGCTACTTTGATTGTTCCAGTAGTCGGTCGATCATGGTTTTATGGCAAGAAAAAAAGGTTATTCCCTGACTTGAACCAGCATCTAAAAAGTACAGCTTTAAGGGTCATAGGGGCAGCTCCGGCACAGGCTCTGTAATAGGACTAGTAGTATTTGTTGCTAGTTACAGAGCCTGCCATAAGGTTTATTTCTAGGTGTATTTGGTGTTCTTAAGTGGATTGGTGAATAATTAATAATTGCTGCACTCAGATTATCTGAATTATGCCTAAAATGTTACTTCGACAGCTGGCAAAAAATGACATACTATGACATTACGGGATCAACTTTAGTTGAAAATGCAGTTGGAGCCACTGAGATGGTATGGTCACCATTTGAGCAGAGAAACCGTTTCAGTCCTCTTGTCATGTGTCTGCATCTGTTTGATAATGTCACGTGTTTTACATCGTCCTGCCTAGGTAATTTACACGAGGTAAACCAATTAATACATTTTTTATTTATTTTATACTTAAGATCTACTTTGTTTTTGTGAAGTTTTGTTTATGAAATATTTATTTGTACAAAGTTCAAGTTAATGTAGTAGGCTAGGTTGCTGGGAAGTCTCTGTTGGCCATTTGGGGAAGTTGATTGCAAAGTTAGGTCGTCCACATATGTTAAATTGGCGATCTGGTGTGGGACCAGTTTAGGTGGATAAGTGTTCTTTTTGGTCCGATGTATATAGGCCAGAGACAAATAAGCAAAAGTACACAGGAGCCAAGATGTATCCCTGTCTGAGACTGTTAGTTGTTTTGGGTGCGAGTCTGCCATCAGATGTTATTTTTGTCCGAACATACATTTCAGTGTGAAATCGTACGATTAGACTTAATATTGATTCCTCAATGCCAAGACCTGAAAAGTGCACCAGATCTACACACAATCATCCCAGTTGAATGCGGAACTATAGTTAACAAGCCATAATTAGCTTATTGTTAAGGCCGGAATTAACTTTCTTTTGACCAGTGAAAGGAGGGTGAAGATCTTGTCAAGAGTCTAACAACCAGGTTGAAATTAAGAGGTTATTTCTTTGCCCAGACTTCTAGTTTTTCTAGAAGTCGTCTGGTGAAAGTTTTGCCTTCTGAAACCTACAAAGCAATTAATTTATGGTTACTTGAATCTCATTTACTGTGTTTTTCGGTTCTAGTCTTTAAAAAAGCTTTAGTCCTCTTGCCAAATATTTGATATTCCAAAAATCTGTACGTAATATACCTAATTAGAAGTGCTTTTGGTCAGAGGGCTTTTTCCATTTGTCAATTAATTTGTCAGTCACAATATGCTTCTACTCACCGTAGCATAGAGCTTGGGGCAGTCGGACAGCCCACTTTAAATATTGTCTCACTTCTCTTTCAGTGACTATACAAAGCCTGTGAACATTGTTTACTTCCGAATAAAAATGTTTTTCTCTTCAGAGACAAAGCTGATTTAAATTATTTTAATTGTATTTATTCCGTATATTAATTTGAAATCAATCTATTTATTTGATCTGCTCTTTGGGTCCCCAGATAGATGGTGATGTATGTTCTATCTCTTACTTGAATGTCAGCATTGTTTATATAAAATTGTAGCTGCCTGCTATTTGAGTGTTTCACCATTCCCTCACATACTACATGTGCTTTAATTTTATGAAGTGAAATCTTTTGAGAAATAACCACTGGGTCATTTAGGAATTGGAGATTATTATCGAGGATCATAAGAACATTTAGCTTCTACTACATGCTTTAATGTTTTCCGGTTTCTCAATTACCAGCACATCCAAAATATTTGATTTCACCTACTGTTTTAGCATTTGTACTCATGAACAACCAACAATATCTCATTGACAAGCCTAGACTATGGCAACATTTGTGGTGTTCAGCCTTTTTGAGACAGTCTCAGATAAGACACCAAGTCTTTCACATAAGGACTTACCTCATACACTCCGTACCTAGACTGAAATCCCTACTAACTTGCAATCCAGTACACACCTCTCCCCAGTACAGGCTGTCCCTTCCGGTCCATCAAAGCAGCTCCTTCCTCCTAGTTTGCGACTCTCGGTTATTAGCGATCGTTTTAATAAGTTACACCATTGGAAGATCAGTTCTTCCCATCCTTCAGTAGCACTTCATTTAATGCTTCTGCATTGTGGCACACCTGTCCACAGTGAACGGTCCCAGGGAGTGGGAGAGATTTCCAATTCCTGTAGATAATATGGATAGTGTTTAGATTGAGGACAACCCGCAGCTCATAGTCCTCGCTGGAGCAAGCCAAAATTGCTGATGAGTGCCAGCAGAGATGTTTTGAGCCTTTCTTGCCTTTTCTCAAGAGGCACTTCCTTGCCTGCCCTCAAGTTCCGAAGGTTTACCTGTTTCCTAGGCATTTTTTCAGGAGTGCAGAACAGCTCCTCCCTCACTAGTTCCAGAAAGTGTGGTTCTCCACTTTTTCATGCAATAATAAAGGCAGAATTGCAGGGGAATAACAGTTGCTTGGTCTGCCCTGCTTTATCAACCTGGAAGACGTTGCTGGGTTCCTATACTAGGATGGCCCCTTCATTTGAAACAGAGCTTACTTCCTTGGTGCTGGAACTCAAAACTAAGTTTACCATGAGAGAAGGAAGGTAACTGCACATTGGTTAGCCAACTGACATGATTGATTGGTGCCTATGAACCTGTGCATTTCCCTTGAATATTGAGGTAGCAGTTTAACACTTAACAGGTACTTACTATAACATACTGCTTTAGTTGGGGCGGAGCCTGCCACCGGCGAAGATGGCTGCCTAGTCCCGAGGCTCCTGCCCGCATCTTCACAATCCTGCACTTATCCTGCGCCAGAGAGGCGAACTTTAACCCTCGCACCGCTCCGGATGTTACGGAGAGATCAGTGAGTTCCGCGACGCCTCCTGACGCCGGATCCCTCACGGACAAGGGGAGATTCCGGAGACGGGGCGTCGGCGGCGAGCTGGGCCCCTGAGCCGCGGTCTGTGGCAGTATTGCAGCCCGGGCGACGTCACTCTGCGTGCGGCAGACGTCAGGCCGCGACCCGGGGCTCGGCGCCTGGGCCCCCCGCAGCGTAAACAGCAGAGGCCTCTCCTGAAGGAAGCGACGTGGGGATTAGAGTGGCGGAGCGGGAGACGCGTCCGGGGCACCCCCTATCCTTGAGGACTGGGAATAAATATCCGGTGCGACAAGAGACTGCGACGCGGCGGTCGGAGGCCTGGGATACTGCGGCCCCCGAAGTGACATTGATGCTGCCTGGGGCGGGGAGAGCCCCTGGTGAAGCGAAGGAAAAAGCCCGGAGGACCTGAGGCACCGCCGGGAGTGACCCACTGGGAGACGGTGAGCCTGTGCCGAGACAATGCGGCCTGCTAGCTATACACTGGGGGGGCTGGGGGCCCTTGACACCGATGAAGCTGCTGCACGTGGCCGGGCCGGCGTACTGCTGGGTCCCGGGCTATGCCCCGCGCGGTTGCGGCGACCCGGGTGAGAGTGTGACCACAGAGGGAGAGTACGTGGGGACTAGCTCGAGGGGGGCCCACCCCTCCCCCCACACATACTGAAGGTCATCCTGGGCTCCGTGGCCTGCAGCGGCGGAGAGCACCTGGATTGCCCTGCACCGACCTCTAGGAGGTGGTGCCCCCGGGGGCCGGTGGATATCTGGCCTACCAACAACTGACCACCTGGCGTGCATTGTCTTATATTGTACGGCTAGTGTGAGAGGATCGCGATAGAGCCATGTCAATGGACTAAGCCTGAACTGACGAAAGAACAGCCTAGAAGATATTTGCGCAGGGGACCGCGGGCTGATTTATCACTTGGCGGTTTGTGGCAGTCGGATTCCAATAACTGCATTGACAATACCCGCAGCATAATGGGCAAAGGTGATACGATACAGAGTAAACTTACATTTGACCAGCGGCGGTCGAGATCACTGGGCCCCACAGGAACAGACCAGTCAGTGGAGCGGGAGGAAGACGAGATGGCGGGTGGTGCGGACATTAAGACCATGCTCCTTGCAATGGAGAAAGGCCTCCAAGCCAGCATTGCGTCGTTAGGATCAAAGATGGACGCACTCACCTATAGAATGGCGGAACGCATAGACAAACATGCGGAATGCCTCGATATGTCCGAAAGGCGGCTGACGGAGGCAGAGGAGGCGCAAACTGAGCTCGACTCGGACCATAAAAGGCTGGACAAGCTAATGCAGAACCTGCAGAACAAAAAGGAGGACTTGGAGGCCCGGTCGCGGCGATGCAACCTCCGAATAACTGGTCTTCCGGAGATGACACAGACTCGGAATATGGAACACTTCATTGAGAAGCTACTAACCACCCTCCTTGGAACGGAAACTTTTTCGCCGATGTTTGTCGTGGAGCGAGCGCACAGGTCGCTGGGCCTGCGTCCGCGCCCGAGGGCCGCCCCTCGCCCCATTATTGCAAAACCATTGAATTATAGGGACCGGGATGCGGCTCCGAGACAAGCTAGGGAGAGGAAATCACTGCAATATGAGGGCTCGGAAATCTCGCTCTATCCAGATTTTACTGCCAAAGTGCAGGAAGCCCATAAGCACTTTGCTCCATTCAAAAGACAACTGAGAGACCTGGGCCTGGATTATGCCATGCTGTATCCGGCGAAACTGCGTTTTAAGGACACTCGCACCTGTTTACTGACCCCAAGGCATTGAAACATGCATTGAAGGACTGGTCAAAGGAACACCCCTTGGAGATGAATATTTCTACGGAGGCTGTGGAAGGGGAGAGTCAGCTGGAGAAACAAGATTGACTGCCTGATACTTTAGGTCTGCAGGAGTTGGTAAGATGATGGGCCTGCAGATAGACGCTGAAACTGTGTGGCGCCACCAAGAGACTTTGGCTGCTGGGTGGGATTGCTGAAGCTCGTTTGGGGCATTGTTACTCTTGTTGCTGTGCTAGCGGCCTGTTTTTGTTTAGACTGGGGTGTGTTTTTTCCCACCGCAGGGGCTATTACTACTTTGCAGGTGGGCCCCAGAAGAAGAAAGTTAGCCGGACTGCAATGTGCCTAGGGAATATTGATACCACAGAATACGATGTTTAACTATTAAGTCACTTGGGTCGTAGTAACATGTGTGAACTTCAGTATAACCACTCTGGTGCTTATTATACCCTGATGCGGGCGGTAGCGAAGGCGATCCCAGAGCAGACGGCCAGGTAACCTCGTCCCCCGCGTGCACTGCACCCTAACGGTCTCCAAGGAGACTTTTTTGATTGGGGCAGGGGAAGGGGGAGGGAGGGAGGATATCGCTTTCTGCAAGGCCCAGTTAGGGGGGGGGGGTCTGCTGTGGGAGGGGGGAGGCTATGGTTGTTGAGTTCAGTTTTGAATGGGGATCGGGGGGAGGGGTTGCATGCTGTTACCACACACTGGCTTTGATGGGTCCACACGTATATCACACAGTAACACACTATCACACTCATGCCTGCACTGACTGCGCCTGACAGGGGGGGACCACGATAACTCGGTAACAGTTTGTGCACTAACATGGAATGTAAGAGGACTTCATGACTTCCGTAAGCTGCGGAAGGTGATTGCCTATCTACAGAGACAGAAAGTGGATATAGCTCTCCTACCGGAGACGCATTTGCCACTCACCAGTAGAATGTTACACAGTAAATGTCTAGAGGGGAATGTAGTGGCAGCAGGCTTTACGACACATGCCAGAGGGGTTCTGATCTGGGTGAATCCCAAGTCGAGATTCACCTCAACCTCTTTAAGTGTGGATGCGGAGGGGAGATTTGTGATTGCACGCTGCAAGGGGAAGGGGATGGACTTTATCGTTGTTAACACATATGGCCCAAATTATGATTCCCCGGCATTTTACCAATCTCTAGTAGACCTTGTTAGTAAGCAAGACACTGCAAACATTTTGTGGGGAGGAGATTTTAATTTAGTGCTAGATCCAGTGTTGGATAGATCTGCAGGACCTCAGCGCAGGCCTTCTGCGGCAGCGCAGCTGCTCAACACGCAAATTCTAAGGCTGGGCCTGGAGGATGTGTGGAGGATCGGATACCCGGCACAAGGGGGATACACACATTATTCTGCCTTTCACGCAATTCATACTAGAATAAACTACTGGCTGGCCTCCTCCAGCGTGATGGACCGGGTAAGAGAGTGTACGATATTGCCGCGTACATTGTCAGATCATTCACCGCTGTTACTTGTCCTTGTGACTCCAGTGAAGACCATCCCCCCTTTACATGGCGTTTCCCGCCGTACTCGCTCCTGGGCCCTTTATTCAGGGGTGAGATTGCGGAGGCGATAGACGTCTTTTTTTATACTAACGTGGGATCGGTCGACAGTTTCCAGACACTATGGGAAGCGTTTAAGGTTTATATACGCGGGATCGCCATGTCCAAACATTCCAGTGTCCTTAAATCCATTCGGCAGAGACTATCTGACCTGGAGAGTCGCTTGGTGAAATTGGAAGAGAGGCAACTGAGGGGCACAGATCCAGTAGTTGAAGAAGAAATGAAGTCCCTTCTTACAGAATACCACGAGGAAGCGGATAGGGAAGTTAAGCATATGGGCAAATACGCCACGCCACAGCACGCACTTATGGGGAAGGCGGGAGACCTAGCTCGGCTCTGGCCAATATATTGAAGGGCAGGAGAGGAAAACAGCAGGTGACTGAGTTAAAAACTGACGGTGACTAGGTCGTTACGGACGAATGTAGAATAGCAAACAAGTTCCGAAGTTTCTACTCTGACCTTTACTCTTCGCAGTGCGGCGACTTAACTGATGAGATCCAAGACTATTTGGAGCACATAGAACTGCCTGTGCTCTCAAACGCCCATAGAGAATTCTTGATGCACCCTATAGAAAAGGATGAGATAGCAGAGGCATTGATGTCAATGAGAACTGGCAGAAAAACAGGAATTGATGGGCTTACGGTGGTATTCTATAAAGCCTTCAGGGAACAACTGATCCCCCCATTTATTAACATTGTTTGATGACATATGTGTAGAGGGCAGTATGCCACAGTCTATGCGAGAAGCCTTATTAGTTACGATACTGAAACCTGGGAAGACGCATGATGAATGCAGCTCCTACAGGCCTCTTTCCTTGATTAATGTGGACACCAAGCTATATGCTAAAGTCTTAGCGACACGATTGGCATTACAGGCACCTACTTTGGTGCGCCGGAGCAGGCGGGCTTTATCCCTAACAGGAACCTTGTCTATAATATTCGCACAGTGTTGGGTGCGATGCAGCATGTCAAACAGGATACGAAGGCTATTGCTGTCTTCCTCGATATGGAGAAGGCGTTCGATTCGGTCGAGTGGCCCTTCCTGAGACAAGTGCTGCGGAGAATGGGACTGGGCGAACCGTTCCTTCAAATGTTGGGGGCGCTCTACTATAAGCCGAGAGGGTATCCGCTTCCCCACATATAATATAGTTGTCTCCATGTACGCGGACGATACGTTGCTATATGTACATGACCCTGAGAATAACCTTTCGCCAATGCTAAGAGAGGTAGTCCACTTCGGCGCTTTGTCGGGCTTCAAGGTAAACTGGACAAAGTTGTTGGCATTCCCCCTGATGCCTGTCACCCAGAGGTTTGATATGGAATACCCTCTGCAGTGGACTGAGGACCCTGTCAGATACCTAGGTGTACGTCTACACACAGACCCAGAGCTGCTTCTTAGAGAAACTACGGAGTGGCGATTAGCAAACTGGAAGATGACATAGCTGTCTGGAATAAGATCCCTCTCTCGCTCATGGGGCGAATAGCCATAATGAAAATGGTCGTTTTGCCTAGCTCCTCTTTCTGTTTAGCGCAATTCCAGTGGTGCTGTCGAAGGCTTTTTTCCAGCATTTAACGCAACTGCTGATTCACCTCGCATGGGCGGGTAAACAACCCAGAGTAAATGGACAACCCTTACATTACCTTATAGCATGGGAGGCCTTGGAGCCCCTGATATTGAACTCTACTATCGTGCGGCACAAGCAGCGCACTTGCATACCTGGGTGCATGGGGAACAACGTATCCCGCACGTGATTATGGAGGCACTGTTCGTGGAGCCCCTTGCTCTTCCGGTGGCGGTGTTCCAACCTTTGGACCGCAGGACGGGTATTCTAGATTCGAGCACGGCTACTAATCATGCGTGGCACTCCCTACTGTCGAGGCACTGGGAGCGTATTGCTCTACTCGCCTCTAATGCCAGTGGACTGGACAGTGTGGTTGCCCCCTGTGCGTGAACAGGGAGTAGTGCGCACTTTGCAACACCTCGGCATACACTTGGCAGGTGAATTTTTTAAAGACGGCACGGTAAAAACATGGGAACAGGTGATGGTGGGCGATAGGGGAGACCTGACATTGCTGCACAGGTTCCAATACCATAGACTCCGTAGCGCATTTCTGGAGCTACTGGGGCCGGACCTGGCGGAACCCCCGGAGGTCCCGGAGTTAACATATGTGATAACAACGGAATCCTCACGCAAACTTGTGACCAATTTATACAGGATTGCTCAGTCCCATGGAGAGCATCGGCTCATGAGGGCCAGAGTGGCCTGGCAGAGGGATTTAGCGGTAACAATTGACGATGCAATGTGGCTCTACTGTTGCCTTAGCACCAGGAAAATCTCACTGAACGGAAAGCACAGGTTGATACATTGCAAATTCCTTCAAAGGGTATATTATACTCCTGAGAGACTGCACAGGTACGGCCTCCGCCAGTCTGCGGCATACGAGAGATGCCAGTAGCCAATTGCAGACTTTCTCCATTTAGCATGGGCATACAGGACTACTGGACGAAAATTTTCACAGAAATGAGCGAGATTTTAGAGGTGGAGTTCTCTCCAGATCCTGCGTTGGCCCTCATAGGATACTCAAGGGGTCTTCCGGTGGCGATCCGATGTCTGGCTGATATGGGGTTACTGATAGCGCGACGAGTGCTGGCGCTCTGCTGGATGAGGGGACCACTGCCTACAGTTACACGCTGGGCGCGAGACATACTTTACTGTTGCACTCAAACGGAACATTATAGCGAACTACTGTCACCCATGAGTCGTGGAGAGGTGTGGCTCACTAGTTAGAGGCGGCAGACCCGGAAGCAGAGAACGGCCCGGGACCAGGGTTCAATTCCTGACGCGGCAGGGTCGTGGACCAGGGTCAGTGGACTCGACAATTCTCGCCTCGGTGCCTACTCTAACCAGGGATCACACTCGGCAATTCTGGGCATTAAGCTTGCCTCATCTCTACAACGGCCCCCCACAGAGCCGGGGATGCTTGGTTTCACCTTGGAGATACCCAGAAGGGACCATCTCACAGGGAAAGCCAGGACGGGTTCCCCAGCGGTCCTCGGCGCCGGGACGCTCACGGGCAGCTGTGCGCTTTACAAGTCCAACACATTTACATTTACTAGCTAATCTATCAATATTTGACGCCGGCCATATCGTTGTAGGCGATTTGGGCTGTGTAATCACTTGGAACAAATAAAGGTTTTTGAAAAATAAAAAGAAATTAAAAAAATTACATACTGCTTTAGTTTTTGTGATTTTTGTACAGTGCAAATAGGTTGAATTGTGGGTTAAGGCTAGATGTTCAAGATGTGTGCCCAGAAAGACTTGATCCTGAGATTGGTGCTTGGGAATGAGTAGGACGCTCACCATTTATTTTTATTTTTAATTGTTACATTGATTCATAGTTTAACTTTCAACAGTTATTGTTTTTAGGCACAACATTCACTGGTTCAGAAGCTTTTACTGCCCAGATGACAAATCTGTCTGTAGCCCACTTTCTCTTTAGGTGTTTTTGTCTGTAGCACTTGTAACCATTTGTGTATGATTTGTTTCTGCAGGGATAAAAGTCATCTGCCGTTCATGCCTATCCTGGGCTCCGTCAACCGCCTTCTTCGTTACCATCTTGGCACAGTGGCGAAGGGAGCCTTCATAATAACACTGGTGAAGGTCCCACGAATGATCCTGATGTACATTCACAGCCAACTCAAAGGAAAAGTAAGAGAATAGGCTAAGTGGCTCACGGTTTTCTGGTTCACTCTTGAGACACTGGCCACCCATGAGATGCTGTTGGAAAGAAGGTTTTTGTATCATGCATGCTGTAAGCGCAGTTGTCTTTCAGTTCTTTGCGATGTCTAGATTGAATATTTAGTGATTTACGGTTAGCAGAATGAGCATACTAAAGATTTTCATCAGTGTGTATGAAGGTAGGAAAGACTCCTGACATTTAGTCCTTTACCTATACACCAAGTCACATTTTGGTGTTGGTTTGGGGTGTATTTGCAAATGTTATGTTTACTGGGGAGCCGAGTTTGACCAAGTCACCAAACTGGTACATTTTGATGGATGCATCTGAAATACTATTAGACTGTATAGTAGAGATCACTCAGTCTAATTGACATTGGTTATGATGGATGCATCAACCAAATACTTGGTCTAATTATTATTGGTGCATGTTTTAGCCTGTTGTCATAAGTTCACTAATTCTAATAAATTACAGCATTTGTGTACCAAAGCCATGAGAGTTGAAGGCCGGTCCAGAACACACGGTCTGTAGAAACTGGCAAATATATTGTGAACCTATTATTAAGACACTAAAATGCGATGGAGTAGGTAGGGGGTAGGTAAAGGCCTTCAAAGCAGCGAGAATAACTTGGAGCGGAGTGGAGGGAGATGCAGAGAAGTGGGGGGGGGTTACAAAAAAACTTTTACAAGAATAAAAAGAGCAAAAAGCTGAGGAGAGTGTGAAGGGAAGGGTATAAGTGGGAAGGACAACCTGGAGAACGTGAAAGGTGGGTATATAAAGAGGAAATCAGCACATAGTGACGACGGTATAAAAACAAGCATTCTCATGGAGTGCTAAAGTCAAAAGAAAATAGTAGTTCCTTTACTGTGAGAAGGATACAGCCAACCAGTCAAAAGAATGGTAAAGAAGCTATGTTCTGGGGAACAAACTAAAAAAAAATTAATGGAAGGGGTCAAATCTGAAGCAAGCAAATCAGTGGTAAGAAAGTCAACCAGTGGTAAGCAATGGGGTGGCCAAAAGCAAAAAGTAAGTATTGATATTGTCCACAATAGCTCATTGACAACAGACAATAAAAAAGTGGTATGTAGGCGAGACTTAGAAATGAAAATCCAAGTGTTTCTCTTTCCTGCAGCCCAGGCAATTGTTTTCAGTTTTTCAGCAGTCCAAACAATTGCTGGTGTAGTTAATTGTACTATAATTTCATAATTTTTGACAATCACCGTTTAGTATTGCAGATTAAATATTATTTTATAAAATAAGTTTCCCACCCCATGAAATATTCATTGTGGGAGAAATAAGTGCTTCATATGAACCCGAATTCATGCCAGACAGGGAAATGCTCTAGTTGATGCAATCGTATATGTTTGTACAGGTCTTACAAGACTTGTGCACCAGGAGAACAAATCAATGCAGCCATCGATGATGAAGCGCAGGAGTCATGTGTTGTCTGTGGTGTGGCTGCCTATTATGATGCCTGTTATATTTATTTAAATAAAGGTTTAAACAAAGCCTCAGTGTCTGACACATTGCTAAAAATAATTACGCGGTAGTTGCTTAATGATGTTAGGGCCTTCTTTTAATCTTGTGAGTATATTTCCTTACACAACCAACTAGCGTCTAAGTGAAACTGACTAATAGCATAAGTGTTTTCTATAATTCAATCAACACTGACTGCTTTAAAGCAATATACTGTAAAATGTGGACTAAAACCAGAGGGCCGTGTGTGGTCCAATAGTTAAACACCAGTAGTGTAAAATATTCTTGGTCACCTGGCCCTAATTTAGGAGTATCTCAAAAAGACTGAAGGTTTAGGACCATTTGGAGAAATTATGAATTATATTATGATGCCAAGAAAATTCCCAATTGTTGCCGGAGCACATACTCTGGTAGCAGAGCAACCCTGGCATTGGCTAAGCTTCGTGGATTTTCATAATGTATAAGTAGATTTACAAGTTTTTAAGGTCTTTTGCACAGATTTCTACTGAGGTCTGATGCTACTAATATCAAGAGTCCTCCCTTTGGACTAAGTACAATAAGTTCTGTAGTAGGGGGATCTTTGTGTATACGGTTAATCAACAGGGAGGGCAGGTTTCCATTGGTTAAAAAAGATTTATATATACTACTCCGGGGGCAGAGTCAGCACAAGGCTAGAACGTAGCATCCACGCGGCTCTCCATTATTAAGAAGTGGTCCCCCGTTGGAAGCAGTGTACTCTTACACAGCAGATTATGAAGAGCATACTTCTCATAAAATCATTATGAGAAAGGGAATACCGCACAAGATGTGTGAGTAGTATTCTATGTGTAAACTGTATGTCTATCTTATTTTGTAAGTCCTGACGAAAGCTCTATAGACCTTCTGGCCCAGAGAGCTGAAACATGTCGACAACCTTCACTTTGCAATACTACATGGCCCAGTAACTCGGCCTAAATCTAGTATATATAAATCTTTTTTAACCAATGGAAACCTGCCCTGCAATACATTTATCTGGCACTTTTTTCATTTTTTAAAGTAATTTGTTTATTTCTTTTTCACCTTCTTCTGTGGGTAAATCCTTTTTGTCTCTGGACACTGCACTCGAGACTGGAGGTGCCTCTGGATGAGGCAAGCAGTACACACAAATAGGAATAACCCTATGATAACTGCGTGAATGTCAATGAGGGGCGGATGAAACAAATATACCGCAATTCCACCAAAACATTGACTTCTTTGAGGGTTTCCTTATCTACACTGAACCAAAGGTTGAGCAGTGTTACAAGTGTCCAATTTTGTTGATTAAAAATACAGGATCTTTGTGTATAGTCATAATCTAGTGAATAGTCCCGCTCATGAGCGTGGACCCCGGAGCAATCAAAAATAATCTCTCAAGCTGTCTAAAATTGCAGTCCTGCAAGACACTTAAGAGCGAATTTAAAGACAGATAATGCAGCCTATATCCACAGGCTACACTGTCCAGTACTTCAACTAGACATTCCACCACAACCACAAACAGCACAGCCTGTCAAGTTTTCTTCATAGAGAAAAACTTCCCCATTTACCAACAAAGCCTCTGGAATGATAGAGAGGAATGGGAGGACAGACAAGCCCCATAGGCTGCCATTATGTGGCTCAAAAAGGGATACCGTGCCTTTAAGAAAACTTTCCAGAACTTTCCTGGTATCCCAGAATGCTCTGCAGGTTCCATTTACTTTCAGTTCTTTTTGAAGGCGTATAACGCGAGACCTGTAGCATTCCGAACATGAACATCTTTCTCCACCGGGAGGAGGGCGGGCGCTTATGACTATAACAGAGATGCCCCTACTACAGAACTGGAGTTACAGGACAAAAACTACTCCTTCTGTAGTAGGGGATCTCTGTGTATAGTCATAATCTAGTGAATAGAATGGCAAGCCCATCCCCACACCAAAGCGGCGGTGGAGAAACATAATACAACACCACTACTGTGCCGTACTCGTGCTGCCGCCCGCATTTGAAACACGGAATTTACTCGATTGCGTGACCTGATTATGCCCTGACGTGGGTATCGATAACTTTTAAACCTGAAGTGCTACTTCTTCGTGGAGTCTACTTTGAACTTTGGCTTTATTTTTAACGCGCCACTTGGAACTGGTAGTCAGTGGTGTTGCCAGTATTATAATACATATGTTGCCCTGATGAAGTCTGTATGCATATACTACTAATTAGACGAAACACGTGTTGGCTAGAACTCAAAAGGATGCTGTTGTGAACATTAAAGAAGAAGATTGACACTTATTTGGATTACGATGTTTCATTTTGGATCACTGATTTGTATAAAACGATTGTTTTAATTTGCTCGGGATACAACGTGTTTATCTTTGATATGTAATCTAGTCACTCAATCCTGGTGTTATTAAAGCTGGGCCTTTTCAGTTCATTTGTATTCCCCAATGACAGTCTAGTGATAATTACCCAGATTTAAATTGAGCATGGGGTTTCTTTGCTTTGAACGTACTAATAGGTTCCAGAGATTTTCTAAATTTTCAAAACTCAGTTTTGATTTATTATAGAAATCGGGGACCCCTACCAGATTTCTGCATCGTGAAACATTTGCAGGTGTCTGCCCTGTCACTGATCCAAAATTGTTTTGTACCAAACCCACTTTATGCAGTATGGTTGTGTAACTGCAAGTCTTTATTCGCCTATGTATGTCAGCCTAGTGCTCAACTAAGCTAGGAGATTATAATTCATTAGGCCAGTTCTGGATAGTTTCAATCATGGGTCGCCTTTCTGGAGTGGGGGGTTAACCTCAAAAACCTTTTTCACATTTGTCAGCAATACTATCTGCATGGTGGTTCCAGAGAGTCCTTGGGCTCCGAGAAATTGATTTATCCCATCGTGCCAGAGGGAGGATAAGAGTGAGCCTCGGCTTAGTTCATCCATTTAAATCTGAGTGCAGATGTACTTTCAAAGTAACTTTGATTTCTCAATGTCTCCTTTTAGACCTGCTTTGATGAACTTTGGAAAAGGATGCACCCCAAAGGAAATACTCCCCCCGCACACTCTTATCCTAATTCTGATGCTTATCAAAAGTACTGCCAAATAGCACTGTCTCAAAAGTAAATACATTGTTCTTTCTGCAGTTTTGCATCCTCCAGTTGCATGCAGCCCCAAAAGCCTTTTCTGTATTCCCTTAAAAAATGTCCTTGATTTTAAACTACCAAATGTTGTTCCTTCTTTTCTTTCTAATGAACCTTCCTTTATTTCCCATCCTCTGCATGACTCCTCTTGAGCACAGCCGACTATAAATCATATGCATTTTGCCTTAATCCCATTTATTATATTTCTGTGTATTGTCCTTACCTCATTTCAAAGATTATAAATTGTACACCTATAACATAAAAATACCTAATCTCCTGTAGCTCCTCTATCAATACACCCAGCCATTATCAACTGATCTCAGAGTAATCGATTTAGCGGCAAACCGATTGAGCGTATTTTATAATTTGTGGTCTTGTTGTCTCCCATTAGGTGTTTTAAAATCTGTGAAATATCTCATTTCCACCAGGGGCAATGCCAAATCACTGAACGATGCCCATGAAATGCCCAAGGTGCCTCGTTGATTAACTATTTGCGAATGCTTCTTCATACACTTCCTTGTGTTTCAAAGATTAACAGTCTTACTGTAGTTCAAGAGCGGCATCCATAGTTCTCTAGTGCTTATTGCTCAGGGTGGTTACTCTAGCGCTGAGACTTCAGATCTTAGCCTCAAAAGAGTACGGTTAGAGGGGTACTCCTTCATTAGGTTTATGATGGATTCTTTTGTGCCTGTCAAAAATCCAAAATAGATATTTTACCAGTCAGGAAGGACTACACCAGACTGCTGTGAACCATGTACCGGACATTTTCTGTTGAACACTAGTTAAGGAAATCAATCAATAAGGGGGTTTAAAGCGCCCTACTCACCCTTGAGGGTCTCAAGGCGCTGGAAATGAAACCTTGATTAACAGAGCTAAATACACACTGTAATTCTCTCGTCTAGCAGTTCGATAAAGTATGCTGGCTGGAAGTATATAGCTTGATGTTTCGTTCAGAAACAGTATAAAGGACCATGAGCAACGCAGTTATGCAGTCGTTGATTTATCACACTCATTTGTGATTTTTTTTTTGCATTTATCTTTTTTACTGATTATAAATGTTATGTTATCTCTAGGAAAACGCATGCGCCCGTTGCATGCTGAAATCCTGCATCTGCTGCCTATGGTGCCTTGAAAAGTGCCTCAGTTACTTAAATCAGGTAAGACTGCAAAATGCTAATAGGTATCTGCAAGGCTTCAGCTTTTTATTATTTAACTGGGTAACTTCAGATTTGTATATTTTGGTGTCCCATTTCTAGATGACGACAGTACATTATTGCACGCCTGTTGATACATTTGTGTTCGTAGCATATTTTGCTGCTTGATTGCTGGTTAATTTTGATGTTTGATCCAACTGTTTTTGTACACTTACATATATGAATTGATTCAATAATTTGCTAGTGAAAAAAAATATGAGAATATTGTAGTACAAGTTTTGCAATACGCATGTTCTCAATCGTAAATAACTTGTCAGAGTTGAGGATTTTTATTAGGAATTACATTGTTGCTAAATGATGGCTTTTTTGTCAACCAATTGAATTTAAAAAATCTGGCAATTTGGACCAGAACTAATGAATTCTTATTGTGGTTCTTGTGAGTGTCCACGACAAATTGGTTTTAAATTTGATGTGTGTGACTTTTAATTTTGTACAGTAATTGTTTGAAAACTGAACAATAAAGGATTTCCATTGCTGCATATTCTTCCCTGCAGAGAAGAAGGCCCATGGCGGTGCTAGTATGTGAAAAGGAAAAAAAAATTACTTGTCCCGATCTTTAATTTACTCTTATTATATGTTGCATATCTCATTTAATGGTCCAATATTGTGGTTTGATGTTTACAACAATTGGTTCCCATTTGTAAATTATTTGCTTACTGGACTGAAACGCCACAAGTCCACTTGGATATTCTTACCATGTTCCGGTGTGTCTAACAATGGGCTAATATTTATTCCAGAATGCATATACGGCCACCGCCATCAACAGCACCAACTTCTGCACATCAGCTAAGGATGCCTTTGTCATCCTGGTGGAGAATGTGTTGCGGGTGGCCACCATCAATACTGTTGGAGATTTTGTGCTATTTCTTGGCAAGGTAAGCAAAACATTCTGACTATTAAGTCTGTCACAAAGGGTTAGGGATGTGGGGTATTAGGAAGACAGTCTAGTCAGAAGAAATACGTTAATATGTAGGGTGTTGACTGTTGTCACTTATTACAGAATGCATTGCAAGGAACAAATACAATTGCAATATAATAAATACGTTTAGTATACATTGCTCCCATAAGTTATCATTAAAAACTTTTTAAGCATCAGATTCGTAAGCTGAAGGTTGTGTGTACCTTTTTCCACTCCTATGCTTCACATGATTTCCTTAATTTAGGGTGCATCCCAAGAATTTGGGATCCTGTGATAGTCAAATAACCACTTATGTAATGCCCTCTCAATCAATCAATCTGTCAGTAGATTTGTAGAGCGCTTCTTTTCACCCTTGAGGGTATCCAGGTGCTGGCAGTAAGATTAGCCAAATAGCCAGGTCTTCAGGGACTTTCGGAACTCTGAAAGAGATGTGGAGGTCCTTAGATGAAAGTGTAGTTCATTCCATGTCTTTGCTGCTAGGTTGGAGAAGGAGCTGTGTCAGCATCTGCTATGTCGGATGCTGGGGGTGAGGGTTAGAGAAAGAGACGCGGAAACAGAAAGAGACACGGAACAGAGTTGTCTGGTGGGCTGATTGAAGTTCAGGCTGTGGTTCAAGTAGGCGGGTCTGCAGTTGTGTAGGGCCTTGTATGCATGGGTTAGTAGCTTGAACTGACATCTTTCCTCTGCAGGGGAGCCAGTGGAGTTGCCTTGGGTAGGGTGAGATTTGGGTTCATCAGAGAGATCCAGGATGAGACTGATTTTGGCGTTCTGTATGGTCAGTAGCCGGAGGAGGTGAGCTGCGATCCCTGCGTAGAGAGTGTTGCCTTAGTCCAGTCGGCTCGAGATGAGGGCCTGGGTGATGGTGTCTCTTGAGCCTCGGGGTAGCCATTTGAATATCTTATGAAGCATGTGGAGGATGAAGAAGCAGGAGGAGGTGACGGAGCTGACCTGTTTAACTTGTTGTTCAGAATGATGCCTAGGTTCCTAGCGTGGTCAGTGGTGGTAGCTGTAGGTTCAAGTTCTTAGGGTCACCAAGATGCATCCCAAGAGGAGCTTTTGTTTCTGAAAATCAGTACCTCTGTCTTGTCCGAGTTGAGCTTCAGGAAGTTGTCCTTCATCCAGTCGGCGATGTAGTCTGTCATGCAGTTGGGAAAATTGGACTTGATGTTGGTGGTGTGTTCGGAGATTGTGGTTCCAAATGTTGTTGACCTGTTTCTTGTGGAAGCTGTGATATACTCAGTATGCTACAATGTTAGTTTGAACATAATATATGCAAATTCGAGAGGTGTTTTGTACAAGTCTCAAATGTTTTCCTGTCCATTTCCCCTTGTTCTCATCTGGTCAGCTAACCGCACTACAAAGCTGTTCTAATGAAAGACTGTTACTTTGGGTAGAAAAAAACATTACATTTTAGGTGGTAGGCACACCTGGCAGTGGGTCGATCATGGATTCAGAACCAGGTGTGGGCTGTACAGGAAATAGGGTGGTGGGCACAGTGTCCCCACCAGAGCTATGACAATATAGATATAGCTAGCCATGTGGAGGGCACAGAAGGAGTAATTCAGTATTTTAAAGAGCAAAAACCATCTTTAATTGTAAACACCAATATCCTATTAAATCTGGTGTTCCTTATCAAGAATGATATTGATGTTTTTGATAAGTTCACTGTATTAATTCCCAATCATGTTTGACTCCTTCCTCCAGATTCTGATAGTATGCAGCACTGGATTAGCAGGGGTTATGCTGCTGAACTACCAGCGCGACTACACTGTGTGGGTACTGCCGCTCATCATCGTCTGCCTTTTTGCCTTCCTGGTCGCCCACTGCTTCCTGTCCATCTACGAGATGGTCGTCGATGTCCTTTTCCTTTGCTTCGCCATCGACACCAAGTACAATGACGGCAGTCCTGGCAAAGAATTCTACATGGATAAAATTCTCATGGTACGTGCTATTTCACTTATTACATACATATCATTCATTATCATTGCAATGAGAATTATGAAGAGTAGTGTAGGACCACTCACTATAAAGGGCTGTTGATACATTCCCCACAATCATCTGTACACCACCCTTCTCCTTATGCTCCTCATACCGTTGCCATTCCTAAAAGGATTTCACTCTAAAATTGAAGTACAGGTAGAATTTGTGGTTATGCTTGTTTTCACTGGGGAAAATTTGGAGCTATTAAAGCATAAAAGTGAATCGTCCCTAGTAAAAGTTACATTAAACATTCAAACTTTGAATGGAGGAATGCGTTCAAAGAGTTTAACTACTGGAAATCACTCTGACTAGGATTTACACCAGTCAATTTTCATCAAGGTTTTTTTTATTAGAGATTTAGATCTGGCAATGAGATTTTCTACAATATGTAAAATGCATCAATTAATACGAAGAAGAAGGAGCAAAAAAAATGTAAAAATATTACAGCATATCAATTCATTGACAGGACAATTGATCATCTCCATAGCAGCTTTAGTGGTTGTAATTACATATTTTTAAAAGAATTGTGTTAAAAATCTTTGTTGGTAGACCCTTAAAACGGGACAGACAAATATAACATGTTCGATAGTCTGAACACCATTATAACATAAAGTGCAAGTTCCTTCCTCCCAAACTACATCCTGCCATGCATCTGTCACAGTTTTTAATGGTAAATATTTCAACCTGCAAGCAATATACACTTTTGCACCGTGTGTTCCAGGTTCCAGTTCAAATACATTGAGGAACTCTTGCCTGACATGATTGGGTGACACACTGGAAACGAGGTTTCACACTACATATAACCATATCATCATCCAGCGATAATGTTGCCATGGCAAGCTTTAAAAAAAGTTTGAGTTGGACATAACTCATTCTGAATGTCTGTTCTAGTCAGGCAAAAGTGCTGAAGTGCAGATAAAACATTAGTTAAAAAACAAAGAGGCCTTTATAGTTGAAGAGCCATTCCGTTGCCTTGAGACTCCCTAGGGACTTTCGTTTGCTTGCAGAATACAGCGATACCATCATAGAATGGTGGCTAGTTCTCTTATGTAAGTGCTCATCGATCCTGTTTCTAGCTGTAAAACATCTATTGAGACCATGAAATTTAAAGAGCCAATAGTAAGATGAATCTTCCTCTCCACCTTATGCATAAAGTGCCATTGCTTAATATTTATTGTGTCTATAGCATATTAAAGTTTTGACGGCATCCTCATTTTGTATACTATTAGGAGATGATAAAAGTGCCTATGACCTGAGACTGTAATGATTTCACTTTAAACTTGAGGTACAAGTAGAATTTGTGGGTATGCTTGTTTTCAATGTGGAAAATGTAGAACTATTGAAGCCTAAAAGTGAAACATCCCGAATAAAATTTACATTGAACATTCAAACCTTGAATGTAGGAATGCTTTCAAATAGTTTAACTACTGGCAATCACTGAGTAGGATTCAAACTCATCATTTTTCGCCCATTGTGCAACTCTTGAGAGATCCACCTTATGTACATAAGTGCTGGCCCTGCTCATCATTGAAATTGACCAGTCGGGGCCCGGTCCAGAACGAACTGCAAGCAGCCCAAAATAGGTTTCGGTCTTATTAGGCCTTTACAGTCAGGTTAGATCAGATCCTATGATACAATGAGTAAGGGATTACGTCTCGGCATATCATTGGCCACTTAAATCACACAGAGGTGTTGGGAGGAATGCTTGCAAATAGTCCAACTAATGGCAGTCACTCTAGGTAGCCTTCCTACCCATTGTGTCTTTGCCCATTGTGGACACCTCTGTCGTGTGGTATGGTGGGTGAAAAAAAGTGGACTGCAATGCAGCCATGAGCGATCGCCTGTGGCTGAGATTAATTCGAGCATTCAAATCATCACCTTGATGTTTGTCGTAGTTGACACTCTAAGTGTGATGGGTATTGGCCTAAAATGGGTCCTGTGCTCATAGTGTTGTAGGACTCAAGCTATGCCTTATTGATGTCAAATAGGAGAGCTTGCCTGGCATTTTTGATGGACTCTACCCATGAGGAGCCTGGTCAGTACTGATTTGCAAAAGTGAGGGGGACACTATCTAGAGTTGTATTATATGTGAAAAACGAATGACTGGAATACAGCCCGAGCTGTTACTAGTTGCTAAGATTCATCCAAGTATTCCATCAATCGCATTTTTGCTTCACCTAGTAAAAGTGTGCTTTATCACACCGTCTGCCATTTCAATAAGCCTGGAGTGACATCTTTCTGCAAGAGCACTGTGTGTGCTCCAAATTGTCATGAGGAAAGTATCAATTCAAATCTATAATACATATGTCTCTTTGTGGTCCACATACTAATGAAAAAAAAATATTTAGCTGGTCTTGTGCAGGTGGTGACCTGATTAGACGGTGAATCTTCAATGTTGCTGGATATGTATTGCCCGATTCAGACAGTCCTGTGTTTACTCTTGCCGTTCTAATGCTGAACTTAGCTGCCATGTTAGATTTGCTCCTTCTTTTCTTTCATAAATATATCTGGGAACTTTGAAACGTCTCATCTCACCTTTGTGTGTGTGAATGGTAAACATCTGATGCTTTGCTTTGTGCTCCTGTGTTTGGAATGAATGCTGCAAATTACCCATATTTGTTAATCATTCAGAAATCACTTAGTCTATGCCAACACATCAGCAGCAGTCGTTTCAGGGAAATGCTCTGCTTAACATTGACGAAGAGGCTGAGTCTGTGTTGAATTGGACTATGTACTTAGGTCTGTCATGATCTGCATACAGAGATTAGCAGGACTGGCAAGTAAGGGCCTGTTTACAAAATGGTCACTTGAAGGGCGGCACTAAAACTAATTGCTATTTCGAGTCCCTGTGCCAGCAAGGGTTGCGTGACAATGTTCCTCTGCTCAGTGAGGTAGCATACTTATCTTGGACTCTAGTCAACGTTTACATTTTCCTGATGTATTGTGTGTAAAGTAATTCAGTAAGGCTCAAGCATGCTCATCTTCAAATGTTTTAGGCTCGGGAAAGTTTCTGGTTTACAACAATGAACTTTTTGTTTTCAGCACTGTCCGCACCTTTTATAGCTCTCAAGCCAAATACATTAGAATCGAAATTTGCCTAGCATAGTAACGGTAAGTTTCAATTCTATTAAGGACACGGAGGCGAGGATTATGCTTTTCCTTCTTCGCTGTTTAATATGTACCAAAAACACAGCAGCCCAGAAAAGCTCCACAGAAAAATGCTTGTATATCCAAAACACAGGAAAAAGCATTTCAAACAATAAACAAAATGACTTCAACAAAATCAACTACAAATCCCATCATAGTCCGAGTAATATCAGTCCTTCCATAGTGTCCATGACCATTAGATAGAGTGTCCATCTTGTGTCGTCTCCCTCTTTCTTCGCGCGAGTCATGCCGACATCACATCAGTCTTGCTTGGAACCCTCATTCCCTAGCGGAAGAGACACAATAGCGTAAGCGTAGTACACAAAAACCTCACGCCTAAAAACAAGAATCAGTTCAGCCGAACAGTTCAAACACTGTAAAACAAGTACTACTGTAACAATGAAAACATAATAGAAACCAAAACCTGGTTACTTACTGAAGTACGGGCGGGAATCTTACCCCAGGAAGTCCTGGGAGGGATAATCCTCGCCTCCGTGTCCTTAATAGAATTGAAACTTACCGTTACTATGCTAGGCAAATTTCGATTCTATGTCAGGACCGGAGGCTTCAGATTATGCTAGTTCAAAGCTTACTTACAACCAAATGCGCAATGTCCACCACCGGCTTGAAATAAAACCTTTTAAACGTGGAATCCGAGGACCAATCCGCCACACGCATCAGGTCCTCCAGCCGAGCACCCAAAGAAAAAGCCTTGGAAGCCATCGCTCCTCTAGCTGAGTGAGCTCCGAATTGCTTCACATCAATGCCTGCTTCTTGTAACACCCAACGCACCCACCTAGTAATAGTGGGGGAGGAGACAGCCTTGTGTGGCTTTCGCAAAGCGATGAGCAATTGTCTTTCGCCCGGAGGGTGGAGTTCTGTTGTCATTTCCTCATACGCCTTGAGGCATTGCACTACGCACAATTTGGGTGCATCTACAAAGGCCGGATAAGAAATCGTCCGAGAAGCGGACTTAGTACGACGGCCCACCGTAAAGGTCACACCATCGAGAGAGAAAACTCTCGCTGAAATGTCGAGGGCCCGCACATCCGAAACCCTCCGACAAGACACCAAACACAAAAGCATGGCCAATTTTGCAGACAATTCCTTCAAAGAAAGATACTTGTTTGGTTGCCATAAAAGGAAGAGATTTAGAACGAGATTGACATCCCAAAGAACGGAATACCGTGGTTCCGGGGGTAATGACAGCCTAACCCCGCGCAAGAGCCTACATACGAAAGGATGTTCCCCAACAGGGGCTCCTTCCACCGGCTCATGAGCCGCTGAGATCGCAGAACTCATTGCGTTGATGGTGCGATACGCCAGGCCATCGGAGGCCAGTTCTGCCAAAAAATTCAGAATTAGTACGACGCCTGCGACCAAGGGATCCAAATCCCGTCGAAAATACCAACGCACCCACTCGGTCCAAGCGGATCGATATCTTTTCGCGGTGCTGGGTGCCCATGCCTTTGATAAGAGATCCTCAGTTGATCTCGAAAGGCCGCCACACCATGAGGCAGAGAGCTCCCTGCGTTAGAAGATGGTGCGGTTCCCCCTCCGGATTGAGGAGAAGATGAGGAACCTGGGAGAGTAGGATTGGAGAATCCCAAGAAAGTTCCAGAAGAACTGGAAACCAAACTTGATATCTTCAAACGGGCGTCACCGCCACCACCTCCGCCCCCTGGCGGCGAATCTGGGCCACCATCCGGACGATCATTGCAAAGGGCGGGAACGCATAAGCACTCTCCCGACTCCAATCTTGGAGAAAAGCGTCTGTGGCTTCCGCTAGAGGATCCGGCCTCCAACTGAAGAATAGTGGGAGCTGGTAATCCAAACGGGACGCAAACAGGTCCACTGAGAACGGCCCCCAAAGATCGTTCAGCCGCTGGAACAATCGCACATCTAGTTGCCAAGCACTGGAATCCCGAAGATGCCTGGAGTGCCAATCGGCCACCTGATTTGCCCGGCCCGGCAAGTATTCCGCCGTCACGGATACATGGTGGGCTAGAAAATAGTCCCAAAAATCCTTTGCTAGATTCGCCAGTGATCAAATCAAATCAAAGTTTATTGTTTAGTTAGTTAAAACCATAACAATTTAAAACCAGAATTTCAAAAACAAAGAAACATTGGGCCGCCCAAGTGATTGACATATCGGACGGCTGAGACGTTGTCCATCCTCAGGAGAACACATGAGCTCGCCGAGTCCCTGGTCCAGCAACGAATCGCAAAGGACCCCGCCAGGAGCTCCTAGCAATTTATGTGCAACTCCTGCTCTTCGGACGACCAGGCGCCGCCTGTGGAGAATTCTCCGCAGCGGGCGCCCCAGCCCGACCTGCTGGCATCTGACTCTATCACCAGATCCGGTGCCGCACCGAAGATCGCCCGGCCGTTCCAGGCCTCCATATGAGCGAGCCACCAAGCCATTTCCCCTTTCACCTCCTCTGTAAGGGGAACCAACTGATCGTACGATAAGCCGCGCCTGAGATGATGCGCCTTGAGGCGTTGAAGGGCCCGGTAATGGAGGGGTCCCGGGAAGATCGCCTGAATGGAAGAGGACAGTAGTCCCACCACCCTGGCGATCTGCCGCCGGGAAGAGTGTGATTTTGCCATCGTTTGCCGTAACACATGCCGAATCTTGGCCACCTTCCTGGACGGAAGACTCAAAGAGGCTTTGAGTGAGTCCACGACGAAGCCGAGAAAGACCACCCTTTGGGACGGGGAAAGCATTGACTTGTCTCCGTTGATGACAAAACCCAGCCCCTGTAACAAGGATACCGTCTTTTGAAGCTGAATGTTTAGCTTCTCGGGGCACTGAGCCATCAAGAGGATGTCGTCCAAATAAACAAGCATCCTGATACCTTGGCTCCGCAGAACCTCCACCACCGGGTGCAGGAGCTTGGTGAAGCACCAGGGGGCGGAGGAAAGTCAGAACGGAAGGGCGGTGAACTCGAACACCTGACCGTCCCAGACGAACTGAAGAAACCGACGATGCGGTGGATGGATAGGGATCACCAGGTAAGCGTCCTTCAGGTCCAAACGAACCATCCAGTCGTTCTGAAGGAGCACATCCAGAAGGAGATGGATCCCCTCCATCTTGAAATGACGATAAGTCAACCAGCCATTGAACTCCCGGAGGTTGATGACTGGCCGTTTGCCCCCATCCGTTTTCTCCACAAGGAAGATATTGCTGAGAAAACCCGAGGGATGGCGAGTTGATTGACAGACGGCCCCTTTGCGGAGCAGCTCTGAGACCTCCTCGTCGATCAACTGCGCATCGGCCAAGGAAAAAACTATAGGGCGAGGGGGGTTCCTCTGATGGGGTTAATCGTAAAATTCTATATGAAAACCGCGCACGGTCTGAAGGACCCATGCGTCGGCAGTAATTGCCGCCCAAGCCTCTGGGAAGGCCGCTAGTCGGCCGCCAATTTGAACCTGGTCCGGCGATATTAGACTTACCGTTGGGGTTGTTATTGCCGGCGTTGGTCTTGAAGCCGCCTCGCCCCCTGAAGCGTTGGCCTCTCGTAGGGTAGAAGTTTGTGTAGCTGGCTGAGGTATTATACTGACCTCTTCCGGAGGCTTGCCCCTTATTGGCAAAATTTTGACCGCCACGGCCGGTCGCGTGGCCCCTACCGCGACCGCCCCCCCGGGAAAAACGCTGTTGAAACACTCGCTTGATACTGGATTGGGCCTTGTCAAGAGATGTAAAAGTTGAAACAAACTTGCCCAATTCTTTTATGAAGGGATCCCCGAACAGGCCCCCTTGGGCAACAGCCCCTGCCTCCAAGGAGGCCAAATCACCTAACTTCGGGTCCAATTTGATCAAGAGGGAACGCCTACGTTCCGTCGAGAGCGTGCAATTGGCATTCCCCAGAAATATGACAATTCTTTGCGCCCAATTGGACAAAACCTCGGGAGATATGGTTGCCCCTGACACCTTTTGCCTCCTCCGCCATGTCCAGAATCTTAGTAATAGGACCTATGGCGTCCAGCAACTTGTCCTGGCAGCTACGCCAGGACCTGTCTATGCCTTTGCGCGGATCTTTAACAAACTTAGCCATAAAGGTAGCCATCTTGGCATCTAGCTCCGGTGTCTGGGCGACTTTTCCCTCTAACGTCGGGCGTGGGCACTCTCACCGCAGGCAGCTTCTCGCTTCATTCCCCAAGGGTTTCCGGAGGCGTCCCGCCACAAACTTCGCCACCTTGTCCCCGGGCACCCAAGCAGCTGACCGCGGATGAATAATATCGTCCGGGTCTAACATGCCCGAGCTGTCCTGGGGCAACTCGGCGGCGGAGCCGGACGGACGCCAAGAGCCCACAGAACCCTCATCGTCGTCAGAATCAACCGGAGACAGTCCCCCCGGGGAAGAAGGAGCCGTGCCCAAAGACGGGGCTGATGCAGGTGGTGGCGCAGGGGTGGGGTTGGTTGCCTTCGCCAGAAAAGCATCACGCAGATGCTCAAAGGCATCCCTATCCACACCCTGCGCCCCCCTCCCCCCCCCCCCCGAACTCCCCTCCTTGCAAGGTCGCTTAGGAGCAGGTGGATCTCCCTCAGATGGACCCGGTTCCGACCCAGGGGCCCCTAAATGCACCTGCGCTATGGCGCACTCCTCCACTATCCGAGTGGAGAGGCGTTCCTCCATTGGGCCTACAATGTCTGTAACGCAGCGGTAGATAGAACTATCCACTGCGTTCTAGAATTCCTCATCATTAAGATAGTGATGGGATTCTTCCTCCTCTTCATAGTACTCCCCTTCCATGTCAATAGGGGAACCCTAAGACCCCGGGGAAAAAAGAGGGAAAACAGTGCCCAAGCTCTAAAGCACCAACTTATGGACAGGTCTGAGGCCCGCAAAGATCAATGCCTGGCTGGAAACCAGAATTAGGGCAGCACCAACCCCTGAACACACAGACCCTCACCAAGGACTTGGTCACTGCCGCCCCCCTACGTGCGCTCCTTAAGGGACCCTGCAAGGCCTTGTAAAAACCAACACTGGGCCCACACGCGGTAAAAACCGCAATCGAGTGCTACAAAACGCCCGCAGGCGGCAACGCGGTAATACCGCTACACAGACCCTTCCGGGTGTAGAAATCAGGGCAATACAGACCCCCACAGCGAGGGCGTACAGGTGAGGCGGCGGGCAAGGCACCGAAGTGTCTCTGTCCTCAGTGCGGCTTCCGAACTGTGAGGAAAGCTGCGCTGGGATCAGAGAGACGGACGGGCTCCCCCTAGTGGCTGGAATCAAAGCCGCGGCTGTCACTTGGAAATCGCGAAAAGGAAGGAAAAACGTCCCCGCGATCACGAAAGGGCTCTGAAAAGGAAAAACGGCATACAAATGTCGAGGAACATCAGAGCCCCCCCCCCCCCCCCAGAAAGCACAAACAGATGCACCGTCATGCATAAACACCAGATAAATCATAAAAACACAATGTCATGCAGAGCAAGGAAACAAGCACTTAACTGGCTGCGAAGCAGCGAAGAAAGGGGAAGAAGACACAAGATGGACACCCTATCTACTGGTCATGGACACTATGGAAGGACTGATATTACTCGGACTATTATGGAATGATGGGATTTGTAGTTGATTTTGTTGAAGTCATTTTGTTTATTGTTTTAAATGCTTTTTCCTGTGTTTTGGATTTACAAGCATTTTTCTGTGGAGCTTTTCTGGGCTGCTGTGTTTTTGGTACATATTCAACAGCGAAGAAGGAAAAGCATAATCTGAAGCCTCCGGTCCTGACATAGAATCATCAATTGCCTCTTCTATTGCTCCTTGAAATGGATTGGAAAACAAACCTCTGGTAGCTTACTCATATTGTCCCTTATTGAAATGCCTATTCACAATGACCTATAATCCGAGTAATTTATCCTTACTATGTGCCCCATCTGCATTTTAAAGTCATTGTGAGATTTAACTTGTGCATGTCTTCCTCTTAGCATGAGCAAATTATGGAATGTAGTCTACCTTTTTTCAGCTATCCCTTTATGGTTGTCCAGCTCTCTGGTTGCGGCTGCTTTCCTTCCCACCCAAACCTCAATCATATTATTTGTTTCTTGAAAGTTAACCTTTTGACAAAATATATAGACCCAGCGTGTAATTTTTAACATAGAGACTGATACAATGTAGAAACATTGGCTTGGTCCTTTGGCATTTAGAAATAGACCATGATGGTGACAGTGTGAGAAATAGGCATCTAAAATGAGATTGGTTTTGTATTTTCACGATACTACTGTACAAAGAAGTTGTTAGATCTGGTTGTTATTCCAAGTGTGTTGAAGCACTTGTGGTGCCATGTTGCTGTTGAAGATTGAGGAACTGCCTCTTTGCTGAAGCAACAGGCAAACATTGCTCCAAGAGAGATACATGTTGGATGTTAAAGATGATATGAAGTCTGGATTTATGTAAAGAGTGTACTCCTTGTTTGCTCGCACCAATATCACAGTTTTAAGAAAGAAGCCCTGTAGAAGCCCTCCACTTAGCGTGGGTTTTAAAAAGTAGGATAGGAAAACTTGCCCATGGTGTTAACTGGAAGAGGATGGCTACAAATGACCTTTTGTTATCTAAGCTTAGTTATTTCCTCTGTACTGATATACTGCCAATGTTGTATCCCCCGCCTCCTCACAAGGTCGTCTCCGCTAGAGCACCTATCTGGGATACATTGTTTATGATTCCATGATTTATGTTTCTAGATGTCTTCTAGAGCACAGATAAAGGTGTTGAAGAGTCACAGTGGGGAGTACCGCCCAAAAATTAGCCTCTGCTTTAACACTCTGGAGTGGCGCAGGCAATCTGCTCACATTCCTACTTGTGGTCTGAGCAAGTTTATTAATGTTATGGTCTGAATAGTAGAGCTGTGCGACAACAATTCCCACTTGCATCCTCTGAGCATAAAATGCTAAACCACAAATATTCATAAACACATATAAAGATCCTTACACACAAGGCTCCAATGGAGATTTCCTGGCACAAATTGAAATAAAGAGGGTGTAGCAGGTGTGGAAGAAACTTGCGAGACCGAGAATGTTCAGCCTTCAAATTAATACAAACATGAGCTTTTCAGTGCTGAGTAGGCTAATTCTTGCTGACTAATGCCAAGCTTGAAAGTGAAGCTTTGTAGCAGAGAGTCAGCACTGCACGGTATTGTGGTTAACATTAACAGTACAAATAGTAACAGCGATTACAAAGCGCTGAGGTAAATCAGGAACCTTTAACAGGACTGAGTCCCCTTCCCAAGACTTTGAGAGACTACTTGTCATTTAAGTAACTCGTCGAGGTCCTCATTGGCAAGCACAATACCGATTTCCACCTTGTTAACTTAATTGACCTGAACCAACCCTGCCTGCTTTCACTTCTTTTTTGGGTGATGTAATGTGCTGCCTTCTCACCATACTCTTTTAAATAAGTACTTTCAAGTGCACTCATTCGGTATGTGACATGCAGAATTCAAGCCAAGAGCCCCATGTTCTATTTAAAGCTTTGCTTTATTCTTCATTCCATTTGAAATAAAAACAGCCAACATGTTTCATTTCTTTTCTATAATGGAACTTCTTCAGGGCTAAGTTTGTCACACAAGAAAATCCCTCCGCTATGGTGACATGTGGTCCAAAGTTCTATCTCAATATGTTTTATTAGAATCTTCCATAGTCCATCCATATTGTAAAAACAAACAGTGACTGGTGTATTAAAACATGGTGTGTTTTCTCTCTTCAGAAATTTAGACATAGTAGTCCATCATTCAAGCATTCCATCCAAACAAGTGTTTCCCCTATGGGAGGGATGTTGTATTGAGCATTCAGGGAGCCTTATAAAAACATTGCATGGGGCGTACTCTTTTAATTATGATCACTTCTCCTTGTCTATATGGTTTGAGCTACGTAATAGATTGTGTGCTTCTGTGTTTCCAAGCGTTGTTTGGGACCCAGGTCCCTTTGCTGTGTAAAGAAGTCCTTTGTCCCTGGGTGTCAGACCTGCACACTATAATATAAACAAAATAAACACCAAAAATCCTAGTCTATATTGTAAGTGGGGTCTACTCCGTGGGTGCTCATGTAAGTACCAGCAAGAGTAAAGTTAGGTTTGAGGCATATGAGCTGCAGATCTTACACTGTGCATTAGATCGCCACCTGGTGTTGGGCTCGAATGATTGCATGTTGTTGTCGTCTTGGAAGAAGTCTTGTAGTCACGAGATAGGTGACTCCTCCCTTGGACGATAGTGTGCATGGGCATCGGCTGATCCTTAGATTGTTTTTTTCCGCCACTGGGTTCGGCTGCAACTTTTCCGCTCCGAAAATCGACTTTTCGAAGACTTCGACGCGCAAAACTTCCTAAAAACAAACTTTTACTCAAATATACATAGACTCAACCTCATCACTTCGATTCCGGTCGTCGACGCGGGCCGTCGGGCCTACCCACGTGGTGAGGTCTACACCTCATGGAAAGGACACCGTTCAAAAGATGCCCCGGGTGTGGAGCCAAATTTCCACACAGCGACCATCACGAGGTTTGTAACCTGTGTTTATCACCTAAACACGACGAGTCGAGCTGCACAGCTTGTGCGTCCTTTCGATCCAAGAAGACCATTCGAGATCGGAGGGCCCATCGATGCGACATGCAGAGATCAGCTCCGGAACCGGTGGATATCTGCGACGAAGGTCCATGTGCCCCCGAGGAAGATTCCGATGATCTACAGATCGTATCTGAGGCAGACGACTCCGATGACTCCATACCATCAGGTCAACGCGCGAGTACAACTGCCCCTACCCCAACCCAACCACCTAAACCAAAGGCTAAGGTCAAAACTCTGCCTTCGGGGCCCAGTCGAGACCGAGACATTGCTTCGAAAGCCCCGCCATCGAGCCCGGCTCCGAAGAAAATATTAAAGCCTTCCGGTAGCTCCATGCCGAGCAAATCGCACGTGCCGATACGCCCAGCTCCCTTGGCACCGAAACCAAAAGAAGTCCCGGTTCCGATAAAGACCCAGAAACCGTCGACTCCTAAAGACAATACCGCACCGAAAGCAATAATACCTGCTTCCACCTCAAAATCTTCAGTGCCAAAACCCACTAAATCTGTTTCCAATGCCTCCAAGCCCTCAAACAGGCCTCAACTCCAAAAACAATACCTTTGGTGCCAAAAAGTACGCCACAGGACTATACAACAACTCCTAAGGCTAAAGACAAACAGAAACCAGGCCCGGAGCCGAAAAAATTGGTGCCGAAAGCAATGTCTGAAGAAAAAGAGCTTTTCAGACCTGATCCTCTGCAAAGGGGGATCTACATAGACCCAGAAACAGGACATGTTTCCATCACACCACACAGGAAGAGGAAGTCAGATACAGCATCTACACCTCCAGTGCCTGTCAAGAAGAAGGACTCTGCCACATCTCCTATACACCCTTCTTCTCCTGTATCTCCCGCTCCTGCTCTCCCTTTAAACATTTCACCTCAAAATTCTCCTCTTCATTCTCCACACATACACCTCCTCAGGATGCTGATGCTGATCAGTATAGCATTGGGGAGGGAAAGACCCAGATGATCCTTTTCCCTATCCAACAGGTTCACCAGACTGGGAGTATCCAAACCCACAGGATATACCAGATATTCCTGACCCACATATATATCCATCTAAACCTTCTCCTCCAGAAGACAATATTGGGTTTGGACACTTGATTAAAAGGGCTGCCATCTATCACAATGTCACCATGCATTCAGATGAGGCAGAAGAGGATTTTTTACTAGACACTTTTGTACATTCCCAAAAATCTGTACAAATACTGCCAATGATTAAAGGAGTTATTAAACATGCCCCAGAAGTGTTTAAAGATCCTGTACGAGCTAGAATCATAAACCCAAGGGTAGAAAAAAGTACAGACCAGCTCCTGGAGATCCTGCTTACATTAAGGGACAGCTACCCTTAGACTCGCTAGTAGTTTCAAAACTAGGAAAAGAGCAAACTCACAAACATCAGGAGAAGCACCATCTCCTGATAAAGAATCCAAAATCATAGATGCTTCAGGAAAAAAGAATAGCTGCCCAAGCTAGTAATGCATGGCGCATTGCTAACACATAGGCCCTACTAGAAAGATATGACAGGGCTCTCTATGATCAGCTAGAGAAGCTCTTACATCTACCTGATCAATATAAGGCACAAGCAGAGATGACCTCATACAAGAGGGTAAGCTTATATCTAATGCTTCCATCAAATGCGCACTAGATGTAGTAGATACTGCATCCAGGGCCATAAACACCAGTGTCCTTCTTAGACGTCACGCGTGGCTACGCATTTCAGGATTTAGGCAAGAAGTACCGACTACTATCTTAAATCAACCATTCAACCAACAGCAGTTGTTTGGTCCAGAAGTAAACACAGCTCTTGAAAAAATGAAAAAAGACACTGATACAGCCAAGTCTATGGGAGCTTTGCAGTCCACCCAAGCAAGAGGCTCCTTTCGTTGCTCCTTTTACAGAGGAGGCTCCAAACAAGCTGGAGCAGACAATTCAGCTTCCTTTAAAACTAATACACAAGCATCCTCTAATAAAGGATACTTTAGAGGAGGCTTCAGAGGTAATAACAATAAGGGAAGAGGTCGAGGTAACAACAACAATCGATCCTCTTCCACCACTAAACAGTGACTTCCTTCAGCTGCCCCAACAGCATACCACTCCTGTAGGGGGGAGATTAACACAGCTCCTACCTGTCTGGAATTCCATCACAACAGACAAGTGGGTAAAACCGATTATCCAATATGGTTACTGCCTAGAGCTTACAGCTTCCCCTCCAAATATACCACCCAGACAGCGTCCAATGTCCACAGAACATCTAACGCTGCTCCAACAACAGGTTCTCTCATTGCTACAAAAAGATGCAGTAGAGCTAGTTCCATTGCAACATCAAGGAACAGGGGTCTACTCACTCTACTTCCTAATACCCAAAAAGGATGGGACACTAAGACCAATTCTAGATTTGAGGCCTATCAATCTGTATATACACTCAGATCATTTTCACATGATCACTTTACAACAAGTGCTCTCATTATAGCAACAAGGCGATTTCCTCACTACACTAGACCTCAAAAACGCCTACTTTCACATTCCCATACATCCTTCTCACAGGAAGTATCTCAGGTTTGTGCTACAAGGACATCACTATCAATTTAAAGTCCTTCCATTCAGGGTAACAACAGCACCAAGAGTGTTCACAAAGTGCTTAGCAGTAGTAGCAGCACATCTCAGAAGACAACAGATCCATGTCTTCCCATACTTAGACGATTGGCTCATAAAGGCCAAGTCATTCAACCAGTGTGTTCAACACACATCTCACACAATTCAGACACTGCACAACTTGGGTTTTACAATAAACCACACCAAGTCACATCTACAGCCCTCTCATGTACATCAATACCTAGGGGCTACCGTAAACACCAATACAGCTCTAGCTTATCCCAGTCCAGTCAGGATGCAGAGCATTCAAGCCTTAATCACAAGGTTTCAAAACCAACACTCTCTCCCAGCCAGAGTGTTCATGCAACTAATAGGCATTTTTAATGTACCATATGCAAGACTGCAAATGCGTCCATTGCAGGAATTTCTAGCACATTAGTGGAATCGGGCTCAAGGACACTTGACAGACCTGGTGTTGGTGGACAGCCGCACACATCGCTCTCTACAGTGGTGGAACACCAAAAACTTGTCCAGAGGGCGGCCGTTCCTCGAGCCTGTTCCACAGATAGTACTGACAACAGACGCATCCCTGACAGGATGGGGAGCACATCTGCTCCACCACACAACTCAGGGAAGATGGACTGCTCAACAAAAGGTGCTTCACATCAATCACCTAGAGTTGCTGGCGATTTTCCTGGCACTAAAGTCCTTCCAAGTACACATACAAAACAAAGCTGTCTTAATCCGGACATGCCACATGACAGTCATGTACTACATACAGAAACAAGGAGGCACACATTCCATGCAACTGTCCCAGCTGGCACAAAAGATTTGGAGATGGGCCATTCCACAAAAAATATATCTGCTTGCAGAACACCTTCCAGGAGTTCACAATCAGATAGCCGATCTGTTAAGTCGATAGACACAACAGATTCACGAATGGGAACTACATCTGCAAGTTCTTCAACCATTCTTTCACAAGTGGGGTCATCCAGACATAGACCTGTTTGCCACACACGAGAACGCAAAATGCCCAACCTTCGCTGCCAGGTTTCCACACCCGTTGTCCAAGGGCAATGCGATATGGATGAACTGGTCAGGAAGATTTGCGTATGCTTTTCCGCCAACCCCACTAATACCACTAGTGGTATGCAAGCTCAGACAACAGTCTCTCAAACTGATCCTGGTAGCTCCCACATGGGCACGCCAAACGTGGTTCACCACACTGCTAGAACGCTCTCTAGTTCCACACCAAAGACTGTGTCTGACACCATCAATGCTAACGCAGAACCATGGAGACATCAGGCATCCAAATACAAGTCAACTGAATCTGGCGATCTGGCTCCTGAAGTCTTAGAGTTTGGTTACCTTAACCTGCCACCAGACTTCATGAATATAATTAAAGAAGCCAGAAGACCTACTACTAGAGCTTGCTATGCTGCAAAATGGAAGAGATTTGCCATTTACTGCACTAACAATGAAATCGATCCTCTAGATGCTTCCATCCAAAATATCATCTGTTACCTTCTCCATTTTCAAAGATGTAATCTAGCATATTCATCTATACGTTTACATCTTGCAGCCATTGCAGCATATCTACAAAACAGACAACATATGTCGTTATTTAGAGTACCTGCAATCAAAGCTTTTATGGAAGGATTAAAGAGAATCATTCCTCCTAGGTTACCACCATCTCCAGTGTGGAACCTAAACATTGTGCTTACAAGGCTCATATAATAATAATAATAATCCACATTTGTATAGCGCACAATCACCCGTTAGGGTCTCTAGGCGCTGGGGGCCGTCGGGAAGATTAAGCAAGCTATTGCCCAGAGTCGCATGGTGCTGGGCTAACCTGACGCCGGAGCCGGGGATCGAACCCTGATCCCCAGATTCCAGCGTCAGTCGCCCTGGCCGCGGCGCCACACCTCTCCCTGGGACCCCCTTTTGAACCTTTACATAAGTGTGAACTGCAATTTCTCACATGGAAAACAGCTTTCCTTATTGCTATTACCTCTCTTAGAAGAGTTAGTGAGATTCAAGCTTTTACTATACAAGAACCATTTTTACAATTACACCGTAACAAGGTTGTTCTACGTACTAATCCTAAATTCCTTCCTAAAGTAATTACTCCTTTTTATCTAAATCAATCAGTAGAGTTACCAGTGTTTTTTCAAAACCCAGACTCTGTAGCAGAAAGAGCTCTACACACACTAGATGTAAAAAGAGCTCTTCTCTATTACATTTATAGGACCAAATCCTTTTATAAAACAAAGCAACTGTTTGTAGCTTTCTCTCCACCACATAAAGGCAACTCCATTTCTAAATCAGGAATTGCAAGGTGGATTGTGAAATGTATACAAATATGCTATCACAAGGCAAAACGCACATTAACAGTTCCTCCTAGAGCGCACTCCACACGTAAACTAGGAGCCTCCGTGGCTTTCTTAGGGAATATCCCCCTAGAAGACATCTGCAAGGCAGCAACATTATTGTGTTGATGTGCAAGCTAAGCAGCAAGCTGCAGTAGGCCAAGCAGCCCTCAAAACCCTCTTTCAAACTACTGCAACAGATGGTGACCATGGCTAGGGGAGACAAACTGTACAATCGATGCATAGTGTAAGATCTGCAGCTCGTATGCCTTGAACAGAAAATGCTACTTACCAGTATGCATCTGTTCTTGGCATGTAGAGCTGAAGATTCTTACACGCCCTCTATCCACCCCGGGGCCTGTATCTGTTCCAGTTCTATCTTAATTAGATATACACGCATGGACATCCCTTCTTCATTTCTACAAACTACATCATTTCCCATTATGGCGAAAAACAATCTAAGGATGGAGCAGATGCCCATGCGCACTATCGTCCAAGGGAGGAGTCACCTATCTAGTGACTACAAAGACTTTTTCCAAGACTACAACAACATGCAATCATCCGAGCCCACCACCAGGTGGTGATCTAATGCACGGTGTAAGAATCTGCAGCTCTACATGCCAAGAACAGATGCATACTGGTAAGTAGCATTTTCCTTATTCAAGCTGCTAATGGAAAGTTGAACTTTTGTGGGCCAGGAAAAGTCCATGGCTGTGACAAGAGATGTTTAAAAATATATGTTAAATACATTTCTTTAATAAATTGGTAAAACTGAATTTGCTTGAATTACCTGTTTTTGATTTTCAGGAATTTGTAGAGAGCAGTAGAAAATCGATGAAAGATAACAGCCGAGGTAGTGGAGCAGAAGGCAGAGAGTTGAAACCGATGGTAGGTGCGGACCACCAACTGGCCGTCCTCCAGGAATTTCATTTTTACTTTCTACCTCTCTCTGTCTTCACTGATTGGGTGGCTTCGGGTGATGTCTTTGCTCTCTGCATCACTCAAGACTTTCTGCTTTTTCTATGTGTTTGCTTGCCAATCATCTGGACGGCAGAGTTTGTATCACAGCTAAGACCATCTCCTGTAAAAGTCAGCTGAAAGGAGCCACGTTGTTCTTAAATTTGCAGCAAGATGGTTTATAAGCCCTTATTTCAGCATATGCAGACGCCATCTATTTTGTTCCCAAAAAGTTATGATTTTGGCAGTTCATTTTGAGAATTTATAAAAATATAAAGAATTGTTGAAAATAAGAAATAATGATTGATATTTTTGTTGTAACATAAAACAGACTTCAATAGAGATTTCTTAACACTCATAGCAAAAAGAAATCCCTTATGAGGAAAAGGTCTGTCATGTTATTAACCAATAACCCTCCTAGCAAAAATGCATTGCACGTCTTTATGTGGACTGAAACGTGGTCTTCCTTCAGTTGACTGGAAACATATTTCTCTTCCATCTGTACCAAACGCGCTTTTGTTGATATTGTGTTCTTGCTTCAGTTTTCTATGTTCTCTCCTTGTTCATTTTTTTCTGTTCTTCCTTGCTTATTTTTTCTGTTCTTCCTTGTTTCGTGAAGAGTTGCATCAAACCATACAGATAAAACACGCTCCGGTGGTCTTGAGAAAGGCACTTTTGTACGGGACGCTTTTTCAGCTTTGATGATGAGTTGCTGCTTTACTACAGGAAAGCAGTGACACCAGGTGCGAAAGTGAGAAAGATTAGTGTGCCTTGTTATGATGACCAGGGTTTAAGGCGGTTGGGGGAATTTCATATCTCAGCATGGGACTTGATTCTTTCTTGAGAAGATTGAATTTCACTAGAACAATCAATTGGATACATATTGCAGTAAGCTTTTTTGCATGTTGACTGTTTTAAAGAATGCTTTAATTAGTCATAACTGTCAAGCTACATTCTAGGGAAGAAAGGCTTCATATAAAGTTGTAACCTAAATCATTGAGAAAAACAACTTCCACAGTCCTTAAAACATGTGCTGGAAATGTAACTCAATTCTTTATAGTGATTTTGAGTTGTTTTGACTGTAAGGATGGGAGCTATTGGGCTACCGTCACCTTAAATTAAGTCCTTTGTCGGATGACCGTGACTGTAGGCACTATTTACGATGTAGGTTTATTTAGTGAGGTTAGCACATGTAAACTATGCACTCATCTAAGATATTAATTTTACATGTACTTCTGTACATATTTGACTTGGAGATTTTCCTGCTTCTGTGCTGTAACCAAACCTACCATAACTCCCTTTTTATAATATTCCTGTAGATGAAGATGTGCTATTAAGGTGCATTTTCTAAATCACCTTAGAAATAAATACTTCTGCTGAGTTGTGGGGTAGAGCCAGAACCTCCATAAATGGCAGAATTAATCCACCATGACTAAGAGATACTGACATTGGGACCAAACATTCCATGGTGACTTACACTCATATTCCCCAGTTTTCAGACAGTGTTAATGGTCTTGGTGATATGCAAGCTCGCCCTGTACATGACCGAAGACCTATTTCTGTCAGGTTGCACCATTTGTGCATTTTCAGGACTCCTAGATCTTTCCATCTGTGGTACTTAACTAGTTCGTTGAAAAGTATTATGGCTCATTTATGATGTTGGCTTCGTGATGTGCCACAGAACAAAATTGTTTTGCATCTGGAGAAGTTAAATGACCCACAAGTATAATTTATAAAAAATAATTTAAGGATTTCTAAAATATAAGCACCTGATTACGATCTTGGCGGACCGGGTTACTCCGTCACAAACGTAACGGATATCCGGTCTGCCCTATTATAATTCCATTATATCCTGTGGAACTTGTAATATAGCGGATGGGATATTTGTCATGTTTATGATGGAGTATCCCATCCGCCAAGATCTAAATCAGACCCTAAATGTCTTAACTCCACATATCGGGGAATTAGTCACTTTGATCTCTCACCAAAGTAGAACAGTGAAGCTCCTTTCCAAATTCTTCTCAAAGCATTGAAACAACTGAGAGGTTGAGTGGTTAAAATAGGTAATTTTTTTGGGGGAAAGATTTTCCTCTTTAATTGCAACTAGCTATACTTCTACAGTGCCATACAGTTATATACAACCGTATCTGGACACATCAACTGTAATACAGCACTACAATGCAATTCTACAGAATACATTCCAACCAAAAAGGAAAATCGCACCTTAATATGAGTAGGCATTCCAAATAAAAATAAAAATTAACTTTTGGTGTTCATAAAAATAAATCCAGTAACTTTACAAATGTTATTTTAAATTAAATCTTTTGATAGATCACTTAATTCACAATGTCCGAGAAATTTACCCTCAAATTAAACGGTTCTCTATTTAGACTTAAAAACATTGCCCTGAAAAAACATCTAGTCCACAAGTTAACGAATGCCAGCAGTCGCGCATTTAAAATTTACAGGCTCGGTCTGACCCAAACTCAAAATGGGTAGAAATTTTACGTGGGCTGTGTGTGTGTTTTCAATCTGCTCCCGTCTGTGACATCAGTTGTTCTCTGTTCTTTGGAAGGAATGTTTCTAAACCTGTGTCATGTGACTTTCTTTTCTAGGCCTCTGGGACAAGTTCTGCTTGAATCTCACCTAGCCGCCATGGAACCCCCTGACATTCCAACACAATCAAACTAAAATTGTCAACATCACAAACCAGGGTTTTGATCCTCTTTTGGCATTGGTTAATCATGTGATCTCTTCATACGGGTGACACTACATGTGACATTACCATTGTTATGCTGTGTTTTTTATTTCGCAGATAACTGAAAATACTTCTTTTGAATGCCACAGTTTTTCGCACAAAATTGTGGACAATGTCATAATTTTATAATGGTGATCCATGTTAACCAAATGTAACTGGATCAAATGACACGTAGAACACTATAACCTAAAATTGAAGCTTTTTGTCGTTTGGGAACTTCCTGTAAAAATTGGGTCCAGAAAGAGGTTTTGGTATAATGTGCATGAGGCAAAGTTCACAGATTACAAATCCAGAGTAAGAAAGCTGGATAAACTTTGCTCTTGAAAACAGAAATCACAGGTGAACATCAGTTGGGGCTTAGTTAGAAAATATGTATTGTTGTTTGTTCTTCACTAGTTTGTGGCGAAACTATGCTCAAGTCTACACCCCCACAGATTTGTTGCTATTTTCTTCTGTGTCCTCCTGTTCCCAAAGATGCGCAGCAAAAATCAGGTCTGGGATCAGTTGCACAAATGTACTTTATCCTGCCAGATTTATTTAAGCTTTTCAGATTGTTGCTGGCATAAACGGCTAAAGAGAACGCATGATCTACTCGACCAGCCCCGAGTTCAAATCCAACCTCATCAGAGAGAGAGTGGGTAGAGGTTATAAACCAAACTAAGCTACAAGCAGTGAATATTATTCGTGGACCAAAACAGAAAATAATTAAGGAATTGTAGCTGGGTAGGTGATGTAGTTACCTCTCATGGATTTTTTTTAAATGTGTCTTCAGTTGCATATTTCAGACAACTCAAACTATTTTTTTAAACATTTCAGTCCTAAACATCAATGTAGTGGACTTTCATCAGGACATAGACGCAATGAAAATGTCCACAAACCAGACCATTGCGTTTTAGGGACCGTTTGACTGAATGAAGCAGAATATACCTGCAGAATACCTCAAATACAGGTAGTGATTTGTTAATCTGTCAGTTTGCAGCCCTGAAGAAAATAATGGATTTGAAAAAAGTAGGGGCTTGATTTAGAGTTTGGATATCCCGTTCATCCTCTTACAAGTGCATTAGGATAAATTGCCCTTACACAAATGCATATCCTAAAGCACTTATAGTATGGTGGATGGGATAACCAACTACCACAGATATTTACTTATGCACCAAAGATGTTAAGGGGCCAAGCGAGCCCACACAATATAAAAATAAGCATAGTGAGTGTGTCATTTTTGGTAAATTATTATCATGAGCCGTACTTCTTGCTCAGTTTCATTGTTTTGCCTTCCTTGAAAATTGCAGCGTCATCTATCCAGATATGCTGTGGGCATACCCTCCTCCAAAACACCTTGATTCGTAGATATTCCCACCATATGTGCCCATAGTCATCCCTGTATCCACATTATCTGCGACGGATCTAGTCGAATGAAACTAAGGCTTTCAGTTGTGTATATGTGTAGTATGCTGAATGTGGTACTTAAGATGTACCTGGTGAAAACCTGCCTTCATGACAACTGTTCTGGTTGTTCACATCTCCATCCCCATTCAAAGTTGTCTAAACTCCACAGGTCTCCTGTCCAGTTATCCCTAACTGGTCCCTTGCAGTCGGTAGCGTTATTGATCAGTCTTCTGTAGATTGGTGCTTTTGCCTTCATCAGCATGGTCTCTGCTAGTACTCTATTTCCAGGAGGGGAGCACTCCTGCACGTCCAAAAGACACTCCCTAAATTTGTGCAGGGCATGTCTGAGTAGATATTTAAAGATTTGGATCCTATGTAGACCAAATGATGCTTCCAGGTCTTCTTATGTCTTTTATATAACGTCGTTCAGGTTATAGCAGTCTTTGCGAGGTGGGGTTCTATCATCTTATCCTATCCTGCCCTCCCAGCCTATCGATCTTGTTTCTGCTTTCCAGACCAGCCTGACTGTGATCATGGACTCAGTGCAGTGTAATGGAGGGGGATCTTCAATAGATCATTATCAGGTATACACTTTAATCCATATAATGCCCCCATCAATTCTGTAGGCAGACTCATCTTGTAGAGACAATGCCCACTCGTTGAGCAACACCAGATTGGAGGCCCTCTTGGGGATGTATAAATAGTCAATACGCAAGAGGTAACCATACTTCCCGGAGCAGAAAGAGAACTGTTGTGCGTCTCCAGGTGTTACCCTCCACAGGCTGGCCCATCCATGAGTCCACAACCCTTGCAGTTTTTGTATCTTTTTTAGTTGTGAAGTTGGATTTAGCTGCCTAAAATGACATGCATCAGAAAGTTTAAATTCTACCCCCCACCCCAAACAACCATCACAGACAGTCTGTCCATGTTTTTTGTGGCGTGAACTCAATTTGCAGATCATTATCCCCTTGCCGCTTGAGCCCCTACAGAAACCTGCTTGTAACAGCTGTACATATTCCTAAAGAAGTGACATGTTAACCAGTTAAGAAGGTTTCATATAGGATTGGTGTGTCCTCTGGCATTAGCGCATTCTTGATTTTATGTGCCTGCCCATTGACGTTTACAAGATTATATTAAGAGAGTCGTTCCCAGTCACTCCTTGTCTTGTGCGTGTGATATTTTGAACTGTCTGTTGATCCTTATCTAAGGCCTTAGTTCAGTTTTCAACATTTTAATATTAAAATCATCTCACATTTTTCTGCAAAGGCTTAGTCATGCATGGAGATTAAAGGTCACACAATGTTTTTTTTCTTTTTGGCATTAGGAGACCATCATGTTTAATTAAGCAAAGTCAACAACAACAACTGTAGCAGTGCTTTTAGGGTGATATATATGCGCAGAGTGGTAGTGGGTCCTACAAGAGAATGCTCCAATTTATTTTTCTCTATGTGGCAGAAGTGGCTACTGTTAGATGGAATTAACTGATGAAGCAAACAGCAGAAACCACTTAACTAATATGAACCTTTAATGGGCTAAATTAGCAAGTCCCTTTGAACAGTCCCTTAATATACATGAATGTTATTGCCTGTTTAGAGAATGGTTCACACCCCTTTTTTAGTAGTTGTGTGTTACTCCTGAAGTCCCGGGAGTACTACAGAGGCCTCTTTGCAAGAAGAAAAGTATGAATACTACTTTTGTGTCAGAACCTAGCCAACACGATAAAAATATGAGCAGTGATACTTCTTGAAGGTAACAGCAATTCATAGCCATTCACTGGTTTTGGGGCAGATCAAGGATAACCAAAAGTAAACACCCTTGTTTCTAAGGTTAGTGGATAGATGCTGAAAAAAACCTCTTTGCTATCGCAGCAGTTCATGTAGTTCATGCTTGCTGTATTTCATGACTTATTTCCATGTATAATAGTCTTTTGACAGGTCCTACTCGTAAGAGATGCGAAAGTAGGACATATTATGAGACTGAAATAAGGATGTGGAACCAATTGTTCTAGGAGAGACCCAGCGATAAAACGCAAAAGATACTACTTTTTCATCTAGTCCAACAGTTTTTAACACTAATCTTTTTTATTGATTTTTTATTTTTTTGTCACTAGATGTAAGCAGCAATCTTAATGCAAAGATGAATTGACTATCTAACCTTGTCTCATTGTTGTGCTAACTACAGGTTATACTTTTATTTCTACATATTGTCCAACAAGCTTAATTTTCCAAATCTTTTGGGACCGAATCCTGGATCTTTCTTGGGCTGGAAATTCCTCATGGTTAAATAAGTATGAACAAACCTGTAGCAATACTTTTTTCCCCTGTTGAGACAGTCGAAGGTTCACATATAAGAGCTGAGGAGGTGAGCGCTTCCTTACTGTTACTTTTCCTGAAAGGATATCAGAAATCTATAAACAAATGCTTTGATACGTTATGACTATTCTGATGGCCAGCACTGCGCAGGCGCCATGTTGCCATCACCTCTTGGTCAGACTCAGTTTAATGAAGACTAAGCAAGACTGGTTACCCAAGCAGAGAATGGCCAAGCATGAGCCAACGACAATCCCTTGACATGGAAAAAGGTGAATGGTCTTGCACCTCAGCTGCTCTACATTAACCATGCTGCACCATCTTGTACACATTTGGCGATAGGATACTGCTGTTCTGTGAATGTGATTCCCTTCTGTGTGTGTTGATTTACTGCTGCATGAGGCATCTTCATCCTAAACTGGGCAAACCACAAGAGCACAGCTTCGTGCTTCTGCACAATGAGCTGACAATAAAGATCAACGGGACCATGTGCAGATAGTGTGCACGTCGAACAAGAGTAAATAGTGGCAACGATGTTCCGGTGATGTGGGACAGCCAAACAAACAAACTTTTTTTATTCTTATTTTTATTTTACTTCCATCAGTCTGTGCTCAAAAGCTTTTGATTTGTGGATAAACTGTTTGTCTTGAAGGGATTTTATTGACTCGTCAACTCAGATCTAAGTCATCTTTACAATGCTGAAGGATTTGCTTCCACAACATGGTGCTGCACCGTAGAAAATCCATTTTAAGACCACATTGAGCATCTCTGGCCAAGCCTTTGACAGGAACTGGTGGCTCCTGCTCGCTTTTTATTACTTAAGCATCATTGTGTTACTTCTGAGAAAGGGAGCACGTGTTTTTTAAATTTTTGTTTTTACTTATCTCCACACAGGAACTGACTTTGGTACCGCATTCTGTATGATGTGGCATAGCACGGACACATTTTGTAACGGTTCACCAAGTAATTCCGTGTTTTTGTTTTTAAACTATTTAAGATAATGATGGTCCACTTTTTATATGGCTAGATTGTACAGTTCAAATTTAACTTATGTGATACTGTTACTTTCTTTTCTGTGAAATCACGTGATGTTTCACATCGTATGCTATGCACACAGGCCAATCGGTAGGTGCCTGATATGGGGAAAGTGAGTGATTACATGCACTTGTCCCGGAGCCCAACCACATTGGTTTGATTAAAAATGTGTTTAAAAGTTAATCCATGATAGAGGATGCTCAGAAGCATTTCCATCGGCCACCTCTTAATTCCCAACTGTGCAGTTTTGTATCACCTACCCATACTGTGGAAACTCATAGTAATGCTTGTTCTCGTTCTACAAGACCATTATTTAAAAAAAAAAAAACAATAATAACTTCGCAACAACAACATAATTCCTTATACTCCAGTAAATACACATGGTTGCTATATCTTCCCTCTAATGTTCAAAGGTTCCTTTCAGTGGAGTCATTCTGTGGAAGAATTCTGTATGATGCTAGTGTTGACATAGTTATTGGAACAACAGAGTTAGTACAAATATTGCATTTTATTTTCAGAAATGAATGGTCCCGATTTCAGATTCATATATGAAGACGTGATCCATTTTGCAAAATGACCATACCATGTTTTGCTGGTTTGATGCCCCCAAAATTGAGCACTTCTTATAAAAAACAGGAAACTTCTAGATATAAAAATTGCTGTGCGGTTCTAATGCTTTTCTTTTTTTTTTTTTTTTTACACTGCAGACCATTTTTATAATTGTCATGGGTTCATCAACTGTGATGATCCTAATATCATAGCTGTGCACAGTGGTGCAGGGTTGAAACAAGCTTATGGTGTTGCATAAATTTGTCAAAGTTCATATCTTGCTGCAGTATAAAAACAGGCTTTCCATGACAGACATAACCGCCATTACCGCCCTGCAGGATTTACCGTCCTGTGGTTCTCACATGTGTATTTGCACTGAATGTCTTAGAAGGTGTTGAGGCCACTGCTGATAGATCTGACTGTATTTTTTGTGCTGAGAGCATTCTGTACGTTTTTCCAATGGAATTAGTTAAAATGGTGGTATCGTTTAAGAAGTTAAAACGTTTTGTAATACGAAATGTAAATAAAAAAGTGATCAGTACTGCTCTATTAAGACTTTCTCTACAGACTTACTGTTTCTCAGCGTACTGAAGCGAACTGTATTTTAGCCTACAAAATGTATAGATTTTTTTATGTGACAAATAAAACATTTTTGTATGGAAACGTTGTTCAAGATTGATTCCTTGGTGGTTGTTATTCTTCAATGTGCTGCTGCGTATTTTTTCCATCCACCCATGCTGAGCATGCCTGTGAGTGACTATAAATGGAAAAAACTCAGGAAGTTTCTGCTTCGCAGAAGTATTGGTTACTAGGCTGTGGATAATGAGTGACCTCCCTGAATCTTACTGCTGTGCAGGCATAGAAAATAATACAAGCAACACATGAACCTCTCCACTGTCGGAATTTGAAGGATACCATTCCTACTCCGAATACTCTAGTTCCCTTTAAACCACTTTGAAATTGTCTTGTAGTATTTCCTTGTACGGCATCACATTTTAAAGTAGATGAAAATGTATTGTCGAGAAAAAAATCAGATCCTAAGACAGCTACCTGTGTTCCATGAAAGGCTGCCAAACAACGTCATGCAAAAGGGAGAGCCTTTGTTTTAAAGGGGAATAACTTTTAGGCAAGTGATTACAAATTGAATTTTCCTAACATAGTCTGGTTTCTGGAAAGAGAGAGACATGGGAGCTAGACCAGAACAGATCAGTGGTGGCCCTTGGAGCAAATGCTGCCAGTGAAAACCTTTCCTCCTGATGATGACAATGTAAATCCTTTCCACACTAAGCAGAACTCAGATTGTTATTTAGTCTGAAGATGCATAGTGTAGTTGGGTTCCTGTAGTTGCCCAAACCGACTCCAGAGCAAAACAGCCATCCATTGCTGTGTGCTACACACTAAACATGCACATTCTGAGATGATCCATCTGCAACTGTAAAGCATCTTCAGTGAGGTCTTCTTTAGCTGACAGACATGTTTGTACTTTTGGTCATTATAATTTATTGGGTTCTACATTACAAACAAGGCATACTGGAGTGCGCATAAACAACTAGGTCATTGGATGAAGCACTGATGATGATTATGAAGTCCCTGTTTATCTACTGACCTGTTGCCCCAGTGTTGTCGTGTCCTGCCCTACCCAACTCCATCAGTTGTAGTACCCGACCTAGCTCTCAGCACCGTACCTCTAAGTCACACTCTGCTGTCCCTCCCAATTCCATTAGCATGCTCAGCTTATCCTAACTTTCACCATATTCTACCCGCAAAACTGCATTGTCTGTCCTGCCATAGACACCTTGGACATGCCCTGCTCCAACATCTGGTTTCTACCATGGTTGCTTCTGCCACATCAGTCTTCTAACTCTTGTCCCCGTGGCAGAGTCTCATGTGCGGTCCAGGTTCTCTAGACTCACTCAAGGGGGATTTATCAGCTTGAAACTCAGAGCTAAACAATCAAAATGCAGATTTTGAAATTGTATGTCCCCCAATGTCCTGTGTATCTGGTGCCGCACAAGTGGAGGACTGGCACGGTGAAGGAAATCAAAAATCCCATCTCAGGGGTTTGCACTAACACCTGATCCTTTAAAGCAGCATGAAAAAGTTGGCACAGAATCTGTAATCAAGAGAAACATATTTATTAAATTACAACAAGTGAGGCCATGTCACACAGAAGCCGCAGCACTCTGTATGAGATGGTCTGAGGACTGAAGGCCACAGTATCTCTTATATACCCTCACAGGGGCTAAAAAAGGGCAGTACAAGTGCACATAAGAAGAGTTACACACATAGATGGTCATACAGAAAATGCACAGTCGACAAGTAGGAGGAGCTAACAGTGTTGCCAATGCTAGCAAGCACATCCTGACAGTTACAGAATATTAGCAGCTGCAAGCACAACTGAGCATGTGCAAAGTAGGAGGAAGAGGCTAAATATACCGAGCAGAGAACAGCAAGATAGGACTGAGTACATGGTGAGCACATGGCCATCTAAAATGGCTGCCAAATACAAAATGGATTCCATAGAAAGACAAGATAGTCTCTAAATACAGGATGTCTTCTGCTAATGCTTAATCTAATCGCTGCTAAATTACGACAGACGACCCTTTCAGCATTAGCTGAAGACATTCCCATGATCCAGTAAGAACATAGAAAATATTTGTACATTCATTTTCACAATTTATCAATATCCTAATTTATTCCTAGGGGAGCATTTTCCAGTCTAAACATTTCACTAAGGGTATCAGCAGAAATCCAAGAAAAACGGGCATTGGATCATAATAAACATACAGACAGTAGGAGAAAGCAATGGCCACTATTATAAACAGAATTATCATTTTTCTTGGCCTAAGCTAAAGCAAATCCTAAAATCATCTAGTAGACATTTTCAGGGCTCCTATGCATTTCAGTGACTATTCATTTTAAATTTCAGAACAGCTAACAGCTCATATCTAATAAAAACATTTTCCAATTGACTGTTACATTTTCCTTTTATGAGGGCTAGAACATCAAGCATATCTGGGACCAGGAGGACCACACAGGGCCATAGGAATTAGGACCAAGAGCTGCAAAGGACTGCTCTTCAAAAATGGGACAACTAAAGGGATACATTATTGACAAAAAAGAGGAAGTCCTTGGGGAAATTGAAGCCGTTGTACAACCAACCAGAGGGGGAGTCTTCTCCCTGTGTCCGTTTGAGCCTCACAGGCAGGCTCTTGTTGTTTCCACGGTGGAGCTGCACAACTCGCAACTCAAGAATCACAGTCCAGTTTCAAGGAAAAAACGTCTCTTCTTTCAGGATAGGGCAGTCACCCAACAGGCAAATGCTCTTAGCGATCCTGTCCAGTGTCTCAAACAGTGCACCACTTCTCTTCACTTCAATCTAACAGGCACCAGAGACACAGCACTTGAACCCTAATCTCAAGTCCTTCCCTATCTCCTATATTGCTCTGCTGGCGCACTGCTCATTCGTTGGGGCTACACATTTGCATCCAGTGTACCCAGGTATCTCTTGACCAACAAACAAAGGTGCAAACTTGTATTCACTTTAGGACCAGAAATCAGAGGCCTGATTCTAGGATCTCTGAAGCAACCCTTGTTTCAGAAGGGGTCACCTCAAGCAAAACCTCCTTGCCATTCTGGTCGGTCTGTGACTCTCAGCTGGGCATGATCCACGATTTCTCCTTTCTGATTTGTGACCCCGTCTTTCGCTCAAAACAGTGGCAGGGGTACACACTTAATCACAGGGCTTCCGCCTTCACTGAGGTCCTAGTTGCCAGCAATGCTTGTGCTGGTTACCTTCACTTTGATTTCAAGCTGCACTGGTGCTGACGCTGACTCCCCAGGCTGAATCTGATGTCCGGGCCCCTCTGGTAGTGGTTTGTACAGCAGCAAATATCTATTGGTGGACAGAACAAATTGTCTTTAGACAAGGCACAGAAACAGTCTATCAACAGAGTGTTAGAAAATACTTCCTAGTCTTGGGATGCCCCATATATTAGCAAGGCACCCAAGAACCACTTCCATCTATCTATGTGAGAGTAAAGAAAAACACAGGCTGGACATATTGGCAAGTATACAAAAAACAATTCATTGCAGGGGATTTGCAAGCAGGTGGCCTGCAATCTTCAAAGGAGTGGCCATACACCATGGGACTTCAGAGACAAAAGGTAGTAGGCAAAACAGCACCTCTAGCCTCTTCAATTGGGTTTCCATGTGAGAGCATACCCTCATCCATCTAAAGGTAGACAACTACATAATGGATGTCTTCACACATAGTGGCATTGTCTAAGGGGGTAAGCACACTTTCCTCAATTATTAAGTGCAGGTGTTCCTAAATTCCTTATCTAGAACACCTCAAAAAGAGAAATCACATAATACAGATTATCAGGGACATGTAGACTAATTGTACGTCAGGTGGACTATACAATACAAAAGCTAATAGCAATGTAGAAACAACAGACAAGAACTAGAGTCCTGGTATTTCTATGATTAGGACACATCTGATCCCACCAAAAATTAAAGCAGCAGGGAAAAGAACTAAAAACCAAATTAGAATAGGCATTTGAATTTGTCATACTAAATACACGTGAAAGTATCTCCTATTGAGGTGGACAACTGATCTTACTATAATCTATCACTACCCTAACAGTCAGACTAGAAAACATCAGAGTAGGCCTAAAGAAATTTTGAAAACCAGTTTGGTCATACAAAAGGGAATTACACATATTATAGAGGAACCTGATACATCACTGTAGTCTGGAAATGTAAACCTCTAAATGGTGAAAGAAAAACGAAAAAGAAAATAGGACTAGAACACAGCTAAAATCCCCAAAAACTAGGCACAATGTGACATCAATCAGGGGAGAAGCAGCAAAAGAAAAATCTATAGGAAGGACAAAAAAATGACTTGGGTGACAATCAAGTTTGTGACATAATGCCAAGAGCATGGGTGATACAAAAAAGTCAAAAATAGTACACATATTATAACTCTACCGCTGGCCACTACACCATCTACGGTAATCTCAGCTAGTGATCCCATTCCTTCCTTTCTCGGGGAAAATGAAACCTGGTTTCCTTTTAAGACAGAACATCATTTAACTAATACTATATAGAAATTAGGTCACCTTGCATAAGAGTCACAGATCTATAATTGCTTCCTTAGGTCCAATCAAGGAAATATAAATGTGAGGCTGCCTTTTCCTTAAGGGAAAAGAGCAGTAACGTGAGTAAAGGTGACACACTTTGCTGTATATATTATAACCACATAGGCATGCACTTGGTGAAGTGCTGTCTGTTCTTGCTCACAATATAACAATATCATATATCATAATTTAGTATCAGCAAGTTTTACCACTTAACAAGTTTTAACCAATGTTGCTCAAAGGATATACATCGTCATGTCATCCCTTCACAACACAGCAAAACTTACAAAAGCACCAACATGGATCACAAACATACATAATATAGGACATGTCATGCCAAGCCATCAGATATACTTTGCTGTATACCTAAGCACAGAAAAAACACAATAGCATGCAACACCATTTCATGCACTTTCTGCACAATAAACACTCCAATAACATAAAAAAAAAACATTCGGGCCCATTTTAATTTTGTCAGACTTATACCTAAATAACACCTTCTTTTAATCCATCCTCACCCCTTTGACAGCAGATCAAGCAGTCAGGGAAGATCAGCTGTCAAATATAACTTACTGTGTCGCGTCAGACACACAGGAAAAGCAGGGAAAATTCATGGAAGAAATGCAAAAAACATGAAAATGCACAGATAATTCATTTCAAAGAAGTCATAAAAACACATCTTTGTTTCATCATACAGCCAATACTTCACATAACACGCAAAATCTCAAGTGGAACCACCCAGCTTTTGTAAATGTACAAAATATCTTAAGCAATAACTCTTTCACAGCCTCTGCGTGTCCCTTACACCAACCCCCCAGTTTAGGCCCTGCTGTTTATAAAAAGCCGTGTCAGGAATGCACTCTTCAAATGTCGACGTGAATGGCTCCTTTGCGTGACGCTTTTCCAAGCAATCATTTCACCATTTGTTGTCACATACTCCTAAGCCCCCACCACACTGACCTAAAGGTCAAAATCTGGCTGGAGCACCAAGCTTTCTTGTAACCTCCCTGGGAAACTGACAAAGACAATAAGTCTCTGCAAGTCTGTGCAATAATCAACCCTATTTAAAAAAAGACATTTTAAATATATTACTTCTTTTAGAGAACTACAATTTATTTATTCTCAGAGCCTGTGAATAATTTATGGAACATAACACACCATACCAGCTTCAGAATAAATGTGTGTCACTGTGCCATGCAATGTTACACATTTTATCAACCTTAAATGAATGAATGGCTCAGTAGGCCCGCTGAAGTCAAAACTTTCAACCCTGATATTAAACATAAGCCTCTGCGCTGGGCACATTGACTCACTAAGCTATGAAAAAGCAAACGTGCGCATTTGTATTATACTTGAATGTATGCATTCACTGAAGCCTAAGGCATTATAAAACTAGTTTAAATGGCAAGAAAGCCTTTTAAAATGGTCTATTTAACTCAATATCGTTTTTGCAATTTGAGGTACTTAAAAATAAATAACCTATACTTGTGTTACATATTAATCATCCTCAGATTGTTCTTTACAGATTGCAGAAATCAGACTTAGACATATCTCATATAGATCTTTAAAAAAAATGACTTCTTACGCCTGCGCCAAGTGAAGGTCCCATACATAAATGTCCTCATTATGCAGTACTGCACAACTTAAATTAAATTATAATGCTAGGAGGTCACAGTATGAGTATTAAGCTTTATGAATATCAAAAAACGATTTTAAAAAGCCCTTATTTTTTTCAAAAAGAATTTTTTTATGTCATAATTAAAAATTACTCTCCATATTTCGTTTTTGTAATAATCCTATATTTAAAACCAAGCTGCATCCCTATCATAAATCTGCCCCTTGCTTATGTTTTTAGAGCAACTATTCACAAGCCTAAGTACATAAGCTCAATTTTAAATATACGACAACTTCACGCCACTTTTGTTTGAAAAGGACAATGATTTTAGCAACAGAGCCAGACATGTGCTGACGAGAAAAATGCTAAAAGAGAAGGAAAACCGAAATTGAAATGTCTGTCTGTGATACAAATAATTAACCTTATTTTTGTAAACCTTGCTTCCAAAATAACACTCTGAAATGCAAAGTTGCACGTTTAACTAAGGAAGAAGTCCTGGCTAAATAAACGAGGCCTGCGAAAATAACAGCTGTGCCCTTGACGGCAGGCCCTACCCAGTGTTAAATTTCCTGGAGGCAGCCTTACTAAAAACAGACATTCCAAGCTTTGAAATGCGTGTTTAAGAATACATATTTTAAGTTCAGAAAAACTCACTCCAGCTAAACTGTTTTGTCCGTTAACATCTAATGCGATGTATAGGAGTAAACATGTTATGAGAGTGTCGTCTACAAAAACACACAATTTCATTTTTCTGCTATAGGCCTTTAATATTCCTAGTGAATAAGAATTTTTAGTTTCATCCCTTAAACATTTAACAGTTGTACATATGCGCTATTCCTTACCCTATAACTTTAAAGAGCAACATATAGTTATGTTAGCACATCACATAGGTCACTCCTGAATTTCTATCGAATTTTTATCCAATATTAATTAATCTAACAGTATGTTGAACAGACTGAAAACATCAAAAATAACCACAAAAATACATTTGAGCTCAGTACAGACATAAACAGAAAAGGGGTAAAACACAAAAGACACACAATACAGCGCGCTTTAGCCATGTTTCGTAAATAGCGACAACGCAATGTACAAGCAAAAGTTACATGAATGGGGAAAAACCCACAAACCAGCTAGACATTTAAACACACCTTTTAAACCATGGGTCAACACTAAAGCCAGAAACAAAACAGACTGCATCCAAACCACCTGTGTAAATTCCAGTTGTAAGTCATATTTACAAGGAGAAACCCTATTCTCAACAGTATTCTAAAAACTGAAGTGAAATACTCTCAATTCACTAATTCAGGCTGGCAGAACACCAAAAACCGCTCTGCATATCTTCATTCATAAAATTGCAGAGAACAAAGGATCCTCATGTGTATTATGGGCATATTTAAATTCCCTGGGGAAAAATTTCACCAAGGAAGAAATATGTTTTCATACCTAAAACCTATTTTAAGTTTTCCCTCTAGGGGAAGCCGGCTAATTCAATTCATATCTCACTATGGTACCTCTCATAAAACTACACATTTTACATGTGAGTTTGGAACAGGCATGCAAACAAACATAATGCAAAATATGCATTATCATAATCTAAAATGGCACTTAATCATTGCGCCGCTCATAACCATATATGGAGAAACATCTCCACATTACCTGCCTACATGTGTTGCAACGCATATATCACATAATCCATATCATAAATATGATCGATCATCCATACATATCCATATCCATATCCATAAGCCACAGCAAGCGTATCCTAAAACTGCCTTGCGAGTCACTGGCTACCATAAGCTCACAGTAATTACCATACAATGGTTCTTACCAAGCACGAGCGTCCAGATTCTATCTGCCAAGTTTTGAATGACCTAACAGTCTTTTCTTTTAAAATATTCACGCCAGAAATGTTCTCAGTCAGGGGTGCCATCATGTGGAGGATCAAAAATCAGTAAGATCAGAAGTAGACTGGGCTACAGAGACTAAGAACCCCCAGAAGTGGTACCTCCTTTAGTAGAATCCTGCCTTGTCTTCCTCAGTAAACTTCTGTCTCGTGACCGCTCCTTCAGATAGTCACCGCTCTGATGAGCCCCAAGTTGGCGCGCCAAATGAAGGAAATCAAAAATCCCATCTCGGGGGTTTGCACTAACACCTGATCCTTTAAAGCAGCATGAAAAAGTTGGCCCAGAATCTGTAATCAAGAGAAACATATTTATTAAATTACAACAAGTGAGGCCATGTCACACAGAAGCCGCAGCACTCTGTATGAGATGGTCTGAGGACTGAAGGCCACAGTATCTCTTATATACCCTCACAGGGGCTAAAAAAGGGCAGTACAAGTGCACATAAGAAGAGTTACACACATAGATGGTCATACAGAAAATGCACAGTCGACAAGTAGGAGGAGCTAACAGTGTTGCCAATGCTAGCAAGCACATCCTGACAGTTACAGAATATTAGCAGCTGCAAGCACAACTGAGCATGTGCAAAGTAGGAGGAAGAGGCTAAATATACCGAGCAGAGAACAGCAAGATAGGACTGAGTACATGGTGAGCACATGGCCATCTAAAATGGCTGCCAAATACAAAATGGATTCCATAGAAAGACAAGATAGTCTCTAAATACAGGATGTCTTCTGCTAATGCTTAATCTAATCGCTGCTAAATTACGACAACGGAAGTGGTTTGAGGTAATGGCCTGCTTCTATTTAACGGTGCTGTTAAGTAGTCAACCCCTTCCCTCAAAATACCAGACTGGGCAGTTCGTTTCCAATATTCTGGTTGCTGTACATGTGTGAAAGTTCAGCCAAGTGACCACACCTTGCTAATTCTATGTTTTAATCTGCTCTAAATGTTGTGCTTCTTGCCAAGCAATACGTTCTTGTAATAACTGTTGGTACATAATGTAGTAGTAGGGATTTCCAGGTATATGGGTTGTCCAAGATGGTGTGTATATTAAAACAGTGGGTTCAAGAAGTAGATCACTTCTATGGTACCGATAATGATGAATTTCTGATGGATGCTTTTAACTGCAGACTCCTTACCTTGTGCAAGACTGGATCCGGAATACTCAAAAAGAAGTGCTCCTGCACTCTGGTCGCACCTTGCTACTCCACATTGATGTTGTTCTGCTTGGTATTGATAAACGAAGCCCCGCCTATGCTCACAGATGTCAGCTTCAGCCACAGGTCCAGAGCGCTTCCCCTTTCTCCTCTCTGTGAAGTGATTTGCTCCAAATTGTCATGCTAAGCCTGCTGGACACATACTTTTATATCCCCATACTGCAGGCCTACAGACACTACCTACAGTTCAAGGTGGGCCATAAGCACTGTTACTTTTCCGTGTGCATATTTCAGCCTCACCAGCTGCTTGGGTGTTCACAAAGGTAATGGCAGTGGTTGCAGTCCATCTTCGGAGGTTACGTAACTAGTCTCCCTCCTAGCTTGACAACTGGCTGTTGATTTCAGGATTGCCACAGTTAGTTGTGTACCACCCCCAGACAACGGCAAGCCTCCCGCTGGGATTCTCAGTCAAACTAAGTCACACCTGACTCCTTTGCAGAGGCTCTCCTTCATCGAAGCCATCCTGAATACGCTGCACTTTCGATTCTTTTATCCACACCAATGCCAACTTGACCCTGTCACTTTAAGCAATTGTGAGGCAGCGTTTCTTAAGCTTGCCCTTCATCCTAGGGCCACTCTTACTGGACTCCTGGCCCTGCGAACGCCTGGTCGATACAGCTTTCTGACTATATAGCCTCGGTTCTTACAACTTCCAGCAATTTCTTGGTTGTTGGAGACTTTAATGTTCAATTGTAGGATCCTAAGAACAGCATAAGCAGCAATTTAATTGCCGACTTTTAGTCCATGAACATCACTTCACATAATTGGGGCCCTACACACAGTGGTGGCCATTATCTTGACCCCATTTTTTCCAATATCTCTCACTTACACTGCTCTCCTGCTCTACCTGTCATGTGGTCCGATCATTACCTAATTAAATTCATGTTTACTGCCACTGAAGCACTGCCTTACTGTAGAGCTCCATCGATGACTAGCAAAAGAGACTGGAAAAAGCTGGACATTGCCTTTCATAACAAAGTTCTTGCCACTCACTTACCTACCAGCTTATTCAACTCAGTTGGTATAGAAACAGCTGCCAGTACTGTCAATTCCTGGCTTCTTGAAGCCATTGATATTTGCCTTCCTTCTTCTCATAAGAAGGTGACAACTCATAAAACACCTGCACCTTGGTACAACGATGCACTAAAAGCGTATAAATCTCGTTGTAAAAAACTTGAACGTACTTGGAGAAGGGATTATTCCCCATCGGCAGGTCTCATATATAAAAACGAGTTGAAGCACTACCATAAAGCTTGTGCCCTGACTAGGGCCAAGTATGTCTCTAGACTTATTTACTGCTTCAGTTATGGTTTTAAAGTACTTTTTAGTGTGGTTAAAAATCTTGCCGGCTCTCAGACCACAGCCAAACTCCCACCCCTATCTAGTAGTAAATGTGATGAACTTGCCCAGTTTTTCTTCACGAAAATAGATAAAATTGACCAAGATATTTCTGCCCAAAGAGGTAGCAACACCCCTGTTATATTGCCCATCAATTCCTGGGACTCTAGCTATCCTCCTATTTCCTCTCCTGCCTCACTTTTGTCTTGGCCTGATCTTCACCCTACAACTCTTCTTGACATTTTGTATAGGATGAAATCGGGCTCTCCGATTGATCCTTTGCCCATTCCAATGTTGCGCTTATTGGATACCCCTCAGCTTTCTATGATTTGCACTACACTTAATCAGTCACTTAACACTGCCATTGTCCCTGCTTGCTGGAAGCATGCAATGGTCACCCCATTGCTGAAAAAGCCTACTGCTGACCCCAAGATCCTTTCCAACTTCCGCCCTATTTCTTTGCTGCCAGCCTTCTCCAAAGTCTTAGAGAAGCACATCCACCAACATTTGTCTCAGTTTGTGGCGGCAAATAACTTATTGCAGTCCTCCCAGTCCGTTTTCCGTCCTCGTTTTTCCACCGAAACCACACTCCTTGGCGTCACAGAAAACCTTTGTTTCTTGTTGGATCGAGGTGATACAGTTGCACTGATATTGCTCGATCTCAGTGCAGCTTTTGACACTGTTTCCCACAACATACTCCTCAGATCCCTTGCTGCCATAGGTATCGGTGGCACAGCCCTGGACTGGTTGGCATAGTTTTTGACGGACCGGACTTTCCAAATTTTTTCTCACTCCTCCTCCTCCAAAACTTATTCTTCTCCCTATGGTGTGCCACAGGGCTCGATTTTGAGCCCCCTCCTTTTTAATCTCTATGTTACTCCAATGGCTCATATCGCGATACGCTCTGGGCTGACTTTATACACTTACGCCGACGACTCTCAAATCGTTTTTTCTCTATCCCTATCTGACCAAGCCTCGACCTCTCCCCTGCAAATTGGTCTTAGTGAGATATCCGATTGGATGAATCTCAACTTGCTCAAACTAAACGGTGGGAAGACTGAGGTCCTGGTCCTTGGGAAAAATCCTGATCTCTGGAGCTCTAGGCATTGGCCAGTTGGAATGGGCTCACTTCCATCTCCTTCAGAGCATGTGCGCAACCTGGGTGTGATCATAGATAATGGTCTAACAATGAAATGTCAGGCCAACAAAGTAGCAGCCACCTGTTTCACCATCCTGCGCTGGCTGAGAAAAATCTTTTGGATGCTGCCGTCCGACACCCAGAGGTCCGTAGTGAACGCCTTGGTGACCTCCCGGTTGGACTATGGCAACATACTCTACCTGGAGGCAACCAAGGCAGTCACGCGTCGTCTCCAACTGGCTCAAAATGCCGCCGCCCGTCTTCTCTGTGGCTGCCGGAAAACTGACCACATCACAGAACGCCTCCGTGAGCTTCATTGGCTCAGAGTTGAGAGTCGCGTAAAGTTTAAGGCTTTGAGCTACATGCATAGGATCAAGACCGGCAATGCTCCCCCCTATTTGCAGTCCCTTGTCAAAATCTACACTCCTTCTCGCTCTCTCCGTTCTTCCAAACAAAATGTATTTTGCGTACCTAAGCACAGACTATCTAGAATTGGTGGCAGCTCCTTTTCGTGCTTAGGGCCTAAACTCTGGAACTCTCTCCCCCTTGACATTATCGTTGAGAACTGTCATGCTCGCTTCCGCAGAGCCGTCAAAACCCGGCTCTTTAATCAATAATCTCTGTTCTGCTAGTGCTTTGTTGTTCTTTGCCTTTTAGCGCCAGGAAACCCTTCTGGGTAGCTGTCGCGCTTTATAAACTCAATAAATAAATAAATGGGTCCAGGACATTTGGGCCATGATCCAGATGTTCCAGCCTCTGTTGTGGTTCTCAGTAAGGATGGCTTTGAGACTTTTGGACAACCAGCATCCTGCTCAGCGACCGTGCCAGATATCACATAAGAGCTTGGCAGTGTGAACTGAAGTTTCAGTGGGCTCAACACCAAGGGAACCTATCAGATTCCCTTCAGGTGTTGTAGGGGACTGCAAAGGATATGCATTGGTGTCTGCTCACTTGCAAATGGACCCCCTTCCCAACTCAGAGTTGACAGTGGTGAAGGGTGGATCTCTTCTGCGTTGGGTAAGTTGCCTGGGAAAGGTGGAGATCAGTGGAAGACCTTACTCCACATCAGTTTGCTGGAGTTGTGGGGATTGGCTTGGTGCGGAGGGCCTTTCTCGCTTCCATCAAGGGACGGCTGGGGCTACACTATTGCCATGTGGTATTGCAACAAGCTGGGTGGGACAGAGTCCTGTGTCCTGAGCCAAGAGGCCCATTGCTTCTGTAGCTGGCTAAATCTTCAGAGGATTTTCCTGGATTTACATCACCTGATGAGATCTTCAAACACCAGAGGGGATTAACTCAATGCCTAGCCGATCACAAATGGCAGTTACACCCAGAGGTGGCACATGTCATCTTCTGACAATTGAGGGGGAACAATTGCTTGATCGCTTTGTCACAGCTGGGATTGTGCATTATCGGGACCTTTGCACACTGTAGTTCCCAAGAATGCATTCTCTCTAAGGCTCATTGCGCCTAGAGTGGCACAAGAGAGTCCTGTATGCCTTCCCGTTGCTGCCCAGAGTTTTGATGCAGATCGGGAAAAACTGGGCCCAAGTCATCCTATTGGCACCTGAATTGCCAGGAAGTGTGGAACCCAGAACTTCTCGGCTTGAGCATTCATCCTGTAGTAAGCCTGTCATTTTGGAGGATCTTCTGTCAAAGCTGCAGAGTAAGGTATAGTAGGCGAGCCTGCAATACCTGCATCTCCAAGCCTAATACTGAGCGGCAAAGGTCGATCCCCTTTGATCTTCCATCTTCCTCCTGAGGTTGTTGCAGTCATTTTGGCATCCAGGCACCCTTCAACGAAATCTTTGTATGCAGGGTCCTGGAACAAATTTGTGGTTTGCTGTGGTAGCCTCCACCAGTTGGAACCTGTGGCAGACAAATATGTTGTATCTGTTTTTGGACCAGCAAGGTCTTACTCTGGGCACAGTTAAGGGTTACCTTTTGGCCTGTTAAGCCTTTTTTCTGTTTACAGGACTAGCCATCCTTATTCAAATCTGTAGTGATTTATTTACGAAATTGTTTACAGCATATGTTTCCACCAACATTTGTTTGGATGCCACATTGGGACTTAAATTTGTTCTCACTTTTTTATGTATACACCTTTTGAATCCATGCACAGTTGTCTATTGCATGGAGGCTTTCTGGTTCTGGTAACATCCAAATGCTGAGTGAGTGAACTTCAGACACTTTTGATCTAGCGTGCCTATACAGCCTCTTTTCTGGGCAACCTGGTGTTAACGACTTAAGCTGCATTCTTCCCGAAGGTGATGACTCCTTTTCATGTTGGACAATCCATCACCCTTTACGCCTTCTTTGCTCCACCTGATGCTTTGAAAGAGAGACTCCATTGTTTGGACCTCAAGGGAGTACTCCGGTTTTACACCACGGAACATCAGGTGAACGATCAGCTCTTTGTTGGATTCTCTGGAACGAGGACCTGCAAGGGGTGCAGAAATGAACCATATCTCATTGGATAGTCCGCTGTATTAAACTCTGCTATTCATTGGCTGAGAAGCCACATCTAGATAGTCTAAGCAGAAATCCCTCCACCAGAACTAAGGCTGCTACTAGTGCATCAGCACACGGACTGCCTGTCGTGCATATCAGTCAGGCTGGTACATGGGCACCAGTTCCTATGTTCACTAAGCAATACTACTTCGACAGCCATGTCCCTCACAGTAGGCATGTTTCCTGCTCTGTCCTGGAACATTCTTTAGTCTTAGCCATTCCACACACCCATGACCTTGGGAGGTACTGCTTTGGTATCTATTCTCAAGGTGGTTATTCTGTGGTTTTAAGTATCCATCAGAAGAACAAGTTATTTACCTACTGTAACTCTCTTTCTGGTGGATACACTATCTAACTGCAGATTCCTCATCTCCTCTTCCCTATCCACCTCCCCATACTGTGGTATGGTCTTTCCCATTAAAAAAATCCCAATTTAGGATTCTGTAGACTGGTTTGTTCAGTTCGATGGGCTCCGAGTCTGAGGGCACAGGTGAGTTTGTGAATGAAACTAATAAATATGTGAATAGTTTAGAGCATCCACCAGAAAAAAGTGTTACCAAAGGAAAGTAACTTGCTCTTTTTGTGCATTTCCAGAAACATTAAGAAGTTGTGACCCATATTATGATCAAATACACGTAACTGAAATTTAATCCCAGCAGTTCTCTTTGATTACCTAATGACCCCAGTTTGAGACATTGTATTGCAGGAGGATGGCTCAGTATATGGTGTCCACCTATGGTGGGGCACCATGCACTGAGTCAAGGCAACCCTTAGTAATAACGTTTAGTTCCCGGAAAAGCAAAGCTTTCAAGGCATAGCTGTGTAGAGCAGTTAAGGCTTATTCACGAGGGTGCAAAGCGGGTGCATTTACCACTATAGTCCGTCAGCAGGCTTTCACACAAGAAAAAACACCAGGCGAGTATAAAAATACTTTGTATTTATTAAACACACACTAGACACTAACTTGGTATAATCTCCTAATCGGAGATATCAAATGCACACAAGAAAAACTTCAGTAGCATAGAAAAACACATAGGACCCTACTGGGCGGACCAAATAGTATACTAAAATAGTGGAATGTAAAAAGGTTACTAAAATGGGAATTGCACCCAAAGATGGAGGACTCCAGGGGAAGCACGGAGCCACCAAATGTTAGTACCCAGGGACCACAAGGCGCCCAGGTGCGGAGTAGTTACACCGGGTCAAACATCCATAGTATAACACAAGGTAAGTCACAGTTGGATTTTTACTGTTCTAGGACTCTTTCCAAAGGACACAGACGGAACCACTTGGATCAAGGAAGGGTAGAGAGCCACTTCACCCGTGGATACCCAGGAAACCAGCATACCTACACTAGGGAGCTAGGGTGCATAGGGATGAAGTGGTGTCGCGAATGCCCGTAGACGCCAATGGAGGATCGTGGAAAAACAGCAGCTACAGAGTCTCATGGACCAGACTGGTGGAACCAGGACGTGGGATCCAGACGAGAAGAACCTGAAAGCAGAGGGGACAGAGTCCAAACTAACCAAAGGTGACCAGGAGCACAATACCAGCCCTCGTCGTAGGTTCTTGCTATAGGACAGTGAGGTTGAAGCAGCAGTTGTGGAGCCCGGACGATGATACAGGAGCCATCCACGAGCCTTCCCATGCCGGTTGACGAGTACAGGAAGGTCAGTGGCCTGAAGGACCACCAGCAAGCCTTGGCAAACACAAACACCGGTCTGCGGGAGAAGATGCTGTGTTGCAGACGAGGAAGGTCTGTGGGACTGAGCCTGCAAGGGTAAGTCGGGCCTGGCCCTCTGCACGCATTAGAGCCAGTAGGAATCAATTGAGCCCCCTTGAAGACCCTCTGGCAGTAGGCCCAGGGAGTCGCAGAGAAGCCTCAACAGCACACAGGAGGTGAAGACCCACGATGCAGGCGGCACGTCGTTCTTGGAGCTGGCAATGCTTGAGGCTGGGGCTTCTTGAAGATCTTTTGTGGAGAGAGCCAACAAGCCTTGGCAGTGGCAAACCGACTTTGTGCACAGGGAGGCGGTTCACGTCGGCTGGAGAGGGATTACAGTCGCTCAAGTTGCATTGAAGACTGGTCAGGCCTCTAGAGAAGCAACAAACCACCACTTGTGATGCAGAGCCAGGCAATGTCCATGGGACAACATGATCAGCAAACCGGTCATAGACGTAGAGGTATCTGCGGATGCAGGGAAGGGATTCCTTCACTCCAAGGGAGAATCCTTCTTGTTTGGATGCAGGCTTGGTGACTGGAGGACGCACGAACACGGAGTTGCTGAACTTGAAGCACAGGAACAATGCTGCAACAGGACTTTTCCCACAAGAGCAGTCTTGTTGTAGGTCCTGGCTTGACGAACAGCAGACTTCCAGTGTCCACTATCAGAAGAGTCTTGGAACAGTCTTCAGACGGCAGGCAGTCAGGTCTTGGAGTTGCTGGGACAAATCTCAAGGGAGCCCTTAAGTAACCCTAAAAAGGGGACGGACCTCTTCTCTCGTGACCCATCTATCAGATGGGGTCAGGGATGCTACTCAGCTGTCTTAGCTAGTCAGATGCTCCCAGGAGCCAGGATTCAACATGGCAGAATCCATTGGCCACCTGGAGGAGTTCGGGGCACCTCATTAGGGAGGAGGTGGACACTTCCCTATCCTTTGTGTAGTTTTGCGCCTGAGCGGGACCCAAGGGCTCCTGAACTGGACAAAACTGGTTAGTGCAAGGATGTACGACCCTTTTTTGCACTTGCAAACGGGAGATCGGCCCGTTTGCCATCGCAAAAAAGGGTAGCTGCATATACAAACGCTATTTTGCGAGTAACTGACTAACAAAATAGCGTTTGCAACTCTCGCTATTAGGAAGGGGCCTAATAGCAAGACTCACTGCTATGTACTATTGTTTTGCAACCGCATTTGTGGCTACAAAACACTCGCAGTTTGCCACTTCCTTCAAGGAGGTGGTAAACCACTCGCAAATGGCAAGGGGTCCCCTTCCCCGTTTGTGAGTGTGAGCGCAAATATTTTTTAAGAACAGGCATTAGTCACAGGGACCACTGCCTGCTCTTAAAAAATGAAACTGAAAAGTTTCATTTTTCGATTTTATAAATGCATCCCGTTTTCCTTTAAGGATAGCAGGCTGCATTTAAAATTAAAATAATGCTTTATTTAAAAAGCAGTCCCAGACATGGTGGTCTGCTGACCCCAGCAGGCCACAATCCCTGGGACTGCTAGCCATTCCCAATGGGGTCGTACATTGCGCCTGCCTCATGAATATTGATGCGGCATGCAATTTTTGACCCCTTTGGGAATTTCTAACAGTGTCTGTGACACTGTTGTACATTGCATTTTGCAAGTTGCAAAAGAACGCAATTTGTGAGTAGCAAAATGTAAGGGTCGTACCTCTGGCCCCAAATGTGCACTTCAATGCAGACTGGTTGCACTCGGAAGCACCACCACCTACCTAATTCTAAAGGAGAGGAAATCCTTTGTTCAGCTTCCCCTGCCCGAGTTAAGCTAATCAGCAGGAGGGGGGGGGTGGGGGGGACACTGTCTAGGGTCAGCAGCACCGCAGACTAGCAGGCAGACCCTATAAGGCTGCGCAGGTAGGTATTGGGGGTCCTCTAAGGAGCCCCCCAGTACATGGTATCATGTAACATACACTGGAATAGGTGTAATAGCATGATTCCAACATGATACCAAATATGACCAGTTTCGGAGCAACCACTATGTTGTTGGACATCTCGACTTCCCAGTGTCCACTACATACCTTCTAATGGCTGCCCCGCACTTACTAAGCCCAGAGAATTAAGTCTGGGGTTTGTAGGGATACCTCTGCTCGTGCAGGGGTACCCACACCCTTAAAACTGTGCATCCTGCCTGTGGACTGAAGGTACTACGTTAGGTGTGACTTATAGGTTAAAAGTACAGTGACCGGGATATAAGGACAACCTTATATCTAAAGTGAAAGGTGCATGCACCATTTCACACAGACTGCAATGGCAGATCTGCAGACACAGTTTGCTTGGGCTACCATGGGTGACCCAATTCGTGCTGCAGCCCAATGGCGACCCCTGGTGAACCAGTGCCCTGGTTACCTCATTACCATATACTAGGGACTTGGTACCCTAGTATGTCAATTGTGAGGTGTACAAAGTACTTATCATAGAATTTAGAGGCGGGAGCACTGCCACTGGGGTCCTGATTAGCAGCATCCCAGTGAACTACAGTCAAAACACACCGACATCAGGCAATAAGTGGGGTATCTGTGCCAGAAAGATCTGAAGAACCGGGTTTTCAAGTACCCAGCGGCGTCAGGGACACGCCCAGAGTCCTCTAGGTTCCCTTGCCTTGGTATACAGAGACACGGAATACTTCTTGGTGGAGTCAGAGATTATATTTATTAGCTGCAGCTAGTAGCAGAAATCCCAGTAATACAGCACGATGTACAACTCAAGAAACTGCTCAATTTTACTAAGGCGAGACATCCCTATTTATACACAAAAAGGTACATTTAAAATGCACACCCCTGCACCAAAATTCAACCAATAGAAAGTACATGACATCACACAGCATCATACAGTAAAGCTCATTTTACAGTGTCCCAACCCACAAGTTAATATTTAGGCATATCTAAAATATTAATCTGAAAAGCCCACACAAACCTTTAATTGAAAGCGTAACCCATGAAATGAAGGAACAATAAAAAAAAGTAGTTTCAGATAATATGCAAGATTAACAAAGACTGGAAAAAGTAAATAACGATCTTGCAGGGAAATTGGCTTGGCAGGGTCAATTCCTAGGTGAAAGGCCAGCTTCTAAAATTAACTCCAGCGCACGAAGAAAATCCCTGGTTAATGTGTACATGTGATTCACAACAGGTCAGATTGCTTGGCTCACAAACTAACTTCTGAAGCCTACATAGAAAGCAACACTAGATGGCAGTCACGACACATAGCAAAAACCCAAGTTTCAGAAGAGAAAGTCTTTAAGAAAAGAAAACATTTAGATGTTGTTTAAGATCAAGGAAACTCAATGGTTAACAAGGTCCTAATCAGTAATTGGAAAACTCAGTCAACCATCAGCTAGTGAAACTTAGTTTTACAAAAGGTCAGTTCCAGGTGAAAAAAAGGTTACTCTCTGCAGTTCATTCAGAGACAGAGAAACCCAAATTAATATATGCACGAAAAGCCACTTGTTCGTTGGGCCCACAGCACTGGCCTACGTAAGGGCAAGATTAAAATGCAGACAGGTTTGAGAATTTCAGAACCACAGACCCTCCTTTTGCCATTACGTAGGCAATAACCTAAACTCATGTCAATCTGAATCTAGGTCTATATCTATTCTCATCAGGTCATCAAGGTGTTGCTGTAACATCATCTTATTATCCTTCACTTCTCTCGGAACTGGTCTTCTCACACAGATCATAGCACAAAGACTACAAATGGTGGGACCACACTGGATGCATAAACAACACGAGAAAAGGATAGCTAACGCCATACCAAGGAACGTCAGAATCTTCCATCCCCATTTGGACAACGACTCCCATAACCATCCCATCAATGACCAGTCTCCTTCGTCCACATGAATAGACTCAGAGATCTTATGTAGTCTAGAGATGGCTTGGTACACTGTCTGGGCATTATCTGGTATGAAAACGCAGCAACTAGATCTAATCAATTTGCATACCCCACCTCTATCTGCAAGTATAATATCTAAAACAAAACGGTTCTGTAATGTCATAAGGCGATCCGCTTGAAGCTCAGCTGTAATATTGCTAAGGGCACCTGCAGTCTCATTTATAGTGGCCTCAACCACTCTCGTAAGCTGACGAATATTCCTACTATTAGCCATAGGACCCCAAAAGGGTAGGAAACCCTTAAAGAAGTCTCCAGCTTCTTGTGCGACAGTATCTTTCGCATCGATTACACCTCTACCATATCTTGTCTTATGGTAGTCGAAAACAGCAGTGTATGTAGGGGGAAGCAAAAATGCCACATAACATGTGCCAGAAAAATCAGATGGCAACCATGTGTATGCTCTATCATGACAAACAAAATACGTGCCTTTAGCTGGCACGAACGGAGGGGATTTCTGGGACGTATAAACGTATGTGTGAACACACACACTCTTACCAAGCTGAGCTCTCGGATTCTGACCATTGCCTTGCAAACAAAGATGACCTCGGTGGGGTACAATCCAAATAGGAGGGGACCTTCGCTGTCTTTCTTTCTCCGTCAAGCTAACTCTATATGTCGTCTTATTCCAACCAACATATGCTCGCACCTCATCTCTAGGGATAGCGTTATACGCATCGATATCTCTAATCATATCAACTATTCCCCGTATCAAGGCATTATTACTTGCATTGTCTTTGACGGAACGTACAGGAGAGGCTTCATTCGCATAGATAAACATTGATTGGAGTGCCCAAACTGACCCGTTAGGCGAAAAAGGCAAAACCAAATATGGCATTCCCTTATCTGTAGTATGTGGCATAAGACCACACACCCAACAATTCGTGGTATTTATGACTAGCTGATGCTGATGCAACATCTGTATAAACGAATTGTTCACAAATTCTGATCTTCGTGTCTGTTCATGTTCAGGTGTAACGTATGAAACTCATGTGAAGAAACAGTAGAAAAAGAAAGAGTAGGTTGAGCAGTTGGTGCAGACGTCAATTGTGTAGGAGAAACAAACCAGAATATAGTAGCTAATAGAATACATAAAAGTATTAAAATAGATAAAGCTATACCACACTTAGAGAACAACATTCTGTAATATCGGTTTTTCATCTCTTGCTTTTTATCGTCATTCCTCAATACAATCTCCATTTTCTAATGTCGCTCACGCAATCTTGATAGAGTACTTCAGCTGTGATTATTAGCAGGTCATAGGGACACTGCAAGTCCTGCAGACCTACTGCCACTACTCAGGTCACAAACTGAACCGTTGGTACTCCTACATGACCCTGCAACTGGCAAATGGTAACCTATCAAAAATTTAACAGAAAACCATAATACAATTTCAGAAAAAGCAAGAGAAAAAGAAAAACTAAATTCAAATACAAAATACTTGAAGAAATTGTCTCTTTTTGGTCTCAGTGTGGGAGAGAAAAAAAAATGTAATGTTCAAAGTCCCTTTATTTATTTCGAGATCGGAGGTTGTAACGTGATTTAGTCTGCACACTTTGGTCGGTAAACAAAAGTTCAGATTCGGTATTGTCCAATCTTAAACGTGGAGGAACAGCTTCTTGTAGCACATTGTCATCCTCGCGTTCTGACCGTGTCCATGTCAAATGAGCATCACTAAAAGGAACAAACCTAGGAGTTTTTTCACATTCAGAATCGGCTATACCTTCCCTCACCCACTTGTCATATGGTAAGGGCAATGGAACCTTTTTTTGTATGGGTGGCATGCACCCAGTTTTTCTTGCCAGCTACTCTAACAGCAGTTCGAGTCACTAACAAAACTAAATGCGGTCCAGTCCACCTCGGCTCCAGATTCTTTGTTCGTTGAAAATTCTTCGTAAGAATGTAGTCGCCGGGTTGAATTGTGTGTCCTGGATCCGCAGTTGCTGTTGGTAGACTGTCATAGACCTGTTGGTGGAGAACACGTAATTTAGCAGTCAAGTCATGTAAGTAATCCACCAACATAGGGTACTCAATACTGCTGTATTCTTTAGGACGAGGCACACCCCAAACATTCGCAGGACGACCAAACACAATTTCATACGGACTAAGTCCCACTCGAGAATGCACAGTCGTCCTTGTTGACAAAAGAGCCAACGGCAAGGCATCCGGCCATGTAAGGCCAGTGCTTGCTTGAACCTTAGCTAATTTCAGCTTCAAGGTACCATTGTAACATTCAACAAGTCCAGCAGACTGGGGGTGATTCGCTGCATGGAACTTCTGATTTATTCCTAATCCAGCACATACTTTCTTCATGATTTGACCCACAAATTCACTCCCATTGTCCGACCATACGATTCTTGGCAAACCATACCTAGGGAAGTACTCTCTCAGCAAAACCTTGGCTGTAGACAAGGCAGTATTATCCTTTAGGGGGTAGGCCTCTATCCACCTGGAAAAGGCACAAACAACCACAAGGACATACTTCAAATTGTTGCATCTCTCCATATGTATATAATCTAGCTGTATCACCTCAAACGGATACGTAGGAGGAGCAAAATGACCAGCTGGAGTTGGAGTTCCCTTACCAGGATTATACTTCAAACAAATCATACAATGTTTCACCACGTTCTCTGCACATTTCGGGATTCCAGCATTCTGCCAAACTGGAGCCAACAACTTGCATATTCCCTTCGAACTTATGTGGGCCATTCCATGAGCCATTGTAACCACTGGGAGCACATACGCATCCGGCAACAGCCATCGCTGGTGTTCTGACAACTCAACCCAACAACCTGTTGAATCCAACATACCCGTAGTTTCTCTCCAAATACTCACTTCTTTCTCAGTCGCTTCAGCCTGAATCATTTTCACACTTTCTATTGTGTCTTCACACATTCCACCAGCCATAACCCAATTAGCTGGGCCTGCAACATACATACGGCTCATCATGTCTTTCGCCGTTTCCTTCGCAACTTCATCCGCAAACGCATTCCCTCGACCAACATCGTCCACAACTTTCTTATGCGCACTACACTTCACAATTGCAATCTGCTTCGGGAGAGTGAGAGATTCCAAAAGTTCATTCACCAACTGCCCATGCTGTATTTTGGTTCCGTGCGAAGTAAGGAACCCACGCTCTCTCCACAAACGCCCAAAACTATGGGCAACTCCAAACGCGTACTGGCTGTCGGTGTAAACATTCACTCGCTTTCCTTCTGACAACACACACGCTCTAGTCAAGGCAAGTAATTCTGCTGCTTGCGCAGAATTCTGTGGTATGCGTGCTGTCTCAACAACTGTATGTAAAGTTGTAATAGCATACGCTGCAGTCGTTTCACCATTCGGAAGCTTAAAACACGAACCATCCACCCATAGGGTACCATCAACATTCGTAAGGGGAGTATCCCTTAGGTCAACTCTAGCTTTCGTTTCTTCCTCTGTACGAAGAAAACAATCATGCTTTTCTTGAGGATCCGTCTCTGTAGAGATCGGTAACAACGTGGCTGGATTCAGCACATTACATCGTTTGATGTGAACATGGCTAGCCAACAGTGTCAGCTCGTAACCTGAAAGACGTGCACTAGTAAGGTGCTGTGTCTTAGTCCTGTTTAATAAGGTATCCACTGCATGTGGGACCATTACAATCAACATATTGTCCAATACCAAACCAGCAGACTGTCGGATAGAAACAGCCGCTGCAGCTGTAGCTCTCAGACAACTCGGCAACGCCTTAGCAACTGGGTCTAACGTAGAGGAGAAATACGCGCATGGACGTTGCTTGTCCCCAAACGTCTGTGTCAACCCTGACAACGCACAACCTTCTCTCTCGTGCACGTACAACGTGAAAGGCTTACTATAGTGTTGAAAATTAGTACGGTTTGGTGAACATTATCTGCGCCATCTTGCCTCTTCCCCTGATGCCACACTTTTGTCGTGCGCACCCGCCATTTTAAGATTCCCTGATCAGAGCGAACCCTTTTGCATGCCGCTGGCCCCTGATATAGCCCTTCGCCCTCACTAAGCCTGCACGCTGACCAACCCCCTGCTTGCACCTGCCTTGAACCATAAACCCCTCTTCGGCGCTGTTCTGCCCCAGGCCCTCATCCTGTTCCCAGCGCGACACCTCCCTTCTTCCCTTTCATGATCCCCGGCCCTTAGCTGCAAACCCCCTTTTCTCCCCGTGTGCCCGTTTGTCTTCCCCGTTCCCAGGCCGACACCCAGCTCTGCCGATACCATTCCTTGCCCCTCCCCGTACAATAGAAAGCTTCCCCCATCAAAGGATCCCCGGGTTGATCAAAGCCCCCACTCCATGAGACCCGATCAAACCCCCCACATTCCGTGAATCGGCGGAATACCCAGCTGCGCGATACTCATCACCTGTTGCGACTAGGGTGGGGACTTCAACTGTAAATGTGTGTGGGAACGGGCCCAAAGGGGAGTTCCGGGAATGTCTTTTCCATACATCAAAGCTTTAACATGAATATGTAATCTGCAATAAAGTCATAAAACAGTGTATAAGAGGCCAGGTCTCAGAAATGTAGGTAGAGCACCTCAGGACGATACCTTCTGCCCGTTTTGTGGTGTTCTCCTCCGGAGAGAATAAAAACCTTGTTTCCTGCCTTCCAGTCTCCAGCGCCTGCCTCTTCATTGATTAAATAACTAGAGGGCCACAGAGGCAATACCGCCGGGCAAATATCGATTGTCCCCGACCCGACTCAGCTTTAACAATTGGCGTCCCAAGCGTGGGGCCCATCAGCGACTCGTGGATCCAGTGGGAGAGGTCCCGACGACAGAGTGAACGACTGCAACGATCGGGAGAGCTCTTGCCCAATAGACCCTCGTCTGGCAGCCGATCATCCGAACTTCACTAGTTCCGAACAGACCTCTCTCGAGTGATCTACGGTCCTGACTGGGAACCATTAGGAGTGCCGTGAGAAATACGAGAAAAAGAGGACGAACGGGCGCTGGATTCGGAAGACAAGAAACTGTCCACATGGTCCGGGTAAGGTCGTGTAATCACGACAAGTTGCGAAATGATTGCTTGATTGTTTGATTGCTTGATTATTTATAAAATACTAGTATTACTCTTTGTTTGACCTATTTGGAGATTCACTGTCTGCACACGGAGAAACAGTAGGCTCCTTCTCTTTTGCAAACGGTGAAGGATAGGTAACGTAACCGTCGCGCCTATCTTTCTCCCCCACTGACTCTATTATTTCTTAACGGTTTTTGGGAGACTCCCCACTCCCTCACTGATTAACTGGGTTCTTTAACCCCGAACTACTGGTCACAGATTGTCTTCTGGAGATTCTCTGTCTGCAAACCGGAAACAACAGCTTCCTCTTTGCGGTTAGTGAAAGGGTAGAGGACGCAGACTTTTGCGCCCTACTTACTCTCCCCATTGTCCTTTTTCTATCCTATTTATTTATTTATTAATTGCTTGATTGTTCCGCGTTCTTGGTTACTCTTTTTTTATTTTTGTTCATGAGGTATTCACTGCCTGCAAACAACGTAGAATAGGAATATTCTGTCTAGTCTTTGCACCTAGTGATAAGATAGGCACTGCTGACTTATTAGTCCCTCGTTACGAGCCGTCATGTCTGTCTTCTCCCCATTGATTGATAATTGGTTCAGCCCGGACCGTGTATTAGAGGTGGACCATATAGCTCCACTAGAAGGCACCCCTAATAAGGACATGTTCATAAACTATGGATTAGTTACCATAGCCTATAATAAATTGTGGCACAGGTATACCAAAGAAAGTCAAGACAAACAGTGGCCACTGGCAGGATCCTTTGACCTTGATAAAATAGAAACGTTAGAAATAGCCCTTCGAAATAATAAGACAATGCCTATTATGCTCGACAGTCTCGGTATGTGGCGCAGAGAGGCTATGCAACGACAGAGAAAAAACGAGGACAAATCAAGTAGAGAAATATACCGACAGGACAACCCCAGGACACCGCTACCCACAAGTTATCCCCCGACACTACGCAAAAGACGACCAGACTTAGGGCCAGACCAATGCGCTTTTTGTAGATATGTCGGACACTGGAAAGCCCAATGCCCGACTCTACTGAGCGTGAGTAAAGGCAAAGGGCCGACAGGAACGACAGATCGGCAGTATGAGAAAAAGCGCGAGACAAAGAAGAACCCGACTTACATAGACAGACCAGATAGAACCACCACGTTTGATTATGCCCGATGGCACAGATTTCGCCAGGACAATTTCAGCGGCATGCTCAAGTTCTCCTAGGTCGGGCAACGTCAAGACGGGAACCCAGCCTCGCTTTAAAATGCACAGACGGAAAGAGATAATTATGACCAATAACTGTTTTATATTCGTCTTGGGTCTTTGTATGTCGTGCTTGTACTGTCCCCCCCCCCCGTCTGAGTTTGTGTGTATGTAATGTATGAATCTGCGTCATCCCTCTACACATGTTTCCGTGTTACTCAACCTCTGTTAAGCAGAAACTTAGCATAAAAGCAACCTGGAAAGAAAGAAATGGTACAACAAAATCCGTAGACCATTGATGAACTTGAACTTTTAATTTAACACAGCAAACAAGAAATAATAACGGTAAACTGTAGAAAATGAAAGTCAAACAGAACATTCGCCCCCCCCCCCCATTCTGGAACCTTCCAAAGTAGGGCAGGGTTACGGCTACGCCCAACCAGCGGCAACCCATATAAGGCGGGCCCCGCTGCCAACTCTTGGTCAGGAAATCTTAACATATCGGGAAGCCGGAGGAGAGGCAGGGGCCAGCGGAGTCCAGCCGCAACGGCCCTGGGTAGTTGCCGGTAGTCCCGCCACATGCCTCCTCGACCCAGCCGCAACGGGCCTGGATAGACTTAAGTAGTCCCGCCACATGTCCAGAGAAGAGCGAGGCACCTCTTCCTTTTCTCCTCCGCGACAGCCGCAGCAGCTCCGGGCGGCAGATGCCCTGTCCATACCCCTGCAGGAATGCGTCCAGGTCGGGCTGGGAGGGAGAGGCGACGCGGACGAACCTCTCCCACCTCCACCGATAGGAGGTCTCCCAGCCCCCGGCCCAACGCCGAACACCCCCAGTCAGGCGATGGTGCCAATACTTGCACAGCACCGAACACACCATGGTGGCACCCCAGTATTTGCGCAGCACCGAACGTGCAATGGTGGCCATATTTTCGGAACACCGAACCTGCAATGACTGCACCGATACTCGTGCCGCGCCGAATGCGCGCCACAGGTGGCCATACTCCAACAGCACTGAGCACAAGACTTGGGGAACACCGGATGTGGAGAGACCTTCATGCGGGGCGATGAAAAAGAGCAGCATGGAGTGCACCGGGAGAAGGAGACGGCGCGAACGAGTCTACCTTCTGCCCCCCCTCAGGTGGGGGCATCACAGCTGCACCCCAGCCGAACGTCCCGCCTTCACACAACAGAGACCTCTTCCTTTCACTCCGAAGGATCTCTTCCACTCTTGCAAACTCGACGAGAGTGGCCCCTGTAGGGCCTCAAAATGGCGTCTGGGTCCGCTGGAAGGCGGGCCCCGGCCACTAGAGTAACTTTGACCAACAATATAACTCGGACATTTGCCCACTGGGGCACGAGCCCCCATCTCCGACAGCATCTCCGCAGCCTTGAAGATCCTACAAAGGTCCCCGGCGGAACCTTCGGCCTCCGCAGGTTTCCGGTAAGGGACGGCTGCCTTGACCGCCAACGAAACAAACATGACATTGCCACTCCTTCTGTTAGCATGAATTCTAGAACTGCCGAAAAGGACTCTGGTCCAACTGCCAGTAATGGGAAACATTTCCCCCTGATGCTACTTCCGGACTGAGCCGGCCCCGCCCAAAATGGCGCCGGTATCAAGAGGAACTTGCGAACACCTCGTGGTGTTCCTTCGCACTAATATAAACGTGATGTTCTGAGACTTTATATGATCCTTTGTACACTTGGCTAGAAAAGACAAGGAGAGCTCACTCGACGAACAGTGTGAAAGGGTCCCGTTAAAAATGTTGATTTGCAAATGTACGGTATTATATTTTTTTATAGCTGATGTATAACCTCATTTACGACGCACACATACGGTATGCATATAGGAAATCTGATTGCAACTATTATGATTATGCTTCTAAATTATGAACATAAATGCCCCCGAACCCCCAGCCAATTAATAGACGTTTTAGTTTCTTACAAATGAATGAATAAAACTTTCCAATGTATTTATTGCCGCAAGACGACACTCCCACCGTACGCGCTTTAGCCGTTACCATGTCCGACCAAATACGACTGCACCCTCATCATCCACGTACTGAAATGATTCTGAGAAATAAAGGTTTTCGAAACTATGGACGGGTATTGCATGCTTTATTTTAAAAATGTGGGATCGGTGGGAAAGTTCTTTTCTGTGCACCCTACTCTGCTCTCTCTTTAAGGTTGAAAGAAGATGGTTGCCCAGCCCTGGAGGACAGGTCGGATCGACAACACGACACTCTGCCTTCAAAGTACGCGACTGACTCATGAACTCTCGCGTGGAGGAAGACCTTGACTTCCAAGAATGGGTAAAACGAACGGTGTAAATGAGGGAATGTAAAAGGAGGGTGAAATGAAATGATGTAAATGTTATAAAGTACAACGTTCCAAGGTATCAGGGAACGGGGCTGACCCAAGAACCGAAGAACCTTAGAACGCCACAGCGTTGAAGGAGGTTTATGGATCCCGATAGTGAGATACATCCTTTGACTGGATACCTCGCACTAGGCATCTCTGGTTTCCTTTTCACGTTTCCCCGCACACGACCTATATGGACACACTGCCCCCCCCCCCCGACTCCAGAAACCATAACCCCGGGGACTCTGCCCCGAGGAGGGAAGACGAGTAAGAGGTGAGTAAAGGACTCTTGGATACATGTATTTAAATATGCGCGAATGCTGTTCCCTCCCCTCCCCCTTTTTTTTCCCTCCCTCTGCAGGTTACATCAGAGATTACAGCCGAGGTGTGGCGAAGATCTGAAGCCTTGCCATGTCTAATACACGAAGCAGACTAGCGCCGCAAGGTGGTGCCTAAGCACGCCTGCAAGCTACTCACGTATCGAACAAACCCGAAAAATTAGCACGACCCGATAAAAAGTGATCACCCTTAAACCAGACCGGACGAATGAACCCATGTCACGTATGATGCGAAACTATGAGAGAATGTGTGTGTGTGACCGAGGCACTGACCCAACTGGTCGAAGGACCGAGAATGCGAGAAAGTGCGACAAAATGGTACCTCCTTTCTTCTTTCCCTTTCTCAAAGCACGTCCCCTCTACCCTGTCTAATGCTCAAACTGCATGATTACAAGATTCTAACGCAGACCCGTGAATGTCCTTTACTGTGTAATGCACTAAATAGCCTTTCTTGAATACACTGCCACCCTCTCTGATTGCACGTGTACTATTTAGCCTGCCGTTGCACTCTCTCTCTCTCTCTCTCTCTCTCTCTCTCTCTCTCTCTCTCTCTCTCTCTCTCGCTCTCTCTCTCTCTCGCTCTCGCTCTCTCTCTCTCTCTTTCTCTCTCTCTCTATTTTTGCACTCCCACTCTTCCGAGCGATTAGCCCCGAAATTGGCAGACTGCCACCCCTAGCGCACCACCTAATTGGCTTCAAATACCGTCAGTATTTGCACAAAAACTTGTCTTTAATACAATCACCCTGAGACCGTGTCATTACCTCTCCTTTTCCGCTAGAAGTCAATGAGCCGAGGTTGGGCCGTAAGGGAAAGGACAGGTAAGACGACAGAGGTCCCCTAATCTGGCCCGTAATAAGGGAACTACATGTCAACGGCTCCTATGGTATAAAACAAGGACCTCAGAATACGCGACCCTCCCCGTCCCGAATTGTCGCAATACCCAAACAGGAAAAATGATCACCCCTGTTACATCCCCTGTATCAGCCGCTCCAAAATGGAGTTATGAAACTACCCCTCATTCCCGGTTGTGAGGAATGGGTCGATTTACACCCTTACCACAAGTTTCTATGACCCTAGTTGTTTCCCATAAAACCCCTGTCTTTTCTGACTAAGTACTCAGGCCGTAGGAAGCTACGTAGGAACCAGAATGATGTGTTACAAGGTTAAAAGACTAGACCAAAGTGAAGAAATCGTTGAAATGAACCCTGCCGAAAGTGAAAAATGTTTAGTTGAAAAACAGGACGCATTGATAAAAAGAACTGTTTAGCCTATGTTCGTCCCTCAGCAAAATATCTGTTTAGTACCATGTTGATAGCACACAGTACCCTTGGTAAATATAAATCCCTAGAGAACGGCATATCTTTGTCAAGCCCGTCTTATGAAGGTGGGTCCCCATCAGATAAACTGTCGAAACTGTAATAAATAATTATGAAGGAAAGCCATAGTACCTCCAACAGACCCGTCATCGGTCATTTATATGTTAGTTGTGATCCCTAAAATAACGGACGTTTTCATTTCTATCTGAAGCTGGGAGAGAAATAGACTTTTGTGATTACCTTCCTCTGCAAATTCTCTAAAGACTGTCTTTTCAAACTCGTTTAAGGGTACGACTGTCAGGAGAGAGAAGGACCGGATGTGGGAGCACGAGGCCTGACTGCAGACTATGGAACACCTATGACATGGGCCAAGGCGAGACCGCGACAGAACAGAGCTACAGGACGAGGCACTACCTCCAGCAAAGTGAGAAGAAAGGGCTAACCTGATGCCCCCGCTCTATGTTCGAATGTGTGCCAAAAGGTCCCCGCTCTCTAGACTCGGTCATGAGCCCGCCCATCTGAAGTCTCTCGTTCCCCTAGTTTGTTCCTAATTTGGCCTTGCTCCATCCCCCTTTTTCTCCGACCTACCCTATGGACTGTTTTGTACGCTCTTCTTCCATCTGAACTTTCTGACAATCACCCCAAAGGACACAGGGCGAAAAGGACCTTTCCGACCAGAAACGCGAGGAAAGGGTCGTGCCCTGCAACGCAGAACTTAGAATAGAGCTGGACTTGTAACTCCACCGCCGGTGCTCCACAGCGCCAACGAAAGACAACAAAGAACACTGAGAACTCGTTAACTTCAAACATTTGACATCCTCAATCGCCGTTTCCGCTATGCCTCATTTCTCTCCCAGCCGCCATTGTATTGATCATGCTCCAATCCGAATCTGATATATGTGATAACCTACCAGTCCACGTTATGAAATGTACTTGCTGCTCTCGCTACAGAATCGTTTTTGTATTGCATTCCTATGACTTTCCTGCTAAGCAAATTGATCAAAGTTTATCAAATAGGTCCACCTCCCAAAACTAGAAATGTTAAATTGTATTGTTTACAACTCTTTCCATCTAGGGTTCCTACCGTTTTCTTTCTCATGCCCACCACAATAGAACCGAGTAGAAAATGAACCAGCAAGATGTCTTGGATATGTTAAAGGGAGGACTGTTGAAAATTAGTACGGTTTGGTGAACATTATCTGCGCCATCTTGCCTCTTCCCCTGATGCCACACTTTTGTCGTGCGCACCCGCCATTTTAAGATTCCCTGATCAGAGCGAACCCTTTTGCATGCCGCTGGCCCCTGATATAGCCCTTCGCCCTCACTAAGCCTGCACGCTGACCAACCCCCTGCTTGCACCTGCCTTGAACCATAAACCCCTCTTCGGCGCTGTTCTGCCCCAGGCCCTCATCCTGTTCCCAGCGCGACACCTCCCTTCTTCCCTTTCATGATCCCCGGCCCTTAGCTGCAAACCCCCTTTTCTCCCCGTGTGCCCGTTTGTCTTCCCCGTTCCCAGGCCGACACCCAGCTCTGCCGATACCATTCCTTGCCCCTCCCCGTACAATAGAAAGCTTCCCCCATCAAAGGATCCCCGGGTTGATCAAAGCCCCCACTCCATGAGACCCGATCAAACCCCCCACATTCCGTGAATCGGCGGAATACCCAGCTGCGCGATACTCATCACCTGTTGCGACTAGGGTGGGGACTTCAACTGTAAATGTGTGTGGGAACGGGCCCAAAGGGGAGTTCCGGGAATGTCTTTTCCATACATCAAAGCTTTAACATGAATATGTAATCTGCAATAAAGTCATAAAACAGTGTATAAGAGGCCAGGTCTCAGAAATGTAGGTAGAGCACCTCAGGACGATACCTTCTGCCCGTTTTGTGGTGTTCTCCTCCGGAGAGAATAAAAACCTTGTTTCCTGCCTTCCAGTCTCCAGCGCCTGCCTCTTCATTGATTAAATAACTAGAGGGCCACAGAGGCAATACCGCCGGGCAAATATCGATTGTCCCCGACCCGACTCAGCTTTAACAATAGTCTGGAGTACCCAACACAGGAGCCGAACACAATGCATCACGTAGTTCAGAAAAACTTTTCTGACATTCGTCAGACCAAGGAAGAGGATGCGGAGTATCTTTCAGAGTCAATGCTAACAAAGGTTTCGCCAACAGTGAAAAATTGGGGATCCACTGTCTACAATACGATGTAATACCTAAAAAGGCACGCACTTCTCTCTGTGTGGATGGTACATTCATTTGCACAATCGCTTGAATTCGTTCTGGGGTCAATCTCCTTCCCTCCTTCGACAAGAGATGACCTAAGTAGGTCACTTCTTGGCGACAATACTGTAACTTTGAAGGTGACACTTTATGATGAAGGTCAGACAAATACCGCAACAAAGAAAGAGTAGCCTCTTTACAAATCTGTTCATCATCAGCAGTAACCAACAAGTCATCAACGTACTGAATAAGAGTAGGACCAACAGGTAACACAAAACCATCAAGCTGAGTTTTCAACGCCTGACTATAGATGGAGGGACTTTCACAATAACCTTGGGGAGCTCTCTTAAACCGGAAGCTTCGGCCTCCTAATGAGAAGCCAAAAATATCCCTGCTCTCCTCAGCAATAGGAATACTGAAGAAAGCATTCTTCAAATCGATGACAGAAAACCAAGCTGCCGAAGCAGGAATCAAAGTCAACAAAGCAGTGATATCAGGTACCACAGGAAACTGTGGCACGACTATCTTGTTTACCTCTCGAAGGTCAATCACAAACCGGTACACAGGTGGCTGAGAAGCATCAGTACGTTTAAGGATAGGCAAAACAGGACTATTACAAACATTACCTCTCGTTTCCTCAACTACACCCTTCTCAACCAGATCATAAACAATCGCTAAAAGAGCTCTCTCACCATCACTCGAGATCTTGTATTGGGGAATACGAGGTAGCCTAGCATTCGATTTAAGTGTGACAACATAAGGTGGAATTTGCAAAAGACCAACATCATTTGGACCTGTAGCCCAAAGTGTATCAGGAAGCGAACGTAATTCCAGTGGCAAACAATCCTTAGACAAATACATTGGAGAAATCACTTTCCTACCAAGGGTAAGTTGTACTCCTGAAGGAGAACAATGTAATGTTGCATACAATCTTTTCAGCAAGTCCAAACCCAACAGGTTCTCACCACAACCAGTCGTTAAAATAAGTGGAGCTTCCAATTCACAAGGGCCAATCGAAAGGGAAAAAGGACTAGAAACCGGATTACGAACTGGGGCGCCTGAAAATCCTACTGAAACATTGGTCAAGCCAGACAAAGGTGCGCCAGGAAGTTTAGAGTGCATAATAGAACTCTTCATCGCACCAGTATCCAAAAGAAAAGGTTCTACCACACCTGATGTATTCACTTCAACATAAGGTCCACTCTGGTCTACTGGAACTGACACTACTCCCTCACTTTGTCCTTGGCTGTCCTAGTTATCATTATAACCAGAACTCTCACCTTCGACATAGTAATCCTCAACATAATACTGGGCAGACTGACCACTCGGAACATTCTGTCTGTCAAAATAATTTGCAGAATTCTGTAGGGAAGAGGAACGCTCAGTCTGAGGGATCACACCACGTCCCCTGCCCCTAGGAGCTTGCTGAAAACTACCACGACCTCTTTGACCAGATACACCATTCGCACGCTGTAACAAAGCCGGGCAACTGTTCTTGTAATGACCTTCCTCTCTGCAATAAGCACACTGATTAGGGCCAGGAAAGAATCGCTGTACATAAGGCTCGGGCTTCTGTAACAATCTCTGAAATTGTGGAGGTTGCTGAAACTGAGGCTGATTCTGACGAGGCGGATAAGCTTGCTGCAAAAGAACTTTTGTCTTTAACTCTAGTTTTTTTCTCCACTTTATCCTTCTCATCTTTATCCCTATTCTCGTAATATTGTGCAGTAGCCAATATCTGGGCCGAAGAAGAGACAGCCCATGAACTCTCAGAGTCCTTTAACTTATTAGAAAGTTCAGGAAGCAAATTAAAGACAAATTTATCCACAAACAACCTTTGACCACCCTCCGTACTCATATCCTGACCACTATGATCAATAAACGTCTCTTCAAACCTAGTGAAGAAATCAGATACACTCTCGTCTTTCTTCTGCTTACATGCTGCTAACTTATCCCAATTCACTCGTAAAGCGGGCATCATCGTTTTCATCAGATTAATAATTCTACCTGGTCATTCTGAAACTAGAGGTTCAGGTTTAGCACCTCCCTCCTGTCTACCATCTGCAGCAACAATATTCGCCCAGGTATCACCTAATTCAGCAGCATGATTCTCATGACGAATCTTCGCCCACAAGGGTTGAGGGACTACATTACCCATCAACATATCGATGTCAGCTAAATTCATAATACACGCTTCAACTGTCTGGGACAACTCCTTGTAATAACCAGCAGGATTCGTACGAGGGTCAGGTAAGGTCTGCTTAAGAGCCAAGACCTCTGCTCTCTTCCAAGGGACATGTACCCATACTCGCTGAAAATGAGCCGGAGCGGCAACAATACCCTGATTTACATTAGCCTGAACTGCTTCTTTCCATACTGGAGGAACTTCTCTCATAGGGTACTGTTTCACTTTCCTCCTAACAGAGGAATCAGGTTCATACAATGTCTGAGGCAGAAGTCTAGATCTGAAAGCAAGTATTGTCTCTACGGCATCTGTAACATCAGATTCCACTATCATCCCTTTGGCAAAATCTGACTGAACATCGAGCACATCCTGCGGAATCGGACCCAACTCATTATCTTCCCATTCCTGATGCAGAAAAGTACACATTACATCAAAAACATACCGTTGCTTAGGCGGTTCCCCCTGAAAGAAAACATCCATAACTGCTGGCAAATTATACCTCGAAGCATTTAAAATCCACCTACGAGCCAACAAATCCAACACTGTCCGTTCTTCAGAACTAGGAAACTGACTACGACTCTGCTTACGTTCCGAAACAGGGGTCATATTCAGTGACCCAAACAATGGTGACAACAAATTAGAAACAGTCTCTGTCATTCGTTTTCGAACAGAAGGAGAAGAAGCAGACATAAGAACAGGAGAATAAGTATTCTGAGGCAAGGAAGGTGTAGGAACAAGAACAGTAGAAATCGAAGATGCAGAAGCAGAAGGCAAAGGAGTTTGAGGCAAAGCTGATAACAAAACTGGCGACCCTAGAATGGGCTGCGCAGGAGGAGGCAAAACCATCTGTGGAGCAGCGGGTGGCTGAACAACAGCAGGAGGTTGAACAACAAAGGGTGGAACAACCGGGGGTAATTGAGGCGCAGTAGCACCCTGCACATAGGGAGGAGGCAATCTCAGTAAATGAGAGATCAAAGGATCTTTTTCAGGGTCTTCCATCACTTTCGGAGGAGAAGACGGCAAGGCCGGATAACATTTATCTATGGCCATGCAACGCTGTCTATCTAAGACTTCACTCGCACGCTCTTCTCCATCTTCCTTAAACTGTCTAGCAGCTTGTAGTGGATGTATGACGTTAAAACGCATACTTTTACAACGCATACCGTTACAACGGGACTTTTACAACGCAAATACTATTACAACGCATGTATTTACAACGCATTTTTTTACAACGCAGGTACCTTTACAACGCATACCATTACAACGTAAGTATTGGTAAGTATATATATATTTTTTAATTGTATATTATTTAAAATTAATATAATTTAATGTAAATGTATTTAATTTAATTTAATTTCATTTAATTTCATTTAATTAAATTAATTTAAATTTAATTTTATTTTATTTTTACCCTGTATCCCTGTACCCCAAAAACCCAAAACTGACCCTGAACCCAAAAAATACCCCTTTACCCAAAAACTGAAAACTGACCCTAAACCCTAAAAATACCCCTTTACCCAAGAACTCAAAACTGACCCTGAACTCTAAAAATACCCCTTTACCCAAAAACTGAAAACTGACCCTGAACCCTAAAAATACCCCTTTACCCAAAAACCCAAAACTGACCCTGAACCCTAAAAATACCCCTTTACCCAAAAACCCAAAACTGACCCTGAACCCAAAAAATACCCCTTTACCCAAAAACTGAAAACTGACCCTGAACCCTAAAAATACCCCTTTACCCAAAAACTGAAAACTGACCCTGAACCCTAAAAATACCCCTTTACCCAAAAACTGAAAACTGACCCTGAACCCTAAAAATACCCCTTTACCCAAAAACTGAAAACTGACCCTGAACCCTAAAAATACCCCTTTACCCAAAAACCCAAAACTGACCCTGAACCCTAAAAATACCCCTTTACCCAAAAACCCAAAACTGACCCTGAACCCTAAAAATACCCCTTTACCCAAAAACCCAAAACTGACCCTCAACCCTAAAAATACCCCTTTACCCAAAAACCCAAAACTGACCCTGAACCCTAAAAATACCCCTTTTAAAAAAACCTAACATATAACATTTTAAATATAATTATATACTTACCAATACTTACGTTGTAATGGTATGCGTTGTAAAAGTACCTGCGTTGTAAAAACATGCGTTGTAAATAAATGCGTTGTAATGGTATTTGCGTTGTAAAAGTTCCGTTGTAATGGTAGTGCGTTGTAAAAAATGCGTTGTAATGGGTGTATACCCTTGTAGTACTGACATATTTTTATCTTTCCTATCTCTCTTTGCTTGCTTAATTTCTCTCTGTTTGGCTTCCTTACGCCAAAGGCGGAAAGAGTCAAACATTGCCGGCCGGGCTTTCTTCTTAAATAGCTTAATTTCTAGATTGTCTAAAATCTCTGTTTCAAAACTACCATGTGGGGGCCATTGTAAAACACCATCTTTTTTAGTGTAGCGGACCCATACTTCATTATAAGTAATAGGGCCTACTCCATGTTTTGAGTACAATTCATAAGTCGGAGTTCCAACCGGAGGTATCGGACATGAATCCTCCAATCGGGAATCCCTGTTACTACCACAAACAAACCAATTACCAATTTTACCAAAACTAGGCATCTTGCTCACTAGTCTGGTTTCAAACTTCAAAGGGAATCAAAAAAAATGATATACTTTGTAAATATACAAGCCCTTCGGCTTTGGATACTGCAGCAGCCAAATCAAAACCAATCAAATCAAAACCAAGTAACCAGACAAAGTCATGGGAGCGACCCACTTATACTTAACTAAATATCTGTCACGCCACCAGAAGACCGTCTATCGTCTCGCTTTACAGACATCAATCGGAGGGTCCAAGACAAGGCGACAGTCAGGGCAGCAGTCCTTCGCAGCCGTTGGAAAGCGGGAAGCCTCGCAGAAAAGTCCTTTGGTCCACGCCGACATGCAGGGGTCGATGAAGTGGGGGCCCTCCTCCAGAATTTCCTCACGTGGCTCCTCGCAAACTTCGGGCTTGGACCGGTACCACTGAAGTCGAGCCCCACGTTGGGCGCCAACTGAAGAACCGGGTTAACAAGTACCCAGCGGCGTCAGGGACACGCCCAGAGTCCTCTAGGTTCCCTTGCCTTGGTATACAGAGACACGGAATACTTCTTGGTGGTGTCAGAGATTATATTTATTAGCTGCAGCTAGTAGCAGAAATCCCAGTAATACAGCACGATGTACAACTCAAGAAACTGCTCAATTTTACTAAGGCGAGACATCCCTATTTATACACAAAAAAAGGTACATTTAAAATGCACACCCCTGCACCAAAATTCAACCAATAGAAAGTACATGACATCACACAGCATCATACAGTAAAGCTCATTTTACAGTGTCCCAACCCACAAGTTAATATTTAGGCATATCTAAAATATTAATCTGAAAAGCCCACACAAACCTTTAATTGAAAGCGTAACCCATGAAATGAAGGAACAATAAAAAAAGTAGTTTCAGATAATATGCAAGATTAACAAAGACGTAAAGAAACTTTAAAAGTTAACAAATGTCTTGAATAGTGATTGGAAAAAGTAAATAACGATCTTGCAGGGAAATTGGCTTGGCAGGGTCAATTCCTAGGTGAAAGGCCAGCTTCTAAAATTAACTCCAGCGCACGAAGAAAATCCCTGGTTAATGTGTATATGTGATTCACAACAGGTCAGATTGCTTGGCTCACAAACTAACTTCTGAAGCCTACATAGAAAGCAACACTAGATGGCAGTCACGACACATAGCAAAAACCCAAGTTTCAGAAGAGAAAGTCTTTAAGAAAAGAAAACATTTAGATGTTGTTTAAGATCAAGGAAACTTAATGGTTAACAAGGTCCTAATCAGTAATTGGAAAACTCAGTCAACCATCAGCTAGTGAAACTTAGTTTTACAAAAGGTCAGTTCCAGGTGAAAAAAAGGTTACTCTCTGCAGTTCATTCAGAGACAGAGAAACCCAAATTAATATATGCACGAAAACCACTTGTTCGTTGGGCCCACAGCACTGGCCTACGTAAGGGCAAGATTAAAATGCAGACAGGTTTGAGAATTTCAGAACCACAGATCCTACTTTCCTTCATGTATTACCATCATTTTTGTATAGACTAGCAGAGATGGAGCAGGTGAGATAGAGTTTGTAAAACCACATAAATCTAAAAAATGTTGTGAAAATTAAAAACATAACTATATGCGTCCTCTGGTAAAGGTGTGCACTGATCAGAACAGCTATGAGTAAGGAATCAACCAGTTTTGAGCTAGTGATGTTAGGCTTCAGAAATACCGAAACTGCTCACCCTGCACACTCACACACTGCTCACCCTGCACACTCACACACTGCTCACCCTACACACACACACACACTGCTCACCCTACACACTCACACACTGCTCACCCTACACACACTGCTCACCCTACACACTCACACACTGCTCACCCTACACACTCACACACTGCTCACCTTGCACGCTTACACAATGTTCACCCTGCACGCTCACACACTGTTAACCCTGCATACTCACACACTGCTCACCCTGCATGCTCACACACTGCTCACACTACACACTCACACACTGCTTACCCTACGTAATGCGAAAAGACCTAGCACTGCCCTTTGGCCTGTGTTGTAATCGTACAGTAGGTTGTGAGTAGTTGCGCTTGATTGGTTGAGGCGTCCCCTCCTTGCTGCTTCCCTCACAGAGGGCCGGCTGCCTCAATGAAGCTCCCAACACACGTGTTCAGCTGTTCTTTGTTTTAGCTCCTGTGTGTCAGTGCACCATGTAAGCGCACAAGCATACCCTGCTCTCTCTGGAACAGTCACTCTGCACTCAACAGCACTCTGCCCTCAACAACACTATGCCCTCAACAGCACACAGCACTCAACAGCACACAGCACTCTGCCCTCAACAGCACTCTGCCCTCAACAGCACTCAACAGCACTCTGCCCTCAACAGCACTCAACAGCACTCCGCCCTCAACAGCACTCTGCACTCAACAGCTTTCTGCACTCTGCACTCAACAGCACTCTGCACTCAACAGCACACATCACACTGCACTCAACAGCACACAGCACTCTGCCCTCAACAGCACTCTGCCCTCAAAAGCATTCTGCACTCTGCACTCAACAGGACACAGCACTCTGCACTCAACAGCACAATCTCACATTAACTCCTCGAACTGTTCACAGAAGTACAAATCTAAGCAACTGCACCAGATCTTTGATAGGCTTTGCAAATCATTATGCTTAAGCAAGTTTTACAACACTGTCCACCAATAAGCGGTGCAGTGGCCACCTCTCCGCTACTTACACTGACGTCTGTGAATTCAGGTTCATGTCCGCCCCGTCGTCCGTTTCTCATTTATTCTTTGAACGGGAGTCACTACTCGTATGTCTGTATTATTAGCACATCCTGATCGTAAAACAGCCAATCACAAGGCTGAGTGTATTCAAGAAGTGTCACGGAGGGGGCAGTGCTGCTAATGTGTAAAGTGGCCAAGTATTGGAGGTGTGGGGTGCACACCAGCCAATTCTAGTGTGCCGTTCCTAATTCCGAAGTGCTCATTTGCTGTCGAGTCCGCACGTGCCTGTGTCTGGTCAGCCCTCTTAGAGTCGGATACTCGCATGGTACAGCATAACGTGAATCAATCACTCATTGGTTTTAGGTGGAGTTTCCCAAGAAACGACTTAGTTACGGACTAGACGGGGACAGGCTTAAATATTCGCGACGTGTAGGCAAGATGACTACCGTCTGCTATTTCGGAAAGGACGGAAAGATTGGGGAGGTGATGGGCAACAGTACGGCATACAGTCTCAGGTTAATGCGAGTGATGGTTATCTGCACGTGTGTGACAGGCTGGCACTTCGGACGGGACACATGAGCGTTGTGTGGCGGGACTTTGGCGGTTTCGTTTCGTCACTCGGGAATGACAGTGCTCCGACTCGTATAAACCTCGTTAATCACGGATAAAAATATTCTTGTCCAAAAGGCAGTTTATGTAGTGAAGAGAAAAAGCAACGCTTTTAAGCTTGAAGAATAAGCTTCTTCCACCTCATGGCTGGTGCATTTTACCAAGTCCAACTTGACTACATAAAGATAAAAAATAAACTGCTCGTTTCAAAACGTGCCAGGCGAGGTTACAAACAAGAAAGCCGTTAAGGTCTTTCTTGAAATACGCAATCATACAAGCCAACTTCCCTGTTCGGGGAGGGAGGGAGGTTCCCTTTTTAGAGCTGGGCGAGCCGCAGAAGGCTGCAGCCAGATAGCCCAGCATCTGTCTTCAATTACCGCGGGCCTGACAGCCGCGATAATTGCAGAAATATGGCCCTCTGGTGCGCGTGACCGCACGCAATATGCCATAGGCGGAGCTACTCTACCGCTTATGGCCTATTGCGTGCTCTCTTCCAAAAACACACGCACGAGAAGGCCAATTGAAATGCAGCTGGCAAAAAAAAAGACGAAAAAGCACGAGCAGCCAGGAATTTGTTAGGTAGGTTTTCGGAGGCCCTAAGAAAAGGACTCTTGGGCCACGCCCACACTGCTACGCAGTGTGACGTAGGCCCGAGCCCTAAAAAGGAGAGTTAGGCTAGCGGCTCAAATGTATTTTACCAAAACAGAGCTGAAGGAAGCACAATTCTAATTTGTATACCTTTTTATATATCACTGGGTGGTCATTATACTGTACATTGCACAGAGATGTTAACGCTACTGGCCAAAATAACCAACTGTTCTTCATCCAATAATTTAATATAAATAGAATTTGTTAATTCAGATGGGTTTGGATTAGTAGAATCAACGAGACACGTTGGGGTTTACAGTTCGTGCTTAACTGTTTTTTTTATATATAAACTTTATTTTTGAGTATGCAAATAAAACATAAACATTTCCCCCCAATTGTGGCATCATACAGAACCGTGTGCTAAATAACAACCATGGCACTTGATTCAGGAATTCTATCTGATCGAATCAATAAAAATAAAGAAGAAAAGTGGAGGTCTGTACTCAAAATTTATTGTTAACTTTGTCTAAAAATAAGACATACAGGACATACGTAATAATTATCAGTTTACACAATTTCCAATTACTCATAAAAAACATAAAACATCCTTATTATACAAAAAAATGAAAACGAATCACAATTTTAAAATGTTTTACAGCAATTAATTGAAATATTAAAAAGGTGGCATAACAAATGGTTCTCTACGCGCGTTTCGGCGACCAGCGCCTTCTTCTTGAGTAGCCACGTATCACACGTTCTTAGTCAAATTCTGTTTTTATTGGACGATCATGCGAAGGGATTCTAGTTTGATAGTGATGAAAAGGATAAACTGAATTTATATAAATGGACAGCTTCATGTATCTCTGTTGCAAAAAGTGTCTGTTCTTGGCACTCTCACAGATTCTGTCTGAACTTAGACAAGGAATCCTGCCTCGCTTCCCAGTGTGTATGATTAATAGCGTATTTGGTAGCTTCTCCAGTACTTAAAAATTAGTGAGCACGATGCATAAATTGTAGATGGGAAATCTTCCTGATGTGGAAAAATTTCTTTTATTCTGTCCGATACTAAAAGATTACTTCTGGAGTTAATTCGACTGGGAGCAAGGCACACGAATGCTGCACCGCTGATAAAAACCTTTTCATCACTATCAAACTAGAATCCCTTCGCATGATCGTCCAATAAAAACAGAATTTGACTAAGAACGTGTGATACGTGGCTACTCAAGAAGAAGGCGCTGGTCGCCGAAACGCGCGTAGAGAACCATTTGTTATGCCACCTTTTTAATATTTCAATTAATTGCTGTAAAAAAATTTAAAATTGTGATTCGTTTTCATTTTTTTGTATAATAAGGGTGTTTTATGTTTTTTATGAGTAATTGGAAATTGTGTAAACTGATAATTATTACGTATGTCCTGTATGTCATATTTTTAGACAAAGTTAACAATAAATTTTGAGTACAGACCTCCACTTTTCTTCTTTATTTTTATTGATTTGATCAGATAGAATTCCTGAATCAAGTGCCATGGTTGTTATTTAGCACGCTGTTTTTCCCTGACCTAGGACTTGTTGTACCTATTATTTCAGGGGGTCCTTGTTTTCTGCACATAATCATACAGAACCGTTGCATACAGGACGACAACCTCATTAAGGCACATTAGGGACCAATACGCCTCTGATCCTCGGTTAGTTCGTGCTTAACTTAATTCTCATTGAGCAGAAGATATTAGAATTCTGATGAAACATGTATGTGCCAATGACCTGTACAGACATAACCATATGTCTTATTACTGGGATCCGCTGCATCAGAGGAATGGAGAAAGAAGGTAACCTTGTTTCTTGTTGAGAAATACTCTAGGCTCTGACCCCACTTACACACCAATTACATCCCAAAGCAAAACACAAAACCCCCTTCAGGTGGGCACAGGCATGAAGTGCTTAAAACTGTAAGAAGGGGCCATCAATCAAAGCGAGAATGGGACTGGCTAGCAGATGCTTTGTTTCAAGCAAACAGTAGCATCTACCAAATCCACCTATCTACCTTCGATAGGTTATAATGCTCCAGGTTAAATAAATATGTGGTATGCATGTTACCCTGGAATATTGTAGGATTTAAGAAAAAGTATGCAACACAACTGAATCCACCGGGATTTTATACATCATAATATTTGCATCCTAGAGGCATGGTTAATGGATTGTCTACATTTAAAAAGAATGGGACATTCAATTTAAAAGCTAGAAAAAGTGGGAAAAAAAATGCGGTTGACCAAAGGGAGTTATTAATAATAAACAATGGTTCTGCTGCATCTAATTACAACTGTATTTTGCGAGTTGAGGTCGACAATCTACACCTTCATGCGTGGAGATTGAGTGGAATCTCCTGAGTGGTTTTAATTTGCCGCTAGTGGTTGTGATCTTAGCAGCCCTTTTATGACATCTTTCTTCTCTAGCCAACGGGCTAGGTTTGTGGCCTGGTGAGACGTCTGACATATTGACCCACTTCGAGGTACATTATCTCGTTTTCTCCTGTTTTATCTTTGGAGTGGCAAGGCCTTCCCGTAGGCACAGTGAACGATTATCTTTTTACCAATTCGGGTCCTTCTACAGAGGCGAATGGTTCCTTTGTAGTGGTAATTAGCAAGGCTGCAGAGATCCTGGACTTGCAGCTGCCTACTAAGTACACTAAAACCAGCTTACTGACTGATATCTTGCAAACCGGACTGTCTGCTTCCAACCCTTACTTCCATTCATTGATGGATGGTTAGCGGTGGCTTTGTCTAAGCCTTGTTCTGGTCTGGCAGTGAGTCACCCGCCCAGCAAAGGCCTGCTCCTGGAGACCCACCTGTTTTTTTGACACAGACTGTGTGTCCTGGTCATTCAGGCTTCTGCGAGTAACCTTTACACGTTTCCTTGAATAACTCTGGACTTTCCAAGTAGTTGCTGCCTTAGGGGGACATGTGTTCTCTGCTTTGTTGGTTATTCACTCTTTGAATGTGGAGTGCTTTTTGAGCGAATACAGGCATTCCTATGGGGCTATGGCAAGTGCTATTTTGTCCACTCTGCTGCAAAACTTCAGGAATTAATTTGCACAGACCGTGCATGACCGTCTGAATGCAGCCAGGAACGACTTGCCGGGTTACCTAGATGCTGAAGACTGTGTGGCCCATGCTGTGGGCACCAGCTTGGTTATTCCAAGACCCTCCTGAATGAGAACTGGATTTTCTGGGGATGCCCTAGCATAGTTAATAGTTGATGGATCAGGGTTTTCAGTTAAAAGCATTCTGCGCTGGAGTGCTTCAACAACAGGAGGAAGCTGCGTGCTCTCTGGGGCTGAGAGCTTCCATTTGCCTGTTTTGCCACCAGCACAGAAAATTCTGTGCCATTTTAGGAGGCCCTAACATAATGACTGCGGCAGCTCACGCAGCCCTCTCACTGATCCAATAAAGGGAGTGGTGTCAGAAGCCATTATGAGCACGAAGGCCGGCATTCCTCTACTTCCTCATCTGCTGCAGGTGCTGCCAAGCGACTTTACCCTCGTCAAGTCACCTGGTGCCAGAAGGGCATGGCTTTTTGTTTTTGGTGGCCCTACTAGTGCACAATTACATCAGACCAATGGATCCTTCCAGTTGTTCAAGAGGGTTACACTTGGCCTCATTTCCTCCACCCAACCTCCGTTTGCGCCTCTGTGATGGAGAATCGTGCTGCTGCAGAGATTTGGTCTCAGCGACTCAAGGGTGCAACTGAGATTGAAACTGAACCAGTGGGTACAGGCAGATACTCATGTTTCTTTCTGGTCCCTATGAAAGACTGAGTATAACCCTGTCTTATATCTTAGACTGCAGAACACATTCCTTAGGAAGGGAACATTTAAGATGCTCACGTTAGCCCAGGTCCTGTTGGCCCTGGAATCCATTGATTGGATGGTGTCCTTGAATTTGCAGAATGCATACTATGATCTACCAATATGGAAGTCTCACAGGTATTACCTCTGGTTCATGGTCTGGGGTGAGCATTATCAAGTTACAGTCCTGCCAATCAAGTATACCTCCCCCCTCTCAAAGGTGATGTTGGGGGGCATGACCCTTCTTCACAGGTCCGGGATGATGCATATATTCCTCTAATTCGAAGACTAGTTCCAGACCTAGTCTTGGAACCCCTACAATCTACTGTTTTGTTGCTGTAAATTGATACTTGTATAGCGCACTACTCACCCGCAAGGGTCTCAAGGCGCTTGTACGAATACCGCTGTGGAACCCATCCTGGCTTTCCCTGTGAGGTGTCCACTCCTGGGAACCCCCAAGGTGGAGGCCAGGCATCCTTAGCATTGTGGGGGCCGTTGTGGAGATTAAGCAAGCTATTGCCCAGAGTTGCAGAGTGGGACTCCATGATTGGAATAGGCACCGAGTCGAGAATTATCAGGTCCGTGGAATTTTGAGCCCAAGACCTGCGAGGCGGGGAATTGAACTCTGGTCCCGGGCTAGACCTCTGCATCAGGGTCTGCAGCTCTAACCATTGAGCCACACTGTCCACTGTAGGCTTTTCTATCCAGGTACAAAAGTCTAATATTCATCCCATACAGCAGATCCCTTCACAGGATCTGTCATGGACAGTGGTTTGGAGGGCATTTCGGACGCCCGCAACGAGTCCAGGACATTTGAGAGATGAATCTGATGTTTTTAGCATGAGCCTTTGTTCTCTATTGGATGGCTCTGAGGCTTGGTAGACTGGCCTCATGCAACCTGTTAGTGCCTAATGCTTGCAAGCATATGCAAGCTCTGCAGTAGGCCCAATATTGGACGCGCTTTGCAGATCACATTCATATCACATCCATATCTCGGAAATGGCAGCCCGGGAGAAGTCGACCTGACATATGACAATTTTCTCTACCCTCCACTGGAGCTCGCAGTTGTGACATTTGTGTTGTATCTGGGCCAGGGAGTAAATTAAATTCTAAGATCGTCAGAAACCTCTAGTCATACGTGCAACAATTGCACCTTATCATTCTTCTAGAGCTGCAAGCGATTTGCCTTGCCCTCTGCGCCTTTCTGCTTTCCATCAAAAGCATATCAGTCTAGGTCCTGGAGGACACCACGACTGCCATGTGGTGCTGCAACAAACAGGATAGTGGGGGGTCTCAAGCTCTCTATCTACAACGTTGTATCTGTGGCAGTGGTTGGCCCCTCAAAGAATTTCCCTTGTACTCAGTTGCTTGCCAGGAGATTTTAACATAATGGCAAACTAACATAGCCTTCATAAAGATACAATGGGGAAACCCTGTATCCCTCACAACCTGGGTAAGTATAAGTAAAGCTACAGTGGTTCTGTCGGGGAGAAAAACAATTACATTGCAAATGACGATGAATCTTGTTACCTAATTTTATACAACTAGAAGCTCCAGGAATCTTCTACTGAAACCACAACGATTTGCCAAGAAAAAACCTTACAACCGAACCTTCTCTGGAATGGCTTCCAAGATCTGGAATGCTCTCTCCACAGAAACAACACTGAACCATTCCATTGCCTCCTTCAAAAAAGAAGTGAAAGCAATTCTAATGGCTAAACTCATGTGACTTACTTACTTAATAATGTATTTTAATTACTAGTATGTTTTATGGAGCACCTTGTATCTGAATCACCTATACTTGTACTTCGCTAGGCTTATACTTGTTTCTAACATCTGACATGTAAAGCGCTTGCAAGGGTCTTGTTCGCGCTATATAAAACTTTCAAATAAATAAACTCTCTGCTTAACCAATATACCGGAGAGTAAAAGTGGGCTGAATCACAGCGCGCAACAAAATGAATATTGGAACACAAAATACAACAAAAGAAACTCCAAATTGTTTGCAAAAATTATTATTTTCTATTTTTGATTTTTTCAAAATGTTAAAAATACATTTTCAAGGGCTGTCAAGGTGAGGCATAACTGTAAAGTGACAATAGGTGCCCAGTGAATATATACAAGAGTGAAGCTATATACAAATGTGTACAGGTTGAATAATGGTCAGAACAACAACAGCAAAGTCAATATCTCTGGTTGTACCGGGCCGCTCATTAGTGTACACCCAAAGATTTGTTAAGACTGAGCCATATGTTATCATCGACGTTTCGACCATCATAATGCTCTAGTATGGTGTCAGAGCGGGACTTCTTCAGGACAAAAGACAGCCCAGCAAATGGGAAGTATTCCTAGGCGTCCCTCCCTGAGTTCAGGCTGCCAGAAAGATCTTCACTGGTCAGGAAGATTCAGGTGAGTGGAATCTCTGGAATGGGATGAAGTGAATAATTCACCTTGAAATAACAGTAAAGTTGTACCCTATGTCGAGTAGAAATGTATTTATTTATAAAGTTTTATATAGCGCGAACCAGATCCTGAAGGATATCAGAGCGCAAATGATTCAGGAAACCGACAGATAATTCGAAGTGAATCCAGGCATAAATAAAAATAAAGTCTGTGGATGCTTCTCATTCAGCTTAATTTTGCTGATCACAAGTGGTGTTTGCACCTGGAGGTGGCATATGGTGTCTTCTCCCATTAGGGCACATCGATAATATCTTTTCTCTACCACCATGAACATACATTGTCAGGCATTTTGCACCTTAGAATTTCTTATTCAAGTTATATGGGAGACTTATTCTGTCATCGCTGGGACTCTAGATTCCTTTAAGCAGTTCCACTGCTGCTGCCTGTTACGCTGAGTCTGACAAAGGTCAAACTGGACTGTGTGCAGCTCAGCCTAATAGTGCCGAACTGGGCCGGAGAGTTGGTGTTCCGACCTGTTGAAACTGAGCCTGTGCCCTACAATCTGACTTCTTTTTTAGAAGACCATACAGTCCCGTTAGTATGGGTGGGTCCTGCACCTAAACATCCACAATCAACACCACCATGCGTGAAGAGTGAGTGGAACCAGGAGAATGGTTTCGATTTGCCGGCAAAGTTTGTGGATGTGATCTTGGTGGTTCACAGGCCTTATATGAAGTCTATGTTCTCAGGCCGCTGGGCCTGGTGCCAAAACCAACACCCTGACTACCTTCAAGCTACATGATCTGATGTTCACTTGTTTGTTGTACTTTGGCCTGGCGTAGTCTTGCTGATGGCACTTTTTAGGGTCATCTTTTCTGCCCTTTCTGCATTTGCTGTATCAGCTCTTTTGGTTTAATTCACCCCTTGTGATGTGTTTTTTTTAAACCCTTTATGTAAATGTTTCCTCCTTTGCCCTCTGATATGCCACAGTGGGACCTTAATTTGGTTCATACTTTTCTGTTGTGCATGCTTAATGAAACATTACACTCTGAGAATATTTATACTTAAAATAGTATTCCTTATTTCAATCACTTAAGCACAGCGTGTCAGTGAGCTTCAGGCTTACTAAATGTGCATCCAACATACATTCTGTTGTACCATGATGACAAACTAGTGCTTCGGATTCAGGCATTCTTTCTCCCGATGATTGCATTGCCCTTCCATGTGTGACAGGCTACTGTGCTCCCCAAATTTTTTCTCCATCTTATCTCTCTAAGGAGGAGGAAAGATTACACAGTTTGGACCCCAAACAGGCACTTGGTTTCTATATTGAAAGGATTAGGAAGTACCATCAGGATGGCCAACTATTCGTTTGGTTCACTGGTGCAAAGAAAGGAAAGTAGACCTTGTATTGATGGATTGATCTCTGCATCAAGGTGTGCATTGATTTGTACAACATAAAGTGCTGTGAGGGCTTATTCCACCAGAGCAAAGGCCGCTATTACGGCCTTTGGAATAGTTGTTCCTGTAATTGACGTGCCAAGCAGCAAAAGAACAAGTTAATGCCTTTGGTAAGGCTCTTTCTAGGGTATACTCCCTCTAACCTTAGATTCCGCATGTCCATTCCCAAACCCATTCTGTGGAGCGGACTTGTCAGAATAATAGGGATAATCTTCCTTCTTCCTTTGTCTTTCTTCACCTCTTTCTTTTTCTCTTATTTCTTCCTTCTTTTCTTTTATCCCCTCTCTAATCTTTTTTTAAAAAAATTTAATTCAAAATGCTAAGTTATTATGGTACACTTTTATCTATTTCTTCTTCCTTTGTCTTTCTTCCCTTCACCTCTTTCTTTTTCTCTCTTATTTCTTCCTCCTTTTCTTTTCTTTTATCCCCTCTCTAATCTTTTTTTTAAAAATTAAAGTCAAAATGCTAAGTTATTATGGTACACTTTTATTTATTTCTTCTTCCCTTGTCTTTCTGCCCTTCGCCTCTTCCTTTTTCTCTTCTTTCTTTCTTCCTTCTTTTCTTTTCTTTTATCCCCTCTAATCTTTTTAAACAAATTAAAGTAAAAATGCTAACTTATTATGGTACACTTTTATCTATTTCTGCTCTTAACATTGGTATTCTTGATAAGGTATGATATATCAAGTTTTCATCCTTTGTTTCTCATGTATCTTTTTTTATCCTCTGCATCTGTGTTTTATGACTATTATTATAATTCGGTACCCTGCTCTTTTGCTTTTTTCAATAAAGCTTTCTTAACAAAAAGAAAAAAGAATAATAGGGTTCCAAGCTATGTTCCCTCTAAAGTGCGTGCCTGGTCGTCTGCGCAGCTCCTATTCAAGTACCGCACATTCCAATTCATTGAGCGCGCATACACATCTACTAAGCTTGTTGAAAATCATCGTGTCATCGTCCTTATCCAGTTTCCCGTTTGAAGTGTTGGTGAGACTAGCCTTTCCCTCCCTCCTGTGCCGAGAGCAGGGGAAAGCAAAGGGCATGATTAATAGTCCTTCAGACTGATGTCTCTGTCATCATCCACTGCAGACAAGACCTTTGAATGTAAACAATGTTTTTCACCTTCTATACTGAGAATCAAAATGCTGACTGAGGCGCGCGGGTTTAAACGTATACATTGTTTTTGGGAGATATAGGTGCCAGATAGGAACGTGGGTAAAGGAATGAAAGAAAGAAAAGTTTGTTTTCCAACCAGTTAATTTTCCTTAATTTGTTTTGAGAACTAGTGCGTTCTTCATGCATTTCTGGGTCTAATTTTACTTCAATTTCATCAGCAAAGGGGTGGAGGTTAGGTTTGCTCCCTTTCCCAGAGAAAACAATATAGTCGCCTGTTCACGTTTTAAGATTCTGCAAAGGCCCAGACACGATTCCTAAGTATAACCTTAAATGAAATGATCTATACATTTTTAACATGGCCTTTCCGTCTTTCTTTCCTTTAATGTTTAGTTAGCGATCACTAGAACAGCTGTATAACACATTTTACACTATTTCCTTCTTTTTTTGATAAGCAAATTTTATTTATTTTGAAAATAGAGAAAGAACAACAAATCAGCCAGATCATGGAAATCATAGATAGAAATACATTCATTGCATCATTATACCCCAGAAATACATTCATTGCATCATTATACCCCACAATCAAGATCCTTTTAAAAACCCTAGCAAAAATTGGAGTCGTGTCAATCAGGTCCCTCGAGCACCCCCAACCACTTCCCCCACACTCTACGGAATTTCGTAGCACGCCCCTTCGCTGTGTACATAGCTCTCTCCTGGGTTGCACACCAGTCCACCCCTCTTCGACAATTCTCCAGGGCAGGAGGATGAGGGTTTAACCAGGCCGCCGCAATGTCCCATTTGGCCACCATCATAGCTGTGTTGTAAAACAACTTGTCAGACCTAGACCCATCCAACCCATCGGTGATTACCAACAAGGAGTGTTGCAGGTCATGGGGAACCTCCCAGTGTAACACCTCCGTTAACTCTCCCTCAATGGACCCCCAGTACTGCCCCCAGCGGGGGCACAACCAAACCATGTGGAGGAAGTCGGCTGGGACATGTTGGCATCGGGCGCAGGCCGCATCTGGGCGCAACCCCGCTTGGTGCAGGCTCAAGGGGATGAGATACGCTGCATGTAGGTAGTATAACTGAATCAGCTTGAGTTTGGCGGAGACAGTGACTATTCTGGGGGCCATAAGGGCGTCTCGCCAGTCCACATCGTCAAGAGGACCTACCCATTCTACCCATTGATCCCTCAACTTGCCCAGCGATGTGGGGGTGTTCTAGACTAGAGTACGGTAAATTCGTGAGACCCCCCCTGCCCAAGTCACCCATCAGCGTCTGAGCCTCAGAGGGGCTGTATTCAGGGAGCCTCATACCACCTGTAATGTGTGTGAGGAGGGCATGTCTCAACTGTAGATATTTGTAGTGTTGGGAGGGGTGTGAAAAGAGTAACAGGTTTGGAGCTCCTGGCAGCATCTGGCCTTTTCCCCACACGTCCCCTAATTGGGAGATACCAATAAGGTCCCACTAATTAAAACCTTGCAGCCCACTGACTTCGCGAAGCCAGGCCCCCTGCCACAGGGGGGTGCACTGGGTCAACCTACCCTTCCACCCCGTGTGCCGGAGCGATGCCCGCCGTGCCAAGAGCACTGAGCACATCACCTCAGGGAGTCGGGTCGGAATGGGATCCCCGTATAGCATGGCTTGGACGCCCGTTATCCCCATTTTGCTCAGCTCAAGCCTGTAGGCCGGGTCCGACCAACCCCCATTGAACCAATCGTGTATCACTGGTAGGCGTACCGCTAGGAAATACAGATATAGGTGTTTCATTCCCATGCCCCCATCGTAAGAAGGAATCCGAGAGACAGACAAAGTCACCCGGGTCCTACCACCACTCCAGAGGAACTTCGTGACGAGACTGTCCAGCTCTCTGAACCAGACCTTGGAGTAACAGAAGGGGGTCTTCTAGAGGATGTAGAGGAACCTGGGGAGGATCATCATTTTAAACAAGGTGACCCTCCTCAGGGTGTTCAAAGGCAGTGCCCTCCATGTACGGAGGTCCTCCTTCGCCCTCTTAACCAGGGGGGCCACTTTGATGGACCAGCCCATCCCAGGAAGAAGGGCGATCCAAATCCCCAGATATTTAAAGGACAGCCTCCGGAGCAGTATGGTGGACTGCCACTCAAAGCAACTTTATTTCCTTCTTACATTTACTGTTTAAAGTATGTACTCATACGGGGATTGTTTTATTTTTTATTATTGTACCGGCAAAGACATTAAAATAACGATCATGCCAATATAAAACCAAACAGATGTTCACCCTAGTGGAAGTCCGTGGAAAATGATGGACAATTAATATTTTGATTGCTGCCTGGAGATAAGAGACTGTTTAATGCGTCAAAAAACGTTCCCTCTCGTATCACTGAGTACACTGTCACTGGTGTTCAGCTGAGAAACAAAGGCATAAGCAGCAGTGTAGAGGTATACACACTCACCAAAGTGTATGTGTTTTAAAATTACTACTAGCAATACAGTAGAGAACACTGTCTTGTTATAAGAGAGCAGTCCCATAAAGGCAAGAAAAAAGCAATGGGAGTTCCATACATTGGAATTTACAGCACTTACAAACACTATCCATATGGTAGGTACCACTATATAAAACATAAGTAATTATTTTAAAGAATGATAAAGGGCAGAGGGAAAAAGGAAGGGAGGAAACGATTAAAAGGAGGCAGGCCAGTCCTACTTTTGTCATATTTCATTGCAGCTAGATAAGTCCTAAGCAGGCCACACCTGTTTTGCTCTTCGTTTCCATAGGATTTACAGGTCTTCTGTTTGTCTTTCTTTGCTTTTCTCTCCCTCTATGGTGTTTTCTAGTCTTTGGTGGTCCTGTCCAGGCCCGTTCTGCTTGTTTCTTCTCATCTTTCAGAGTTTACAATTCCTAACAAGGCCAGTCTCTCGTTATACTTCTTCCCTTCCTAAGGATGGTTGAGCCAACAAATTCACAGTGAGATCCGAGCTAAAGTTATGCCAAGTGTGTGCCTGGACTGTTGAAGCAGAGTCCTAAAATGTTTGGTACCTAAATCATCCAAAAAATATCACATGACTATATGATTGTCTTTAAAAAAAGAGAAAAAAAAGAAACCAGGAAACTCCAGTGCCTAGAGATGATTCTTTATTGATGGCTAAGGGCATCATACAGTCTCCCGCCGCTATTAAATATTAAAGACACATAATTCACAGTGTGTGATATATAATGGGCCGCTTAGTCACCATTTCCAGAATTACTGGTACTCCTACTATGGGTAACTCTGGGAATGGGGAAAATCTGGACCATTTACTGGGCAACTAATAATAAAAGGCTAATATCTTTTCTGGGGTGAGAGCTAAAAAATGTCTGCGACAATAAAGCAAGGCCATTTAAATTGTGCACTCTTATACCATGTGTCAATCTATGTGTTTAAAAGATATCCTCTTTTTATAACTAATTTGGATAAAAGTATTTTAAAATGTCATCATTTTGTACAAAAATACATGGCTGAGGGACATCTCTCCTGTGCCGAACCCCACACTAAGCATAGCCTGAAAGGAATAAGTTGCTGACCCAGTGCCATTATGTAGTTTAGTTTTGCACATGGATGAGAGAAGTGTGCACACATACAGTCTCTTGCTGCACATGGAGAAATACGTTTAGAGAGAACACTGGTTCCAAGTACGGGTTATCATTAATTGTCAGTTGCTCTGAGTCTAAAGATTCAGAAATAAATTATACAAACTGATAGGTGGAAATTTACACTTGCAGGATTGTGGATTCCCTTTTGTAGTAAGTCGTAATACTGCTGAACTAATTTATGTACTACAAAATGCAGCTGGTGAATCGGGCCTCTTCTTTGTATATTGGATTACTCACAGGCATTTCATAAAATAAATATTCTCTGGTCAAAAACAGTGAAGCAAGATATTCCATCTTCTCTTTTAAGAGGTATAAAACAACTTTACACTATGAACGGGGCAGTGGCAAAAAATAGATGACGAGCATATCACAAATAAAGATAAACACGGGGCTAAGAGGGGTGTATATTGGCACCCCTTCCGTTAAATCTTTACAGAGCACAACTGGGTTTATTTTCATGCAGTGACCTGTTATTTCTAAAGAAATCAATGTATTTGTATTTCAAGTAACATGATGGAACTTTAAACATGGTGTTTCGAAAATCAATTGTTTTATAAAGTGTGCCTTCTTGCAGCGCTACTCCGTAAATCATTTCTAAAACCATGTCACCTTTCCCTGAAGTACAAAAATCATACTTCTGTAGTAGGGGATCTCTGATCTCTGTATGAGGGAGAGGTGTGGCGCCGCGGCCAGGGCGACTGACGCTGGAATCTGGGGATCAGGGTTCGATCCCCGGCTCCGGCGGCAGGTTAGCCCAGCACCATGTGACTCTGGGCAATAGCTCGCTTAATCTTCCCGACGGCCCCCCAGCGCCTAGAGACCCTTACGGGTGATTGTGCGCTTTACAAATGTGGATTATTATTATTATTATGTTATAGTCCTAATCTAGTGAATAGTCCCGCCCATGTGCGTGGACCCCAGAGCAATCAAAAATAATCTCTTAAGGTGTCGAAAAATGCAGAACTGCACAGACACTTAAGAGAGAATTAAAGACCGATAATGCAGCCTATATCCACAGGCTACACTGTCCAGTACTTCAACTAGAAATTCCACCAAAAATCCACACACAGCAAAGCCTGTCCGGATTTCCCTTGCTTTAACAGCAAAAACCCTCTGGAATGATAGAGAGGAAGACATGGACAGACAAGCCCCATAGGCTGCCATTATGTGGCTCAGAACAGGATACTGTGCCTTTAAGAGAACTTTCCAGAACTTCACAGTATCCCGGAATGCACTGCAGGTCCCTTTTACTTTCAGTTCTTTTTGAAGGCAGAACACGCCAGACCTGTAGCATTCCTTACATGAACATCTCTCTCCACCGGGGAGGAGGGCGGGCGCTTATGACTATAACAGAGATACCCCTACTACAGAACTGGAGTTACAGGACAGAAACTGCTCCTTCTGTAGTAGGGGATCTCTGTGTATAGTCATAATCTAGTGAATAGAATGGCAAGCCCATCCCCACACCAAAGCGGCGGTGGAGAAAGAGAAAAAACACCACTACTGTGCGAACAGATTTCGCAGTGAAGCCTGCCCAACCTGAGCATCTGCCCTAGCATCCGTGTCCAGACAGTAATGCTTAGCAAAGGTATGGACCGACTTCCAAGTGGCCGCCTTGCAGATCTCTGCAATTGGAACATTACGGAGCAAAGCAGTCGAGGCAGCTTTGACCCTGGTGGAATGAGCCTTAGGCTTACCTCCTAAGGTCTTATTATCCTTTTGGTAACACAATTGTATACAGGACACAATCCACTGAGAGATGGACTGTTTAGAGGTAGCAAGACCCGTCCTGACTGACCCATAATTGATAAACAATTGGTCTGACCTACGGATATCCTTGGTTTTATCCAGAGACAATTTCAACACCCTCCTAACATCCAGGGAATGCAGGGACCTTTCCGCTGGAGAGAAAGGGTTCTGAAAAAAGGTAGGTAAAGTTATGGTCTGGTTCACATGAAAGTCAGATATAACCTTTGGAAGAAATTTAGGGTGAGTACGCATAACAACCTTAGCAGCATGAAATACAGTATAAGGTTCTTGGCAACACAACGCCTGAATTTCACTCACCCTGCGGGCCGATGTAATGGCCACGAGGAACGCCGCCTTCCAGGACAGGTGCTGCAACGAAGCCTTATGAATAGGTTCAAAAGGCTCCTTCATCAATCTGGACAGCACCACATTCAATTCCTATGAAGGCGAAGGAAGCTGGACAGGAGGGAACACTTTCTTCAAGCCTTCCAAAAAATCTTTGATCACAGGGATCTGAAAGAAGGAAGTCTGTGAAGGGCATTTCCTGTAGGCAGTCAGCGCAGCAAGATGAACCTTAATGGAATGGACATTAAGGCCAGACTGCGTCAAATGTAGAAGATACGGAAGGATGACATCTTCCTTACACGTTGTTGGGTCATAGTTCTTGGACTTGCACCAGATGCAAAACCTCTTCCACTTGTAAGCATAGGAAGTCCGAGTGGAAGGTCGCTCAGCCTCCTTCAGTATGTCCATGCAATCTTCAGGTAGATTCAAATGGCCATATTGCACTATCTCAGGAGCCATGCCGCCAAACTCAAAGTCGAGAGGTTGAGGTGCAACATCTGCCCCCCGAACTTCGTGAGAAGGTCCGGCCTGCACGGCAGCCGTATGTGAGGAAGGAGAGACCGGTGAAGCAGGTCCGTGAACCACCACTGCCTGGGCCATTCCGGGGCAATCAGGATCATCCGCGCCCTGGACCGGGACAGCTTGATGAGCACCGTCGGAATCAGGGGAATGGGTGGAAAAGCGTACAGAAAGCTGTTCGACCAGTTGATCCATAACGCATTCCCCAGCGTCCCTGGCTGGTAGTACCTGGAGGTGAAGTCTCGGCATTTGCTGTTTTCGGCGGTGGCAAACAGATCTACGTTTGGAGTCCCCCACCTTGCGAAGACTTCTCCTAGTACTTCGTCGTTTATGACCCACTCGTGGTTTTCCTGAATCAGTCTGCTCAGTGCGTCTGCCTGAACATTCTGCACACCTGGTAGATGGGTAGCCGTTATCGTCAGTCCTCTGGCTAGAAGCCAGTGCCAGATCGCCTGCGCCTCCTGCGACAGGGTGCGCCATCTCGAGCCTCCCTGCTTGTTGAGGTAATACATCGTGGTCGTATTGTCCGTTTGCACAAGCAGAGAGTTGGTCTGGAAGGACGGAAGAAAGGCCTTCAGCGCCAAGTGAACAGCTCTGAGTTCCAGGAAATTGATGTGGTACGTGGACTCCGTCTGGGACCGCGTCCCTTGAATCTGTAAGTCTCTGAAGTGCGCCCCCCAGCCGTGAAGAGACGCATCTGTCACGATAGTCTGCGTGGGAATGTCCTTGTGGAAGGGAACCCCTCTCAGGAGATTCTCCGCCGAACACCACCACTTCAGAGACTGAAGAGCATGCAGAGACAGCCGTATCCTGTCGTCCCAAGATCCTTTCCTCTGATCCCACTGATCCTCCAAGCACTCCTGCAATGGTCTCATGTGCAGCCGTGCGTGTGGCGTGAGAAAGATACAAGAGGCCATCGATCCCAGTAGAGAAGACACCGTCCTCACTGTTGTAGATGGAGTGGTCATAAGAGCCTGAGCCTTCCAAAGGAGTGATAATCGTCGCTTCTCCAAAGGAGACACGCCTGCTGACAGCGTATTGATGGAGGCTCCCAAGTACTGTATGCACTGGACCGGAGTCGGGACCGACTTGGACATGTTAATGTGCAACCCCAGCTTGTTCAAGAGAACGCACGTCTTCTGGAAGTGTGCTTGAGCTTCCGAGAAGGAGGAGGCCTTGATCAACCAATCGTCCAGGTACGGGTAGACAAACACCTTGTTCTTCCTTAGGTGGGCACCTACCACTGCCATGCACTTCGAGAATGTTCTGGGTGCAGACTTCAGTCCGAATGGCAGTACTGTGTACTGATAATGATTGGCGCCGACTTGGAATCGCAGGAACTTCCTGTGTTTGTGTGCAATGGGCACATGGAAGTACGCATCCTGTAGGTCTATAGCACATAGCCAGTCTCCCTGTTGCAGCTGAGGATAAATCTGATGCAACGACAGCATGCGAAACTTCTCCCTGCGAATCCACTTGTTTGCTTGCCGCAAATTCAGAATGGGCCTGAACTCGTTCTTGTCCTTTTTGCGAACCAGGAAGAACCGGAAGTACAGACCTCTTCCTCTTTGAGACAGAGGTACGTCTTCTATCGCCCTTTTCCTTAACAGGATATCGGCCTCCACCTGGTGGAATTGATGGAGGCGGGCTGGTGAACCGAAGACTGTATCCATCGCAAACAATATTCAGCACCCACTTGTCCTGAGTAATTTTTCTCCACTCTGCCAGAAAAAATTGAAGGCTTCCCCCCACCGGAGCGGGTAACGGATGTAGGGGAAGTAACCGCTCAGGGTCGAGACCCAGCCGGGCCTTTGTTCGCTGTAGAGGACTGCTGGCCGCCTCTACCCTTCTGGCGCTTCTGGAAGGGCCTCCGGACCTGCTCCTGTTGTTGCTGCTGCTGTCCCGAAGCCTGCCCTCGCCCTCTGCCCTGAGCCCTGCACCGTCTCTGGAACGGACGGTAGGCCTTCTTTTCTTTGGGCTTCTCCAACCCAACCGCCGTCAGGGTCTCGGCCTCTCTTTCGGCTTTCCTGCTGTTGCCAGATCAGCCTTCCTTATTTAAATGTCCAGTTGTTACGCACTTCTTGAAAGTATTCCAATATTTGTTTCTCACCCTCAAGCGAATCTTTCTCATTGCCATAGCGTCTGCACAATGTGAGTGTGCTTCAAGCTCTGTGTCAATCCACCGTACACCACCTTCTTCCCAGACTAGCTGGTTTTGTGGACACTAGCATTTTTCTTGTCTTAAAGTTTTGATACAGTTCCACATTGGCCACAATATCACCTTGCTGTCATTTTATGCTCTGCCTCTCTCCTCTAAGGAGAAGGAGAGACTCCACTGTTTGGACTCCAAGAGAGCTCTAAGCTTTTTATAATGATTATACCAAAGAACACTGGGTAGACGATGATCTCTTTGTGGGGTCTCTCGTACAAAATAAAAGGCAAGGCTGTGCAAAAGAGAACCATCTTCCGCTGTATTGTGCTCTGCATTAAGATCTGCTACGCACTGGCTAAAAACTCAGCTTCTGGAAAGGTTGCTGTGAGAAGTTGGCCTGGCATATGCTGTCCACTAGTCTAGTGGGCACCTTGCACCAGTCCAAACAACCCTTATTGATGGTAGGTTTAAAGACAACCTATATAGAAAGCTATCCTAGTGGTAGCTGTGGAGAGCAGCCTTTAGGCTAAGTCTTGAAGGAATGTAAAGCAGCATGTTTTACCAGTCTATAATCTCACGAATGACCAAATGAAAGGAAAACCACACCAGGTATATATATCAAATATATGTATTTATTCTAAACACATCGCTCTTGTCTCTTTGAGGCTAGAGGCAAAAGTACATTCAGTAAACTTAAATAGCACACAGTAAATTAGCACAATATACGTTGAGCCCTAGGGGTGTACCAAACCATATATTAAGAAAGTGGTATAAGAACCAAGACTGACATAGATACAAGGCTTAGAGCGTTTAGAACTGCTGGGGTCATCAGGAACCACCCAAGGTAGTGACACAGGGGACCCACGGGAATCACCATTAACACAGCCGCAAATCACCATTAACCTCTATGGGGAAAGTCGCGTTGGAAATGTAAAGATTAAGGACACTTAGAAGAGGATTTGGAGCAAACCCCTTTAGAACTAGGAGGTTGTAGAGTCAAAACCCACGGGAGCACCAGAGTACTTGAGTTACCTCACCCAGGGAAGTGGGGTGCATAGGTGTCTTTTTGCTTCGGATTTCGTCGCAGATTTCAATGGCGAGCTGCTGCAAAGTGCTGCTGGTGACCAAGTGAAAAGTGTTCGGGTGGATCGGAGATGTGAAAAACCTGAAAGCAGAGGGGACGGAGTCTGGGTCACTTGCCAGTGACCAGGAAGGCGATGAGCGGATGCCCACCGATGTCAGGTAATTTCAGGTGAAGAAGGTGAAGCTTGACACTTCAGCCACGAGGACCAGGAGGCGTTGATGACAACCAGGTGCTGGATTCTAGCTGTCCCACAAAGGATGTCGAGTGCTGCGGTGTTGCTTTCTGGATTGGTCCCAACAAGCCTTGGCAACAGCAACCCATGCAGAAAGCAGAGATTGTAGTCGGTGCAGACCAGCAAGGTCTGATGGACTCACCCCTTGGTGGGGTCAGGGCACGTTTGGAGCAACCAGGGAAGCCCAAAGGAAAGAAGTGTTACCTTCGGGGAGACCCACCAGTCGACAGACCAGGGATCGCGAAGGGGCCTCAGGCAGAAATGCTAGAAGCGGGCTCACGGAACACTCGTGGAGTGTAGGCCCACAATCTTCGGTGCAGATGATGCTCGGGGCTTAGACTACAAGTAGCCCAATGCACAACTTCGGAAAAGCTTGGGAAGTGGATGCACTAGCAAATGTGCACAGTGTCCTCATCCTGGGCTCCTCGCCCTCCGCCTGGGACGACTCCTGGTGGCCCCCCGCCCTGGGCACCGCACCCACACCGACAGACCACGCACGCAACCTGGGCTTCATCCTGGACTCCTCCCTCTCCATGACCAGACAAGTCAACGCCGTCTCCTCGTCATGCTTCAACATCCTGCTCATGCTACGGAAGATCTTCCGGTGGATCCCCACCGAGACCAGGAAGACGGTCACCCAGGCCCTCGTCACCAGCCGACTGGACTACGGCAACGCCCTCTACGCCGGAACCACCGCCAAGCTCCAGAAGAGACTCCAGCGGATCCAGAACGCCTCAGCCAGACTCATCCTCGACATCCCCCGACGCAGCCACATCTCCAGACATCTGAGAGACCTGCACTGGCTCCCCGTCAACAAGAGAATCACCTTCCGTCTCCTCACCCACGCACACAAAGCCCTACACGATCAAGGCCCGAGCTACCTCAACAACCGCATCAACTTCTACGCTCCCAAACGCCACCTCCGATCAGCCAGTCACGCCCTCGCCGCCGTCCCCCGCATCCGAAGAACGGCAACAAGAGGAAGGTCCTTCTCCCACCTGGCCGCCAAGACCTGGAACTCCCTCCCTCCCGACCTGCGCCTGACCCAAGACCACCTCTCCTTCAGGAAGAAGCTCAAGACCTGGCTGTTCGAGCAGTAGCAGCACCCCCCCCCCCCCCCAAGCGCCTTGAGACCCTCCGGGTAAGTAGTGCGCTCTATAAATGTCCTTGATTGATTGATTGATTGATTGATTGTCCAGGAGTTCCGGTCCAACGTCACTTGTGAGCGTTGCGGGTCTCAGCTTTGCTGGAATCTTGTGTCGGACTCTGAGAAGTCTGGAAGTCCATGTCCTGAGTCGCAAATACTTCGGAGTCCGGCGGGAGCCTTGGAAATGCAGACCGGCAAGATGATTCTTTGGTGTCTGTTTGAACAGGGGAGTCACTCCTTGACCCCAAGGGCGATTCTTCCCTCTTCTAGTCGTGTAGAATGTCGAAGTTCCAGGATATATGTATCAGAGTTTTGTCCAGGTGTAATCTGAAGTCCTAAGGACAGAGGTCCCATACTTATACTAAGAAAGGAGGTTGGACATACTCTGGGGACCCACCTATGGGAGGGTCTGGGAAGAGGGGTGGTGACACCCATTTCCGTTGTCCAGTTTCGTGCCAGAACAGGGGCTGAGTGCCACTGCAACCGGTTTGAACTGGGATATGCACAAGGACACCAAGTGTGCCCCCAGCACGGTCTGAATAGCATTCTCTGAATGCACCCACCCAGCCCAATACACCAAAGCCTGTCTGGGAGGTGGTTACAACTCCCTGTGACAGGAAACCTATTGTTCAGTACTCCCCTGCTGGAGTTTCGTCCAGCAGCAGGTCAGTCCCTTGTATGTGGCTGCTGCATCCATTTTGTGATGCCAGGGCTCTTTTAAACTATTACCGGTTAGGTCAGTGTGTATATGTCTCTCCCTCTAGAAGGGTGGAATTCTACCCCCGCCACCAGGACTGGTGGGGGGTAGCATTCCAAAGTGTTTGACACCAAAGACAACATGTTTACATGCAGCCATTCCAAAGTTAGCATTTACCGCGAGGTTATAATGCACTTAAGAGTATATGGTCTGGCTGCATCACAGAGCAGCTACAGAGAATAGATTCCGAAAGCTGCAGAGGGGTTCTGCTCATGCATAGGCACGATCTCACACAAAACCAAGCACTCTGCCTTCAGGATTGATAAGGCCTGCAATAGGAGTGACTTATAGGTTTATATGTGTCAGTAATTAAAGGTAGATATAGGTAACCTATATCTTAGTAAGGGGTGCATGCACCACCTTACTCAGGCTGCAGTAGCAGACCTGTGGTGCCATTTTGGAAGGCTTCCGAGTGGTGGCATAATACATGCTTCAGCCCCTGGTAGGCCTCTGGGATACATATGCCCTTAGTACCTAAGGTATCATATACTAGGGACTCACAAGGGTAACCCAGTAACCAATCTGGAGTGTACCTAAAGTACATGTAATCATTTTATAGAGGAAGCAGCTAGGCTGGGGCCCTGATTAGCAGGATCCCAGCCAAACGAAGTCAAAAACCATCAAAACACCAGGAAACAAAAGGGGGCAACCATGCAGTCAGATTCCACCTTCCTACAGTTGCGTGCTCATTCTACTAGATCCAATGCTGCAACCAATGCATTAGCACGTGGAGTCTCTGTCCTGGACATTTGCCAGGCAGCTATGTGGAATACATCCATACCTTCAAGAAACACTATTGTCTGGGCAGTCCGGTTCGCTGAGAGGGGCATATTGCCAGCTTGTTCCGTTAGGACTTTCTGGTTTAGGTTCAGTCACAGACCCACCTCAGAATAGGTATTGCTTTGTATGTATTTAAACGATGAAGAATCTGAGGCTAGAAGTGTTTATGCTTCTATCAGAAGAACAAATTACTTACCTTTGGTAAAGCTCCTTCAGGTATAGACTACCTAGCCGTTGATTCAAAACTGTTTCTCTCATCCTCCCTATCCTGTGATTGGACTTTGTCCATTAATAAGATTCCAAGCCTAGGAATCTTCACACTGGTCACATTCAGTTTGCTATAAGGCTGTGCACCTGGGGACCCAAACAGTCCTGAATACAACTGACGTCAACAGGTGGGAATGGCACCTATAAATGGTCTGCACATAGTGGAACAGCGTTAATGCGGGGCTGGACAGTGGCACCTACTGGTGCACAGATGTACTGCTGAAAAGTTTTCAGATCTAGTCTGACACCTGGGAATAACGAAAAGGTGAGAAATCTGAGGCTAGATAGTCTGTACCAGAAAGGTTGTTACCAAGTAACTTGTTTACCAAGTAGATATACTTTAAAGGTTCATTCTAAACAACCATAAGAGCTTTTCTGACATTTTATTCCTCATTTCTTTTTCATCCATTTTTGTGAGCATTAACCAATAAGTTTGCTTTCTGCAAATAACATTACCTGAAACATACATGCTTTTATTGTATTCGTGCTTACTGATTTATATGTGTTCCTTGAACACTAAAGTTGAATGACGCAATTAATGGTGAGCCAAATGGTGATAAGAAAACTGTCTTATCTGTTTCTAAGACTCTGGATTTGGCCATTCTGGAAATTCAGCTAAAGCATGTTAAAACTTGAGCTGTTCTGCAGCTCCTGCCTTTCATGGTAGACTCTTTCATTATAGTGGCAATTCCAGTTTGGAAGAACAGTATAGCTATCATTGGTGTAGTGGCACTGGGACCCATGAATGTGCGCAACCCTCTGAAACCCAATCAAGGCCAAGCTGACTACTGTGGTGTTCTTCTTAGAATGGAGAATGTGTAATAGGGAATGTCGTGGGAGGATTCTATGAGGGGCATTCTGGAAAGGATGGTTGACGGCCAGCTGGGTCGTTGTTAAGCTGCCTTCCCTCCTGGAATAAATTTACTTCAAATCACGCGATATCTCAACAACCTAACCAAGGAGCAAGGGGCCCATGTTCCTTGATTAAATTAGAGCTGAAGTCATTCTTTCTAACTCCTGGTGGGAGTGCATGGTGGGTGCATCTTGGGCATGAGCCATTTTGAAGTTACCCTGAAAATCCATAGTAATAAAGAACTAGAAAGGACAATTAGGGAACGACATGTTATAACATAGGTGTGCAATAGACCTGTGGCCTTTTGTCTTTTAAAATACTGCTCTGTCTACTTCATGCGGTCCATGGATGACACCAGTAGGAATTATGGCCATACCGCCGGCAGGAGTCTGAAGCACCTCCATTTTTTCACTGATTAGTACTCCTACAACTGTGTTGTGTTGAATGTTTCACTTATTTAAACAGTAACCTAGGGTGGCCACCTGTCCATTATTTACACGGACTGTCCTTGATTTCTGACCAATGTCCGTTGTCCATAAATGTTCTTATTACACACAGTGTTTGTCCTTAATTTTAAAGCTGTTGAACTAAACTGAAAGCGGCTTTGATAGCCAATCGGTGGATTAGATGAGCGGGATCTAGCTGTAAATGATGCTGAATACATTCAGCAGCACTTGCACATTGTCTGCTTTGCTTTCCAAAAAGCAATCTGCGAGGGTGGATTTCTTATTTTCGCTTCAGCTGGGCCCAATACAAAAGCCTAAAAAAGCCTAAAAGGGCCATCAACACTTCTTTTGTTGGCATCCCATCCTGGCTGAGAGCTTTCTGGAGCCTAAGACCTAGATTCCAGTGCCATGGAGGGAAACAAAGGTACTCAGCTTGTCATCACCCATACAAGACACTCTTATTTGGAGGTATGTTTTTTACTTTGTTCAACCCCTGTAGATAAGAGACGTGCATGCCCTGTAAGAATGTCAGATGTGTGTCTGTGTGGGAATTACACAAATTAAATAGCACTTATGGATGTATTATTTAATTTATCTAATAGCCCTACTCATCTCAGTGTAGAGTGTCATATCACTTTACATTACACACGTTATACAGAGAATGAATCATACAAGTATGTAAATCAATGTATAGGAAATGTTACATACGTCAATGAAGGTTACAAGGTGTAAGAGTTACACAACAGCAGGCATTATATGGTAGAAGTGCTTGAACTGGAACCCCCCAAAGTTCAGATTTAGGATGTAATGCAGTAGTTGGAGTTGTCTGTATTGATAAGACTAGATTACTACCCACAATAACCCTTTTAGCTACTTTGAAATAACGAAAGATTGAGAAAAACCAATAAAGTTCTCACCCTATACATTGCAGCTTGTATGCAGCACCTTGATGTTGGTTAATAGCTCACTGAACTATATTAACATTGTTACTTGTGAGCTGCAAGCAACAACAAAACAAAAAACAAATCTATGACCTACATGTTACACATTGTGCTCTGCAACAAGTACATTAACCATGTATGGTGTTTTATTATGAGTCAAAACTGTGCCAAGATAAAAAAACTTCTCAGCATGTGCATGAACCACCAGAGTTATTGTACTATTATTGTTATAATCTGAAAATTGCTCGGCATGCAAAGATCTCTGCAGCAAGAACCCTCCTCAAGAAGCTACACTGGCTCCCAATCCAGAAGAGGTGCCAGTTCAAGATGTTGACCCACCCATACAAAGCCCTGCACAACGAAGGACCAGCATATATCTACAAACGCATGACCTTCCAGCAACCGAACAAACATCTACGATCCGCTGTCCAGAAAGACACCCCCCTAGATCTGCCGAGGTAACAGCGGAGGACACTCCTCCTCACACCTGGTGGCCAAAACTTGGAACGACGTTCCCCTGCACCTCAGGATCGCGTCATCGCTCCAGCGATTCACGAAATGACTCAAGACCTGACTGTTCTAATGAACATGTCACCACGAAGCAGCTAGCAACTCCAATGCCTTGAGACCCTTACAGATGGTTTGCTGAGCTTTATAAATCCTTGATTGATTGATTGAAATCCCATAAAAATATTTTAAAAGTCAGCCTGTTTGTGACCGATTAAGTACGCGTGAAAGAGATGTGGCGAAGCGGCCAGGGTGCCTGACTCCGGTCTACGGGGTTCGTGGTTCGATCCCCGGTGCCGGTGGCAGGTTAGCCCAGCACCATATGACTTTTGGCAATAGCTCGCCTAATGTTCACGACGGCCCCCAGCGCCGGGACACCACTTCGGAGGTAGCTGTGCGCTTTACAAATACTGGTATTTCATTTCATGTCATTATTTACGCCAGAACAGATTTACTGTCACATTTGCCCTTATTGCCAATTTCAGTGCGGCAGAGTTTTTAATAAATGTATGAGTTGAAGTCAGATTCTGCTTTTCATGGCTCTGCCCTTCGTAACTCCTCACATTTTCTGCCACCACGCCTTGAGGTCCAAATTATGGGATCCCAGAGTACATTTGTTTTTTTATTTCCGGCACTGCAGTCAATCATGTGGTTGCTTAAATTATCCAGTCACCACCAGAGACTGAGTGAGTCGAACTATTATTGACTTAATAGTTTCCTAGCTAGTCCTAGCTCTCTCCACATAGCTTGACCTGTGCTCATTTGATGGGAAGCTTGGGCACTTGTTTTTCAGCCGAGGGACTGTTTAACACTAGACTAGGCTCTGTATGTTAGCAGACAAGTGAAGCAGTCATGCAGTTGGCCCCTGCCCAGTCTCAGGAAACACCTCCAGGAGTGTGCCATCCACTTCACTGCAAGTATTACCAGTGGTCTGTGGCCACCACCTCTTCAGGAGGACCCTAAGCATGCTTTGCCAGCAATTACCCATTTACCAAGGTGGGCCAGCACTGGGCTCCCCGAATGAAGGTTTAGAACGGTGCCCTTACCCTGCAGTGCTAGCACAGTGCCTTCAGTATGCAGTCTCAACACTGGCTCTTCACTGTTTAGTACCAGACATGGCCCTCATACTCCACTGGTTCACAGCGTTCCGTACCAAACTAGACCCTAAGGGATTTAGCCTGTATTTTATAGTGACTTCTAGCCATAGATTCCTTTCGTTAGAATTATCCCCAGGCATCTGACAGAATCCGGAGATTTTTTATAAGCATTATCCCTGTGTGCCGGTAGGTGGTGGTGTTGGGCTCCGAGCTGCGTCATCAGTGCCGGAAGTGACGTGCGCAGTGCCTATATCTGCACCACCCCAGCGAGCTGACATCCATTAATTTCTTTCTGCGCAGGTCAGCGCTGTACCGGAGAAGAGTTATCCCTAGTCTTTTTTGACTGACTCTTTATCTACTTTTTCTCAACAACTTTTTGTGACTTTGTCTCCTGGTGTGGTAGGGATTACCACAAGGAAATCTGGTTTCAAGCCCTGTGGTGCCTGTCACCAGCAAATGTTGATGACAGACCCACAGCTCATCTATTTTTGGTGCCTTGCGAGCAGCCATGACGCCAAGGCCTGCATCGATTGTTGTATCATGTACCCCAAGGCCTTGAGGGAGCGGTGCCTCAAGCTTCTTGCTGCTTGACATGCGATGGAGCAACGGTCTCGATCTCAATCGAGGGGAAGGTTCCAGGATCAGTCGCAAAGCTATTCAAAGCGCTGCTCATCGCAGTCAAAGTCATCCTGCCGTTTGAGTAAGTCCCTCAAAAGGAATAACAAGAAGTCAAGGAGGTCTTCGACTTTGCCCCATCCGTCGAAGTCGTCGAGGGAGTGTCGGCATTTGAGGCCTGGTTCTGCGGTTGAGGCTGAGGTGGGGCCATCTCCAAGTTTCCAGGAGTCTGAGCGACCCCTCCTAACTTGTTTTTTAAAAAAAAACATTTTTATTGTTTTCGTCACTTCAGCAAGTTGTAACAATTGTACTTACGGCATTTTTGGAGCATATCCTAATACATCATTATATATTTATGCAATTATTACACATATTTTATCCCTTAGATTGTCTATCAGTGGCCCTCCGGTCATCTCCACCTCCCCCCATCCCTCATTCCCAATCCCCATCTGAGCCATCACTTCCGTTGTCCGCAGGTGGATCACAAATACCCCCTCTGTAATCATTCCAAGCTCCCCAAATTTTAGACCACTTTTTGGGGCACCCTCTATTAGTAAACACTGCCCGTTCCGTTATCATAGCCTCATCCATGTTTATGCTCCATGCTGAGAGGGAAGGCACCCCCACTGCGCCCCACTTCTGTGCTATGTTTCTCTTAGCTTTCATCATACCGAACGTGACCCAAGTTTGCCCGTGGCATGTAAGATCATTGGGCTCCCATATATTTAACAAACATCTACGTGGGTCAGGCACAAGCGAGACCTTCTGTACCTGAGACATAGTGCGCGTTACCTGGGTCCAGTATGCGGTTATTCTGGGACAGTCCCATATCGTATGGTAGTATGTTCCTTCATCTCCACACCCTCTGAGACAAAAGGGGTGTTCTATTCACTGCATCTTGTGTAAGACTAGTCTAATGTAGTATGAACGGTGCAAAGTTTTTAATTGTACCAATCTGATACGTGAGGGTACTCCCGCCTCCCTCGGGGATGCCAACGCTTCCTGCCACTCGGATTCATCCATCTCCCCTACTTCTTGTGTCCACTTGACTTTGAGCAGGCCCGTGGGGTCGGGTAAGTTGTTTATCAATTTCTGATATGTGTATGATGTAGCTTTCTTATACATAACATCTGTCAGTAGTCTATCCTCCATAGGGGATGCTTCCGGAATATCAGAGCCGGGAGGAATCACCGACATCAGGGCATGTCGGATCTGTATGTATCTGTAGTGTTCGGAGGGCGCCATATCATATAATTGCTGGAGACGTTCAAACGATACCACTTCTCCACCCCGCCACATTTCACCCACTGTAGATATCCCTACGTCATCCCAATGGGCGAAGCCCTTACTGTTTCGGAGCTTTCCCAGTTTTTTGTTATACCATAACGGAGTAAGTTGCGTCAGTACTCCCCTCCACCCCAGTTTTGTCTGTGCAGCATGCCATAGCATCAGCGTATGCCTTAGGGGACCGAACATTGTTAGCGCTAAGTTCTTGTCATAGAGGGGAGAGAGCATGGTGCTTGTGCCGAGTTGTGCCCTGTCTGCCTTATACTCTGGGTCTGAGTGTGGGACGTGTAGCCAGTGATTAATTACCTTAAGCTGCGCTGCCCAGTAGTAGAGTTGGATATCAGGCAGTGCCATTCCACCATCGTACCATCCCCTCACCAACTTGACCTGAGCTATGCGTGGCGGTTTGTTACCCCATAGGAGACTAGAGACCTGTGCTTTAATGGCTTTGAAGTAGGGAGGCTGCACCTGATACGGGGCGTTTTCCAGAACATAAAGGAAGCGGGGCAATGCCATCATTTTGAAAAGTGCCGCCTTTCCCAACAAAGTGAGCGGCAGCGTCTCCCAGTGGCGCACATCTCTTTTGAGCCGTTCTAGCGGGGGCTGCAGGTTTTTAGTGTAGAATTCCCTAGCATCGGCAGTGACATTAATCCCCAGGTATTTGAACGAGCTGCCGGCCATCGTAAGCGGACAGCCGTCAGGGAGGAGTGGCGGAGGGCCATGAAGCACATAGAGGATGGATTTTGACCAGTTAATGGTGTATCCCGAAGCCTTACCATAGGCCGCACATACATCTAGGAGGGTCAATATAGAGCGCCTCGGGTTGGTCAAATAAAGCAATAGGTCATCGGCGTAGAGGGACACTCGGTCCTCCCAGTCGTCCGCCCATTTAAGGTCCTTGATCATTGGTTCCCACCGCAGCCATGCTGCCAGAGGCTTGAGGACCAAGGCAAAAAGTAACGGCGACAGCGGGCAGCTCTGACGCGTGCCCCCTGCCAGAGGAAAGTCATGTGACAATTAGCAGTGACATGCTCCATGGCCAATGCCGTGTTCCTACCCGGCATGAAGCCGGATTGGTCTGGGTGTATGAGAGTTGTGAGGTGTGGCGTGATTCGGTTAGCTAACAGTTTTGCCAGGATTTTTGCTTCAGCATTCATAAGTGAAATGGGTCGGTACGAGGTACAGTTCTCCGCTGGCTTACTGGGTTTTAAAATTGCTACGATTGTGGCCGTGCGCTGGTCTGGGGGTAATTCACCCTTTTCCAAACTATCTAAGAACATATTGAGCATGTGAGGCGCCAGGTGTTCAGCTGCACTTTTATATACTTCAACCGGGATCCCGTTCGGTCCCACCGCCTTGCCCCACTGCAGTGCCCTCATTGCCACCGTAAATTTGTCAATCGTCAGACCTTTCTCCAATTCGGTTGCCGCTTCTGGGGTCAGTTTGGGCATATGTAGGTCTTGGATGTAAGTCAGTGCCTCTTCCTCGGTCATGGCCGAGTCAGAAGAGTAAATTGTTTGGAAGTGATGTGCCAACACGTCCACTATCGTGTGTGGATCAGTTGTAATGTCTCCCACTCCAGTACGGAGCTGCGTTATCCATCTGTCACTCTTTTCCCTTCTGTCTAACCAGGCTAATAACTTCCCTGCTTTATCGCCGACCTCATATATCTTATGGCGCGTGGCTTGTATCTGTTGCTTAGATAGTGTGGTGTGATGTTCCTTATATCGGAGCTGCCGGCGCCTGAGTTCAGCAGCTGTAGCAGGGGTGGGATTTCTAGCGTGAGAGTCCTCTGCTACACATAGGTCTGATTCAAGCTGCGCAAGTCTGCCTGCCCCTTCTGTTTATGTACAGCTATAGAAGAGATGGCTCTACCCCTTAACACTGTTTTAAAGGCCTCCCAGAGGGTTGCAGGGGACGTTACCGAGCCCACGTTTTCAGTGAAATATTGGTCAATCCCTTTTTTAAGCTCTCTCCTAATGTGTGGTATTTGTAAATATTCAGGGCGAATTGGGTACACCCTGCGGCGCGCATGCTGGTGATATGTGTACTGAAGTAAGAGTGGGGAAAGGTTGGAGATGCCCCGGGGTCTGATTTCTATACTGTCTAGATTCTGTAGGCTTTCCAAGGAGCCGAAGAAGTAATCAATCCTAGTGAGGCTGTTGTGCACCCCGGAATGATACGTAAATTGGTGTTCTGTGGGATGGTGTCATCTCCCAAGATCTATTAGGCCCACTGCGTCCAGAAAACTCTGCATGCGCGACCCCCCAGATGTCCCCACCCTCCCCGGGAATCTGTCCAAGGTATCATGCAATGTCGTGTTAAAATCCCCACCGATAAGGAGTTCTCCCTCTGGAAGGTTAAGTAGGAAGTCACTGAGGTCCGGCAGAGCCACAGTATGTAGTGCCGGGGGAATGTAGACTGAGACAATGTTAAGGGGACGTCCCTCCCACTGCGCACTGATCGCAGCAAATCTCCCTTGTGCGTCCGTTTTAGTACTAAGCACTATCAATGGGAACTGCTTTTTCATTAGTATGCCTACCCCACGGGAGCCCGACGTAAATTCTGAGTGGTCCATCATTTTGTATCCCCATCTATCCATCGCTTTATTGGCTGTACCGGTGAGGTGTGTTTCTTGCAGCAATACCACCGCTGCACCCGTTCTCTTGCTATTCTGCAAAACTACCCCTCTCTTTATCTTGTCTCCTAGACCCCTCACATTCCATATCAGTAGTGAGAGAGGAGGCCGCATTGTATCAGTGGCCCTCAAAGGTTAAGTCCGCCTTATATTGTTGGATGACATTCCCGCCACTCCCATCCTTTTTGACGCCCTCAGTTAGGATAAAATAAGAATCATGCTCCATGAGCCATGTTTCAACATTGCTGTCCGTGTGTGAATACCTAAAAAAAACATTGTTAAAATAAACATAGAACAATCCCACCCTCCCCGAACCCCTCCCTGCCTCCCTGCCCTGCAGACTCAAAACTGCCCGCCACCCCAACTGAGCAGAGTGCTTACTACCCAACCCCATGAACAGTACTTGCACGTTTGGGAGCGGTAAGTCCAGGGAGGATAACAGCTCCCCCTGCTCCAGAGTCTGCTTCAGTTATAGTTCCATTGCCAGTATAGCGCCAAGGAGTGTGCGAGTCCTTTTTTCAGCTCTCCACTTCGTCCAGCCTCTCCTGTGTGTGGTTGCTGTCTTAACTTGATGAATTTTAAGAGGCCATGCACCTCATATTTGGGCTGTCCATCCCACTGGAGCGCCCTCTGGCACTGCAGGCTTGGGAGAGGGCCATACTGGTCTTCCATTAGCAGGTTCAACACCTGGTGCCCCTTGCATCCATGAATCAATTCAGAGCAGTTCTTGTCGAGCCACCTCGACCTTCCCTAGTATTAGCTCCACTGACGATGGTGCCCACCGGCAGCGCAGTCACCGTACTCATCTCCGATACAGAGACGGATGGGCATAATCCGACATAGATTCTCAGCGCCAACTGGAGGCAGAACACCCAGGTCGGAACCTGTGCCCTGTTCCTTAGGGCTAGGACTTGTGGATGACTGGGAGGGGACACTGGCGCGTGATAAATACCAGCCACTAAATGTCACTGAGGACACCTAGTGTCAGGATCTGGTGGATGGTAGTGGGCTTCATACCTCTGCAGATCCTGGCTTGGTTCCTCCTCCTATCCTGGCTACAGAGGAAGGACACTGGCGCATGATAAATACCAGCCACTAAATGTCACTGAGGACACCTAGTGTCAGGATCTGGTGGATGGTAGTGGTCTTCATACTTCTGCAGATACTGGATTGGTTCCTCCTCCTACCCTGGCTACAGAGGAAGGAGCCTCATTCGCTTTGTTGGTGTAGGGCGACTGAAGTCCTAAACCTTCAGCTGCCTACTGTGTCAGTCTTCACTGAGGTGCTACACTGTTTAGAGAAGCCCTCAGATGTCCTGCTTGAGGCCTGGTTCAAGTCATGGAGCTCCTGTGAATAAGTTGTTTTCCCACCACCATTGCCGCGCCACGGGGACCTCATTTTCCTCACAACACACCCTACCACGCAGAGTTTGGTGGTTTAAGCCTCCACTTCCAAGTTAAAACCTGGTGCATTAACTTCCGCTCCCTTGGACAGGGAATCCAACAGGCTGTATACCTTAAGGAAGATGATGTTCTCTTCCACCAGCCTTGCACTGTATTTGGTGAACAATGTGTGCCTTTTGGGCTGGTAAGCCCACTCTCTCTGGGATGCATTTGCTCAGTTGCTGCCTATGGGCTTGGAAGAGGCCGAGCCATACTCTCTCAAGCTGTTGCTAATTACAGAGATGCAGCTAAGTTCACCGTATGCTGTTGGCTGTATACGGCCGACTAGCTAGGCAGAGTGGTTTCATCGTCAGTGGCCTCACACCCTCATTTCTGGCTGAGCACAACTGGCTTTTCTGTGGTTTCCCAGAGCTCATTCATAGACAGTCCCTTTAATGGCTCCAGTCTCTTTGAACTCAACGCTGGAGTGCTTCAGGGACAGCAGGGCTACATCCAGGTCCTTGGGCCTTTCCATGACCACTTGCCAACCACTGTCTGCCTTCCACTCCTTTCATGATCACGGAAGGGGCTTCCAGCTGCATCTCCAACTGACCGGCCGCCTTCATCTTTGCGTGGCTGAGGATGCAGCACCCACAGGCCTAGTGTGTCAGGTAACCAGGTCGGGCCAGTCCACCCCGTGCTCCCTTCCCTCGCAGCCACTATTGCCTCCAAGCCCCTTTAGGTTGCCCTCTGACCATCATGGGCTCCCCCCGGGAGGCAGAATACAACATCTGCACCACTGGAAGTCAATTACATCTGCCGCTTCCCTCCCCGTTTTCACTACCTCCCACCATGCCACCCACATACAAATGGCCAACAGATGAACACATCTCATTACTCTCTCTCTTGGTCAAGGGGGCCATAGAGAGGGTGCCGACATTAGAAGTAGGTTGTGGTTGTCTTTCTTGCTACTTTGTTGCCCAAAAAGGACGGAGGAGAAATTCAAAATGCTCACGCTCGCTCAAGTCCTGTCTGCCCTCGACCATGAAGGCTGGATAATGGCGTTGGACTTGCAGGACGTATACTCCACTTTCCTATCTTTCCCACAGACATTACCTGCAGTTCATAGTGAACCACAAGCACTTCCAATTCACTGTGCTTCTTTTTGGCCTCACCAGCGCCCCTCTGGTGTTAACCATGGTGCTGGCAGTGGTTTCAGCTCATCTGCGGAGATCAGGGGTGCCAATCTTCCCCTATCTTGACAACTGGCTGTTGGAGGTGGTCTCACCCCAGATGGTCATCTCTCACCTCCAGACTGCGGCGGGCCTACTGCACTGGCTGGAGTTCACTATCAATGTGTTGTAGTCACACATGATCCCTTCTCAGACATTCCCTTTGATCTGAGCTATTCTGGACACACTGCAGTTTCTGGCTTATTCTCCGAGCGGCAAGCCCAGGATATTCAGGTTATGATATGGACGTTTCAGCCTCTATCCAGGATTTTGGTTAGACTGACTGAGTGTGAGGCTGCTGGGCCTCATGGACTCCTGCATCCTGCTTATGATGCATGTCCAGTGGCATACGAGGGCTCTGCAGTAGGTCTTGAAGTTACATTGGATGCAGCATCAAGGAAATCTCTCTGACATGGTCGAATTCTGAGAGGGCACTGCAAAAGATCTGCAGTGGTAAATGACAAAATGTGATTGGGTCAGCGGCAGACCTCTCGCCCTTCCCCAACCAGATCGGATGGTACTGACAGACTCATCACTCCTGGGCTGGGACTGCCATCTGGTAAAGTTGGAGATCAGAGGACGCTGGTCTGTGGCAGAACCTGAACTCCACATCTATATGTTGGAGCTCCAAGCGATCGGGTTGGCATTGAAAAACGTTCTACCCTCTATCAAGAGAAGGCGAATGCAGGTGTTCATGGTCAACACCACTCCCATGTGGTACTCCAACAAACAGGGTGAGATGGAGTTGTGGACACTCTGTCAAGAGGCCCTGCATCTCTGGACATGGCTGGAAAGTCGGGACATTTCCCTGGTGGCTCAACACCTTGCGTGCTCTTGAGTGGCATCTTCAAGCAGAGGGGATGCAGGGATTTTTTCAGCAGTGGGGAGAGCCTTGGTTAGATCTGCTCGTCATCGCCAAGAATATACAATGTAATCCATTCTATGTGCTGGAGTTTCTAAGGAGGCTCTTACTCAGAGAATCTTTTTGTCTTGAGTGGCGCTCCGGCCTCCTGTACGCCTTTCTGCCAATACCACTACTACCCAGAGTTCTCAAGAAGATTAGGAACGACTAGGCCGAAGTCCTCTTTGTGGCTCCAGGCAAGGCTCAGAGTTTGGCATCCCTAGTTGTTGAGCATGTCCATAATGATTTAAGGGGCACCCCTGGCACCAGAACCTCAGTTCTGACTCAAATTGCAAGAGGATAAAGAAGAGGCCCGAGTCTGTGACAACAGGTCCTGCACAAAACAAAGGTGTGATACTCTGCACCTGTGCCAGCCATCCTGATACTGCATGATTGCGACTTGTCCCTGACCAAAGACTAGTTCCACCAGACAGAGGGACCATTTTGAGAGCCAAAGCCAACTCCAGACTCCCTTGGTATAGTGGCAGTCGTCCCCTGCAGTCCACAGGTAAAAAAAAAGCCCTGGAACCAAATAATAGCTGCCCATTGGATCGCCCAAAAGAAGATGGTCTAGTGCATTGTGGGAAATGTAGTCCTGAACTCCAGCAAGTTCCAGGTGGCTACATTTTTCTCCTGGACCTGCGGACGTCGAAACAACTTGTTGCTGACCTTACTGCTGCCAAGACTTCTTGGTGGCCAGTCTGGCTATCACTAGCTGTACTACAACATAAGTGAACTGCCCAGCACCTTCACATGACCACAGCAGTGATCCCGTTGCCTGCTTTTTGCACCCATTTACTCACCATCTAAGCGGTAAAACCAGCTCCCCGGCAGCTCCCGCTTCAGCACCAGGGAAAGCCAGAGCCACTCTGCTCGCATGCCCTACGAGCCAGGTAAAATTCAACTGACTGTTGTGGCCTGGTCCTGGGATCTGCATCACCTTAACCCCCAGTGGGCTCCACGCAACTCGACTTGCAAGTGATCGATTGTCACTGGTGCTTTTTGCCAGTACGTTGACCGCAATGCTAAAGTTCTGTAGTATTGATTTGCCCTGATCTATTTTTCCTTTAAAAATCCATAACTCTGATTATACTTATCCAATTTACTTCTTTTTGGTGTCTAAATTAATATAAAAAACTGCTTATTTTTTTTATAAACCGATGTCTAATATATTTCGAGTTGTGTCACTACTCTGAAATGCTTAACACATGTTCCTGTAGTAAGAATGTTTGCCACACTAAAAGGACTAAGCTAAGTAATTATTAGTGTGAATCCAAGGACCATTTTTGGTGCATTGTGAAAGTATTACAAAATGCAGCCTCACTATATAATATTCCACTTTCCTACAAGCATAAATCAGCTCTACAAAATGCCATACCAATTACATAAATAAATCGCACGTTCGGCAATGCTTCGACAATTTGTAAATTAAAGATTACTGTAAACATACATGGCGTTTCTTCTTTAAAAGCAGGGCGCGTCTACTACACAATCTTGACTGTAGTGCCACCTTGTGTTGAGAATGTATTTACTTTCCTACATCAGAAAAATTGATCTGATGTGGTTTGAGGTTTAGTTGCACATTTTGCCCGTATCCAAAGTCTGAGTGGGAAGCCATGTTAAAGCAATCAATAAATAAATCGTAAATTAAAACCAAATGTTCATACCAGTCCCACTGTAAGCACGGAGAGCGTGTAGATGTTGTTTAGGGATGCAGTGAGATTTGCGCCAAAGGGTGCATTTCACATTACAATTTTTCATATATACGTGCTAAAAGCCATAGGTGTCATAGTCAGTTCTGAAGGAGCAATAGGGAGCTGTTCCAATATTTCAGTAGGGCGTTCTCAAAAAGCTGTGAGTTCAGTGCTTTTAATGGCTCGGCATTGAGGAGTACTTAACACTTATTTGTTTTCGGAGGGAGAGTACCTGCACTTCTCAAAAGCATGGTATAGAGTACCTGCACTTCTAATTTTCCATTTCATGAACTGAGCAAAGTATGCATGACTTACCAACAATGTGCATCTGTTACAAAATAAGAGGTGCCTAGAGCTCTTCCAATTTTCCTCGATTTTGTTTTACACCATACTATGATATTCCAGCATTCAAGGCCTAATTTCTATTGGTGAAGCATGTGTAGTGACGCCGGAGCCCCGAGGCTTGAAGTGTCTGCTGAATCCTTATTAATGCTGGATTTTACAGTTCAAACAGGGGGCATCGGGCCTATATCCTTCCTTGCACCAAGGCCCATGATACACTGCCTACACTGACACATTTTCATGTTTACGATGGTGCTGATATATCCTGTCCAGCAGTAGGCACAGTTTTTCCACCACTGAGACGTTTACAGTGTTCCAATGTACAAGAACCAGCTGATGAATTAATTGTGGTGGGGGTGTAAATACCCTCCCTCAAATTGCACGAGTAAGCAAACAAGCTTGACTTTATTCAAGGATGTTTTTGTGGCTCTTAACTGTACTCCCCTTAAACTCCCCGCCACCTCTGGGGGGCAAGTAGTGTATTTTACAGCACTTTGGGGCATATTACCAAGGGCCTTATCGCCGCTTTAGCGGGAATTTTTCCTGCTAAAGCGGCGATAATTTAATCGTCCTATTACCTAGCTGTCGCTAACACCAGTTAGCGACAGCTAATAGGCGATAGCGGGCATTTAGGGGCCCACTATGCATGTCAGCGATAATTATCGCTAATGACATGCGTAGTGGGCGTGCCAAGATGTTAGCGACTGGAAACAGTCGCTAACATCACAACAGCCCACAGCAAAAGCTTTTGGTACTTTACATGGGCAAACACTATTTGTTATGAAATGCTCATGTTTGTTTGTATTACTCCCAAAAACCTCAGTTTACATCATCTGTAACTGCCCCTACGTGAACAAAATTGTCTTACATGTCATGTTTTACAATTACATGCCGGGAGTAACTCTAATATTCGAGGGAATATCCCCATTATTTTTTGAAAGTATCAGTTTTGTCAGAAATGCTTACAGTATGCTACAGATACCCAGGGTAATTCCAGAGATGCCCACAACATGATATGAGTTACCACAATTATACCACGTATTCTAAAAATGCTAACAATTACCAACATTTTGCCAGGGGTAACATTACTAGAGATTGGAATGGTAGACGCCCATGATAAATGGGGTACCACTTTGGGTGTATTCCTCTAGAACTGCATAATCTCGTACTCTGTTAGTGAACAATTGCCCAAGTGTGTGGACTGGACCAATCAAAACGCTTGTGGCATGAGTCTCCTGTACAGGAAAACATACTGGGCCAATCAGAATTAGACGGTGGGGAGTAGGATGGCACAAGGCTTCTAACCAGTGTCTTCCAATTTAGGACGTTTGAAAGAATTCACCACCCTCAAAGACCTCTACAAGAGCACATCACCTTCAGAGTCCACTGCATATTCTATAAGGATATAAACTCGAGTACCCTGCTATATACTTGGCAAATACGATCAGTGTCTTCACTGGATAACCTGATACTTGAAGCAGCAACTTCACTGGAATGAAAGGAAATGGTGTGAAAATGTGTAAAGCTGGGTCCAGTCTGAGGTAGCCTGGTGGGCAAAAGAGCAATGGTTTGCAATGCTACTGAGCCCATGCCAGTGATTAGGCATATTGCAGGCTTACTCCCATCACCCTTTATATGTTTGATGTCATGCCCTAACTAGCCATGGGTATGCCCAAACATAGTTCTTTTACTCACTGTGCCACTGGAACCGAGCTACACCCGACTGAAAAGGCCCAATCAGGCTGACACCAGTCTTGGGTTGCCTGTGTTTCGACTCAGAGAGGACGTGGCCTCGCAGTTCATGGTGGGCTATTCCTATTGGAGTAGGACCAATATTGATTTGGATATGGCTGGGGGCCTAGTGGGCAATAAAACAGGTCTAACCGAGTGATTGGCAGCGGTTAGACTTATTGCAACCGCTGATTTTACAGCGATATTCATGCATTTCCCACGATTTTTACCGCTTTTGAGATAAACCTTGATAATATCAAGGTATCTCAGCGGTAAAAATCGCCGGAGCGCGGTGATATTTTTATACCCGCTAACCAAGCTTGCCGATAATTATCTCTATAGCTTGGTAATATGCCCCTTTGTTCCTTAAAACTAACTAAAATATCACGGGTTGTGATAGAAGGCTCTGCCAAAAATAGTTGATTTTCCACTGAGGTGATGGGGGAGTTCACCCTCTCACAAAAACTTTCAAAAAATGGTGGCTGCAAAATGATGATTTTGTCAGCAAAGTTACCCTAGAAATTTGATAAAAAGCCATAGGTATGTAATTTCATAAGATATATCAATTACATGATCTGTATAGCATGTTTCTTCACTACTACGTACTTCCTTTCACATTTTTATTTTGCTCCTTCCAAGAAAGTCCTCAATCTTATGTTATGAATGAGAATCTATTTGGAAAGGGTGTGGTGGAAAAAAAGTTGTAAAGTTCACAAAATGCCAGACCACTGACAGAAGAACTACGATATAAAGGCTTATAAAGAAAAGCAGTGCTACCACTTACTTGCCTATCTATATAGGCATAGAGGTAATGGTACAACCAGATCTCTCAAAATAGATGATGAAATGACTGCACACAAGTCGAGAAGTATCAGCAAGTGCCCTGTGTCGCCATGGAAGCGTCAGCAATAATTTCACTGAACTCACCTTATTTGATAAGTTAAATGGCAGTTTGAAATCTATTATGAAATGCAGTCACTTTGTCTTCTAGCATAAGTATGTCATAATCTGAACCTGTGCACATTTTGTGATTCTAGCTAATTATTCTGTGAAAATAAAGCCCACAGCAAAAGCTTTTGGTACTTTACATGGGCAAACACTATTTGTTATGAAATGCTCATGTTTGTTTGTATTACTCCCAAAAACCTCCGTTTACATCATCTGTAACTGCCCCTACGTGAACAAAATTGTCTTACATGTCATGTTTTACAATTACATGCCGGGAGTAACTCTAATATTCGAGGGAATATCCCCATTATTTTTTGAAAGTATCAGTTTTGTCAGAAATGCTTACAGTATGCTACAGATACCCAGGGTAATTCCAGAGATGCCCACAACATGATATGAGTTACCACAATTATACCACGTATTCTAAAAATGCTAACAATTACCAACATTTTGCCAGGGGCAACATTACTAGAGATTGGAATGGTAGTCGCCCATGATAAATGGGGTACCACTTTGGGTGTATTCCTCTAGAACTGCATAATCTCGTACTCTGTTAGTGAACAATTGCCCAAGTGTGTGGACTGGACCAATCAAAACGCTTGTGGCATGAGTCTCCTGTACAGGAAAATATACTGGGCCAATCAGAATTAGACGGTGGGGAGTAGGATGGCACAAGGCTTCTAACCAGTGTCTTCCAATTTAGGACGTTTGAAAGAATTCACCACCCTCAAAGACCTCTACAAGAGCACATCACCTTCAGAGTCCACTGCATATTCTATAAGGATATAAACGCGAGTACCCTGCTATATACTTGGCAAATACGATCAGTGTCTTCACTGGATAACCTGATACTTGAAGCAGCAACTTCACTGGAATGAAAGGAAATGGTGTGAAAATGTGTAAAGCTGGGTCCAGTCTGAGGTAGCCTGGTGGGCAAAAGAGCAATGGTTTGCAATGCTACTGAGCCCATGCCAGTGATTAGGCATATTGCAGGCTTACTCCCATCACCCTTTATATGTTTGATGTCATGCCCTAACTAGCCATGGGTATGCCCAAACATAGTTCTTTTACTCACTGTGCCACTGGAACCGAGCTACACCCGACTGAAAAGGCCCAATCAGGCTGACACCAGTCTTGGGTTGCCTGTGTTTCGATTCAGAGAGGATGTGCCTGGTAGTCAATGGTGGGCTATTCCTATTGGAGTAGGACCAATATTGATTTGGATATGGCTGGGTCTAATCTGAGGCCTAGTGGGCAATAAAACAGGTCTAACCGAGTGATTGGCAGCGGTTAGACTTATTGCAAGCATTCCTCCCTGAACCTGTTGTGTGGAGAGAAAAAGCCACCAAGACTTCACCTGAGAATCTAGAAATCCCTGTGCACATAAATATGGCAAGCTCCAGGACTGCAGCTCTTAAGGAAGGAACCACCCTTCCTCCTTAAGCAGCCCTTCATCCAAGTGTAACTGTTCAGATGATGGCTCCCATGGAAATCCTTAGTGTCCCACCTACAGCCTCTCCCTTCTCAGTACCTTTTAACTAAAGAACCCTAATTGCTTATGTACTGTAACTGTTCTTATGTGGAGTGCTCTGATAACCTCAGGTCTTGTCTGCTCTACAGAAACGAAAACAAGCCTATTTTGACACACCTATGCCAATGAAAGATGCTCTCTTTTATTCTGTTCATGGTGGTTAATGTTTTAAGACGCATCTTTAGATTCAGATTTACTCTCGGTTTGCAATATGGGGCCGAAACGTATTGTACAACACAAATTTGTTGCGTAAGTGATGCATTATGAGGCACTTTGAGATGTAAGTATCTGTGTAGCATTATCCGGTGCTTTTGGATTCCAGATATTCTACTGTTAAGGGGTGATATTTTGGGGGGAAATTCTTATAAACCTTTTTTTAAATACTGCATATTTAGATTGATGGGGCCGATACCTGCCACAAGTGTGGTAATTCATGTTATATTGTGGATATCTCTGGAATGATGCTGGCTAGCTGGAACCCACGGCGGACATTTCTGGAAAGCCCTGAAAGGATGGAGATGAGACGTGTACTGGTGAGGTTCTCTGAGCCCACTGAAGCAATCTCCTACAGCATTGGCACTTGATGTAGGACATCCTCACTGATTTCTACAGCAGGTGTTATAATACCTAATTAACATAGCGCCTTGAGACCCTCAGGGGTGAGTAGAGCGCTTTACAAACCCCTGATTGATTGACTACCTGTGCACATTGAAAGAGGAGCTGTCCAAGAGCTGTGTAAAACGAAAAGGAGGGAGCCAACCCCTGGCCCCTACCCCAGCGGATCCTTTGGATAGCAAACAGCATGGAGGCCGGAGACTGGGACTACTGTTGGAGTGTTGTATGTCTTCCCGCTGGTGTCCTTGCCTGTCTGCCGTCCAGTCCCCAGCGGTGGGAAGAGATATACAGAAGATGTGGCGAGTGGGCGGAGGGAAAGAGCTGAACAATGGAGAATCTAAGATGGCTGCTCAGACCTGAGGCCTACAAAAGAAGGAGTTGGCATTTTGACCCCATAGGGAGGGACAGTGTGCCCTGCATGCTCATAGAAACAGTAGACAACTGAGGTCAGGAAGCTAGCCTCACCCAGGCTGATCGTCCTGACTGCAGGCGAATGCTTGGAGACATATGGTACTTGAAGACCGTGGGCAGAAGAACCCCCAGAGAAAGGTAATGCTACAGTCAAAGAGCAAGGAGGCAGAAGAGGATCAGCCCCTGGTTCACTCCAACCCCCCTCTACCACAATATTAAGATCAGAGCCTGGGTCAGCGGGCAGGGTTGGTACGGAAGATCGGCGCGGGGCCTGTACCCCAACAACCTAGCTGAGCAGGCTCAGAGTGACAATACACCAGAGGGCTACAAAATGAAAGCCAAAACAGGATATGAAACTGATAACCCTTTGGAGGACCACAAGATAGGCTGCCTCATGCACAGCATCTGGTTGCAGAAAAGCACTGTTGTGTCAGTGGTGCTGTGATCGGACTGAGGAGTACTTAGCATCCACCCACCAGGGAGGAGTAAAATACAAAAGTAATTTATGAGGACATTAAGCCATGCTCCAACCCAGCTAGAAAAGTGTTGTGGAACTTGCCTAGCAAGGTGAACGATAAAGGCAGTGATGAACGAAGACAAATGGCAAACACTCTCAGAACAATAACGTGCATCAATATACTGAGGGGTTAGGCAAGACCTGACGGACCCATAAGATGGAACAAGGGAAGCAGGGGGAAATTGAATGAAATCTACAGCAAGAGACATAATGTTGGCAACGCACACCTCCAGGACAGCATTGGAGATTAATATGGACACCGTCTCCATGAAGGTGAATCTGAGCAGATATCAGAAAGGTGTCAGAGAGTGCAAGCTACAAAGGAGTCTGCACAACACCTACAAAGTGAATTGAAACAGCTGCAGGAATAAGCTAGATCCCTGACAAGCTGGACACATACCGTGGAAGGACGCACTGAAGACACACTGGGCCAGCCAAGGAGAAACATCTAAGGTTCATAGGGTGCCTAGAAAGGGCAGCAGTAGTGTCTGCAGAGTCATTCCTATAGAACTGGATCCTGAACTCCACTAAACATAGGGGACTATCTAGTTCTTCGCAATCTAAAGGCACTCAGGAGGGTGCTGTGTAGGGCGCTGTGTAGGGCTCCTCTTAGGGCCATCATAGGTAGACCATTCAACCACAGAGACCGACAAACTATCTTACAACATGTCAGGAAATCAGTCATTCCAAAGTATGAGGGTCTCTCAATTCAGATTTTTCCAAACTACATGACACGTGTACAGGGGCCTCGCAGATTGAAGTTGTGAAACAAAAGCTCAGAGCACTTAGCTTGAGATATATGCTTATGTATCCACTGAAACTCAAAGTTCTACATTGGGGCAAAGAGCAACTTTTGTAGAATCCAGACAAAGCGTGAGAGTAACTGGAGCTGTGGGGCAGTGGCGCCTTCTGAATAGGGTGCCACGTACAGTGCACAACAGCAGGTTGCACCAATACCTAGAAACCTAGCAAGGAGTTGTTAGCGGAGTGTATGGAACCATGGTGCTCCGAGTACATAGAGGTGATCAGAGCGGAGACGCAACCGGACCACGTCTTGACCGAAGGAGGGACCCCAGACATCAGGAATGGCTATCTGGTGAAGACAGCCCACTTTATTTGGATGAGAGCCAAACACTGTCTGCAGCCTTAGTCTGGCCTTTGTCTGGGCCCAGTCAGAGTCACTAGGAGGGCGAGACTGGCTGCATGGCAAGCTGAACAATTTAAAACAAAGGCTTGGCAGGGATAGGGATGATCAGCAATGGACTTTCCCTGAGAAGGCATGCAACATTAGCACACAGGGGCTTGACAAAAAAACTGTAAGGTAGTAAAGCTAAATTGCTCAATGTTCGGCCAAAAGGCAGGTGGTGCATTGGGTACTTTGAGGTCCACTGCATGATGCTGTAGGGCAAGGGGTAGTTCACTATTATAGGCTGCCTGTGAGACTAGTAGCAACATTGATGGAGAAGAGCAGGGGGCGAATTAGGCTGACCCTCCACTATAGGGAAATCGATTTAACTGGTTATTGTCCCTTAAAATGGCACCTTCGCTGACACAGCTGATGTGGACATCAGTGGCCTAGCTAATTAATGAAACAGAGGGTCACTACAAAGGATGTATTCTAGGCATAAGGGCAACATACTGTACTTCCAGGAAATGCACCGTGTCATATGAGAATATAAAATCAGGGCAGAGGTAACCAGTGCCATTGGCTTTCAAGGGAGAAATATACGGTGCAGTGCCACTCGGAGTACACTACTGGATCGGCAACACTTATGAAGTCAGTGCCATTCCACCCACACCAAATTTGGACAAACAGTGTGGGAAAATATACTGTAGCCCTGGGGACTTAGGAAGAGGAACAAATACTCCCGATTAATGCCTAGGTACCCCCAGGCATACAGGGTGATGCACTACAAATCCTGGGAACACTAATGGCGGACCTTCCATTGGCCGTGCCGTTGGTGGACGTTGAGTTTAATTTGGTAATGAATACACAGGACAAAGCTAACCCAAAGCAATTGTCATGTAAAACTTACACTAAGCTTGAGGAATTTGCCCAATCCCTATGCTTGACAAAAGGAGATGCTTGCAGGCAGGTCGCCCCACACCGCCACTCGTCACCCGTTGACCGGCTGATTCCTGTGCCCCTGCTGCCGCCTCCTGGTCCCTGGGCTTCCCTCGCCCTGCGTGCCAGTTTTTCCCCCGCGCCCCCCACCGCTTCTGTCCCAGCCTTCCCGCTGCTGCCTCCCTGCGGCCCCGCCCGCCAGCACACCCATTGGCCTCCCAGCTGCTCCTCCCTCCCAAGCCTCCTGAAATACAGGCCGAGTGACGGCAGTGGGAGCGACCTTTGACCCTGCTTGCAAGCAGGTCGCCCCCACACCGCCCACTCGTCACCCGTTGACCGGCTGATTCCTGTGCCCCTGATGCCGCCTCCTGATCCCTGGGCTTCCCTCGCCCTGTGTGCCAGTTTTTCTCCCCGCCCCCCACCGCTCCCGACCCAACCTTCCCGCCGCTGCCTCCCTGCGGCCCCGCCCCCAGCACACACATTGGCCTACCCGCTCCCGCCTCCCAGCTGCTCCTCCCTCCCAGGACTCCTGAAATACAGGCCGAGTGACGGCAGCGGGAGCGACCTTTGACCCTGCTTGCAGGCAGGTCGCCCCCACACCGCCCACTCGTCACCCGTTGGCCGGCTGATTCCTGTGCTCCTGATGCCGCCTCCTGGTCCCTGGGCTTCCCTCACCCTGTGTGCCAGTTTTTCCCCCCCCGCCCCTCACCGCTCCCGACCCAACCGTCCCGCCGCTGCCTCCCTGCGGCCCCGCCCCCCAGCACACACATTGGCTCCCCGCTCCCGCCTCCCAGCTGCTCCTCCCTCCCAGGACTCCTGAAATACAGGCCAAGTGACGGCAGCGGGAGCGACCTTTGACCCTGCTTGCAGGCAAGTCGCCCCACACCGCCACTCGTCACCCGTTGACCGGCTGATTCCTGTGCCCCTGCTGCCGCCTCCTGGTCCCTGGGCTTCTCTCGCCCTGCGCTCCAGTTTTTCCCCCGCGCCCCCCACCGCTCCCGTCCCAGCCTTCCTACCGCTGCCTCCCTGCGGCCCCGCCCCCCAGCACACCCAATGGCCTCCCCGCTCCCGCCTCCCAGCTGCTCCTTCCTCCCAAGCATCCTCATATGCATGCTGAGAAGCGGCTGGGCAAATCGGGCGCGCCGCTGGCGCACCAAAGGCAAGCCCGTCTGCACCCGTCTGCGCCTGGACCGCGCCCAGCACCAGAACCCCTGCACCCCGTGAATGCCACAACATCAGAATCCACTACGACGCCAGCACCATCCACGCACTCAACGACGGCCGAAACTGCACCTGCTTCCAGGCCACCCCAAAACGGACCCACGGACCCTTCTCCTGCCGCACCTGTAGCTTCACCTGCGACAGAAACACCAAACCTCCAAGGACTGGACCCAACTACCTCCGCTGCATACTCCTCAACTCCCGCTCCGCACGCAAACACGCCGTCAAGCTCTGGGATCTGCTCGACACCTCCGCCCTAGACGTGGCCTTCCTGACAGAGACCTGGTGGAATGACTCCTCTGCGCCTGACATCGCATCCCAGACAGCTACAAGATCACCCTCAGGGATCGCGCCAATGGAATCGGAGGAGGAATAGCCATAATCCACAAGTCAACCCACAAATTCGCCACCCACGCAGACGACACCCTCAACACCGCCGAACATTTGCACTTCCGGATCCACATCGACCCCAACAACACCCTCAGAGGAACACTCATCTACAGACCCCCCGGACCCTGGGCTCAGTTCAGCGACTCCATCGCCAACCTCGCCAGCACCCACACACTCACCTCCACAAACTACATCCTCCTCGGGGACCTGAACTTCCACCTCGAGAACAACAATGATGCCAAATCCGCCACCCTGATCGATAACCTCACCAACCTCGGCCTCAGACAACTCATCACCACACCCACCCACACCACCGGCCACACGCTTGACCCCACCTTCTCCACAGGCACCCACGTCACCTTCGACCACACCACCAAACTTCACTGGACCGATCACCGCTGCATCCACTTCACCTTCAAGAAACCAACCACGCACCATCGCACCCAACAGCTGCCTCGCCGCTGCTGGAGAAAAGTCACCAAAGACCAGCTGCTCACCTCCCTCGCCAAGAACCCACCCACCGACCCCACCAACTCTGACGCCGCAGCCCACAACCTCAGACAGTGGATTGACGACTGCGCCAACACCCTCGCCCCGCTCAAGAAACCCTCCAACAGCCACACCAACCAGAGAGCCACATGGTTCACCAACGAGCCCCAGTCCTCCAAACGCGCATGCCGTAAACTGGAGAAGACATGGCAACACGAACTCACACCGGACAACTACGCAGCCCACAAGGACGCCACCCGCAGACACCACCACCTCATCAGACTAGCCAAGAGATCCTCCTTCAAAGACCGCTTGGACAACAACGCGCACAACAGCAAAGAGCTCTTCAGCATCGTAAAGGAACTCTCCAACCCCAGCGCCAACGCCAACGACATCCTGCCCTCACAAGAACTGTGCGACTCACTAGCCATCTTCTTCCACCGCAAGATCGCTGACATCCACGAGAGCTTCAACACCACGACCGCCCCAACTACGCCAGACTCCACCTCCCCTGTGAACACCACCAGTGCCAACCGCCTGCCTCCTGGTCCAACGTCAACAACGGCGAGACACGCAAGGTCATGAAATCCATCCACTCAGGATCTCCGTCTGACCCGTGCCCACACCACGTAATCAAGAAAGCAGACGCAGCCATCGCACCCCCAACTACGGAAGGTCATCAACATCTCCTTTGAAAAAGCGACATTCCCTGAAAGCTGGAAGCACGCCAAAATCAACGCCCTCCTCAAGAAGCCCAAAGCAGACGCCAAGGAACTCAAGAACTTCCGGGCCATCTCCCTGCTCCCGTTCCCGGCAAAGGTCATCGAGAAAATCGTCAACATGCAACTGGCCCGCCACCTGGAAGACAACAACATCTTGGACCCGTCTCAGTCCTGATTCAGACAAAACCACAGCACCGAAACAGCCCTCATCGCCGACACAAACGACATCAGGCGCCAACTAGACAACGGTGACATCAGCCCTCATCCTCCTGGATCTGTCAGCAGCCTTCGACACAGTCTGCCATCGCACTCTAAAGACACACCTCCTAGAAGCCGGAATCCAAGAGAAGGCCCTCGACTGGACCACGTCCTTCCTCACCGGCAGAACCCAGAGCGTCCGCCTCCCACCCTTCCGATCTGAAGCCACTGACATCATCTGCGGCGTCCCCCAGGGCTCATCCCTCAGCCCGATGCTGTTCAATGTCTATATGGCCCCCCTCGCACTAGTGGCCCACCATCACAACCTCAACATCATCTCCTACGCCGTCGACACCCAGCTCATCCTCTCTCTCACCAAGGACCCACACACCGCCAAAACCAACCTCCATGAGGGAATGAAGGCCATCACCGACTGGATGAGGAGCAGCCGTCTGAAGCTGAACTCGGACAAGACGGAGGTCCTCATCCTCGGATCCACCCCCTCAGCCTGGGACGACTCCTGGTGGCCGACCGCACTGGGAACAGCACCAACACCCACCGACCATGCACGCAATCTAGGATTCATCCTCAACTCCTCCCTCTCCATGTCTAAACAGGTCAACGCTGTCTCCTCCTCCTGCTACAACACCCTCCGCATGCTCTGCAGGATCTACAAGTGGATCCCGACCGAAACAAGAAGAACAGTGAAACAGGCCCTCGTCAGCAGCAGACTGGACTACGGAAACGCACTCTACGCAGGAATCGCAGCCAAACACCTACGACGACTACAACACATCCAAAACACCTCCGTCCGACTGATCGTCAGCACCCCCCGCCACAGCCACATCACCCCCCATCTAAGAGACCTACACTGGCTCCCCGTCGACAAGAGGATCACCTTCAAGCTCCTCACCCACGCACACAAAGCACTCCACAACGCCGGACATCCCTACCTGAACAGCGGACTCAGCTTCCACACCCCCACCCGCCAGCTCCGCTCCGCTCCGCCGGCCACGCCCTCGCCGCTGTCCCCCGCATCCAACGAACGACCTCCGGTTGCAGATCTTTCTCCTACCTCGCCACCAAGACCTGGAACACCCTCCCTACCCACATACGGCAGACCCAAGACCTACTCACCTTCAGAAGACTCCTCAAGACCTGGCTTTGCGAGCGGTAGCAGCACTCCCCCCCCCCCTCTCCTCAGCGCCTTGCGACCCTCACGGGTAAATAGCGCACTCTACAAGTACATTGATTGGTTGATTGATTGATTGCACATCACTGAAAGATGCTTCTTCTGTTACGCAGGGGCCCACAATTTTTACTCTGTCAACTACTTCCTTACACCAGAGGTAACAGCCAATACTTCATAGATACAAAACGCACAGCCAGGAGAATCTCTGATTACTCACCCCTCATGGTAACTGGGTATAAGCGGAATGAGAAACAATTCAGGGCCTGGTACCCTGCTCCATGGTGCCTAATGACCTGAAAAGATTAGGCTGAAAAGCTGTTGGCCAGGTGTAGTAGAAGAGAATTGAAGTCAACGCACATAATGGCAGAGGGTAGAGAGAGAGATATTGATGTCATAGAAGTGTTCACAGATTACTTTCAGAACGTCTACATTTCAGAAATTATAGGTAACCAAATAGAACTGTTGAAATTGGTATCAGACTGTCCTACCTGACACTTCACCAAAGAGGAGAAGTTGACCCTGAAAGAAGAGATAATGATGGAGGAATTTGGGATGGCCTTAATGCAACTACAGTTAGGGAAAACATAGGGCCCTAATGCGTTGTCTGTAGCATTTCATAATACCACAGCTAAGCTAAAAACTGAGCCACTTTATAACATGCACAACCCCATCCCCAAGGGCCCGACCAATTTCTAATAAGGGAGGGGAGCCGCGTGGCCCCCCTCCCTGGGTCAATTTCGGCCCTGGGGACCCCATGGCTCGGGATTCCTCAACTCGTCATACACGTTCCCTCCCCTAATAAATTGAAAACAACATTTAAAAAACAAAAACAACCAGGCAAGTCGCTAAAGGTGCACTACTAGTTGGGGGATGAAGTCCCCTCGGCCCCGGTGACCGGCTTTTTATTTAATTTATTTTTAACATGGAGAGGGGGTCCGAACAGCCCCCTCCCTGGGCCAATTTCGGCCCCGGGGGACACACTCCCCTGGGGCCCAGTATATCTCAACTGGTCATGCGACCTCCCATCTTTAATAAATTGAAAAAAGAAATGTTTTACGCGGAAGTCGCTGAAGGCCCTGCTCCCTTCTACCACTGTGCTGCAAACACGCATCCTGGTCAACTACTAGTTGGAGGATGAAGTCACCTAGGCTCTTGAGGGTCCTTGGACGCCAACTACCCCTCGTGTTACCTCCAGTAAGTCCCACACAGTGGGATGGCTGAGAGGTTGTCAGAGGCTATGCCTCTTTTCTCCACCACTCTGCAAATGCGCCTCCTGGCAATTTGCGGGAGACTATTGGCATCTTGGTATTGCTCACAGGTATTAGGTCATTAGATCAAACATATAGAAAAGGTTTAGAAGAGAAGTGATCTAATCCCCCACAACATCCTTGTAAACAAAACAGTAAACACCCATTCCTACGTCATTTCAAATCTACAAGAATTGCATGAAATATTTCAGACAATGAGGCCATCAACTTACACTAAATTTACCATCCTTTCTAAGTCAAGTCATAAAAAGCCTTTATTGAGAAGTTAAACTATTCCAACACATCTAAGCAAACTCTCTATGGAAGACAAATAAATGGCAGGACTTTCTGGAGAAAAACCATGAACCAAATTGCAGGCAATTTTTTAAAAGCTTTAGACTTAAATAACCATAAACAGTTGCTCTCTTATTCTATGCGCATTAAAGACAGAACACTTGACCTACCAATTACCAACCTCAAGAAAGTCGAACAAATCAAGCATATTAAAGAAGAATGGTGTTATCGTTTTACTGACTCATTTGATGTAAATTCTGGTTACAGGACAATGAAAGCACACTGAAAAGAATACCAAATACAATGTCAGAATCCATTCAAACATAAGCTACCAAACTTGACCCTCTGGTACTTAAATGTTATGTAGAGGTAAATTCTGCCTTATACACTTACAATGAAGTGATCCAATTTGCAATAAACAAGATAGTCTGATAAAACCTATAAAGAGCTACAAAGTTTCAACACGTCCTTCATTCTCTAATGATCTGCTGGAAAAAAGGAAAAAGCTAAGTAAACTGGAAAGAACATGGTAGTCTAGTCAATGTACCGGAGATTTAACTATATTCATAGCACCTAGAAATAACAATAATATTACTGCAAAAACCTCCCTGTTACAATAGAAAATGTGGAAAACTGAGAATTACCTTAATGAGCCATAATAAGTCCTTCGTATAGTAAGTGTTAACACCAACCCACAGCCTTCTTTCTAAAAGAGCAAAAGAATTTCAAAACCACACGACTTTTATGCAACACTTAACTAGGTAAAAGGTCAATACCAAAACCTGTTATGTAGTGTAATGGTACGGCAAATGTAGGTGAGGGGTTAGGGGACTACTCAAGCTTATACTGGGGTACCCTATGAAATATAACACCATCTCTGCTGCCAATTACATAAATCATGAAGAACTGGGGCTGTGAAACCTGGAAGACTTGGTCCGTGTCCAGCCAACCCTGCTCTGGTTATCAATATGGAAAAACCCTGAGTCCGCCCTAACAAGAGACATATTACCAGACTGCCTCTCCCTGGATAAAGGTTTATAAATATCCTGGATTGGTTATGTTAATACCGTTTATAGTCGTATATTTTTTTCTGGGATCCACGCCCTGTGTTTCACTAATTAAACGGAGGCTTTTTCCAAGCTCGAGGAGTCCCAGGGTCTTAAGAGTGTACAGACATGTCCAATGGTCATAAGATAGTTGGACTTATATGACACTAACAACATCACCAATTATATATGGACTGCTTTTAGCAGATGGGAATGTTCACTTTTGTTTTGTTTTGTTTTAGAACAGGGACTGTTAAATACATGTTATACTTTCCCCTGGGCTATACAAAGCATCTTGATTCCATATCTTGCAGGTGTGATGATGTTTCTAAACAGACTATGCTTCATTTTTTCTTTTTTTGCAAATTTTACTTGCAATAATTCAAGTTACTTTTAACCCCTATTTTAAAAAAGTACTGTTATGGCCTATATCAATGCAGACCTGCTCTTAGATTCTTATTACTTTTACATAATGATGAAGTGTCTTCTAATGTGGGCAAATCGTACTGGATGGACTGGGTCTCTGCCGCTTGGATACATCGCAGGGAAACTCAACATTTCTAGCATGGATAGTTATTGTACTTCCTTGCTATGCCCTCAGTAAATGAACCTCCACACTAAAGGACATTGACTTATGGCGAATTCATTTCCAGCACTCACTCCGTTGTGAGAGTGTCTGTACTCTGCTGTCTATCTCCGTTGTCTGCCTGTCCTGAAGAAGACCTGCTGTGACGCTTCCCATTTGCGCACTTACCAGTGTCGAAATGTCGACATACCTTTTTGGTCTATGTCCTTTAGGTTTACTGGCTTTCAGAAAAAAAGCATTTAATGTCCACCGGAAATACTATATTTAGAATTGTATAAGACACACCCGACTCTCCAGTTTATTGTGTATATAATTGTATGTTTAGTATCACTCATGTAGATATCTCACCCAGTCACTTATGTCACCTTGTCATCCCATTCACTTTACTCCTTGTCACTGATGTCATTTGCTGCCTATTGAATTGTGACAGCCATTTATTATTCTTAGGGGAAAAAATGTAAAAAGTAAAAAATAATGTTCATATCCAAAAAATCTTGCTTGCCATTTTAGTTCCATTCCAAATCAAATAAGAAATGTATTGTTCTTATCAACCATGTTTTTCCATGATTAATACTATATGATTTCAAAGTAATTGCTCCACCCAACAGGACCATTTGTAGTTTATTGTATGTTTGCCCAGGTTCTGAGGGACACAGGGTTATCCCATTGACTTTTTCTACTATGGGTATTTAGGGCCCAGAGTAAGGGATGACTCGTAACTATTAAAAAGGAAGCTTTTGGCCTGGCAAAATTTTGCCAGGTCGAATTGGCAGTTTAAAACTGCATACCCAGGCTGCAGGTGGAGACCTGGAGGCATATTTTATAGTGCTTCTTCAGTGGGTGGCACAATGTGTGCTGCAGACCACTAACAGTATTTAATTTACATGCAGTACCATAACCTCGGGATTTACAAGTAAATTAATTAAATGTGCCAGCCTGGTGTATACCAATTTTAACAAGTTTAGAGAGGAGAGCTCAAGCACTTACCAAGCACCTTACTGCTGGTTAGCAGGGGTAAAGTGCATCGAATTCTATGGCCAGCAAAAAACGAGTTTAGCAACATAAAGCACCAATCTGTGTTGACTCTGCAGAAAGGGCGCGTTTTTAAAAAATGTTTTACCTGTTACATATATCAAAAACCACTTTCATTTCTTATGCTTTGGTTGCTGCCACCTAAATAATCCTTAACACTAAGATAGCTTCTTCCTAGAAACTTTAAAAAGCAAAAAAAATGCTCAAGCAGAATACAAAAGCACGAAGGTTAGACTCTACATGGCAAGGACTGGCAGAGAGCACTGATGTACCCACACAAGATCTCCTGCAATGCCAGGCTGTAAATAACCCAATCCTATATCCTACATAGAGCATACCTGTCCCGCAGTGAATCCACCGCATCATGCCAATAGCCCGGACACTTGTGCCAAATGCGGGCTACAGGGGCTGACCATCAGCACATTCTCTGTGATTGCCCGCAAATTACCCAATTTTGGCAGGACGTCCACTTGGACATAGCCTACGCAACAATGACGCCAACTCCGCCCCACTGATCGACAACCTCGCCAACCTCGGCCTCCGACAACTCGTCACCTCACCCACCCACGCCGCTGGCCACACACTGGACCCCATCTTCTCCACAGGCACCCATGTCGCCTTCGACTACACCACCGAACTCCACTGGACTGACCACTGCTGCATCCATTTCATCTTCAACAAACCAACCACGCAACACCGCAGCCAACAGCTGCCTTGCTGCTACTGGAGCAAAGTCACCGAAGACCAGCTGATCACCACCCTCGCCCAGAACCCACCCACCAACCCCACCAACCCAGACGCCGCAGCCCGCAACCTCAGACAGTGGATCGACGACTGCGCCAACACCCTCGCCCCACTCAAGAAGCCCTCCAACAATCACGCCAGGAAGAGAGCCACCTGGTTCACCGATGAGCTGCAGACCTCGAAACGTGCCTGCCGGAAACTGGAGAAGGTATGGCTCCACGAACGCACTCCGGACAACCACGCAGCCCACAAGGATGCCACTCGCAGATATCACCACCTCATCAGAATAGCCAAGAGATCCTCCTTCAAAGACTGCCTAGATAACAACGCACACGACAGCAAAGAGCTCTTCAGCATCGTAAAGGAACTCTCCAACCCCAGCGCCAACGCCAACGACATACCGCCCTCACAAGAACTGTGCAACTCACTAGCCATCTTCTTCCACCGCAAGATCGCTGACATCCATGACAGCTTCAACACCATGACCACCCCGACTACGCCAGACCCCACCCCCCCTGTGAACACCACCAGCGCCAACCGCCTGATCTTCTGGACCAACATCAATGGCGACGAGACACGCAAGGTCATGAACTCCATCCACTCAGGATCTCCATCAGACCCGTGCCCACACCACGTATTCAATAAAGCTGACGCTGCCATCGCACCCCAACTACGGAAGGTCATCAACATCTCCTTCGAAACAGCGACATTCTCGGAAAGCTGGAAATACACTGAAATCAACGCCCTCCTCAAGAAGCCCAAGGCGGACCCCAAGGACCTCAAGAACTTCCGGCCCATCTCCCTGCTCCCGTTCCCAGTGAAGGTCATCGAGAAAATAGTCAACATGCAACTGGCCCACCACCTGGAAGACAACAACGTCTTGGACCCGTCCCAGTCCGGGTTCAGTCGAAACCACAGTACCGAGACAGCCCTCATCGCCGCCACAGACGACATTAGGCGCCAACTACACAACGGCGAAACATCAGCCCTTATCCTCCTGGACCTGTCAGCCGCCTTCGACGTGGTCTGTCATCGCACTCTAAAGGCACGCCTCCTAGAAGGCGGAATCCAAGAGAAGGCCCTTGACTGGACCACGTCCTTCCTCTCTGGCAGAACCCAGAGCGTCCGCCTCCTGCCCTTCCGATCCGAGGCCACCAACATCATCTGCGGCGTCCCCCAGGGCTCATCCCTCAGCCCAACGATGTTCAACATCTACATGGCCCCCCTCGCACAAGTGGCCCGCCAACACAACCTCAACATCATCTCCTACGCCGACGACACCCAACTCATCCTCTCCCTCACCAAGGACCCGCACACCACCAAAACGAATCTCCACGAGGGAATGAAGGCCGTCGCCGACTGGATGCAAAACAGCCATCTGAAGCTGAACTCGGACAAGATGGAGATACTCATCCTCAGACCCACCCCCTCAGCCTGGGAGGACTCCTGGTGGCCGACCACACTGGGAACAGCACCGACACCCACCGACCATGCACGCAACCTAGGATTCATCCTCGACTCCTCCCTCTCCATGTCTAAACAGGTCAACCCCGTCTCCTCCTCCTGCTACAACACCCTCCGCATGCTCTACAAGTGGATCCTGACCGAAACAAGAAGAACGGTGACACAGGCCCTCAGCAGCAGACTGGACCAGGGAATCCCAGCCAAACACCTACGACGACTACAACGCATCCAAAACACCTCCGCCCAACTGATCGTCAATGTCCCCCGCCACAGCCACATCACCCCCCACCTGAGAGACCTACATTGGCTCCCCGTCGACAAGAGGATAACCTTCAAGCTCCTCACCCACGCACACAAAGCACTCCACAACGCCGGACCAGCCTACCTGAACAGCAGACTCAACTTCTACACCCCGACCCGCCAGCTCCGCTCCGCCAGCCTCGCCCTCGCCGATGTCCCCCGCATCCAACGAACAACCTCCGGCGGCAGATCCTTCTCCTACCTCGCCGGCAAGACCTGGAACACCCTCCCTACCCACCTACGGCAGACCCAAGACCTACTCGCCTTCAGAAGACTCCTCAAGACCTGGCTCTTCAAGCAGTAGCGGCACCCCCTTCCCTCAGCGCCTTGAGACCCTCATGGGTAAATAGCGCGCTTTACAAGTACTCTGATTGATTGATTGGTTGTCCACCTTTGGGTACTTGGGAGATCAGCGCAATGGAGGCTCGATCCATCGAACTGGCCCCTGCCCTAGCCCTGGTGAAGCACTCTGTGACCATGCGATGGAAAAGTGGGACAACATTATCCCCCCCTGCCCCCAGAGCTGCGATCTGGAGAGCGGCGATGGTACGCCGGACGGAGGCTGAGGTGACAACGCTGCATAGGGAGGAAGCCAGTGGTCTCTGCTGCCACCCCTTTGCCCCACTATGGGACCAGATGTTATCCCATTTTATTGGAACGGATTGAGAGGTCTCCTCCGAGTGCTCCCCGTGAGGACCCCCAATACCTATCCTCACCTGGGGGATGTTGGCAATGTGCATACAAACTAACATGTAACGTTGTGGTTACTCAACAACAGTTTCCAGGATGTTTTGCACCTTGGAAATGCGGGTATATTTACCTGTGAAACAGCTGGAGCCTCTGTCTCTCAACTGTGGGCAACGGCAAGGTCAGCCTCAGTGTTACAGGAGAATGCATGGGAAGACGTTTTTTTTCCACAGGGGAACGTTTTCCGATGAAAGGAGTGTGCTTTTGCACAGTACTGCCACGTGCATGGGCCTAGGTGGATACACTGCTGAACTACACATTGTGGACAAGGAGAAAAATGTGCTTTCATGTTTACTCCTCTTAAATTTTGTGCATCAGCTACCTGTGGAAATCAGTGCAAATTGTACATGAGTCTGCAATACATACATTTACACATGTTTGTGCACCCGACCCCTTTATGTTCAGCCAAAAGCTCCGTTTTTCGGAATTCAAGAGCTTGTAGAAATAGGCGCAGCGGATCATGTGAGGACTGTGTAGGCTTACACCGTTTGGTCAAACTCAGCAATGCAGAAAACAAATGAAAATATTTTTAAATATGGTAAAAAATGTGCTTATTGGCAATAATGACACTTTCAGCCGGGTCTCTTTTGGCGAAATATTATTCATTTTTCGGAAATTCATACTTATGTTGGGGTAACGCATCCTGATTCTTCTCTAAAGGATCTCAGGCACTTTTTTTTACATCATTTTATCGTTATTAAACCAGAAGGACGTCACAACAATGAGCTAAAAGTTCGCCACTCCAACAGAACGGTTGTCACATGTTCAAATCCCGGTTCAGCCTTCCAACCGAAAGTCGGTAAACTGAGCACCAGGGGTGGGTAACAGTGGCCTGCCATCTGGTATTGAGCGCTTGTAAACAGCAGTAGCGCTATAAGTTATTATTACATGAATGTGTTATATTCTTTTTGGTTTTCCACAACAATATTTTAATCCTGGTGTTGCTTTGGCCACTGTCTACTTCCAATGTGCTTGAGTTGGGTCAGATCATTTTCTGTTTCTATTTCTCAGTTTCCCAGTATCTACTGTTGATCGCCAGTCTAAACATTCAATTGTAAAATTCAATTTTATTACATAGGCAACCCCATTTGCCCATTGTTAGAAGGAAATGAGAGAACCGTGATGTATAAACACGCTTCACACTATCTTACTTGTTTATTTATAATACATGGAAGCCTGCAATTCTAGTACAAAAACATGTCTCGAATTTCCTTATTTCAGTCGAAAAGTGGTTTCACTTTCTTATTGTCTCTTTCTCTAAAATAACCGTGCTCAGCAGAAAGGAGAAATGTATGGTAACGTGTTAATTTTTTGCACATAATTCATTATCAGAAAGAAAGCATCTCAATGTTACTACTCATTCTGAGCACTTTTTAAAAACTGATTGACATAAAACAGATTTTAATAAGTTCATGCAACTAATTACTACCTACTATATTGTTGTGTTTAATTTCGCACAACATATTTTGTTTGTCTTTTTCATGTCAGCAACTTTCTCAGGAAAGGGCGAGACCCCAAGGATTTATGAGGTTTGTAGTAAGAGCGATGGCGTGGCCATGCATAAAATAAGGAAGAAAATACCCTCTGACCTACGTTAAAAAAATACTGCAAGTCACCTTGGAGTTCCATGGCCCTATAAGGGCCTTGTTAATCAATATTATCATAGAACTCCTAGGTGACTTTCAATATCTTAGCATGTACGGCAGGGTGTACCTTATTACATGTATTATAGGGAGAAGTGTGGCGCAGCGGCCAGAGCAGCGGACTCTGGACCACGGGGTGTCACGGTTCGATCGCTGGGGGCTGCTCAACATCATGTGACTCTGGGCAATAGCTCACTTAATCTCCCCGACGGCCCCCAGCGCTTTAAAACCTTAAGGAGCAATATGTTTGCGCTTTACAAATATATATTATTAATACTATGGCACTTTATCTAAAGCACTGTCTAAAAGCAGAGACAATATAATTGAAATACTGATCAGGACGGACACAGCTACGTTTGAGAAGTAGAACAAGTTGACAATAAGTGGTCTTTCAACAGCAGTGTTTAATTAGTAAAAAAAGATAAGTGTCAGGGTTGTCATCAGGAGGCCACTGCAGCTTGCACCACACATTGGCCTGCCATGCTGCCACTGATAGTAGAACACAACTACTAACATCACACTCCTACAAGTGTGACAACCTGGACTATTTTAGGCCCCTAAAGCTATGAGATTGGCTTGGACGGCAGGTAATAGTTATTTTTAATGTATAAAGAATTAATAATTGTTGTTGTGGTCATCTCTAAAGTAGCCGGACAACGCCACCTTGAGGCAGACTGTCACAAGCACTGATACTGACAATTAAGTGCCAGTGCCAATCACTGGAAACCACTGGCTCAAATTAAGCACTGTTCAACAGAGATTTAAACAGGGACAAAGTAGGAGCCAATCTGACGGGTAGAGACAGTCAGTTCCACAGCAAGGGAGCCAGTAGTTCAAAAGACAGGAAATGGAAAAAGGTGTGATGGAATTGATCCCTATGTCTCCTATGTGGTGGCCAGACCAATCAGGGTCCTACAGACAGAGGTCAAAAAAGTCAAACATTTAGAGTCCTAATGGACAATAGACTCACTTTTGGGGAGCAGGTGAATGCAGTGACGTCATCCACTTTTGTTACACTAAGGAAGATACAAAATATACTACACTTACTACCCAGCAAATGTAAATAAATAGTAGTAATCTCCCTCAGCTTGTCAAAACTTGACAATTGTAATAGTCAATATATCAATATGGAGCAACAGCATCTGAATAAATTGCAACTGCTGCAAAATGCTGCAGCCAGTCTTTTAACAGGCATATAGATAAGTTCTAGTCTGTAAAAAACAAAGTCAGAAAGCTCCACTGGCTTCCGATCAGGCAGCATATTAATTTCAAGGCTCTTTGCACTGCCTTCAAGGCACTACATGACTGTGGCCCTCGTTATCGCAAGTAGAGCTTCAAATGGTACGTTCCTAACTCCCTAAATTTAATCAAGCTACTTGGGGCGGCAGAAGCAGAGTCATCTGTACTGCCAATGCCTGGAATCAACTTCCCTTTCACATCCAATCCTCTCCTGCTTTGATCACTTTAAGGAAAGCTTTGAAAACATGGCTTTTTAAAAACTAGCGAAAGGTACCAGAAGTCTGAATTCGTTGGTGTACTTGATTGGAACCTATAAAGTGTCCCCTCTGGAAGACAAAACCAAAAGGTTAATGTACAAGAACAGCATTAGCAAGGCGTTAATGTGGAGAAAAACAGGAGAACAAGATACATAATACTAAACTAGAAAGTGTCCCCATCAGCCCACTCAATAGTGGAACTTCGTCATCTGGGTTTTGTGATTGAGATAGTGGTGTCCAGTATGCCCTTCCTCGGGACAAACCCGGGGCTAGCAGATCTTGGACCCCACGGTTGACCCTCAACCAAAGAAGATGACCGAGTATAGGCTAGAGGGGCAAAGTTGCAGTGCTCAAAATTTGTGAAAAAAGGAAAAGAAAAGAAATATAATCCAAGTGTCTAAAAATACCTATCTTGATGTCATAAGAAAACTTTATTGGGTCTGTCCATCAAGGTGGTATGGTTAAAAGCAGAGTGATAGTAGCATGCAAGGATTTGCTATTCACCATGAGTGTAATCTGGTCAACATGTTTCAGCCTTTATAGGCTTTTGTCAGGACCTATGATGCACTACTGCAACACTTACTTAACGTGCTGTGAAAGACAATCTACAGAACATATCCAATTTCTCAATGAAAAAATTGGTGTATCTTCTCCTGTATAGACGATAAGGAAACAAAAACAAGAACAAAGAAGTAAAAGTTAAAGTGTCCTCAAAGACTGTCATGTGTATTCATAAAGTATTTGTCACATGATGTTCAACTCACCCAAATCGTAGGGAGGAAAGACCTCACCTCACCTGGCAACTGCTCAGGGTAAAGGAGGCCACGCACTGAAAAAATTAGAGCATTGGTATTAATTCATTTTAATATTTGGACTAAATAATCCAAAGAGTATTTCAACAGTGATACAAGGGGGCAGTCCAGGGGGTCAGGGGCAGGATGACACTCCTGACATAAAAGTAAAGTTAGCTCATCTCAAGGTGATTAGCAGCTTACTTGAGTTTGGAGCAGTCGACTGAATCTGGCTAAGCTGCGGTGAATTTCCCTTTGAGAAAAGTACTTTACTGTTAGTGATTGATTATGTCCATGAAAGTCTAGATCATTTTAAACCAAAAAGAAGAAAGGGGGAGTCATATAAGGGAGAATGGTTATCTCTTTAGCAATGAAAAGGAAGTGCTGCTTTGCAATCCTCTCTATTATCTGGGGACTACGAGTCATTCAGCAGGTCGACCTCGCATCGCCTCGCATACACAGCGCGCTCTTACCTCTCCGTCGTTGCCTCGGTCCTGGAACTGAGCCGAGGGGGAGGTAGAGACGCTGTGTATGGTACAAACAGTTATACAGACGCTGCGGACCAGAGGGAGAACCGTCTTTGGTGATTCAGTGATTGGCTCTGTAGTTGAAAGATATCAGCCAATCATATCGTTCGAATTACATGTATCACCAATGCAGACGCGGCAAATTGTCCGCTCTGCAGACGTCCGGTTTTGGTTCGCTATGGTGATACACGTAATTCGAACGATACAGCGTCTCTACCTCCCCCTCGGCTCAGTTCCAGGACCGAGGCAACGACGGAGAGGTAAGAGCGCGCTGTGTATGCGAGGCGATGCGAGGTCGACCTGCTGAATGACTCGTAGTCCCCAGATAATAGAGAGGATTGCAAAGCAGCACTTCCTTTTCATTGCTAAAGAGATAACCATTCTCCCTTATATGACTCCCCCTTTCTTCTTTTTGGTTTAAAATGATCTAGACTTTCATGGACATAATCAATCACTAACAGTAAAGTACTTTTCTCAAAGGGAAATTCACCGCAGCTTAGCCAGATTCAGTCGACTGCTCCAAACTCAAGCAAGCTGCTAATCACCTTGAGATGAGCTAACTTTACTTTTATGTCAGGAGTGTCATCCTGCCCCTGACCCCCTGGACTGCCCCCTTGTATCACTGTTGAAATACTCTTTGGATTATTTAGTCCAAATTTAAAATGAATTAATACCAATGCTCTAATTTTTTCAGTGCGTGGCCTCCTTTACCCTGAGCAGTTGCCAGGTGAGGTGAGGTCTTTCCTCCCTACGATTTGGGTGAGATGAACATCATGTGACAAATACTTTATGAATACACATGACAGTCTTTGAGGACACTTTAACTTTTACTTCTTTGTTCTTGTTTTTGTTTCCTTATCGTCTATACAGGAGAAGATACACCAATTTTTTCATTGAGAAATTGGATATGTTCTGTAGATTGTCTTTCACAGCACGTTAAGTAAGTGTTGCAGTAGTGCATCATAGGTCCTGACAAAAGCCTATAAAGGCTGAAACATGTTGACCAGATTACACTCATGGTGAATAGCAAATCCTTGCATGCTACTATCACTCTGCTTTTAACCATACCACCTTGATGGACAGACCCAATAAAGTTTTCTTATGACATCAAGATAGGTATTTTTAGACACTTGGATTATATTTCTTTTCTTTTCCTTTTTTCACAAATTTTGAGCACTGCAACTTTGCTCCTCTAGCCTATACTCGGTCATCTTCTTTGGTTGAGGGTCAACCGTGGGGTCCAAGATCTGCTAGCCCCGGGTTTGTCCCGAGGAAGGGCATACTGGACACCACTATCTCAATCACAAAACCCAGATGACGAAGTTCCACTATTGAGTGGGCTGATGGGGACACTTTCTAGTTTAGTATTATGTATCTTGTTCTCCTGTGTTTCTCCACATTAACGCCTTGCTAATGCTGTTCTTGTACATTAACCTTTTGGTTTTGTCTTCCAGAGGGGACACTTTATAGGTTCCAATCAAGTACACCAACGAATTCAGACTTCTGGTACCTTTCGCGTGTTTTACTGTCTAGTTGGGGGACAAGGCACCAGTAGGTCTATAAAAACAATCTCCCCTAAGGCCCTCCACTACTCTTTGTGTTTACTCGTTTTTAAAAACTAGGCCAAACCTCGTCATATCCCTCCCTCTGTCCATTGATGTATCAAGCTAGTGCCAGGACACCCTTGGGTAACCGTTGTGCTTTATACATTCGTTTAACATAACATAAGATTGAGGGGTGGCTAGCAATGAGGCAGAAGTAGAACATAGGGTATAGGTGAGAACATAAGGAAAGATAAGGGTGGGCAAATAGGGAGAGGACGAGAAAGTGATAACATTTAATGGCAATACATAGCAAAAAGAAAATTACATCGAAAGAAAATAGGTAACCATCATAATTGTTATACTTAAGAAAAAGCAGAGGAGTGTGTAGGAACAGAGACTGCAGAGGAGTAGTGAGATCTTAAGAAAGGCCCACATACAGAGAAGAGCAGTAATTGAGCTTATACAGGACAAGAGCGAGAAGCTGAAGTTTCAAAAAGCAAAAGGCATACAAAAGATTTCGTTTTGCGACTGTTGAAACACTAAAAATAGCAAGATTTGACAATAAGGGGAACCTGGGGAAAAATTGAGGAATGAATTGAAGATAACACCCACATTCTACTGCATCTGTGAACTTCTCTGTTCGGTGAAAACAAAAGGGGACAAGTGAAGAAAGTAATTTTTCCCTCCACAGCTTAGTGCAGGGAACAGTGGGTCCTCATTCAAATGAACCACTTCGGATCGTCTCTGGTAAGTGTGGATGAAAGGAAAGTTCAGAGAAAAGATGCCACCTTAGTGGATATCAAACCAATGCAAGCACCTAGACTTCCTTGGATGCTTCTACAATGTGCGCACCATTGAGCAGTGCAAAAATACATTTGGTCTTTGAAAATCTATTGGCTTTAGTGATCCCTTCTGTTATGCATTCAAACGTGATGCTGCAACCAAGCATTAGAGTCATGTTTTTGGACCTGGCATGGACCAAGGTCAAAAGAGCTATAAGCCTCCATAGACAGGATCCAAGAACAAATACCATGTGCAGTCAATTGACACTGACGCTGAAAGCAATGAAACGATAAACTCTTGCCCAACAGTGAGACCAAGGAACCAGGCATGGGTTTCAAGCCGGAGTTGCAGCACAAACTGGGAGACACAAACATAAATTCGAAGGATAGCTGTTTTATATGTAGCCATTATTAGTGTGTTGTGATAATGTTACTTTATTATTAAAGGAAATTTATATGCAAAGAGCGCAACTAAACCCGGAGGCATCAAGGCGCTGAGGATGGAAAACCAGAATGCTCAGATATCAGCCAGGGAAGAGTTAGAGATAGGCTTCTTGAAATAGCCACGTCTTGAGTGCCTTACGAAAATGTATATGAGAAGAGATCCCCTTGAGGTCATTGGGGAGCGTATTCCAGAGTCTGGGCGCAAGGAAGCGAAAAGACCTTCCACCCCATCTGGCTTTGGCAATACGGGGGACAGTGAGTAGGCCTTTGCTGGATGAGCGCAATGTTCTACTGGGGACGTAGTGGGCCACAAGGGCACGAATTGCCTCCGGTCCAGATTGATTCAGGGCACGATGACTAAGGCATAGGGCCTTGAAATTGATCCTTGCCTGCATAGGAAGCCAGTGCAGGTCTTTTCTGATGGAAGTGCCCGAGGAACGTTTAGGGGCACCTACAACAAACCGGGCAGCCGCGTTCTGAACGGTCTGGAGGCGCTGGATAAGACCGCTGCTAATGCCGAGGTAAAGGGCATTGCAGTAGTCAAGTCTGGAGGCAATGACTGCTATTGCCACCTGTTTGCGTGCCCCAGGGGAGAGATAATGAGTGATCTTTCTAAGGATCCTCAGGGCATTGCAACAGGTGGACACAGTCCTACTAACCTGCTTGCCCAGGGAGAGGGAAGTATCCAAAATGATCCCAAGATTGCGGGCAGAGAACGTCGGCACAGGGCAAGCCCCAAGAGCAGACGGCCACCAGTCCAAGGACCAAATTTCACTTTTTCCCCCAAAAACAAGGACCTCCGTTTTCTCGCCATTCAGTTTAAGGAAGTTCTTGACCATCCATCCGGCGACCGACTCCATGCAGTTTTTGAAATTATGCGCAGTGGAGCTCACAGATTGGGAGATGGAGGCCATAATCTGTGTGTCGTCGGCGTAGGAAAGAACTTCCAGCCCAAAGGATCTTATAAGCTTGGCGAGAGGAGCGACATAAATGTTAAAGAGCGTCGGGCTCAGTGAGGAGCCCTGAGGGACCCCACACTTCACGGCCTTGACAGATGACATATGCTCGCCTAGCTTGACCCTTTGCTTCCGTTGGTCGAGGAAGGAGGCAAGAAGATTAGATTCATAATTTGCATAAGAGAAAGGTCATATATTTATTCCCACAAACTTAAATATTTACAGTCTTACAGGGTTCAACCATGCATGAAAAAAGGAGGTGAGAAGACATACATTCAGAAGAAAGACATAGAAGACAAGCAGCACAAACATTAAGGGCCTGATTTACAGTTTGGTGAAGTGAGAATTTAGCAAAAGTTTGGGGAAGGGAGAAATTCACAAGAGTTTGGGGAGAGGATGTAGCCTTATGGCTAGAGCAGTCGACCTCGAATCTGGGGAGCCGGGTTCGGGTCTCGGCAGGGACGCTCAACTTCCTGTGATTCTGGGCTAATCACGTAATCTCCCCACGCATAACAAAAATGAATGTGTCGATCTGTAACGAAACTGGTGCTCATGTAAAGCGCTCTCATACTCGATACTTTCGGGTCAAGTTTGCACTATATAAAACTCTAAAACATAAAAATAAAAAAAAGTGAGAAATTCTGAAGAGTTTGGCGAAGTGAGAAATTCGCAAGAAAGTCTTTGATGTCCGGTCTGCCATGCTAACAAAAGTATGTCACTGCCCTGCGTCAGATTCCAATCCACTGTTTTAAGAAATATGCTACTTGAGAAGTAGACCGGCCATACACAACACAGTCATGATCATACTCCAGTAGTAACGGTCCTGCCTGCCAAACAGGAACACAAACTACCCCAGAAAAGTTTCAGCCTTGTTAACCCTCATCAATGAGTTATATTTGATTCCTATGGCACAGGAAGTGCGAGAACCTTGTTTGAACATACCCCTTACCTTTAGGCAGGGCCACTGGAATTAAGCGGCCGAAGAAGGCTAAATTATGCTGCAAGGTTGATTAAATTATGTGGCAAGAAAAGGCCAATTATGCGGCATAATGCGGCACATTTTGTAATAGTATTACTTCCTTATTTCATTCTTTTTTAACTTGGTAAAACTGTCTGGGAATTAGTTGCACCCCATTAGTACCCGTTTAATACCCAAATGTAGCAATAAGCAACAGAAAGGTGACTAGTGCAGCTTTGCTAAAGGGCTTCCACTGCACTGCAACCCGTGTCGCTGAATTTTTTAGGACATTTTGAACCGTTTGAGGTAGAACATTTTTTTCTTTGTTTTTAACATCTGCAGATTATGCACCAGATGATGAATTATGTTGCAAATGTGGCAAATCTATAATTATGCAAAAATCGTCGATGCCGCACAATCGCATTATTCCAGGACCCTGCCTTTAGGGAATTGAATTGCAAAAATCACAAAGGTGATGAGTGCAATTTTGCAAAAGTCCCAGCTGGTGCCAGTTTCTCGGGCCGCACTACAGTGTGTCATTTTTCAACCACTATGCCACTTCTGACAGAGAGCAGCCATTTACAGCTCACCCATAGTCCTGCTGAAAATGGAGGTATAACCCGGAACTTCTGACAGATTATGAGATGTCTTAATTTTAATTTCCCCACCACATTCCCTTTAAGTAGATTCTGGGTCTTCGTTTATGAGTACAAAATTACTGAGGAAGGGGCGGGTGGGAAAATGATAGAGGTGGAAGGTACAAGTGAAGAAACATACCATATACATCTACAAAAACCTAAGAAAACAACATAAGGTGCCTTGGGAATTTGCATACACAGATCAAGCTATGTTACTATATTACATATGGCTACAGCCAATTTTTCTTGATATTAAATTGAAGTATACACTCTTTTGCCACGTTTATGTTTGCAAAGTTTTGCTAGGAGTTGAGACAGCCTCACGAATCTGGAGGGATCGGGTCTATTTGGTACACCACAAAAGTGCTGGAATATTTAATAAAAGAGAAAAGGGTTACATGTATGCTTAGAATCTGCACGAAGAATTCCCCTCTTAGTATTGCTCTATAAAAGTGGGCTGGGGACATCTAGTGGTAAATAGTGAAATCTACATAGGTAAGCCTAAGTGAGAGCCCCCTGGGCCTGATTAACAATGAATCAGACTTCCAAACATCTCCACATCATAGACTTTCTACTAAAATAAATGCATATTTACTGTCCCTACCAGATTCTCAAAGTTCTTTAGAGCTGCACATGGAAATATATGCACATCAATTCACCAAAATGCCAGTGGTGTTGAAAGTGACATCACAGGTCAGAAGACTGTGACAATGACTCCCAATGCATATCACAGGAAGTGAACCTGCATTACCTTAGACCACAACAACATCACAGGAAGTGACAGCCAACTTTTAACCTTGGGGACATTACTGGAAATTACACATTCTTTGCCTCTTTTGTCAGCACATTGACCCACATAAACATTTAAAGGGGCTTGCAGTGAATGGTGTCACAATGGATCTCAAAAGCACTGCAAATGTCATCAAACAAAGCAACATTCTAGAATTCTTAAAGCGATTTAATGTTAGCGAAATATGGCTGATTAAGAGAGAGGCGCTATTTCTTTTCACTGTATGCCCCTTTACAGTAAACCACAGAGAAATACTATTTGCAAAATCCTCCAAACAATAGTCCCTGCATCTGCCGCACAGCGACGCCCGCAGGTAAGAGGGGGTCGGCAGCCCCAAAACTCGCACCGCCCAGGAAAAACCAACCTCCACGCCCCCTGCTATGCCTCTCTGACGAAAGCTGAGCAAGAGGTCTCAAGGGTAATGCCAGGGGTCACAAAGGAGAAGCCAGGTCTCATAGCTGCGACTCCTATAAGACCCATGCATACGACTTACCCCAAAGCTGTAGAATGTTTACATTCAGGATGCAAGGGCATTTTACACGTTTTTTTCTTTCTTAACAGTGTAATATTTGGGCTGTGGCGATATTTCGTCCACCACAGCTCCATTAAATATGGGTGTGCTTGTGTACCATTCAAATGCACTTTACACTCATTTTACTTGTGTAAACTGAGTATGAAAATCATTAAGTTTTCAAATATGCGCAAAGTTTCGGGTTTGTGAATGTTAGCTGCCTCCAGTGCTAATGACAAGGTCAACTCGTCATGGGTTTTACCTGCCCTGTGCTTATGACGAGTTGACCTTGTCATGAACAATGGGAAAATGGAGGATTCAGCGCCCAGCGGGAAAACCCCCTAGCAGCCAAGGTGTTAATGGTCTCATTTTAGCACGAAAATATGCCGACCTTGCAGATTTTCCATTCTAATAAATTACTTGCCTGGGTAAAAATGTTGTTCGAATCAAATTCTTTGAATTGGAATATTGGACTTTGCACTCACAAATGACCTTTTAATACATGTAATTTAAACTTGTAACTATATATTTATTTACTATTTTCTTTTTGGCTTTGGATAGTGTGAACGAGATTTATGACGGCCACAGAGTGTTCTACCAGATAAAACAGACACACCATGAAAATACACCATACAGGAATGCACAATACATGAAATCCAAGACATGTAAAGTTACAAGATTAAATAGGGGAATATAATGCAGATTTTCCACAGCCTTGGTGGTAAGACAATCAGGATTTTATTGAAACATGGGGCTAATATTCTGCATACCTCCTTTACTGCTTTCATACACAGCAGCAACATAGATTAAATTCTCATGTGTAAAATAAAAACCGTAAAGAGCTAGAACATGCAGAAAAGCAGGGAACCCGCAACCATCTTCCTTCTTTTCGTGCTGAGAATAAACAGTCTTCACTGTACTTCCCCAACACTGAAGCGCCTTGCTCGAAAACCAAGTCTTCCAAATTCCCCAAAACTCTAATCAAACATTCTTCTTCTTCTCTTCTTAAACGTGAGCAGCATAGACGCAAAAGAAATATACAAATTATTAGGAGGAAATGAGATGATAGAGATGATATTAGATAATAATAGCTTCTGTGTCTTTAATAAAATCCTTATTTTCTTCCCATCAGTGCTGTAAAAAATCTGCACTCTATGCCAAGGCAGAGTGGGCAATCCCGTGCATGTTCAAAGCTTAACCATAACATTTTCCACAGCACTATTAATAGTTTTAAAGTCAAACCTTTTAAATGGGTAGTTACCTGGTCAATCCGCTGAATTGAAGATATCACCCAGGATGCCACCCACGAACACAACCTTGCTTGCCACAGCACCTTACACAGAATGCGCTCAAAACTGCTGTACATCCACACTAGCCTCTTTCATCATTTCTTTAACCCATCTTGTCAAAGTTGGGGAACATAGAAGTTTAGATAAAAAATAGTCTTTGTTACAATATGTAACAGCAGGAGTGCTTGTTGTGTGAAAGGGAGAGAGGAAAATGCTCCATATTTACAGAGATATGGAGCATTTCTTCTCTCTCTTCTTGTACTGGTGCACTTTGTGCTGCCTAGCGTCAAAGTCAAGTCAAGTCAAGTCAAGTCAAGAGATTTATATAGCGCGCTACATACCCATAGGGTCTCAAGGCGCTTGAGGAAGGATGGGGACTTACTTTTCGAATATCCAAGTTTTAAGTTGCTTTCTGAATGCTAGGTGGTTCTGAGTAAGGCGGAGGTGAGTGGGAAGAGAGTTCCAAGTTTTAGCTGCCAGGTAGGAGAAGGATCTACCTCCCATGGTGGTTTTGTTGATGCGAGGTACAGTGGCAAGGGCTTGGTTGGAGGATCGTAGCTGACGGGAGGGGGTGTAGAAGGACAGTCGTGAGTTGAGGCATACGGGTCCAAGTTCGTAAAGTGCTTTGTGTGCGTGGGTTAGGAGGCGGAAAGTAATCCTCTTATTTACGGGGAGCCAGTGGAGGTTTTTCAGGTGACCAGAGATGTGTTCTTTACGCGGGATGTCTAGTATGAGCCTGGCTGAAGCGTTCTGGATGCGTTGGAGTTTTTTCTGGAGTTTTGCGGTGGTACCGGCGTATAGGGTGTTTCCGTAGTCTAGGCGGCTCGTGACCAGTGCGTGGGTGACCGTTTTTCTAGTTTCGGTGGGGATCCAGCGAAATGTTTTTTTGAGCATGCGAAGAATGTTGAAGCAAGATGATGAAACGGCGTTGACTTGTCTGGTCATCGAGAGTGAGGAGTCCAGGATGACGCCCAGGTTCCGAGCGTGGTCAGTTGGGATGGGTGCTTTTCCTAGGGCAGTTGGCCACCAAGAGTCATCCCAGGCGGAGGGGTAGGTGCCTAAAATGAGGACTTCTGTTTTGTCTGAGTTCAGTTTCAGACGGCTGTGCTTCATCCACTCGGCTACTTCTTTCATTCCTTCATGTAGGTTGGTTTTGGCGGTGTTAGGGTCTTTGGTGAGTGAGAGGATCAGTTGAGTGTCGTCAGCGTAGGAGATGATGTTGAGATTGTGTTGGCGGGCGATGGCCGCGAGGCGGCTCATGTATACGTTGAAGAGGGTGGGACTGAGTGACGATCCTTGTGGCACGCCGCAGATGACTTCAGAGGCCACTGACTTGAATGGTGGGAGGCGGACTCTCTGGGTTCTTCCGGTGAGGAACGAGGTGATCCATTCCAGTGCTTTTCCTTGGATTCCGACGTTTCTGAGGCGCTGTAGAAGGGTGCTATGACAGACTGTGTCGAAGGCAGCGGAGAGGTCGAGGAGGATGAGGGCGACTGTGTCTCCGTTGTCCAGTAGAGTTCGAATGTCGTCTGTTGCTGCGATAAGTGCGGTCTCAGTGCTGTGTTTGGCTCGGAAGCCGGACTGTGAGGAGTCGAGGGATTTGTTGGTTTCGAGGAAGGCGGTGAGCTGGTTGTTGACAGCTTTCTCGATGACTTTGGCCGGGAATGGAAGAAGCGAGATGGGGCGGTAGTTTTTGAGTTCGGTGGGGTCAGCTGTGGGTTTTTTCAGAAGGGCGCTGAGTTCTGCGTGTTTCCAGCTTTCCGGGAAGGTGGCGGAGTTGAGGGAGCAGTTGATGACATCTCGGAGGTGTGGTGCTATGATGGAGTCTGCTTTGTTGAAGATGTGGTGAGGGCATGGGTCAGTTGGGGATCCTGAGTGGATGGAGTTCATCAGGCGGATGGTGTCCTCAGTGGATATTGGGTTCCAGTCGTTAAGGACGTTCAAGGGGGGTGAAGGTCCTGCAGGAGGTTGGGTGGGTTGGTCTTCGGGTCGGTTGTCGAAGCTGTTGTGGATGTCTGCGATTTTGTTGTGGAAGAAGGAAGCTAGGGAGTCGCAGAGGGCTTGGGAGGGGTTGATGTCGTTGGAGTTGGCTGATGGGTTGGTAAATTCTTTGACGATGTTGAATAATTCCTAGCTGTTGTGGGCGTTGTTGTCTAGTCGGTCTTTGAATGCGGCTTTCTTGGCAGACCGGATAAGTTGGTGGTGTGTGCGGGTGGCGTTTTTGAAGGCGTCTCTGGTGTTGGTGTTTGGGTCTTTTTTCCAGGCCTTCTCGAGGGAGCGACAGAGTTTCTTCGATTTCTTAAGATCATCGTTGAACCAGGAGGCGTTTTTGCTGCCTAGTTTTATTTGACGTTTTTTCAACGGTGCTAGGATGTCGGCGCTGTTGGATAGCCATTGGGTGAGGTTAATGGCTGCTTGGTCGGGGTTTGAGGAGTGGGCGGGGGGGTTTAGAAGAAGCGATGAGGAGATCTGGTCGATGGTGATTTTGTTCCAATTTCTTCGCAGGGTGGGTTAAGGATGGTTGTGGATTGTGGTCTTATTGTAGATAAAGTGAACGCAGCTGTGGTCCGTCCAATGAAGAGCTGTGGTGTGACTGAATGAGACATGTTTGCTGGAGGTGAAGATAGGGTCTAGTGTGTGCCCTGCAATGTGGGTGGGGGTAGTGACAAGTTGTTTGAGTCCGAGGTTGGCGAGATTGTCCAGAAGGGTGGTGGCGCTGCTGTCATTGCTCTTTTCCATGTGAAAATTGAGGTCTCCCAATAGGATGTAGTCCTCGGAGGGGAGGGCGTGTGGGGTTATAAAGTCAATGATGTCGTCACTGAATTGTGCACGGGGTCCTGGGGGCCGGTAGAGGAGTGTGCCTCTGAGTGTGGTCTTGGGGTCGGTGTGGATCTGGAAGTGGAGGTGTTCGGCGCTGGCAAGGTAGACGTCTGAGCTGGTTGAGATGCGGATGGAGTTCTTATGGACGATAGCGATGCCTCCTCCTGTTTTCTTGATGCGGTCCTTACGGATGATCTTGTATCCTTCCGGGATGGCAATGGTGATGTCTGGGGCTGAAGAGGCATTCATCCATGTTTCCGTTAGGAAGGCGACGTCCGGTGAGATGGTGTCTAGTAGATTCCAGAGGTCGATGGCGTGTCTGTGGATCGAGCGGGTGTTTAGCAGGATGCATTTTAGGTGGTTGGTGTCAGGTCTCTGTTTGGTGTTGGTGGATGAGGAGTTGGATTTGGTGCCGTCGAACTTGCAGGAGTAGCAAGAGAAGGGTCCATGGGTGTGTCCAGGAGCGGCTTGGACGCAGTTGGGGAGACGGCCGGGGTTTAGGGCTAAGAGGGTGGTGGCGTCGTATGTAATGCGGGTGGGGCGAGGGCCAAGGGGTCTGGCGCTGGGCGCGGTCCGGGCGCGGACGGGCGTAGACGGGCTTACCTTTGGCGCACCTTCGGCGCGAATGGGGAGCGACCGCTGCGCGTGACCGCTGCGCGCTAATGCATCCATCATATATGGATAGTGGAGGGGGAGGGGCGAGGGAGGAGCTGCTGGGAGGCGGGTGCGTGGTGTAGGGGGCGGGCTCCGGTCACAACAACAACAACACAGGTAATGGCGGTTCAAAGGGAATAGCCGACCGGGTTGGGGAGATAGAGTAAATTAGTTATTCTGTGGTGAGTAGCGGGGCGCAGAACAGTCAAGCAGACAAACAAAGCGCTATTTCTAACGAGCAAGGCACTGTAAAATAATGCTTCAATCAGTGTAGGCACTCTCACAGCGCTAACGAAATACAGCAAATTCTATCGAGCAGAGGCGCAGTAAAATAATGCTTCAATCAATGTAGGCACTGTAGCAGCGCTAACGATACCCAGCCAGCGTTCAGGAAAGAGCAGGGCAGGAGGGAGCGACCGTATCCAACAGAGTCAGGACGGTCACCATAGTGCAAGGGTACTGGCTTTACAGCGGGTTTATTTGACCCTTCCTGCACAAAAACAACCCTTAGAGGCATATTCCACTTTCTATGTGTGCTGCAGAATGGTCGCCCACCTTTCGATCCCCTTTGTTAGATCATGCCCGTGATCTCTGTTGCTGGGAGAAAAACCCAGCCAAACCATGTTGACCTCCAAATGGTCTATACCCTCATGCAAATGAAGCACAAGTGATGCTTTGGCCTTGGCCAGGGAACCTACCATGCATTCTCCTGGCATCGTCAAATCATTTCACCAAAAACCTTTCTGCTAGCTCTCTGACACTTCTAAATAGAAAATATGTCCCACCATATCTGCACATATCATTCACAAAATCTTCTCTTAACAAAATGCCTTCCCCTTCTTTACTAGCCCATATTGAAAAGGGTGCCTAGATGTTGGGGATAGCTTCACCAGAAATTATGGTATGAAACCAGTCTTGTTTCTCTCTATAGAGCCTGCCTATTTGTTTCTTTCCCCAAACAAAAATAATTTGTAGGCACGGTTAGTCATAAATGTATCCAAGAAAACCCACAGAGTCTCATTTTTAAAAAAAAATTTCTTTATTGGCATTTTATGTATTATTTTTCATGCATTGGTATAATAAATGAAGCTGATTAAATGAATATTGACATTAATAGTAAATACCAGAGGACAAAATATAGACATTTAGAATGGGTGTGGGGCAGACTAATGCCCAGCAATGCATTGGTCCATTGAGAGATATATTTCATGCATTTCAGGAATAGAGGCTGAATGTCAAACTTCTGATGAATAACGAGTAAGCTATCATTTCCAAGCTGTAGTAGCCTGACCGGTGTCAAACCCACTGTGGAATTACTTGCCAGATATATTGTGTTATTAAACAAATACAAAGTAAACCTTGCAAAGTTGCAGAATCTTTTCCCAAACTGCCCACTGTATCGACCCGTTGCCCACTGTATCGCCCCGTTTGTTTTTAATCGTCAGTCCCTGGTGAAGTGCCCTCTGCCCAACCACTCATAAAAGAAATACCCGCAAGAGGTCCTGGTATCCCCATCTCTATTCCAATCCAGTGTCCCCTTCTGTGGAGTCCTCATCCTACGGGTGAGTGATGCATTGTAATGCCCCTAATATGGAGTCCAATGTTTTGCTATGGGGTATTTTCTGAGCTCCAAGGCATCTTCCCTGTTCAGTGCTGTGCTTTCCGCGTGCGCCTATACTAAGAGAGACTGTTTGCATGCCTAATGATGGGGAGGGAGTTGGTGTTTCCACCTGAGTGTAATTAATCGCCTAGCTGTGACCAGACCCAAATCCAGGAACCTGGACTTTACTTTCTAGCTCTTGGATCTTGGGAACAAACATAATATACATTCTTCCCAGGAGTGTAGTTTTGTTCATTCTGTACATGTGGCTAGGCAGGAAGTTACTTCCCGCCAGTATTCAAACAGAGCTTTGCATGACTGCAGCATGTGTAGGATACCGGCACCACCCAGGCCACATCAGGGACAGGCCGCAGAGCTCATTTGAAAGTACCTACTTAAATTATCGGGGGAGAGGTATTCCCTGTGGATGGTATAGCACTTAATAAGGTGGAACCTAGTATTCCGTGGTATATGTGTAGCACTGGCCAGAACGCTGTCCCATTATGTGACCGTCCAGGGATTCCCTCTATCCATCTCCTACTTTCCCCGCAGGAAGACAAGCGGGTCCCACAAGTGTACCAACAATACCTCAGTCAACCAGACTGCCTGACTCCATCACATGTAAATATTGTATTACCAGATGTTGTCGGGATTCAGTATCTAGGTTTCCCCAGACCCGTGTCAGTGAGGCTACTAGCGAGTTGTATAGTAGGAACTGACCTGGAGGAATGTCTGATCCCTGTGATAGGCCCTCATATGTCAGCAACTTTCCATCTTCGAATAAGTCACCCATCGTTTGTATCCCTGCTGCGTGCCATGACACTTGGTCTGTCCCCGAGGTAACTACCCTGCTCCCTGGGGCGCTGTGCAGTGGGAGCACCGGCGCATATGGGGCCATCCCCCGAATAAGGTACAGACTGCGCATGTAACAGCAGTGGGCCATAGCCAGTAGCTAAGGCCTCGGCGTGGGCACCCTAGTTGCGGGGTGGAATAGATGATATATGTTAGTCAGCGTCAATGCTGGGGATAAAGTCGCAGTGTCCTCCAGCCACAGGCACGCCAGCCACTTCGATACCCACTGTAATTAGGAGGCTAGGTAGTAGAGCTCCAGATTGGGGACGGCTATTCCACCATGCTCCACCAGTGCGTACAGTTTCCGTAATGCCACCCTGTGTTTTGCTCCATTCCAAATGAACTCCCTTATGTATTGCTCTAGCTCGCGATAAGTTTTTGCTTGGAAGTATACTGGCAGATTGCCAAATAGTATAGCAACATGGGCAACACAATCATTTTTAGAAGCGCAATGCGGCCTGTAACAGGCAGCGGAAGAGTCCGCCAGAACCTCATCTGAGATCTGATAGATCTTATGATGAAGTTGCCATCAATGATGTCCTCGGTGGTTTGGTAGATGTGAATACCTAAATACCGTAAGGAGGTCAGTTGCCATTGTATGTTTTCCCCGTTGACTATAAGTCCTGGCTCCTGCGTATGAGGATTGAAAGGATATAGGCAAGACTTCCTCCAACTAACCTCAAGTCTCGACAGCTGGGCAAACCGCAGTAGGATCTCCGAAACTGCAACCGGGACGTTATGGATGTCTCTCAGGTATAGGAGCAGGTTGTCTACATACAGAGACATGATGTGTATGCCATCTCCTAAGGGGATTCCCCATTCCCCACCCCTTTTTCTCAGCTCCTCTGCTAATAGCTCTATTGCCAATTGTCACGGGGGCACTGCTGGACAGGGACAGGGTGAGGACTTTAATGAGTGTTCCTTTCCACCCCGTCCACAGGACCAGTACTGCCACTTTAACGTGGCCTGAGCTTCCCTGGGGGCGGAGGTATCCCCTATGACGTCAGCAGCCGTCAGCCAATCAGGTACAAAGGAGGCGGACAAAAGACCGAAGCAGGAAGACAGCGGTGCGACAACCGGTGGAAGAACTAGCGTTTGGACATTGGAGCTGAGAAATGATCCCCCCGAGACGAACAGGAAGACGGAGGAAGAAACCGAAGATCCTGGAACCCGGAGGACCGAGAAGCCAGGAGGCCAACGACATCGCGATTCGCCCCGCCACACTTCAGGAGAAGTGTGGCTGGACAAGGTACGGGACCGCATACTGCAGTTTGCATTTTCACGGGGAGGGACCGGGTAGGAGTCGTTGAGGGAGGTCACGGGACTGTGTCTGTGTTTTGTTTTCTTTTTACACACTCCCGCCTCATTCTGGCAGTTTCCGTTTTCGTATAGACATGGTGGTAGCCCCTGGTGAACCCTCACACCCCGCCCCCTCTTTCCACACTTAGAGTCTGGACCCGAAAGTAACAATGTGGCATCTGTTCTTTTTTCCTTTGGTTGTTGCCGGAGAAACATCGGGGAATCCTTGGCCTGAGGCACCGAAGCTGTGTATAATTCCAGGACCGGGCAAAAACACCTCCCTTCCCAGATTACCGGAACAACAGATCCTTCCACCCAAATACATCAGATGGATGTTTGTATTTTTTTTGTTTAAGAATAAAAGAACTCACAAAGACTTCATTGGCCTAGAACTCATTCCCTACTCCCAAACCCCCTCCTGCCTACGCGTTGGTGACACCAATGAAAACAGCATAGGCGAGAGCGGGCAGTTCTGCCTGGTGCCAATGGGAATGGGCTCAGATATCTGTTGTCCGATGCGGACCCTGACAAGGGGATCCATGTATAGCAACCGCATTAACTGTATGAACCGTTCCCCGAACCCATATTGGTGGAGGACCGAGAATAAATAGCGCCAATCGAGTGAGTCAAAAGCTTCTTCCAGGTCCAGGACAAGGTACCCGAATCAGGCAATACCTGGGGCGTGTACTCTTGAAGTGTAAAGCACCGCTGCATGTTTAGAGAAGTGTTGCGGGATAGTATGAAACTGTTTTCGCCAGGGTGCACAAGTGAAGGGACCAAGGGAGCCAGCCTGGCCGCGATACTACTGGCTAAGATTTTGTAGTCTGTGTTAAGCATTGCCAGCGGTCTATATAACACTAGCTCAGTTACGTCCCTGTCCGGTTTAGGGAGGGAGACTAAGAGTGTCTCCTGTTGCGAGGCTGAGAGGCAGGAATCCGAGAGCGCATTGTCCTATACCATTTGTAACTGAGGCACCAATAGGGTGGCATAGGCTTTGTAAAACTCTATTGGAAGACCATCAGTACCGGGGGTCTTTCCCATCGCCAGGGAGAGAATCCCGGCATGTATTTCTTCTGCGGCTATCGGTTCATCCAATTCCAGTCTTTGCTCCGGGGTAAGACGAGGGAGACCAACCAATGCTAGGTACTGCTGTATTTCTGCTGGGGAGGACAAAGCTATGAATTTGTTTAGCCCCTGATAATGATGTCTAACTTTGCAGAGTATCTCAACTTGAGTATACACTAGATTGGCACCAGGAGAGCGGATTGCGGCAATGGGTGATCGGGCATCATCCTGACGGACAAGCCAGGTCAACAGGCAGCCCACACCGTCCGCTGTGATGTGCGTGCAGGCAGAGTGCGCCTTGTAATTTAGGCATCTCAACCTCTCCAACAGGGAGGGGAGTTCCACTCTTTTGGCCAAGAACCGCGTTTGAGTGACTGGGGCCTCGGCAGCATGGGTTCCCAGATAAGGCGCAGAGTCACATGACGTATAGGGGTTCTTATGGGCTAAACAGATTGCATGGTTTCTTCTCCTATTCCTCCCTTTTGGGTTTGACTCAGATGTACCGTTCCAGCTGCCCGTCCCATGTCAAAACCCTTGAAGTAAACAAAGTAAGTATTAAAATAAGGGAAAAGGGAAAAAATATTCTTTCTAACAAGGAACAACTGTCCCTTCTCTATTCCTCATTCTCTATCCTATTTGTCTACATCTCTTAAGCTCTCTTCAGCCTTTTCATGTGGCACCCTTGTACCCCTGCTTCTTATTCATTCCTTGCCTTTTAAACTTTCCTCAGTTTTTTTGTTCCATTTACTAATGTTCCTGTTGCAGCTTTCAAGCTTTCTCGAGCCTTTTGTTTCCTTGCTTTTTTTCCTCCTTCCCTTTAGGAAAACGGGAACAGTTGGCGCATTACAAAAGAGAAAAATAAACTGTCCCGTAATGAACTCAGAAGTGCGAAAACAAGCGAAAACTGCACAACTTCTTACCCTGCCACTTTCAATGATTCAACTTCTCTTAGCCCAAGTCCAACCACAGACACACCTGGGCAGTCACAACTCTCCTGTGGGTCATGGCAGGCCAAGGAGTGGTAGGGCCTCAGCAGTTGTCTCTCCCTTCATGTCAAGGTGGAGGTCACGGTTGTGTGTTGTGTTCTTCCCTCCAGCACAGATGGCTTCCATGGGCCTCCTCTTAGTTAAAAAGGGATCTTCATTTCTCCAATGTACCTTTTTCGATCTCTTTCAGGGTTCTGCTCGGAGTCCAACCTTGTATTCAACTGTCCGTTTTGAACTTGATCATGCAATAATAGGATATCTGGCAACTTTCTTTGCTGCTCTTTGTTTTCCTGACAGGATACCAAATTTCCAGCCAATGCGAAGCACCAGCCTGGCCGTCCGCAATGCCCAGCCTGCTCTTCATACATAGCCCACCACCACCCGCCACACTCTCCTTGCTCTTCGCCACCCTCTCCAACACGATCGAGACTCTTGGCACAAAACTTGAGAGTATAAAACTTCAGCGGGACTTAGCTGAGACTGTATCCGACCTATGCTCTATCATGGTCGGCCTGAACTTTGACCCGGTCCAGCGTGACCAGATATCCCAAGTTGGCACTTTATGCCTTTAAGGTGCTATATTGACTTTAAAAATCATATCTCCAGTTCTGCTGATTAGATTTTTGTTGTTTTGCTCTTGTTTTATTTATTACATTCTGTTCTATTTTCCTAACTTGGTGTGGCAACTTTCTGCGTAGTATTTTCACAGTTTTACTGTTTGTAGTGTTGCACAAATGATTTACATATTGCCTCTAAGATAAGCCAGACTGGTCTGTGCCAAGCTACCATAGGGTTGAGTACAGGTTAATTTAGGGTTGGCTTGTGTCTCACCTTGACAAGAATTGTGGTTGCTGCTTGACCAGGACTCACACCCCAGTCAACAAGTAGCCCAATTCCTCTGTCCCCGTTGATATTTGGCCTTCAGTTGGAACCCCTTGCAGCTTGCATACACCGAGATGTCATGGTATGGGGGATGAGGTGGGCGGATGACGTAGAGGACCGCATATCTCTATATGCGGATGATATACTGTTATTCTTGGCTTCCCCATATAAATCAATATTAGTAGTGCTCGACATCTTTATGAATTTCGTCAAATACTCAGGATATGCGATTAACTGGAACAAGTCTGTGTTGTATATGTTGTGGGGACAGGTCCCCAGGCTTCCGCCGGGCTGCTCCATAGTGATGGAGAAAGATGGGTTTGGATACTTAGGGGTGTATGTTACGTTGAATCACAATCTGTTCTACAGCTCTAATTTAGCCCCTCCACGTGAAGCATTGGCGATCCCTCCCGCTCTCTCTGATTGGCCGGGCGGCGCTTTTTAAAACGCTGGCACTCCCTCGCTTCTTGTATATCCTTCAAAATGACCCTTATAAAGTCCCGGATTCATATTTCAAAACGGTGGAATGGGAGGTCCGTACGCTATTGTGGGATGGGAGGGCCCCAAGTGTGGCACAAAAGAAGCTACCGAAGAGTTGGTATGATGGAGGCATTGCGCTCCCCGACTTACAACTCTACTTTTGGGCAGCACAACTAATGACGGTCAATCGATGGATATATCGCCCTCTGGAAGACCCCGCATATGTTCTTGACCGCTATCAAACTGATCGATCCGGATATTTGAGGGCTCTATATGTCAACGACAAGAAGAACAAGGGGCGATACTTTGGGCCTTCCCTACAAACATTGGAGATCTGGCGGACAGTGAACTCTCACCTGGGATGGGCTGGCATCCTTACTAAGGTTGTTCCACTCTGGTATACGCAGAAACTGGGTATGCTGTGTCACCAGCCCGGGTTCGACAAGTGGGATCTTATAGGTATCTCTGTAGTAAAAGATTTGGTCAAAAAAGGGGCTATACTCACATTTGAGGAACTCCAGAAATAATATCAACAAGCTCAAGGAGAAACGTATAGACACCTCCAGATTCGCCATGCCCTTAAGGAAGCCTTCTCGTCTTTCACAGACATACCAGAGTCTTCACCGCTCGACGATAGGTTGTTAGACGGGCCTTTGCACTCAAAAGCCATTTCTCTCACATACAAGAAATTATGCAACAACCTTCCGGATGCTTTTCCAAGACTCAGGGAAAGGTGGCAGGAGGATATAGGACTGATTAGCGATGAGGAGTGGCAGGAGGCCCTGATGTCCCCTCGGTAGGCTGCTATCACGCAAAACTTTAGGTTGATCCAACTTCGGATACTGCACTGCTCGTATATGACGGGACAGACTCTGGTTAAAATAGGTGCTAGATCGGAGGATCTTTGTCTGAGAGGATGTGGCCAACAGGCTACATTTTATCACACACTGTGGAGCTTCCCTGGGTTACGTGCCCTGTGGGAGGGGGCCTCGGGACACATGCATAAAGCCCTGCATAAGGAGATTGTCCTGATGCCACGACTGGGTTTGTTGAATATTTGGGAGGCAACTGATCTGACGGAAGTGGAGCAACAGTTTACGACGCTTGGCTATACGCTGGTAAAACGGGAGATAGCGAAAGGGTGGGAGGAGCAACCATACCAAGCGTCCATTGTTTGGACGAATGAGTTTGACAGGTGCATGTTGGCGGAAACGGAGGTCTTCGTAGCGAGGGGGTGCCCCAAGAAATGGGACCGGAAATGGTCAAGCTGGAATACATATCGGGGGATATTGTGGTGTCCCCAACGGTGGAATTGGAAAAGCGAAAAAGTACGGAAAGGGTAGAGACGATGTAATGTATAACTGCTGTGTGATAACTGTCCAGGTCTGACATTCGTGTAAGTTGTAAAGTAATGTCCTGTTATGCACATGATTTGCTGTAACTAATAAAAACAATTAATTAAAAAAAACAAGTACCCCAATTTCTCACACTCCTCTATTGCGACCTGTTGGAAATGGGATTTTTGGCAGGGTAGGGCATGTGCCACAGCCAGGCAGAAACCACCACTCTAGTCAGGATAAGGGAGTTACACTCCTAAAATGACCCCTGCTCACCCCCTTGGTTGCTTGGCACGAGCAGTCAGGTTTATCTTAGAGGCAGTGTGTAAAGCATTTGCACATAACCAACAGTAATACAGTGTAAGCACTAGAAAAGGACACCACACCAGTTTAGAAAAATATTCAATATTTTTATATACTTAAGACAAGACCAAAAACGATAAAAATCCACAATACAGTAATAAAAAGTCCACAGTTAACAAAATATGCTTTAAAAATAGTTCCTTGATGTTGATAACTCCGCCCGGGGCTATCATGGCAATGTGAGCAGACAACTCCAAACAGTTCCGGCTGACCGAGGCTTCGCGGGCCAGCTTCGGTGTCGGGAAGACCCGCAAACAGTACCTTTTAGAAATGCAGGGCGTCGGGGAGCTCTCGTTGAGGTTCTGAAAACATGGTGTCCGCAACCGTCAGTTCCGGAGGTCGGTGCAGGAGTCATCGTGGCCCTTGAAATCACACACGTTGCAGGTCGATCTCCTCTCTGTTGGAGTCTGGAGCGCTGGCGTCAGCAGATGTACTGTGCTGTGGTGCGAAGTGCAGCGGGGCGGCGTGCTGTGCCCTGAGGTCGCAGTGCGAGCAGCGGCTCGATGGCGGCATCAGATGGCATTGTCGGTGAGACCAGCATCGCAGTGAGAGATGAAGGCGGTGATCGTCACGTTGCTGGCAGGTCTCGGTGCAAGTAGCGGTGTCGTTGTTGCTGAAGTGCTGTAGTCGGCTGATGAACTGGAGTCGATCGCGCCGGCATTGGTAGGCCAAGGCAGCGGTGCGGGATGAGGGTTGTGCATCATGTAACTTTACAAGCGGTGTCCTCGAACCACGGTGCAAGCAGCGCTGTAGATTTCGGCATGGAGCGGCATCATGTGGGAGGCCAAGGCGTTGTCGTGAAGCGAGGCGGTCCGGAGTGCGGTCCCCACATGCCGCGTTGCGAGCAGCAGCCCGGTGGCAGCATCAGCAGGCGTCGTCGGTGAGACCAAGGGCGTGGTGCGGCATTGCAGCGGTGCGCTCTGTGGTGCCAAAGTGCCGTCGTGAAGTGAGGCGGTGCAGAGAGTGGTGCCCACAGGTCGCAGTGCGAGGAGCGGCTCAGTGGCGGCATCAGCAGGCGTCATCGGTGAGACCAGGATCGCACTGCGGCATTGCGGCAGTGCCCTCTGCGGTGCCTTCAGAACACGGAGTCGGCAGCGGCGTCGTAGACGTCGTCGGGTTGCTTTTCTTCTGTTGCAGCACAAAACACACAGTCCCCAGTGCTGATGGCAGAAGAGCTTGAAGTCTTTGCTGTTCCTGAGACTTCTTGAACAGGGGGCAAGCTCTACCTCAAGCCCTTGGAGAAACTCACAAAAGTAGATTGCAGAAAGTTCAGTCCAGTCCTTTCACTGCCCAAGACAGAAGTAGCCACTGCAGGCCAACACAGCAAAGCACACAGCAAAGTGGTAGTTCCTCCTCACAGCCCCCATTATTTATATCCCAAAATCCTTTGATCTCTTAGGCAGAGAGTGTCTGTGCTCAGCCAGAACCAGTTCTGCCTTCTCTGGTGTGAATTCCTGGCAGGAGGTGGAGAGGGCATTGTCAGAGGTAGACCAGGCCCTTTGAGGTTCAAGAAAATCTCCCCCATCCCCATTGCAGCCCAGGTCTATTCAGCCTTTTCCTGACCCTACCTAGACTATCTGGAGCCACTCCTGCTCCCCAGCCTTCTGTCATCCAAAACCCAGACAGGCAATCCACATTCCAGCAGAAGCACACGGGATAACTGAGCAAGAAAATTCCTACTTTCTAAAAGTGGTATTTTCAAAAGCAGAATGTAAAAATCACCTTCACTAAAAGATGCATCTTTAGATTATGAGTTCAGGCGTACTAACATTTATTTTCCTACCTAGTTCCCAGTGCCTGTTATGTTTATAAGATGTTATAAACAAACTTCCCATTCTGTCCTATGGGGAAGAGGTAGCCTTGCAATAGGGAAAAACTAAATGGGCTGTAATTCACTATCAGGACATGCCACACACACCAGGGCATGTCCTACCTTTCACAAACACTGCACCGTGCCCACAGGGGTACCTTGGGCCTTCCTTAGGGGTGCCTGACATGTAAGAAAAGGGAAGGTTAGGGACTGGCAAGTGTGTGCACTGGCCAAGTCGACATGGCAGTTACAAACTGTGCGCAGACTCTGCAATGGCAGATCTGAGTTACCTTTTTAGGGCTACACGCATGGGTGGACAATCAGTGCTGCAGGCCCACTAGTAGCATTTGATTTACAGGCCCTGGCACACTCAGTGGCCTTTACTAGGAACTAACAAGTAAATCAAATATCCAGTCATGGAAACACCAATCCATAACAATTTACACAGAGAGCATATGCACTTTAGCACTGATTAGCAGTGGTAACGTGCCCAGAGTCCTAAAACCAACACAAACAGGCCAGGAAAAAATAGGAGGACGAAGCAAAAAGTCTGCCGATAACTCTGAAAAAAGGGCCATTTCCAACACGACCACAATGTGATTCCCATGAAAACTTAACAATCAATATAGTGATTTTTGTGCTGATTAATAAGGTGTCGCAGGAGCGCTGGGATGGGAAGTGCATTATGTGAATCTGTGGGACGAACTGAATAATGTGACTTCAAATGCAAATGACACCCAGCTATTGATGACCTATGAGCCAAAGAAAATTTCTCAGCCTGCATTGTGGTGGTGATGAGGTAGCTCAGAGCCAACTGCCTACAATGTAAGCTGGACAAAACTGAGATCCTGCACTTTAGCCCTCAACCTCTTCCCAGTTGGTCGGGTGCCTGGCTGAGCAGCTGCTCACTGCCTCCTCCCCCAACGGAGGTGGCAAATAATTTAGTGGTGCATTTTCCCAGCAGTTGTAAAGGTCTCCTGTTGAACACTCTGAATGTTAAGAAAATGTCTTGATTGTTCTGTTGGGGAAGCTCGGAAATAAGTAGTCCGAGCCCAGACCCTTTACAGATTAGATTTTGTCAATGTTCTGTATCTTTTGGTTCTGGATTACTTAATCCATCGGCTGCAATTTGTGCAGAATACATCAATCCACCTTTTGTAGAAACTCGCTAAATGTGTCTCATGTCTTATTAACGCAACCAACTGCACTCACTACCAGTGAGGAAAATGATTATTTTCAAAGCCTTTACCATTGCTTTCCAAGTTTTTGACAAGGCAGGTCCTAAATATTTGACAAACAGGTTACAAGAATACTGCCCACACATGGCCTTACACTTGCAGGCTGCCCGGCAGCTAGTCATTCAACAAACTAAGCGAAAGAAGGTTTGTGGTTCGGCCTGTTCTGTTTTGGTGGCCAAGCACTGGAACGAGCTCCCCCTCCAACTCAGGTGTATCCCAGATGAAACCACCTTCTGGAAACAGCTAACCTTTAAGTTGGTAGATTCCCCTTTTTCCTTTCCCTTATCGCCAGGACACTACTGTAGTAGCTGTGTGCTTTAAAATTGTTTTAATTCATTTATTTACTCATTGAGAAATTGTAATGTTCATTCTTCAATCTGATTTGTTTAATGTGTGAGGACCTAATGTAATTGTATTCATGTAGAGATTCCTTTACATTTTTCATTGTAAGAAGAACCCAATACTGAGGGTGTTGTGTTCACTGTCCTCTGACCTTTAGAAGGTGATTGTATGACAAAACAACTACCTACAAAATCACAGGTGCCTGGACCACGAAGGCTAAACAACGACCAAAACCAAACCAATAACTATTTTACCACGACTTACTGAACCACAAACTCCACAATCAACCACTACATTCAAATCAACCTCCTCCCAACCCCATAAAACTACCCCTAAATACTACCCCTTAAACCCACACCAAATTCCCCCTCCCCTTAAAAACTACCCCGAACCCCCACCCACTAAAAACTAACTTGAACCCATAACACCCCCTAAATATTAACCTGTACCCCCAACCCCTAAAAAATAACTCAAACTCCCACCCCCTAAAATCTAACTTGAACCCCTCCCACCCCCTAAATACTAACCTGTATCCCCACCCCCTAAAAACTAACTCGAACCCCTCCCACTCCCTAAAAACGAACTCAAACCTCTCCCACCCCCTAAAAACTTACACAAACCCTCCCACCCCCTTAAAACTTACACAAACCCTCCCAGCCCCATAAAACGAACTCAAACCCCCCACTCCCTAAAAACGAACTTGATCCCATCCCACCCCCTAAAAACTACCGCAAACCCCCCTCCACCCACGAACCCCTCTTACCTGTTCCTGTCCGACACTCCTCTGAACTGCGACCTGCACGAACACTAGACTGTCTTAGCCTGAACCACGCACATGCGTGGTTCAGGATAAATCATTGTTTGTGCAAGTCCTTGTTCGGCTTGCATGACTCCGGAACTCGTTGTTCCGGAGTAGTTGTTAAGGATGTTTCCCTTAGAAGGCAATACTATTGGTCTGACCTCTGATTTATGACTTTACTTGAGCTGACTTATACTCTGTTCTGCTATCCCATACATTACATTTTATTCTGAGCTTCATGCTTTTATATGACAAATGACTAACTGGATAACTCTTTGCCATTGATTTTTCTTTCTGTAATGTCTTCATTTTTTAATGAACCTTCATATTTCTCATTATAATACTTGTCAGTCTTTATTGTAAAACCTAATGTGCTTGACGTTTAATTCTGAAATGTTATTTGATTTTGAATTGCACTGAATGACCAGATCCAGAGAGGAACAATAAAATCGTAAGGGGAAGAATACTGATACTGGATGCCAGTAGAGCTTTCATTTGTTTTAGGAGATAGCGATACATCAAACGCAACATCCAGAGGAAGAGGAGGGGAACGTTCTAAAGAGAAGAGGACATAATGCCAATAGCTGCAACAGAAGTGGAGAGCATGTTAAAGAGACACTAGAAGAAGAGGACTTGCAGGGCGGTGAGTAGGACGACGACGAGAAGACCTGGAGTGAAGACTGGTGGATTCCTCTGGCGGCAGACAAGGTGAAGACACCTGCCACAATCTTGTTAGAATGTGTCCACCCAGGTGCATGCCAGGAATAAGATCAAGCGGGAAAGTTAGTGAAGGGGAATGCAGAAGACAAGGGACTAGCTTAATCTTCCCGCTCGAAGGAGTAACACTTGGTAAAATCTGTTAAAAAGTGCCTGGCTCGTGGTGTGAACACAAAAAACTTTAATGGGCCCCCGGGCTGGCGTGTTAAAAGGGTGAGAGAGAGGAGGTAGGATTTGCAGGGCAATGTGCATCACCTCCTGTGTGTGTGTGTGTCAACATGTTTCGTAGTTGGAACTCCTTCTTCAGGACTGGGGTACACAAATCCCCACCTTACTCACGTTTCTCTACTTTAAAAAAAGTGTTATTTACAAAAAGTGAGATATAGTGCAGGTTATGCAATGTACCTACAGATTTTTCGTTTTTGTCGCTTAATAGCTGACTGTTTTTGTATTGAATCCAATGCCTCATGAGCCTTAGGAAACGTAGGGGTTACTCGTGCTGGTTCGCTACGAGGTCTGCGAGAGAATGCCTCCTGACTGCCCCATACGCGGCTCCGTTGAGAGTGCCTCAGCGCCAGCCCGGGGGCTCATTAAAGTTTTTTGTGTTCACCCCACGAGCCAGGCACTTTTTAACATCACTCGCCGATAACCTCACCACTCACACACATAAAACAAAAATCCTCACACACACCACACATAGTCGTTTATAAGTGCTCCCGCGTAATGGTAGGTCGCAGCACGCCGCATCCTGAAGAGGGGTGCCAAGACCCCAATGATGAAGCATGACACCAAGGGGCCTGTTGGTGTGTGAGGGGTATTTTAACAACTTTGGTGATCCCAACCATCGTAGGGAAACCTTTCCATACTAAAAAGTGGATTCATTTTGTTTATACACTACAGATACACATACATTCAGCACACACACCTGTGTGCACTGTTCAGTACTGCAGCCTCTCTGTATTGTACCAGGGTGTACTATTTACAAACACACACACTTTCAGCGCACATACTCACCATGTGCATGCTGCACAACACTTCACTCTTCATTGTATTGCACTTGTGCAACACACATACACCTAGCACATGCTTTCATTTTGCATGCACAGCGTAGCATTGCATCTCTTATGTAATGTATTCCTCTCAGGCATACAAACACTAAGTACATGCAATAACCATACATGTACTGCACAGCACTGCTCTATCCCTGTCAGGCACGCCACGCCCATAGGGCTAAAAGGGCTTCAGCACTCCCCTGTGATGTATTCTTATAGGTTCTGTATCGATCCCCCTATTCCTGACCCTGTTCTGGTTAACAAGTTAACTAGCAGCCATCCCATGATGCAGAAACCGTTATCTGATTAAGCCACACTACGGCACAGGAACGTGTTATCTGATTAGGTCATAACGCTTGCCATCTAATTAGACAAGCGATATTCCTCCAGCCCCTGATAAGGCATACGGAGTTCTCAAAACAAATCAAACCTATGACAACCTGGGAAAAACCCTGCGGCCATTGTTTTAATTTCATCGAGAACTTCAGCAAAAGAATGTGCTAACGACCAAGTCGTATGACATCCTTATTGACGTATCTATGTCCATCCTTACGTCAATCTCGGCACCTTACAGGTATAAATATTACCGGTATTGCCTTAAGCAAACACACGCGGTGGTGACGAGATCGGAGCAGCCAGACTTGCCGAAGCCCAGAGCAGAGCAGACCCCGCTGGCGCAGCCCCGCCTTCCTGACGCGCTGAGAATGAGACGCTGCTTTCTCCTGCCGAGAAATCCAGCTCCGGTGCTTCCGGGTAGCCCTCGCAGGCAGCCTGGAATATCGAGACCAGAGACGAGAGATACCATCCCTCATTCATCCTAGATTCAAGGTACAGAACTGAATAACCCCTTGCAGAGAATTCTTGAGTCAGTCACTTGGCAAAACAAACTTAACTTAAACTGCTACTTTCTATTCCCGCCCACGTATTAGGCTTAGGTCAGGTACACCGGGGTAGGCGTAGTTAGAAACACCAGTTGAGTACGATTAGTCAAATGTATATGTGTATGTATCTATTTTATCCATTTTAAACCACCTTATGGCTTAGAAACCATATAAATGTTTTTACAGTATTATTTTATACTTCTGCTTTTATTGTATGCACTTTACTTAACCATAAGTATTGCGATAATATCGATCCATTTCTCTTGTATGAGAAAAGAGACTGATCAATAAATAACATCTTTTATTGAACACGCCCGTCTCTTCCTTTTCTCTACAATCTGGTGAGACTAAGAATGCACGTACTGACTGAGTAAAATAAGTTGTCTTTTGTTTTCACACGACTCTAGAGATACACTCTTGATTAGGGGAGAGCAAAGTTGTCATGTTCTATGGTTGTCAGAAACTAAATCCCTTCTTGTCTATCCAGGGAGGTTCAACCCCTCCTTGCCTATTCGAGAAAGTTTCTAGTGAACTCTGAGCTAGCTGGCAAACCCAAAACTTTAAGTCTAATATCGACAATAGAAGACCTAGTTAACGTCTGGTCTAGGCCTATACTATTGAAGGTATTATTCCAATGCGCAGAGCCTATTGGGATAATAGGAACTACACTACATGGCGCCCAAACGTTTGGAAAGGCGATAAAACTAACGCAAGACATTAGAGTAACTCAGTCGTGCTTTTTCACTCAGACCCCTTTTTTTCCCATAATACTCCAAAGACGTCTGGAGTGGGTGAAAGGTCATATCCGCCAAACCTCGCAGGAAGAAACTCCTATATATGGTTCTTGGTTTAAGTCAACGTTGAAGGATACACTGTTCCAAAATATTGTGCATCTAATCTTTGTTTCCAAAGAAACCTGATCTGCAAACAAACAAAATAACCTTCCTGACAGTAGAATGTCAGACACTGAAGAAGAAAGAGAGATAGCTAGAGTAGCAGCTGAACTCGTAGCAGCTGATAATACTATGCAAGAAGCAGACCCGGATTTAATACACATCCCGGTCAACATAAGAAAATCTATAACTTTAAAACTTATAGAAAATGGACTGACACCTAGAGGTGGCACAGTCATATTCGTAATAGAGGCACACGAATATCGGCAGACAGAGGTATTCTATTCATGGATAAACTTTCCAGCAGCAAACGCTGTAACAAAGTACTTCCACCATTACAAAACAGAGGAACCTCCTGAAGAATACACTCCTTTCGAGGAGGTGGAAGTACCACTTAAATTTCAAGAGCACCTGCTCTTGTTTAATGGCGCCCTAAAACACAACAATCACATCACCAGGCTCGGTCCATTAGGTAGACCAGGAGCAACGTGGCCGGTCCTAGCCGGATACACACCACATCCAGACATCGAAAGAATGTCTGCAGCAGATCTTCTAATACAACTAATACAATTAATAAAAGTACATAGACAATTAGTCCAATATGTAATGCGGACTTCAACAATCCAACCAGCAATTAAAATTCCACAGCTGACCCCTCATCAGGGGAACACAAATAACACATTCCTGCCTAGGTAAAGTACCAGCTAAAAGGGAACAAATACCATTCTGGTTAGCACAAAAAATCACCCAAATAGAGGCGGTGTATAAACACAGGATTCTGACTATCTGTCTTCCAATGGGAATCGCACCACACGTGGAGGACTGTGACACTTGGGGTACAGTCTTTGCTTCCATTTACACAAAAACGCATGGTGTACCATCCATCTCGGTAATACCAGATGTGCTAAAACAAATTCAAGACGAATACGGTCCAGAACCCGCTTTAACTCTTGGTATGAAATTACTGAAAGACTTCAAGCAGGTCTCGGCTATATTACTAGCCAATAGGGAGAAGCAGCAAACGTGGCGATCCGCCAAAGGTTAAAAGAAACAGATATAGCAGACCAACCAGCTGAAATTGCCAGAATTATAGAAAAATCCTATGAGGAACTAGGTAGAGATAGTTTAGGTGGAATACCAGTAAAAACCCCAACTGATTGAAAGTCCTGAAAAAATATTTATTAAAAATAATCTAAACAGTCAAAAGAAGAACTGGGATGGAAACAAACAATCCTATCCAAAAGAAAAGAAATTTCCAGTCCAGAGGAAGGTCTCCTCGGCGGAGAGAAAAATCTCCGGACCAAGGACCTAGGTCTCCCCAAAGTGAGCCCTCTGTGAAAAAATACAACCTTAGAAATAGGGATAATATAAAGAAACCGGATAGATATCAAGATTTTGATACACGTCCCTCTCAATCTTTTCAGACTTCCTCGCAGAAATCGGAAAGAAGAGGACGATCGGAACCCAGGGAAGGGCACGTCAAGTCCAAAGACAAGGAACCTGCTCATCCAAATAAGAAATTACAATTTCCAAAAAAGAAGGTAGCCAGTATTAAAGTAGTTAACAATGCCGAGAATACTGAGGACACAACTGAAAAACGGAGAATGGGCTCAGACAATGCTAGACAGCGCAGCAGAAGTGAGCATAGCTCGCAAAGTCCTTATGAATCATCTGGAGACAGTGGACACGAATGAATATCTTCAAGTGGAAACTGCAGACACCAGAGTTAGCAAACCTCACAAAATATATGAAATAACTTTACGTATAGAAGGGGATAAGACTAGAAAAATAAGGGGACTATTTTGGGATAATCTCTCCAAGGGCTATGACATCCTTCTAGCTGAAAAAGACTGGCCACCAGAGTTTGTCAGGGACTGCCCTCATGGAGAAGAAATAATAATGCCTGCCTTCTCAAATCATATCCCAATACATAAAAAATACACACTTGCTAGAAAGTGGGCAGTAGCTCAAGCTCCTGCTTTATATAAAAATCACGTAGGATGGGATGAGGACTCTCCTCCTCACAAAATCCAGTTAAAATCACAACCTACTGCACAAAGACAGTACCCAATTAAGCAAGAAGCTAAAAAACAGGTAAAAGAAATCCTAGATCAACTAGAATACCAGGGGGTGATTGAAACTTGCACCTCACAAATGAACAACCCTTTGTTTCCTGTTTCCAAACCAGACAATTCATATCGTCTAGTTTTGGATTACAGACACCTTAACTCATGTTGCAAAACTTTTGCAGTGCAAAACTTGCATAGTGCAGCACTAATGAATAACATAGTGCGCAAAAAATACAAAACAACATTAGACATCTCTAATGGATTCTTTTGTCAAAATATAGCACCAGAGAGCAGATATTTGTCTGCGTTCTCAATAAATGGCGCTCAAAAACAATTCTGTCGGTTACCCCAAGGGTTCAAGAACAGCCCAGGATTATTCTCAGCGAGAGTAACAGAGTTACTACAAACATATGATGACGAAGCATTATCTTATGTCGACGACATATACCTAACAGATGATGACTTGGATACTCACTTGAAGAGAGTGAACACCATAATACTTGGGTTCGCAGCAGAGGGTTACAAATTCAACTTTAAAAAATCTAGAATTGCCCATCTAACAGTCCTGTTCTTAGGATATGAATTATCAAGTGAAGGCAAAAGCCTGGCTGACAATTTCCTAGAGAAATGTGCCGTACTCCAAGCACCTAGAACACTAAAAAACCTACAGTCAATTCTAGGCTTCCTAAATTTCGGAAGAACATACATTGCAAATTACGCAGAAAGGGTCAAACCCCTTTATGATCTAATAAAACCAGATTTTAAAAGAACCAATTGGACTCAAATACACACAGAAATTTTGAGATCCTTACAAACAGACATGTTAATTAAAACAAAATTAGAAACACGTGATAACACACGCAATCTTGTGATTCGAGTCATCCCAGGAAGATGCGGATTCACATACCTGACCTCTAACGAGGGAGAAAAGGTACCAATTGCATTCAAATAACACTTGTACACAGAAGCTGAAAAGAAATTCAGCATTAAAGAAAACATTGTTCATGCAGTTCAAACCGCAATAGCTAGAGAAAAAGATAAAGCTGACGGTAGACACACCACAGTCAGAACAGCAGAATCAGCCTTTGAGGCATTAACAACACCGTGTAATTTACCAACAACTGCATTGAATCCGGAATGGATACAATGGGTGAATTCAATTACAACGGACAAAGTAAAATACTACTTTGATCCAGAATTAAAAGAATTGAAAAATCTAGAATATGAAAGAACATTCCCTCTGCCAATCGACATTCTGCCCTTACGACAGTACGCTTGTGTAATCTATACAGACGGACATGCTCAACCCTCAGTTTGGGGAGAACAAGCATACAACCCCACGTGTGAGATCACAAAAGAAGTGTGGCGCGGAGGTAAACTAAGACCTCTATTAACAAAAACACACTCAGTAGAAACTAATTCAGAACAGCAGACTGAAATAATAGCATTGAAAATGGCGCTAGATAATGCAGATCGCGAATTCCCGACACTTATAGTGTCCGATTCGTATTACTGCGTCAAATCATATAACAGCGATTTGCAGAAATGGATTCAAAACGGTTACAAAGATGACACAGGTGCAACAATAAAGCAAAAACTGCTTTGGGAACAAATAGTTCTTTTACAAAAAGAACAACCAAAGACTCACGTGATACACTCACTGAGTCATCAACGTGATGGCGTTCACGTTGCAGGGAATTCATTGGCTGAGACCGCCACAGCGGTAGCAACTAAATCGGCTTCCGTAGCTAGAAAAAAGCGTACAATGAAATACATTGACGGTGAAACTATGCTGGCGGTAAAAACGTCATCAAAAGGCGACTGCTCAGCGCTACCGATCAACTATCCACTCAATTATACATACATAATCGATGCAAACTCCGTCCCTTTTGCTCGAATCCCTGGAGTGGGGGATAGAGTAATTCCAAACATGGACAGGAGAACTTTGTTAATTGCAGACGCACATATGGGCGAGGGTCTCAGACACCTCAAACTAAAAGATTCTCTGGAAGAATTACAATCAGTGTACTGGTGGCCAGGCATGAGCCTGCAGCATCATATTTTTGTAAAAAAATGCCCGGACTGCAACAGAGATCGCAGTGGCGAGAGAAACGGTATACTACCGTGGCGTTTTACTCCAGAAAGGATCAGCAGTAAAAAGCAGAGCGTCCGATTAACATATACAGGCTAGTTTCCACTTATAATGTAGATCCCCAGCACTCGGCTGACGTCTGGACTGTTATACAAAGATTTGCGAGTCTAAATGGCATATACGCTAGGAGCATGCTACGTTTGACCAATGTTTTCACTTTAGCCCTCAAGCCTGTGGGGAAACATGGCTAAATGAGCATAGCACAGCGGGATTCTTCTCACTTCCTTCCTGAGGGATACGGGATGGTGTAAAGAAAAAACCAAGGCATAAAGCTATCTATAACGGAAAGGGTATTAGGTTCGGGAGCTGGGTGGGTCAAACATCTAATAAGTGTCCAACGTAGTCTAAATAACCTGCCAAGAAATTCTCTGAAGGGATTCAGTCCGTACGAATTATTGTTTGGAACTAGGATGTTAGTCTTAGATCTTGACAGTCAGACTTCAGTGGTAAAGGAAAAAAGCTTTGATATCAAAGATCGTTTGGCTATTTTGCAGGACTTAAACAAAACAAGAAAAGACCTGAGCAACATAAAGTTGAAACAGCAGCCAACAACCACTGAAGAACCACCACCTGTCCCAGCAAGACCTGTCTGGATTCCAAAAGTCGGGGATCTAGTCAGAGAAAAGATCGCGGTAAAGAAGGAATTTGGGCCTTCTTACAGAAAAGCAGTTCCTGTCTTGTCTATTAACGGGACAAGATCAGTTGTACTACCGCCGCTTGCTGGTAAAAAGGAGAACCAAGTTGTATCCATCGACCTGGTAAAACCACAATCATGTGGCCGATAACAAACAGTAGGCCAAGTGGACTCCCGATAAGTAGTAGAACACCAAGATTTGCTACCAATACAGAGGTCCAAACTAAGAGGCTAATCACTTTCGAAACGCCTACAGAAGAACAACAAGGACTATGCAACAATGCATTGGAACTTAAACCTCTGAAAACCCAAATAAAAACATTTAGTAGAGACACACCAACCTACAATGAAGTAACAAACGAATATGCAAGAAACAGTAATCCTGAAGCAATTGGAACAATTGACAGAACTGCATCCGGCTACTTCATAAACTTCGATGATTCCTCTGAAGACCTAAGTGAATCAAAAACACAGCCATCAACAAAAACCTTTAAAGATAAAGCTAAAGAACTTTTGAAACAGCTGAAAGAAACATATCTGATTTCTCCATGGATTGAATTTTGGGTGGGCTTTGGTGCATTTATCCTCATACTTTGGCTCATCATGGTACTAACTTTGGGACGCTTCATTGAGGGAAAATATGCTAAAATGGACACAGCAAGTCAGAAAATCAACTTGATCCTCAAACCACACACATCTTCACACGTCGAGAAAAGAGAACTTTCTTCAGTCAACTTCACAGCCAATCCTATACCGGGTGGGGTAGCATGGGACAATACTGACTACGAAATTTATGGTCCGGTTGAGATCCTGAAATATCCACACCAAATTAAGATCTCGTTGAGTGACTTTGTAAAAACAAGCTCATTTGCTGATGATTGGGACTTTGAAAGTATAAATAATATGATGTCTGACTTAGTGATGTCTGCTAAATTTACCAAACATGATTATTTGCAGGGTTCGACTAATTATGATAGTATGTACTGTTACAACCACTATGGTAACCATTTTCTACATAAATCTGCACAACCTAGAAATGTTTTAAATTATAATCAATGGGAACATTGTGCAACCCCTCCAAAAGGAAGCTCAAGAACCTTTTACGACAAATATTCATACTTTTCAGGGTTTAACACAAGTAATGCTGAAACATTTTATTTCAAATTGTCAAATAAGACAGGGACAAAGACCATGCTAACAAACACGAAATTGATATATTCAGAGTCATTTTTTGAACAAATGAATACTTTTGGTTTTGATTATTGGGACAAAAATGTTGAAGTTAAAAGTGTTTGGGGTACAAAAGAATGGCAAGTACAAGGTATAGAATCATTGTTTAGAGCCTGCATGATCCCAGAACAAATTATATTTTTAAATGACACTGTTCAACAAACCACCTGTCTTGGCTTAGCCAAAATCAAAGACTTAAATAAACCGTCTATTCCAAAGCCAACAATGGACAGCAATAGCTCTACAGATGAAGAGATAGACGTAAACTATATATTAAACCAAAACAGAACACATCCTGATTGGAAACAGTGGTTGATCTGGCCCACAGATACTAATAACTGTCAAGACAGATTCCTGAACAAAAAACAGGGGTTCAAATTGACCAGGCCAGACCCTAGATATTCCCAAAGACAACACCCAGGGATAATAACCACCTACAGTGTGGGCAAATTATGCCTTCAATGGCTACAAACTTCCACACTGACAGAAATTAAGCAACACCTAACTTTACTTACTGATGGTGCTGACTTGCGTGATTTCATTATGGGACCGCGCAAACAGCGTCAAAAACGCTTCATAGCAGCCTCTATATATGCAGCTTACAACGAGGCCTGGAAGGTAACTCAAATTGAGACAGCAGAAAGTATACGGGAAATTGACCGTATTAATTTGGAAAAATCACTTTCTGTAGTGGACAATGGGTTAATGACTCTGTCCTCCAGAATTTTTTCTTTGGACAGCATTGTGTCTTCAGCAATCGACATAATATCGCAAGACTTACTGTTGTTACAACACGGTCAGTCTCAATTGCGTTCTATTGTACAGCTTGGCTGGACGTTACAAAATCTGCGTTCAGGCTATGTGCCTTGGCGTTTAATCAACACGACGTCACTATTCAATATCTTTAACCTTACTGATAAACAAATCAGTATGGCACAAAAGGGTGCTGATTATACAATCCTGAGCATTGAGAAACTCGAGCGATTACCAGTGACAATGTCAGAACGACCTGTCAGTGAATGGATAATACATGGGATCATTAATATTCCAATATCAACCTTCAGGTTTCAATACTGCCAAAAATATATACAGGCTGGCATGTACGAAAAATTGGGAAAAGGGTACATTAAGACAACATGGAACTTGCCCTATTCACATGCATGTGTCAGTAATAAAGGACAGAAAGTGTTTCTTAGTGGCAATAATTGTGCGATGTATCAAAAACAATGAGAGGAGTATCCCCTATGAAGTTGAAGAACAGACGTATCTGGAGGGCAGGATTTTGGCAAGAAGGAGAAAATTCCTCCTTTTGTTTAAAATCCCTCACTCACCAACCTAGTGGTGACATGCTTCATCATCGGGGTCCACCTTGGCGTCCTAGCGACACCGAGGTGTGCTGCGACACCTGTACTACAGTGGCGCGGGTTGTGACTGTAAATGTGAAAAAAAGTGTTAAAAATTGTCCTGGTTGTACTCAAAAATATAGTTTTAATTGTAGAGCAACTGAACAATGTTTAAAAAATACTGGCGAGATCCTGGGAGGGAAGTTACGGCCAAAAGGATCTCTATATGTGTTGAGTGGTCAACATGTTTCTACCTTAAGGGCAATCGCCCGGTATTCATCAGGACCAGAAGAACAGGTGGACAGGGGGTGTGTGCTCCCTAAAAAGCACACCCGTACCTTGATCCCCTGTGTACCTACTGGCAAAACGGCCAGTGGTGTATACTGCTCATTAAAATAAGTGAGCAGATGAAAGAGTGAAAAAGAGACCTGTAAGGAAAGAAAGGGAGGGTAAAAATGATCAGATTCAATGTTAACTTACTCTCCTGTAACGTCGTGCAGTGTCTCAGTGGGATAATATATGGTGCCAAAAGGGGTAGATCTCCAAATATCTTGATACCGTGGTGATGGGGTGAGATACTAATCAACATCTGTGCCAATTAATGGTACACACGGGTTGCATGCGATGTGAATGCGGCATATCTGAGTCTAATCATTCAGTATTTTGAGTGCCAGTATTGGTTAAAGCATGCCAACTTGAGCTGAATTGTGGATATCACGTGATGCCTGTGCTCCTAGCAGGATAGAGGATACCTGCGGTAGCTCTGCCATGGTTGGTGAATATGCAGTGGGGTGACATAAGGCATATCGGTATCTCGGTAGTGCTATAACCATTTGACAGCATCTGACCCACACGTGAGAGTGAATAACAATAAGTGTACATACAAAACGAACACACACGTAACAATGAGGAACAAACTAGAGCTCAAATGGTATAAATGGAGGCTTACTCGATTATGAGCTCACAGGGCTTCAACGGGCAGGGCGTAGGTTAAATGCCTTACACGTAACATATTCTGAAAGATTAAAGAAAGCGCGAGCGTTTTAAACCTCTGTACAGCTCAGTGAGCCCTGACAATGGGGGGCGGCTCCCTCGTTGGCCCGGTACATAAATGTGTACCGGGGCACTGACAGAGAATATCTACTTACAGTTACAGGCCAACAAGATCAGCTCAGACCTACTCCTAGCGTCCTCTGCTCGGCTAGTGGGTTACGCCGGCAGCAGGTCGCGGTAATAAGGAGTTGGCCGTTTCCGGGATGGGGCGCGGCCAGGGCTGAGTCAGGGGCGTGGCTCGCAGTGCGCAGTGACGTGCTCGCGGTAGCTAGGTTACCGTTTGTAAACAGTAGGGAGGTTAGGTAGCATGATGCCACAGAGCGGGATAGGTGGAGCCGCGGAGCTAATGGTAAACAGCGTGGCTCAGGGAATTACTCGTGAAACGGGGATCGGAGCATGAGGGCAAGGAGGCAGTAAAATTACCAAGGCTGGTGATTAAGAAGTGGAATGCTTATTATAGCAAATAGGAGGAGCAGACACTGGATTGTTGACCGGTGTAGGGTCGTCAAAGGACAAGTCTCAGTGTTGAGTTCAATGAGGCTGCCATTGAGTATGTATAAGGATTAGGTCATGTGGAGGCATTCACACATAGATGTGTTGTGGCGCGTGGGCCAGAGGCACATTATGCATCGGGGTGAGCAATGGGACAGCACATGTGGCGATGGTCTAGTCATATTGCATGATGGGGCACACTATAACATTTGCCCGGTAATACAAGGCATGGACAGATGCTAGACACTTCTAGTTGCATATATGCGTTCGGAGTGTTCCTTGTCACTGGTCAGGTCGACATTGGGCGGGGGTATTTCATTTTAGCACAGAATTCCACGGAATATTATCGTTCAGCCCAATTTTATGAGAGGACAGACGATAGATCCATCGCTGCTCCTTTTCAAACAGACGGGCTTGTGCATTAGGGCCTGGTTGGATTTGCTCAATCACTGTCCATCTCATATCGTTGGGAGTGTGATGTGCTGTGAGGAAATGGTCAGTGAGCCTGGTGTTGGTCTTCTTGCAACGGATTGTACTTCGATGTTCTGCTATTCGTTGTTTGACTTTTCTAGTAGTCATCCCAACATAGGGTTTGTCACAGCTGCATAGGATCAGATAGATGACAAACGTGCTGTTGCAGTTTGTGTGTGATCTTTGTTGCCAGATTTTCCCTTGTTCAAGGTTCAAAGTTTTTGTGTTGTTAGTGAGGTGGCAAACACTGCAGTCACCACATCTGGAGTGTCCTGTTACTGGGGGTAAACCCCATGCGTTGGTAATGGTTTGTTGGGTTGTTGCCATCGTCGTTTTGTGTCTGGTGTTGACCAAAGTGTCTTTTAGGCTGCGAGCCTTTTTGTAGGAAAAAAGTGGCTTGTCCCACTTATGATTTCCCGTGCGCAGTATAGCCCAATGTTTTCTAATGCTTTTGCTCACCTGATTGGACACCGCGTTGTATGTGGTGACACATGTGAGTGGAATCTCCCCTTCTCGTTTAGGTATGTCCTCTAGTAGAGCTTGTCGCGGTTGGTTTCTGGCCCTTTTCTGGCATCTCTTAGTGATTTTTTCAGGGTATCCCCGGATTGTTAGTTTATTCGTTAGGTCTTCTGCCTGGGTTTTATAGTCCTTTAGTTCGCTGCAGTTTCTCCTAAGCCTGAGATACTGGCCATAGGGTAGATTCTCCCTCAGGGGGCGGGGATGGAAACTGTCAAATCTCAGCAGATTGTTTTTGGCCGTAGGCTTGAAGTGGGTTTTTGTCTTGAGCCTGTCATTGTCTCTTTCGATCTCAATGTCAAGAAAGACCATTTTGTCTCTATCAACACAATGTGTGAACCGTAGGTTTGGGTCACAGGTGTTTAGCCACGTGATAAATTCCATTAGAGTTTCTTGAGGTCCTTGCCAGATCGTGAAGACGTAGTCTATGTACCGTCTCCAAAATTTGATGTGATTGCTGTAGGGGTTGTTGCTGGTTATGACATGCTTTTTCTCAAAATCATACACGTAGAGGCCCGCCACACTGGGGGCAAAAACACTGCCCATAGATGTCCCGCCTGTTTGGAGATATAGGTTGCCGTCATGTTCAAAAAAGTTTCTTTTGAGGGCAAGGGTTGCACACTCTATGATGAACTCTTTGGGTGTTCTATACTCCCATGTGGAATTGTCCAATGTTTGTTTTAGTACAGTAATGGTGGCGTCTTGGGGTATATTAGTATAGAGGCTCTCTATATCTAGACTTACAAGGATGTGGTCCGGTTCAATCCTGATATCTGCCAACATTGTCAATAGGCTTTTGGTGTCCCTCAGGTAAGTTGCAGTATTTTGTACAATTGTTTTAAGAAAGTGGTCACAGAAGCGTGATAAAGGTTCCAAGAGCGAACCTATGCCTGACACGATTGGTCTGCCAGGTGGAGGGATCTTGCCTTTGTGCATTTTAGGGACCACATAGAAGTAGGGGATCTTACCCTCTGTTTTACAGAGGTAGTCCGCTTCTTGTTTGGAAATGTGTCCTGCCGCCTCTGCTGCTTCCACCATGTTGGTTATTTCCATCCTTCGATCTGTAGTGGGGTCGGCTGTTAGCCTTCTGTAGTTTGTGGTGTCCCCCAGCAAACGTTGGCATTCGGTGTCGTAGTCGGTCTTATTCATTATAACCAGCCCCCCTCCCTTGTCGGCTGGTTTTATTATGATCGAGTCATCGTTTTTCAGGTCAGCTATGGCTTTGTTCTCCAATTGGCTGTTGTTATGGTATTGTTTGGTGACTGCTAGTGCTTCGATGTCATTGAACACAGCTTGCTCGAAGGTGTTGATTTCCACCGGGATCGAGTGTGGCGGGGGCGTGAAGGTAGACCGCAATCTGAGACCCGTTTCATTCTGAATTTCATCAGAATCAGTGGTGGCGATTTTTTCAAAGTATGCTTTCAGTTTAAGTTTCCGAAAGAAAGAGGCCAGCTCGCAGTGTAATTTGAACTTGTCTAAGGCTGCAGTGGGCACGAAACCTAGACCCTTATTTAGTACATTGGATTATGTGGTTGTCAGTATATGCGAAGATAAGTTGGTCACTAGCTCCTCGCTGTGCTGGGGCCTGCTTTGTTTGCTCCCGATTTGCTCCTGGTTACGCTGCCCGTTGTGTCTTCCTCCTCCCAATGGACGTTGTTCCCTCGTCTGTTGCGTCCCCTTCCGCGCCTGCCTCTGTTCTGAAAAGGAGGGCGGAACTGGTTTTGTTGGAAGGGGAACTGTTGGAAGGGTGGTTGCCAACCAAACATTGGGTACTGTGGAGGGGGTTGGTAAGGATGCATCAACGGTTGTTGGAATGGATGTTGAGGGGGGTGGTTGAATTGTGGCCACTTGAAGTTCCCTCTGTAGCCCCCTTGTTGTCTTTGTCTTGGAGTCCCGCTGTTCGAGCTCCCGCTGTTATTTGAGCTGTTGGAGGTGTTGCTCGATACATCTGAGTCCTGGTCCGGGACTCCCGTGGCTTTGAAATCAGGGTCCGAGTACGGGTAAACTTTTACAAAAGAGAATTTTTTCAGATCTTTCTGAAATTTTGGGACCTTTTGTTGGGTCAGGTTTTCTCTGTATTCAGTTATTTCCTTGTTTAAATCATCTAGCTTTTTTTTGTACCCGGTGATACTTGCTTTAATTTGTGACTCGGTAACTTGGATCTCCACTTGGATTTTTTCTGACAGCCGTATGGCCGTTTTTAGAATTAGTATTATCCAATCGTGGGTACAATGCCAGGCGATGAGTGCCCAATCTTTTCTAAATTCGGGGTCGTCTAGGAAGATACGTGGGGCGTTGGTAACCAAGAGACCCTTGGGTGCTATCTTGTTGGTAACATATTCCTTTAATATTGTCCCATGCAGGATTGTCCTGATACGGTTCCGTTTCATTTCCGTTAGTTTTTCCCATTCGCAGGTTTGGGATATAGTGTTACTGATGTTGGCGTCTGCAAAGACATTGAGATCACTCATGATGGAGTCTATCTCATCAGTAGAGTATGTGAGTCCTGTGTATTCGGCCATGCTGGCTGCAGGAGTGTTTCTCAGAAATTACGGTGATAAGGAATAAAAGACAGTGTAAAAACCGCTGTAAAAAACTCTCGCAGCTGTGCGCTGCCAGGAATGCTTCAATCAAAGGAGAGAGTAAGGGAGTTTGTTCACTCAGAGGTGAACTAGAGATCACTCCTATTCCCCTGGGAGGAAATGTATCAAAAACAATGAGAGGAGTATCCCCTATGAAGTTGAAGAACAGACGTATCTGGAGGGCAGGATGAATTTTCTCCTTCTTGCCAAAATCCTGCCCTCCAGATACGTCTGTTCTTCAAATTCATAGGGGATACTCCTCTCATTGTTTTGATACATTTCCTCCCAGGGGAATAGGAGTGATCTCTAGTTCACCTCTGAGTGAACAAACTCCCTTACTCTCTCCTTTGATTGAAGCAATAATTGTGCGATGTCACTAAGCGGTACACTTCTGTGTAATGGAATTAGTTTGCATGGAGCCTGTGAAGGGAACTCAAATAACCTTTCATGTCACCAGCTAGGCACACCTGCAACGGAGATAGAACCATTCCTTAAAAGACTCTATAACGGGAGTTACATTCTAATTGTGGATCGCAGATGTTGTAGTCTTATGCCCGGGACTCCTTATCTCGTAACTACGACTGCGAAGGTCATGTGCTGTGGACACTCATTGTTCCCCAGCTCCTTTCCAGACAGGGAGGCAAGGGCATGGCCTAACTTAAAAATTACTTCTATTCGAATAGATACTTTAAGCAGAATGAAAACAGTGCTTCTTCAGACGCCGACCAGACTCACGTCATCAAAAGAAACGTATGATCTCCTAGTCGCAAGGACGACTGCAGAGATTCACTCATTGTTATCAACTAATTCCCCCATACATTTCGCGGAAATCCTGAATGAAATCTTAAATATTTCTGATACCAGTGGAGTCTCAAAAGTATTTAAGACAGTATTTTCAATGACATTAACACCATTCAAAGCCATACTTGGTATTTTTCCAGACTTCGTCCATTCGATTTTTGGCGGACTTCCCCTCATTTTGGGACTACTTGCAGGAATCCTATTCTTGGTCCTAATATTTCGTTATGGCAGACCATGTCACAGACAAAACACCTGCGACAAGGGAAGAAACAATCCGAGCCATTGGATACCGGGACCGGATATCAAAAATCCTGGGACTATCCCGGCTTAGAGACCTGAACATGACTTGGTTTCTTTCATTTCGACCAATGTGGCATCGATGTGTTTTACCTGTATTAAGGTGCTTGCTGTGCGGAGAAGAATGCGTGTTGGACACCTGTCTGACGCTACAATCAGATGCGCCAATGGATGCAGAAACATTGTTGAGTCCAATAACGGCTCATGCTTTGTGCTGCCCTCAACGGCTGCCAATCCTGATGACGGCATTCGTGGAAACTTCACCACTACGATTAAGGGGTAGTGGAGTTCAAGATGAAAGCAGCATCGATCAGGTACGACCTTCTGTCAGCAATACTAATCAAAACGTCAATGGAGACAATCATGCGCACGAATGCATGGTTACATCTTTTTCCGAGTTAGTGGAACTCTCCCAGGAAGCTGTTGACAGCTTTTTCGACAGTCTAAATGATATGATGTTCTCACCAGAGCAGAAATAGAGACTTTTGAGCAAGCTAGCACACGGCGTTCCAAACACCCTGAATTTGGCCTTCAACTTTAATGATAAAATTACATGAACAATTTTCCCTCCAGTTCACGGACAGCGATTTTTTCAGCAGCCCCAAAATATTTTTACGATTTTTCGGGACACTTATCTTCTGCTTAAAGTAAAAACTATTCTTAGAGAACTAAAATTTCCTATTTTTAGAAACTTTATAGACATTAGCTGCCCGCTGGTATGTTCATAATTATTTTTATTCTGTGATGGAATGGTCTTGAACCTTTTTTCTTCTGTATTAAGAGCCATTTCATGTGTAAATTCTCATATACCATTTAGAAATAATGTATACATATGCGTGATTACTTTAGCATTATGCTACAGCTTGAGTGCATATAGTACATGTGAATATTATTTCCGTATATTACATTATTCGAAATGCATTATATGTATTTTGGGGTGGTAAGGTATACACGATACTCTACAGTATGTTTTACTATGCCTAGATTCGTAAACATGGCCATAGTTAGCGTGGAGTGGGTGTGATGTATTCTTATAGGTTCTGTATCGATCCCCCTATTCCTGACCCTGTTCTGGTTAACAAGTTAACTAGCAGCCATCCCATGATGCAGAAACCGTTATCTGATTAAGCCACACTACAGCACAGGAACGTGTTATCTGATTAGGTCATAACGCTTGCCATCTAATTAGACAAGCGATATTCCTCCAGCCCCTGATAAGGCATACAGAGTTCTCAAAACAAATCAAACCTATGACAACCTGGGAAAAACCCTGCGGCCATTGTTTTGATTTCATCGAGAACTTCAGCAAAAGAATGTGCTAACGACCAAGTCGTATGACATCCTTATTGACGTATCTATGTCCATCCTTACGTCAATCTCGGCACCTTACAGGTATAAATATTACCGGTATTGCCTTAAGCAAACACACGCGGTGGTGACGAGATCGGAGCAGCCAGACTTGCCGAAGCCCAGAGCAGAGCAGACCCCGCTGGCGCAGCCCCGCCTTCCTGACGCGCTGAGAACGAGACGCTGCTTTCTCCTGCCGAGAAATCCAGCTCCGGCGCTTCCGGGTAGCCCTCGCAGGCAGCCTGGAATATCGAGACCAGAGACGAGAGATACCATCCCTCATTCATCCTAGATTCAAGGTACAGAACTGAATAACCCCTTGCAGAGAATTCTTGAGTCAGTCACTTGGCAAAACAAACTTAACTTAAACTGCTACTTTCTATTCCCGCCCACGTATTAGGCTTAGGTCAGGTACACCGGGGTAGGCGTAGTTAGAAACACCAGTTGAGTACGATTAGTCAAATGTATATGTGTATGTATCTATTTTATCCATTTTAAACCACCTTATGGCTTAGAAACCATATAAATGTTTTTACAGTATTATTTTATACTTCTGCTTTTATTGTATGCACTTTACTTAACCATAAGTATTGCGATAATATCGATCCATTTCTCTTGTATGAGAAAAGAGACTGATCAATAAATAACATCTTTTATTGAACACGCCGGTCTCTTCCTTTTCTCTACAATCTGGTGAGACTAAGAATGCACGTACTGACTGAGTAAAATAAGTTGTCTTTTGTTTTCACATGACTCTAGAGATACACTCTTGATTAGGGGAGAGCAAAGTTGTCATGTTCTATGGTTGTCAGAAACGAAATCCCTTCTTGTCTATCCAGGGAGGTTCAACCCCTCCTTGCCTATTCGAGAACGTTTCTAGTGAACTCTGAGCTAGCTGGCAAACCCAAAACTTTAAGTCTAATATCGAGAATAGAAGACCTAGTTAACGTCTGGTCTAGGCCTATACTATTGAAGGTATTATTCCAATGCGCAGAGCCTATTGGGATAATAGGAACTACACTACACCCCCCCTCCCCCCAGTTGTGTGTCTCAGACTGCGCTGCTGCAGCTTGAGCTGCTGTGATCTCGGCTGGGCAGTGTCTGGAGTCTTATCTCCGGCACGCCCAAGTTAAAGACCATTTGCATATTTACATACCTTTGTAAACTGGTTGCCGAGGCGTAGTTTTTTTTCTCTCACTCCAGTAACCCCTGGGCCCCCACTCTGCCTATTCCTTACAATTGTATTTTTCATTTACTGCCATAGAGTGAGAATGCATTTCATGAAAAGGAATTCAAAGTAGGGTTGCCAAAAGAAAAATGCCAGCCATGTATTGTTTAAAGAGCCCGCAAAGACCTCGTCTTGACACTAAATAGGGTTATAAATAAAAAAAGTATGTATTCATTTGTAATGTGACTTTTCTGTCTTTGTTCCCTTTAATTATCAGTCATGGAACAATCAGACAGCCCTAGACACAATTAAAAGTGCTTTCTATTTATATTTGCTGTTTGAAGTATACACAGATAAGTGCGGAAAATAGAGCTTTAGGTGACTGCTTACTTTTGTACTGTCTGGAACATCACAATAATAAGCTGGCAACCCTAAGCATAATACTGGAAGTTTGTTGCAGGATCAACACATTATTTATTTCCTCCACCCTTGCTCCCTTATTAATGCCATAATAGCAATAGTTTAACTCATATCTGAAACCCTACGCCGCCGTCAATAACATGCTGAGTTACTTCACGTGTGTGTGAATGCACCCTGCATTCAGACAAATCACTCCTCATTCTCGTCCTTCACTTTTATGCTCACAGCTGTCACAATGCACTCACACCATTCACCCACTCACCCTGCACTCACAGTGATCACTCTGCACTCACAATGCACTTGAGCTGTTCACCCTGTACCTCACCCTGCAGTCACATGAGCACACTACTCACCCTGCACTCATGTGACACTTTACTTACCTGTCCCTCTCACTGCTCAATCTGCAATCTCACTCAAACAAGTCCATCACTAACCATGTATTCATTCGTTCCCTTCTGCACATACATTCGCACCTAAATTCATATGGTCACCTCACTCACCCTGCAGTCACTCCTCTCACCCTACTGTCACATTGTCGCATCGCTCACCGTGCACTTACATGGGCACTCCAGCCACCCACACAGTGCATAGGGTTAATGTACCTGCTACAAAGAACGTGTACCATGCAGATCACAGAACTGAGTGTGAGTAATCTAGGAAGAGTGCAAAAAAATTTTTTTTTTTATCAGAAAGGTGCTGTAGAGAGATGAGGCCAGTGCTTATACCGAGGCATTTTTCCATTTCACTATAACAGGTTACCTGACACCTTCCGCTTTTCCTCAGCAGGCACCCCTGTCCCATTCGGTTTTTATCGCCTTTACCGGATGTGTAATGTTTGAGCCTACGCCACGGGTACTCATAGTACGGCCCGCGGGCCGTCAGCGGCCCGGCAAGCCTTCCTGTGCGGCCCGCGGACCTTGCAGACATGTACCTGTGTTATATTTATTTTTTAGTAAAGTATCTTGCGAACACCGCCCCTGTTGATTTATGGGGGCCGGGTGATTTCAGGCATAGAGTGGAGATGCAGGGGCGCTAAGAAGAGGTCAAATACAACAAGGTCTCATTAACAATTAAATGGTCTTTTAAAGGCCTGTGAAGTACTCCGGTGACTGGCGCCAAGGGGGCTTTGATCTGACTTCTCGGGGGTGCCGTGACAGCTGTGACCCCCAGGCCAAGTGGTGGGACACAAACCCTACAAAGCAGCACATTCTGAAAGAAAACGAGCTGGCTTTTACATTAAGGTGGGGGGCTGACTCTGGGCTGGTGACGGGGACGTGTAGACACAGTATGTGTGCACTGCCGGAGAGACAAACAGGGGAAGAGACAGACAGGGGCAGAGGCAGACAGGGACAGACAGTGGCAGGGGCAGACAGGTGCAGAGGCATACAGGGGCAGAGACAGATAGGGGCAGAGACAGATAGGGGCAGAGACATAGAGAGACAGAGACATATAGAGACAGAGACAGATAGAGGCAGGGGCAGATAGGGGCAGAGTGGCAGAGACAAAGGCAGAGACAGATAGAGGCAGGGGCAGATAGGGGCAGAGTGGCAGAGACAGATAGAGGCAGAGACAGATAGGGGCAGAGACAGAGAGGGTCAGTGACAGAGAGGGGCAGAGACAGATAGGGGCAGAGACAGATAGGGGCAGAGACAGATAGAGGTAGGGGCAGATAGAGGCTGGGGCAGATAGAGGCAGAGACAGGGACAGACTGACAGCGGCGGAGACCAATAGGGGCGGAGACCGATAGGGGCGGAGACCGATAGGGGCAGAGACCGATAGGGGCAGAGACAGATAGGGGCAGAGACTGATAGGGCAGAGACCGATAGGGGCAGAGACCGATGGGGGCAGAGACCGATAGGGGCAGAAACAGACAGACAGAGACAGATAGAGGCAGAGACAGACAGAGATAGAGACGGGGACAGAGGGACAGAGAGGAGGAGACAGAGAGGAGGAGACAGAGACGGAGGGAGACAGAGACGGAGGGAGACAGACAGACAGAGTGAGACAGAGGGAGAGAGAGGGAGGGAGACAGAGAGAGTGAGACAGAGGGAGAGAGAGGGAGGGAGACAGACAGACAGAGGGAGAGAGAGGGAGGGAGGGAGACAGACAGACAGAGTGAGACAAAGGCAGAAAGAGGGAGGGAGACAGAGAGTGAGTGAGTGTGTGTGTGAGTGTGTGAGTGTGAGAGATGTGTATGCCAGATCTGGTGGCTCAGTAGACGAAGGCGTCTGTTGCAAGGGCCTGTGTTGCACCTCATGTTCAGTTTTTCTTTGCTGCTCTAGTCCCGCCCCTCCCCCACTGACCCGCCCCCACCAGTGCGGCCCTCGGCCACAAACCACACTGTAAATTTGGCCCCCGAGAGAACGTTTGTGAGTACCCATGGCCTACGCTGTTCTTAGGTTGATACAATCCCTGTATTTACTCGATCACGACCTAGCAGGCACGGCTAATCGAGTAATTGTTAATCACTCACCTCTTTAGCACTAAGTTGACCTTTGGAAACGCTGCATGGTTATATGATTCACTCCTTCTCAACACATCACTGTCTCCAGCATCGGTTGCTGCACAAGCCCATTGTCTTTTTTTCACACTGCTGCGGATACCAGCATTTTATTCACCGCCAATATTGATCTTTATTTGCCTATTCAGTGTATTCTGTAGCTTACGTATATTTACTTGTACTGCTATCTCACTCGCCCATGCATTCACGTATGGGTCACAGCAGAAAATCTCAACCCCACTGAATTCACAAACTGCATGGTCCCAGCGATTATCGAGGCTTTAAGCAAGCGTTTCTACTTTCTTACTATAGATCTCTCTGTCTCCCCCCCCCCCCTCTCTCTCCACAGGAGTGTTTTCATACTCAGGCTTGTAATTGAACCATCCTGATGATGATTCCATTATCCTTTGAAAGGGATTACAACGTCGTCGACCTATTAAATAGTTCCACACATTAAACCATTGTGTAATATTAATGTGAATACTATTATGGCTAGCTTGTCAAATTTTCTAATTGAATCAAAACCTCCGTTGTCTTTTGCCTGAAAATCTTACTGTTTGTATATTTGTTCTTTGTTTTCTGTATTGGATGCATGACTGGGTTCCACTCTATTGTTTGTTGTTCTTGCAAAATGATGAAAATGTATTTATCTGATTAAATTCGGTGTCCGGCTGGACATTACGGAATATAGTGCCCATTTTTGTCCATATTTGATTTCCTGTCATGTATGTGTTTTTCTAAGGACCATTGCTAAAATATAAAAGTAGAGAGATGAGGTGCATTGTTGGTGAGGGGTAGTGAGGGAATTCATGGAGAAGGAGGAAATGGGTGAGTGGGCGCCAAAAAAGACTGTTGCTCCTTGTGTGACCAGTGCTAGGGCCAGCCCTGGCTGGGTGTGTTAGCCTCCCCCCGAAGTTCGGGTCCAGTTGCACCCTTGATCCCGGTACTGTACCCTTCTCAGACACACATATCTCTAGCACAGTCACTACTCCTGCGCTGCACAGCACTCTACATTACCTGATGTAAGCCAAGAGTAAATTAAGCACACAGCAGCTGAATTTTAAAAAGGTGAATAAGCCGATAGGCCTCACTCCAGTGACCCAGGGTGAAAAGGACCTGTTCACTCCTACTGATCACTAAACAGTATGCTGGCAATTCCGCGTTTGTGCTGCTTAGCTCCTGAACTTCTACCACTACGAGTGTGGCACTTTGGGTGCCCCTCCCAGTCCAGCCCTGCCAAGTGTCACACATCCAGAGTGACACTAACGCATTTTAAGTTTCATTACCGCATTACCGCATGTGAAAGGATTGTCACGCAAATCAGCGTATTTAAAAGCTGAGTGAATTACCAGTATTTGAGGATGTCACTAGCCTGAGGGACTGTCAAGCCTGATTTAAACTGAGAGTCTGTGGCAGCACGCATCCCGTGGCTTATGCGCGCTGCTCCAGCAGGCTGTATCTTGGCTGAATCACTGCCGCTCCTCGGGTCTTACTGGCTGATGTCATCGCGGCGGGACGTCACTGACTCAGTGACTGTGGAAGCGCGCGCAGTTTATTTTGGGCGCTCGATGCGGCTCTATAGTTTGTGGTCTGCACGGCATGATGTTCATGGTTAAAGGGAGCACTATTTATAATTACGGCACCGTCCGCCAGCTTGCATCGGCTCGGGCACAACGTGCAAATTGTTATTTCCGCCCCCCATTAAATCATGCAATATTTTACTGTAGCCGATGGAAAGAAGTCGGTGACACTGGGGCCGCCTGGACAGACTGGAGGTGGAGGACCCTTCCTCTGTGAGGTCAGTGAAACTTTGCTATCATCTCATGTTCGTGGACAGTGGGAGAGAGAGCCTGTGCGCGCTAAGTTAAGATGCTGGCCTGAGCCCCCACGTGCAGCTCTTCCGGCGCATCTCGGTTATCTCTCCTTGGTGAAGCCTTGGGAGAGGCCACAGAGCTCTAGAGCGACTGGAAAGTTTTTTTTTATATTGCTTGGTAAAGGAGCCCCCCCACCCACCCCCTCATTGGGCCTCCTTGTTTGTTCAGATCGTCACTCTCTTCCTCACGAGTAGAGGAAAAGAGATAAGAGGCAGCACATGAAGGCCACAGCGGATCTTCACTTATTCAGAAACTCAGTCTGCCCGGGTCAGGGCAGCTAGCACAGCAAAGCATACCCCACTCCTTTACCGAACCAATATTTATTAGAGCTTCTTATGAAGTAGAATACACTGTGCCGTGTTTATTCAGGACGTCCAATTAAATGCTACGGATTACTTTTGATTTATTAGGGCATCTTAAACTGCAGAGAACTTTAACCATTTAAACTCATGAAAACAGTCAGTGCAAACATACCTGACAGCTTACCCAGTTCTGTGTGTGAAGTGTGCCTACCACTCCATTCTAGACTTATTCTGAGTTTGCCTGTGCCCCTGTCACTCACACAGTATGTCTCTGCTTTGGTTTTCAGTTGCATTACAGCTCAGGTCACTGGTGGCTGTTGAGTGAGACTGCAAGTCATTCAGCTGATTATAATGACATTTTGAACCACTTCCAAGCTGCTTTATCTAATTTCTACAATTTTAGCTAGTCTGATCAATGGAAGTCGTTTATATTTCTTACTTTTTGCAGCAGTTAACTTAGTTTCTCGTTCCTCAAATGTGTGCAATTTCTGAATTATTGTTTCCCTCCTCTTCATTGCTTAATTTTGCTCACGAGACAGTGTCACTCATAGTCATTGAAATGTCACTCATAATTACTCTTAAAATATTAAAATGTCACACATAGCAATCTGAAACCTTGGCAGCTACGCCAGTCCAAGATGCAATCATTGACATAGGCCTATGTCATGGTGAACAAGCATGATCTGCGTTTGCCTATGACAATAAAAATCAGCATTAGGGATCCAGACAACAATACAGTGGGCACTCACGGCAGGGGTACAGTCTTTTACCATGAAGAGGACTGTTCCGTCCCAACAAGCGGTTGTCCTTCATACATGCCAATAGACCCGATTCAGGCAGGAGACTGTAGTGTGACAACATGACATGAGAATAAGAGTTGTCAACAATAAGATTTATTAAGTACAAGGGCCCGCTGGGAGCGGGTGTAGCTGGCAGTCACCACGGGCGTCAGCTGTCATCTGTCACACAGATCACAGTGACGTCACTTAAATACACTCTGAACATTCTATGGTGACACTGAGTGACGCTACCTAAAGGAAAGGGAAAACATACTGGAAGCATAACCTTTTGCCCCACAACAAGTACAACGTGTACGACATCTCCCTTTCTCCATCAAAAAACATAACATGAGTTTATTCCATAACATAGTCCTTAAACCTTGTAGGCAAGTTGATAACTCTGCCCCCTCTGGAAGACAAACCCCCAGTGAGATTTATTCCAGTGTACCTCATGCCTGTTACCTTAGATCCAGTTCCCTCTATATTGTTTTCTAAGATAGAGTCTTCCTGAGTCAACACAATGTTCCCATTATCCACAGAACAACTTCTAGAACTGTCTCCCAATGTCATGGAACATCCTGGGCTGACACTGATGTGCAACTGTTCTGTGCCATTAGACATGTCGTCCCATTCCAGGACACTTTCATTCAGACTTACATCTCCTTCTTCCATATTCTTCATTATTATTTTCTCTTGCCCATGTTTGAGTCTTACCACATCGTCTTTACTGCGCCATCCTTCCCCTTCTATGAATACTGCACCACCTGACGCCCTACCAATTTTCATGGGTTTACTGAGTTTAGACTCTCCTTTGCTTATCAAGCCAGGTTTCTTTACTAACACCCAGTCTCCAGGTGCTATGCTTTTGTCTTTAGCTCTGTTTATCTTATCGGAATACACCTTGTTTTTCAATTGTTTATATTCTATGTTCTCCTTTACCTTGAGTTCTTTTTCACACACTTCTCTTGCTTCAACTGTTGCTCCTTTCCAACCACCTATTTTTGGTGTCATGATATTGTTACATTCTCTTCCCCTCATTAGAAAAAACGGTGTATACCCAGTTGCATCTTTTGGCGTATTGTTATACGCATTGATCTTTTCCTTCATAAATACTTTTACATCCATATCATTTGCAATGGCCATTTGGATTCCTTCTTTAAAGAATCTGTTTATTCTCTCGACTTGGCCATTGCTCTTTGGACTGTATAGGGGTGTTTTTTCCTGTACAATTCCATGTCTTTCCAAGAACTCGATCATCATTCGTGATATCAGTTGTGAACCATTGTCCGACACCATGACCTTTGGCTGTCCTTCACTTTCAAACACTTTTTCAAGAAATGTTATGACCACTTCAGTTGTAACTACATTTACAAACTTGTAGCACACCCACTTAGTATAGTAGTCTGTCAAAACTATTAGGTACCTGCATGCGTCAGGCAAAATGTTGAAAGGCCCTGCAAAGTCAATTGCTACTTTGGCCCAGGGCCCATCAGGAATCTCCACCTTCTGCAGTTCATTCTTTTCAATTCTCCAATGTTTATCTGATTTTAAGCATTCCTCGCATTTGTCTACATGACTCCTAATTTCGCTGTCCACACCTGGCCACCAATAGTGCATCCTTAGAACGTTTTTTGTGGCTGTGGTGCCAGGATGCCCTCTGTGAGCCATTTTTATGATCTTTTGTCTGAGCTCAAATGGCGGCACAAAAACTTCTCCTCTCTTTAAGTAGTTATTCTCCAGTGTCAGTTCATCGCTCACCTGCTGGTAAGACCTAAGTTCATTTGGGAGATTTCTTATATGTGGCCAACTGGTTTGTATATACTTTTTCACTTTGGACAAGATGGCATCTTTTTTCATACTTTCATCCCATTCTTTGTCCGATATCGAACCTTCGCACATAACAGTGGCATCAATGTGCGCTACTACGCATTCCGTGTCGTCTTGTTCCTCCACTTTTTGTTCCTTTATTGGCAACCTCGATAAGCAGTCCGCTCTACTGTTTTTTCCTCCTTTTATGTGCTCAATCTTGAAATTAAATTCCTGGAGTTTAGACATCAGTCTAATCAATCTAGAGCTTGCGTTTCCATTACCTCTACCCTTACCATCCATCATATATACTAATGGTTTGTGGTCGGTTACAAGTGTGAAGCTCTTCCCCCACAAATAGTCTTTCAGTTTATGCACTGCCCACACACAAGCTAAAGTCTCACGTTCAATTGTGCTGTAGTGGACCTCTGTGACATTAAGCTTCCTGGAAATAAAAGCAACTGTGTTCTCTTCACTTCCTTTTCTCTGGCAGAACACAGCACCTATTCCCTCATTGCTTGCATCTACAGTCACTACATTGTCCAGTTGTGGGTCATAAGGTTTCAGTGCAGGTGCATTCGCTATTTCCTCCTTGACTAACCTGAATGCTTTAATTTGTTCATCCTCCCATTCATATGCTACGTTCTTTTTCAGCAGTCTCCTGAGAGGTTCCACCTTTTCCGCATATCTCTGTATGAACTTTGCATAATATTCACTGAGGCCAAGGAACGACTTGAGGGTTTCCTTGTTTCTTGGTTCCGGGGCCTCCCTTATTGCACATACTAAATCATCTTTAGGCAAGATACCTTCAGCTGTTAGGACATGCCCTAGGTACTCAATCTCCTTTGTCATGAATTTACACTTATCCTTTGAGACTGTCATGCCTTTCTTCTCCAATACATCTAGAACCATTCCAGTCAACTTTATGTGCTCTTGTTCAGTTTTTGAATGTAAAAGAATGTCATCTTGAAAGGCTTCCACCCCTTTCATTTTCCCAAACAAGACATCCATGAGTTTCTGGAAAACCCCTGAAGATGATGCCAGGCCAAAGGGAAGCCTCACATACCTGAACGCTCCAAACGGCGTGATGAAAGTTGTCAATTTCTTAGACCTTTCTGACAGACACACCTGATGATATGCGGCTCTTAAATCGATCAGTGAAAAATATTTAGAACCTGATGTTGACTGAAGAATGTCTGTGATTTTGGGCAGGGGATGGCAATTTACAATAATGTTTTTATTAAGCGACCTCAGGTCTACACACAACCTAATATCCCCTGTCTTTTTCTTCTTTGATACTACAATTGCAGAAACCCATTCAGATTCTTCTGCTTCTTCAATCACACCTTCTTCCTTTAATTTTTCGAGCACTTCCCTCAACTCTTTCCTTATGGATAATGGTATTGATCTTACTTTGTGCTTACTTGGTATAGCACCCTCCTTTAGTTTGATGTCATGGTTGAACCCCTTCACACAACCAATTTCATTTTTGAACACTTCCTTGTGTTTTCCAAAAACTGTTTCTAAATCTTCTTCTCTTTTCTCTATACATATGCTGTTCATCCATTCCTCTCTCAAAATCACTGGATCCTTAGCCCCAGGTACCAGTATCACCCCTAGTTGGGCCAGATCTCTCCATCCTACTAGTATCCTTCCTTTCTCTGCAACATAAATATTTGTTTCAATTACTCTTCCCTTGAAAGTTACAGTGTCAACTAAATATCCCAGCATATTTATATCCTTTTCTCCAAATGCTTTCGGGTTTATATCAGATTCTGTCAGTTGTATACCTTTCCATTTTTCTTCAAAAAGAGTGTCAGATATAGTCGTTATGGGCGCACCTGAATCTGCAGTAAATTTTAGTTCAACCTCACCAATTTTCACATCACTGACAGGACCTTTTATCCTTCCTTCCTCTATTTCAACATATAAAACTATATTCGCGCACATTTCCTCATCAAAATTGCCTACAGTACTTATACCCATACTGTTATTCATTCTTTTGGTTTTACACAAGGTGGAATAGTGACCATATCTTTTACATTTAATGCATTTTTTACCAATTGCAGGACCATTTTTAAAATCAGCTAAGTGCTCATTTGATCCACATCTGAAACAGCACAACTGCTTACCTCCCACCTTCCTTTCACTCATACTCTTGTCATACGCCTTACCATCAACCTTCTTCTTTTCCTGTAAATAAAATACATTAGTGTTATTCCCCGTTGAAGATAACTCTTTAGTGGAAATTAGAGACCTTTCTATACCCCTTGCAATGTCTATGACTTCCTGTAAGGTCGGTCTTTTGCATGCTAAGAGCCTTTCCTGCACCTTCTTTGTGTAGCAATAAAAAACAATTTGGTCTCTTTTTGTACACATCTGTCATCTCCTCATATTCACATTCTACTGCCAGAACCCTTAGACATGCAACGTAGTCTTCAATAGCCTCCCCTTCCTGTTGTTTCCTTTGGGCAAATTTATGTCTAGCAACCATAATATTGTTCTCCTCATCAAACTGCCTTTCTAACCTTTTCAGTGCTTCCTGATACTCATTTAATGGCACAAATGTTCCAGGTGGACTCTCATATTCGGGCAGGCTGTCAAAAATGTCCTGACCCGCTTTTCCCAACAGTCCAAACAACAAAGAACATTTCCTTTCTGCATCAAAGGCTTTCCCATCTATTGAAACGATGTAATATTCAAATGCCCTCACCCACTTTTTCCACTTCATTGTGGGCTTACCAGGCTCATCCAGGAACCGAGGAGGTGCGCATATGTTATTGCTTTCGGCCATGTTACTCACAATATGTTTAGTTAACTTTTCACCTCACTGCAAATTTAATATTAGGATTGCCTCGCGTTTATTGCTTATACGCTTCACTTTTCGCCTTGCTTACTTGAGTTTTGTCTTGTTTACTTGTAGGCCCCTTGCCTAACTAAACGCGATGATTCTTTTGCTTGCAGATCCTATGCTTTTACAAACGCGATGTTTTAGTTGCGTGTTCCAAGCTCTTTTCACTCGACTAAGTTTAGTTAGTCAATTTCCAAAATGGCCGCACGCTGTACCCGCACGGTGACGTGCGTTGTCCTGGACCAATCAGCTTATGCTCCCGGCATGCTTCACGCGGCACAGCTGAGGTAACTGAAAGACGCCTCAACTGTTGCCTTGACACCGAAGCGCACCGATAACTGAAGTTATACACAATCGATCTCACAGGTACAGCGGTGGATTTAAAAGCTGTCACTTTTTAATTCAATTTCTCTGTCGACATGCTCATTCCTTCCATACGGCTTGTTTAGCGTAATTAAGTCTTATCATTTATTTTACGCGCTGCCGATATTCTTCGCGTTAAGCTGTTTCCTCGTTAAAAAATTTTATTCGACCAGCGCTCACCATATTCCGCAGTGTACTCACTCAGTTTAACTTTATTGCTCCTCGGTCCAATCACAAGCTTAGTCACTCAATTTTTCTGATCCACCGATTTACTTCTGCAGGCCCTTGTTCCACCAGTCCTCGTCGCCAATTGTAGTGTGACAACATGACATGAGAATAAGAGTTGTCAACAATAAGATTTATTAAGTACAAGGGCCCGCTGGGAGCGGGTGTAGCTAGCAGTCACCACGGGCGTCAGCTGTCATCTGTCACACAGATCACAGTGACGTCACTTAAATACACTCTGAACATTCTATGGTGACACTGAGTGACGCTACCTAAAGGAAAGGGAAAACATACTGGAAGCATAACCTTTTGCCCCACAACAAGTACAACGTGTACGACAGAGACACACATTTTTTTTATCAAAAATGGCTTTGTTTTTGCTGTCTCCTGCCTGAAATTGCCTCTGCTTCCATACGTCTTTTTTTAATTCTCCCACTATCCTTATCTAAAATATTGGCATGTATGTTTATTCATACATGCAGATGTTTATTTATTTATTTATGCGTTTTTATATAGCGCGGACTTTAACCGAACTGCACAATAGGAACAGTAATGATACATGAGAACAAATTACACAAAAGCAAACGTTAAGTTACATGAGGCAAAAGTGACAATTGTGAGCAAACAAAATACAAGAGGTAAGAAACGGTACATTTGTTACCCCTAGGAAGCCCCTAGAAGATAGATTTGTGGAAAAAGCCCAGGGGAATTAAATGTCCCCATTTACTCAGACAGTAGAGCAGCAAGTTTAGAGTGCTGGCATGTTTGCGGTTAGTTGTTATTGTATCTCCAAACTGATTTGCTTTGTAAATGCAGACAAACCTAACGATACAGAAAAACTGTTTATGTAAAAGTATCGACGTGTGTCCGCCAATAAAGCCTAGCAACCAGACTTCAGTTTCCTATTTGTATTTAGTAGAAATGCTTCATTGCTGCCACGCCCTGAACGGCTGTCCGTGCCTCTCAATGTCACTTGGGGGCGCACTAATCAATAAAGTCTCACAACTAGAACTAAATAGCCACTCAAATGGAGCTAAGTTTCGAGGGTCCAGGAGTACGACTGCCCGTATGATTGTAAAACAGAATAGAGTTACTTTTCAGTGAAGGGGAATTCGAAACCAAACACAGCTTTCAAAACCGTTATGCAAACGAAGATGCTCTTCGTAGGTTTGCGAAGAAAAGGCTGACCTTGAAAATATTTTCTGGGGTACATTCAAAATATAGTGACTATTAATTTTCGGGCTTGTTCCCCTGGTGGGAAACAAATTAGTGTGACAGGTGTTACTAAAACAAAAGCAAACTGATATGACACTTGCAAGATGGCGGCCTCCGTTGCCTATCTCGGCGGAGACTATGGCAGATCGGTCAGTGGTCCTCTCTCTATGTCTATTTAACGTGTAGCACTATTTTGCTCGTCTTCAGTGATAAGCAGAACGTAAAGACAGAAACCAGGTTGTATTTGTCACCTGTACAATGCAACAGGAGCTAAGCCCTGAAAATAAGGTACATGAGTATAGCGTGTGAATATTAATTGTCATTAAGCTGGTAAACTTGAGGTTAGCGTTAAACAAAGCTACATCAATACATTGTGAATATATGATGACCGTCTAAATTTATTAGTAGTTAGTTAGTAATTGAAACGATAATAGTAATTACGTGGGATTGATTTGGCAGATCATTGTAAGAAAAACCCTTTTTTTGCAATGGCCGCCTTCAACTGAATCGAGTCCCCCGAGTCTCAACTCCGCCTACCGCCCCCCCCCCCCCGCGCGTCTAACTTTATAGTCCTTCTTTCCTGTTACTGACTCCCGGCCCTGAGGGCGGAGGGACTGTGTGACAGCAGCAGAGGGCGGGGCGGGGTGACAGGCCCTCGGCCGCCGCTCCTCAGTCCTCACCCAGCTGAAGTCACTTACCCAAGTCACTGGAGGACCCTGTGGAGCCCGGTGTCCGCCGCAATGGACTCTCAGAAGGTGAGGCATCAGCACAGCCCCACACCGGAGCTGCCACAGTGTGCGCCTGAAGGGTGTGTCTAGTGTTCCTGTCTTAAGTGGTCCCCAGGATTTGAGAGATGCTGATGTTCTGTTGCCCCACTCCTGCTTCACCCCCGAGGGGCGAATGCGCCGCCCTGGGCTCCCAGAGTTAGGAGTCACCCTACCCAGCCCGTTACTGCTCAGCCACCGTTGACCAGTGTAAAAGAATGCACAACCTAACGGTTTCTGTAACATTCTTACAACCCATTTGTATTTTGTGTAAGACTTAAAAATAAAATGCACGAGATTCACACGCGAAAGAAAGAGTGAACGTCATGGTATGCACATTTTGTTTTCAGTATCCCCTAGGCAAGTATAATGAATTGCTTTAGAACACGTGCAGATACCACCGCTTTTACACACCGGCGCCTCGGACTGAACTCAGCCCCCAGTACATTCAAATTCTAGTATCCTCGACTTGAGGGACAGGCTGAAAAGCTTACACTTGGGCTCTCTTTGGACCCCGCCTTGTCCCCTCACACGCCCTGTCTGTCCCTTGTTCCCATGTCCTCTGTTGCTTCTGGGCAGCGGGTAAGGAGTGACCTGAGACAACGGCTGCCTTTTGTGATGCCTCTGGCGCAGAGCTCTGAAGCTATCCCATTTGTACCTTAGGATGCTGCACCCAATGCTTTCTTGCTGAAAACTCTCGCATGCGAGCAGGTGCATAGTTATCCCGGGCGCCCATGATACCCAGAGTGCGCTGATGTGGAATGTCTGTGAATTAATTGCTATTGTGTTTCTCTGCAAGCCACACCTAACCTGCAAAGGGACTCTTACACTAGCTGATCCAATACGAGGCAAGGGAATCAACCTTATTTTATTTTTGTAGGGTTGAAGCCCAGGGATGAGCGGGAGTCGTGACACTGGCCAGCTTTGCAGCATAGCCACTGGATTGAATAGGGTTAAAAAGTAAACCGGTGCTTTGGTGCTGTAAACGTGGCTATTGCTTTTTTGTGATGGCTCGTGTCCTGTGCGTGGAGCTTCAGTCCAGATGAATCTGTTGGATTTTGGTGTTCCCAGTACATTTATTGATTTATAGTGAGTTTCCTGCACCCTTGTCTGTTTCCTTTCGGGTACTTCAGAGTACCCAATAACTAATAATATACAGTGAATTAAAGAGAAGGGCAACAAGAGAGGGTGGGCTCCAATGAAGCAGTCGAGCTTCTGTCTAGTATTTTTCGAACAAGACCCTTAATCTGAGAAAGCAAGTTTTGAATTCTTCAGCCTGTTGGAGTGTCCGCTCTTTCATTCATTTTCCTAGGCTAATTCTTTTGTGTTTTTCATAAGAGACGAAATGCAATACCATATAAAGCAATATCAGATCCAATTATTACACTTCCTCCACAGAAAGTTTGTATGATAACGCCTCCACTGTGGATTTAAAAACTGTAATACAATAGTACTAAAAGAAAAAACTTGTTTAAGTATCATAAAGCAAAACAAAAATACCAACACCCAGAGAAGTACGTACACCTTATGTGGATGAACTTTGTGTTTTTAGGTAGATTTGAAAATACCAAGTTTTATACTTTTGAAAGGTTGCATAGTGATACTTGCTGATTTCAAAAGTGCAGGCGGGTGTTTACAAAAAGTTGTAAAGTATGAAAAATGTGCAGCTACCAAATCCATACACATTTAAACAAACAGGTTCTCTGTAGGTTGTATATAACATGATGGCAGAACAGAAATATTCCCTAACACAGTGTATACTGTACATATCTCGTTTGGCACATATTATAACTTTAAAGATGTCGTATACCTTTGTTAGCCAACTTTGGCAACATAAAAGTACTTTTATGCAGAAAAAGTTGAGGAAAACATTAGCGCCTTACAAATGATAAAACACCTGGGATTTTTTTCTTTAAAAGTGTGAGGCGAATGCTTGAAGCAGACCACAGTCATTGCTTGCCAGTTGTAAAACAAGCATTTGCAATGGAATAGGTCTCGCATTAGGAAAGTTTGAGCAATTGGTCTTGTAAATGACACATTTTTTATTAATGTGTTGAGTTTGAAAAAAGCGAAATTAATAGCTTTGTCATTTACAATGCCAATACTTTTAACTTTTGCAAATGTGACACCTATACCATTTGTAATGCAACATGTTTTGTATTTAAGTTACTTAGATGTATTGATTACAAATAACAATGGCTTTTAATTTTTTTAAATAATTATATAAAAGTTATTGTAATTTATAATGGCAATAGCTTAAACTTTTGTAAATAACTTTTGTGACGATTATGTTCAGTGTATTTTATTGTGACGAAAGTCCAAGAAAAGAAGTGAAATATTAACATCTTTTTGTGACATTTGTAATAAAGCTTGAAACATTGAGAGAACATATTTGAACCAGTTGTTGTTGAATGGTTGCACAGACTGATTCTGTGGTGCCCCTAAGTGATGCTGTGGTGCCCCTAAGTGAAGCTGTGGTGCCCCTGAGTGAAGCTGTGGTGCCCCTGAGTGAAGCTGTGGTGCCCCTGAGTGATGCTGTGGTGCCCCTGAGTGATGCTGTGGTGCCCCTGAGTGATGCTGTGGTGCCCCTGAGTGATGCTGTGGTGCGATGGAGTGAGGGCGATAGATAGATAAATAGAGTGAGGGCGATAGATAGATAAATAGATAGATAGATAAATAGAGTGAGGGCGATCAATAGAATGATGGCGATAGACAGATGGAGTGCGGGCGATAGACAGATGGAGTGCGGGCGATAGACAGATGGAGTGCGGGCGATAGAGTGAGGGCGATAGTTGTGTGAGCTGTGCAGCATTGTGTGGCCTGCAGCGTGCAGCGGTGTGTGGCATGCAGCGGTGTGTGGCGTGCAGCGGTGTGTGGCGTGCAGCGGTGTGTGGCGTGCAGCGGTGTGTGGCGTGCAGCGGTGTGTGGCGTGCAGCAGTGTGTGGCGTGCAGCAGTGTGTGGCGTGCAGCAGTGTGTGGCGTGCAGCAGTGTGTGGCGTGCAGCAGTGTGTGGCGTGCAGCAGTGTGTGGCGTGCAGCAGTGTGTGGCGTGCGGCGTGCAGCAGTGTGAGGTGTGAGGCGTGCAGCAGTGTGAGGCGTGCAGCAGTGTGTAGTGTGCATGGATCCTAATACCCATGAACTTGAAAGAGAGGAGGTAAACAACCCAAATGCTAGAGCTCGAGTATTGGCAGACCATGAAAAATACACCACTAACTTTAGAAAGAGTGAATGCCTTTCCATACCGGAAATACATAGCTCAAGGTCATACAGAGGGAGGGAAATTGGAGGATTGCTTGCCTGGTTGGTACAGAGCAGGGATAGTCCACCTATGCACATACGAGATGGAACTGGCATCATCATACACACACACACACACACACACACAGCCGGGCATGCATGAGGTATTCACACAAGACTATAGGGATCTGTGGTGGTGCTGAGTGATGCTGGGGCTGCGCTGAGTGATGCTGGGGCTGCGCTGAGTGATGCTGGGGCTGCGCTGAGTGATGCTGGGGCTGCGCTGAGTGATGCTGGGGCTGCGCTGAGTGATGCTGGGGCTGCGCTGAGTGATGCTGGGGCTGCGCTGAGTGATGCTGGGGCTGCGCTGAGTGATGCTGGGGCTGCGCTGAGTGATGCTGGGGCTGCGCTGAGTGATGCTGGGGCTGCGCTGAGTGATGCTGGGGCTGCGCTGAGTGATGCTGGGGCTGCGCTGAGTGATGCTGGGGCTGCGCTGAGTGATGCTGGGGTTGCGCTGAGTGATGCTGGGGTTGCGCTGAGTGATGCTGGGGTTGCGCTGAGTGATGCTGGGGTGTTGCTGAGTGATGCTGTGGTGTTGCTGAGTGGTGCTGTGGTGTTGCTGAGGTGTTGCTGAGTGGTGCTGTGGTGTTGCTGAGTGGTGCTGTGGTGCTGCTGAGTGGTGCTGCTGAGTGGTGCTGCTGAGTGGTGCTGCTGAGTGGTGCTGCTGAGTGGTGCTGCTGAGTGGTGCTGCTGAGTGGTGCTGCTGAGTGGTGCTGCTGCTGAGTGGTGCTGCTGCTGAGTGGTGCTGCTGCTGAGTGGTGCTGCTGCTGAGTGGTGCTGCTGCTGAGTGGTGCTGCTGCTGAGTGGTGCTGCTGCTGAGTGGTGCTGCTGCTGAGTGGTGCTGCTGCTGAGTGGTGCTGCTGCTGAGTGGTGCTGCTGCTGAGTGGTGCTGCTGCTGAGTGGTGCTGCTGCTGAGTGGCGCTGCTGAGTGGCGCTGCTGAGTGATGATGTGGTGGCGCTGAGTGATGCTGGGTTGTACTTTAACCTAATGGAAGGGCTACTGGAATTATGCAGCCGGTGAGGACAAAATTATGCAGTCGGTGAGGACAAAATTATGCAGTCGGTGAGGATAAAATTATCCAGCAAGGTTAGGAAAATTATGTAGGATAAGGCAGCTCTTTTTGTGTTGGTATTATTTCATTATTTTGCAACTTTTACTCATCGTAACACTGTATGGGAAAATATTTCACCTCAATAGTACCTGCTTAGTAACCAAATGGAGCAATTAGCAACTGAGAAATTACCTGTTAACTTTTGCGAAGGAACACGTTGCAACGTTTTAAGTAACTTTTGATCTGTTTGAACTAGAAACGCTTTTTTTTGTTAAAACATGCAGATTATGAATCATGTGATGGATTATGTGGTAGATGCAGCAAATCCACAGTTATGAGGAAAACGGTGCAGGCACAGAATCGCATAATTCTAATGGCCCGGACTAATTGATTCTGTCACACAGGCACTCCTTCTTCCGCACTCTCTTTGCTAATCATATTTCATACTTTTAAAGGCGTCGGTGTGAATAAAAACTTTAGCGGGAACGTGTGTGCGCATTGCTTTAATGGTTGATATTACCTGCCTTTCGAACATTTAGTACCCAATATAACTAAGTGCCGGGAAAGGGCTCCATATACTGGCACTATGTGGTAGCCGTCGCAGAGGGGCTACCGCAAGCACTATACGAACACTTCTGTACCTGCTGTTACGCTGTTGTGATATTTGTGAGAGCGCTGAAACAGACTTCAACTACGTGGAGAAATAAATAAAATTACTTAGTAAAAGCAATACATTTGGTCACCTATACTGCTTTATTCCTGGAGCATAGTTGCTGATTAATGAAAATGCTTCCTGTTCTGAATGAGGCAGCGACTCGGAGGGCATTGAACCAGGGTTGCATTATATTTTCAGTCCAGTAAGTAAGACATGAAATGTAGCGGAGTTTTAGTTTCAGACGGGCGAAAATAATTCAAGGCTTATACAATGTATTTGACTCCTAAAAGGACGAATGTAAGCATTACGTACATGATGGCATACCTTTCACAAGATCCTTAAAGTCCTCCACAGACAGCACTACTATGCTAGATGATTTATGCTCTTTTTAACTGCCCTATGGCACGAACAGCATTGGTAGGATGGTGTGGCGCGGTGGAGAAGCAGACCAGGACCAGAGAAGAGTGGTTTAAGGAGTGTGTTTTTATTTTTGGCTTAACACAAGGAATTCTGGGATCCGTAGGCTTTAACAGAGGGACTTCTGGGAACTGTAGGACAGGTGTTCTTTCTTCCCTTGTGTTGGTGTATGCAGTCTGTGTCCGGAAGTGTTCCTGTTCTGCTCCCAATGGTCAGGCCGGTGGCTCGGGACATGAAAGAAAAGAAAACGGGTCTTAGAAAGGACTCCGGAACTGTAGGGACTGACGCGGGAAGCCGGGGGGGGTGACAAAGTGAGGGAGGACTTAATACGTACACCGCAACCTTCACCAGTATTATGTGAGCGCTATGCCGCAGTGACTCTCAGGCTCCGTTCTAGGCTAAGGCTTTGCTCTCCCTTCACCCCCTCCCCCCCCATTAGACTCCCCAGTTACGCTGCCCCAGCGAAACCCAAAGCGGCCCGTACCTTGTTTAGCCACGTCCCTCCTGGGCCGTGGCTGGCTTCTGCGCGGTACCAGGTTGGGTCTGGCTGCCCGTTTCTTCTCTCTTCCGGTTCTTCTCGCTGGGCGGGCTCTTCGGTTCTCGGCTCACCGTCGGTCCGGGCTGGCACAAGGAAGGTTCTGACTCGCTTCTCCTCCTCCCGGCTTATCTCCACGATGGGTCCTGGCGAACGGCTTCCTCTTTCCTCGTCTCCACCTTTGAACCAGTCCCGGTCATGTGACTCCGTCACGTGATGCGATAGATCTGGGGTCTTAAAGGTACAGTACTCGGGGATGCTCTGAAAACAGAGAAAGGAAGACGGTAGAAGGTAAGGGGGAAACAGGTCCGTCTGGGGGTCCGATGTTGGCGCTTCCTCACAGATGGCCAATGTGATTATGGCAGTATTAAAGTCTGTGACACCAAGGCTACACAGACTTCACCTTTTAAGATGTACAGCTATAGCCCAAACATATGAAAGTGACTAAAGAAACCAACTAGAGAAAACGCTTTGCTCACTTATATACATCTACCTGCAAATCATCCAGAGTTAGCATAAAACCTGCATGATCAGTTGCCTCGTTACATAAAATGCCATTCTAAAAAAAAAAAAAAATAGAATGTTAAACGATAAAGGGCTCTCTGTACGTCTAAATCTAATCCAATGTACCGGTCCTAAATAAAAAACTAGGACAGACCATCTTGGACCATCTTGGAATGAATATTTAATAAGTTAGTATGGCCTCGCACATCTTGAATTTGAATTAAGAAAGGTGGCATGTTAACTGGAGAACAAACAACTGAGCAGTGGGACAGATCATGTGCGTTTTTTACTGAAATGCCAACCGGTCTTCTCGACGCATAGAACCCTACAGATTTAAAGATGCCGCAGGCTACTTCTCGTTCCAGGAATATGTACGCTTCAGGCAAGTGTCATGGACGCTAAAGCCTGTTTTGTGTACACGTTTTTCCACAGAACTGCTACGTTTACTAACAAGGGGAAAGGATATATTGCCCAGACTGCAGTGAACACGAGTTAAAAGAAAAGTGACTGCAAAACACTAACCTCATGGATAATTTATGCTCCTGACATTTTAGCTCCTGTTTGTTTAAACAAGGGTTATTTATAAGCATGTTCTAGCAACAGTACTTCTCGACACATACATCAACATTGTTTCAGCTGCCCCCCCTTCACCAAGGTGCTTAATCTACCGTATAATACGTATGAAAGTGAATCACACACGTTACACGTCAGCTAATGCTATTAACAGAAATAAGGGAACCCGTCGGAAGAATACAAAACTGGGCTTTTTTTTTAATCGAACTCACTCAGTTTCTCCCGAAAAGCTACGCGGACATCATTATATAACTGCGTGAGGCAGTTTCTATTTTTTTGTTTTGCCATTAAAGAATTGCTGTTAGCATTTCTGAATGGCTCGATGCATGCACACATGGGAAGAACAGCGACGGTATAGTTAAGAAAGGGTCCTTTCAACTGCAATTGCAGTGTCACGCACGCTGTACAAAACCAGGCATGTGGCATAGAAGGATGCTGGTAAAAACAACAAGCCCTCGGCATTGCGCGCTGGGGAAAATTCACGCTGAATGCCTTTAGTCGGAAGGGTGGGAGGAAACCTTTGAAGTGTGAAGCTCTCTCGGCATTGCTGTGGCGGGGCTGAAGCGCGTGCACGGGCACATGAACTGCATGTAATCCGAATCCGCGCTTGGTTTAAAGAGTTTGTTTCAGCTACAGTAGATCGACATCTGCAATGCGCAAGCACATTGGCAGAGGTCGACCTAAAAACAGACACCTCTAAAATAGGATGTGAAGAGGAATTTATTCTACTTTTGGCACCAGCACCTAAGTAATCCTCACCCACCACCTTTTCGATCCTCCAAAGTGTTGTTTGTTTACTGTGTTGATGTTGTTAATGCCTCTGACATTTCAGCTCTTTAGTGGGGAACAGGGTGCATATTATCAAGCGTCAGCGATATTTATCGTTGGCCGCTCTTAGCGAGCTCTTTTTATCACCGGCTATCGCTGGCAATTATCGCCATGCTATCGCTGTCTTAACAACGCATAGCGCAATGGCGATAATAATCCAGCAATAGCGGTGTTTTCCATGGAACATTGCTTGTTTTCCAGCGATGTTCCATGGAAAACAGCGATAACCTTGCTGATACGACCGTGTGGTCGTATCAGCATAATCCTCCCCCATTGTTAGGTATAGGCAAGTCCGCATTTTTGCAGACGTTAAAAACTAACGTCTGCAAAAATGCGTGGATCTCCTTGTAAATATCGTGATGTACATTTTGCGATATTTTATAAGGTTATCCGTCAGGGGTTCGCCCAGGGACGCCCACTTTGCATCTCATTAGAGATGTGAAGTTAGGCGTGCTGGAAACAGGCGCTAAGTCAAGGAAACACGCAATAGCGTGTCCTTGATGATATGGCGATAAAATTATTGCCTCTTTTCGCGCTAAAGCGGCGATAATGTTATCGCCAGTCCTTGTTAATATGCCCCGAAGTGATTAATAAGCACGTGGACCTTTAGCATGGGAGATTTTGAGCTAGTCCTTGTTCACCTTTCTTAATGTTTGGCAGTGCTAAAGGTTGTCACTGAAGGAAGAGGTACGAGAACTGGCAAGCCTAGAGAATCTGGATGTCTTTATCTGGCCCTGCTAGGATGTCATGTGGATACTTAGTGGTGGGCCTGTGAAGCAAAGCATTGTGGGAAGGTAATTTTCTTGCTCTATAGGCAGGTTAGATATGCTTGCTGCAAAAATCTGCTCTCATTTTCTACATGTACAATGTCTATTGGGGACTCAGCTGATAAATTCGTGTCATAAGGTAAATGCTTCGCAAATAACTGCTAAATGTTGAAAATTCAAATGAAAACCTAAAGGGTTATTTTAGATATTTTAAATTAATAGCCCAAGGTCAAGAGAAGCTGCTGTGAGTGTCAGTGCTGGTCTCCGTTAACCATTTCCGTGCATCTTTCTTCAGCATCTCTTTAAAAATTGAATTCACCTACCGTTCCTCCTCATCACAGGCATCTGACAGCTGCTTCCAGCAGCAGTGCTGTTTCTTGAGACACATGCCATTAGGATAATTAGGAGATAAAAGGATCAAGTCACTCAACAGAACGTGCAGTTCTTCCACCACTCTTACGTGGCACGCAATGTTTACTGAGTAATGCAGGCGTGCACACTATGCAAACTACACGCTGCAGTTATTGCTACCCAATTGTTTGCGAGGAGGGCAGTATGATCAGTTTAATTTGTTTTTTTAAAGTGCTTGGGGTTGCTGCACGAATTTAATCTCATTCAGGACAAACTGCTCAGTCAAAAACTGATGAGACATTTCTAATGGGAAAATTGCTTTTCCAAAATAAATATGCGTTTGTGATTTCACATTTGAATGTGTGTTTTTTTTTATAACGTTACTCCTTCCTGTACCACGATTGGCAATCGAACTGATGATTTGATCACCTCATTTAAGTTCATGCTTAGGTTTATTTCTTTAGAGCAATGTTGTTGATTGGTGCTTGTGCCTTCTGGCTTGCAGAGCTTTTCTTTGATGCTAGTTTGAATTGTACATGTTATGTATTGGAATAATATGTTTATATGTGATTCGCCCACTACCCAACGCACCCCTATGATCACCCTTAGCGACAGAGCAGATTTGTGGTTCGTCTACAGCATTGTCTTTTATTCACAACTTCACATTAAACTTTGGTCATCAAACTTAAGCATCATCAAGACATTTCTTAAAGTCAGGTAAAAGATAATTAGATGCAATAAGCCAGAAGGTTATATTAGACAAAATAAAGTATTTACATTAGATATACATTGCAGAATTCATCAAGAACACATACATTGTAGTGAAATCTCCTGTGCTCATTGTGGCAGCAGGCCCTAACTTGCACTGTCCCCAGAGTTCCACCTAGGGCATCCCTGCATAATAGAACACATTGACAAGCAAAGCGGTACAAAAGGGGGTGGTGATGGACGGAGCATCTGAACCAATCAAACACTCACACCCAGTCAACAGATCTGGGTTTGATCCATCACCGTTCTTTAGCCCACTCTGCCATCCCAGTTCAGACATGGCCATATGCAAATCAGTCTGACCCTGTGCCTCATGGGAACAGTCCAGCCCGAACTGCCAAGCCATGCCTTCCCTGGACCGGAAACAAGCTTCCTAGCACCGGTTTCTGGCATTACAGCCGTCTTCAGCCAGGCTTGCTTGAATCCAATGGCAAAGTGAGCCAAGGGACTCACGTCTGAGCATACCCTGCCAACTTATGGCAAACAAAGCGGTACAAAAGGGGGTGGTGATGGACGGAGCATCTGAACCAATCAAACACTCCCACCCAGTCAACAGATCTGGGTTTAATCCATCATCGTTCTTTAGCCCACTCTGCCACCCCAGTTCAGACAGGGCCATATGCAAATCATTCTGACCCTGTGCCTCATGGGAACAGTCCAGCCCAAACTGCCAAGCCATGCCTTCCTTGGACCGGTTTCTGGCATTACAGCCGTCTTCAGCCAGGCTTGCTTGAATCCAGTGGCAAAGTGAGCAAGGGACTCGCGTCTGAGCATACCCTGCCAACTTATGGCGCACAAAGCGGTACAAAAGGTGTGCTTCAATTGATGCCATAAATGTTGAAAATGTGTCCTGCGAGAGCCTACACACCCAGGCCACTAAATATATCTCAATGACCAGGAAAGCAATCCAAGTAAACCGGCCCTCATTTCTTTCCTCTGCTAGCAGAACACCCAGGGACAGTGCCAGCTGTCTGAAGCCTAGCAGGGCTTTTTCACATGCTTGGAAGCCAGAGGGGCCCGAGAAGAAAAAATCATTCAGGTAGTGTACCACATCCTGGGATGCCACTAGCTCCTTAAATGCCCACTCCCGAGAACCTACTGAAGGTCTCAAACATGGAGCAAGCGTTTGTACACCCCCTCTGCATGCAGAGGTCAACAAAGTAGTTTACTTCAAAGTTAAGCCCAGCAAGCGAGTTTCATCCGGGTGCTCTGACAAGAGGTGGAAGGTGGCCCTCCCCAACCTTGGCAGCTTGAGGATTGCCTCATTAAAAGTGATATACCTCATGATGCAGAGCTGTGGGTTCAAACTCTCATTAACCGAGGACCTGTCAAAAACCATCGGTTATGAATCAAGCAGAATTTCCCTGGTTCCTTCTTGGGGACCAGACCCAGTGGGGAACTCACCAGATCCTTGCATGGGGCTTACTCAAAGGGTCGGCCAGCCTCTCTGCCCACACCTCTTTCAAGATTTATTGCTAACAAGCACAGGATGTCGCAACTCTGACAACTGGTTATAGGGGGATACTGGAGATGGGGTGGGGCGCTGGATGGAATACGGAACCTGTTCTTGAAGCCATGATATAACCGATGAGCGCCTTGCCTAGATTTAGATTTGCCAAGAAGGTGAGCGAGCACGTGCAAATTAATGGGCATGGGAATCTTCCTAGGCTGGGTGAGGACAACAGCTTTTTGGGGAGTGCTGCTCTCTTGGTCTTCCCTGCTTCTTGAAGCACGTGCTCCGAGTGACCTTGGTTCCTGCAAAAGGAGCACAGGTGTTTGAATTTGCAGGAGGACACTCTGTTGCATTCATTCTTCTTATATTGCCAGCACACCTGGATTTTGTCCCCTGCACTCTTTTCAGACCAAAAGGGCTGTGGGGGTTTTGTGTCTGCCAGGGCATGTTAATCTCTGAATGCCAGATGTTGATTTCCCTTTGATCCCAAGCCCTCTCCAGCCGGACTGGCTTAATTTGCCTGAACTTAATATGTAGTATTCTTCCATGTTGTTTTATTCTCCTATGTTACCCTTTGCCTAGCTGCTCAGCCTGTGTGTGTGTGTTCTGAGTGGAATGTTGGTGTGTGGGCTATGTGTAGAATGCCTGGGTGACTGGATGAGGAGTGACAGTTGGTGAATGGGGCTGAGCAGCTAGCAGGCTGCTCCTGTGACTGCTCCGCTCTGATTTGTGAAGAAAAGGTATATTTCTACATGTTTATGTCTGTCGCCGTGTCATCTACAAAGCTGAGGATCCACCAATTGTAGTTTTCATATTTGCACATGGTTTCTGAATAGACTGTTCCTATGCTGCCAAAGTGATCTTTTGTTTATTGGACATCCTCTTACTTTGCTACAAAGTGAATGTTTTTACACTTTAGTCATTTTCTTATGTGGGTTACATGCATGTGTAATGGTTGCGTAACCACACTTTTTGTGGATTGTGTTCATAATGTCCCTTTAATGTGGGTCGACATGGGGTTACAGTCCCTTTTCAGAGCCCCTTAAGTTCTCCCTTACATGAGGGTTGGCCCTACATGGGGGGTACGTTTTTGTTTTTTCCCCCCTGTTCTACATTTTGTGACCTAATTTTGGGGTTGATTATTGGGTTTTTGTTGCAGGGGTGTATCCCTGTGCGCATAAGACGCCTTGCGCTGCACAAGGTTTTGTTGTAGGGGTGGGTCCCTGCGTGCATAAGACGCCTTGTGCTGCACAAGGTTTTGTTGCAGGGGTGGGTCCCTGCGTGCATAAGAAGCCTTGCGCTGCACGAGGTTTTGTTGCAGGGGTGGATCCCTATGTGCATAAGACTCCTTGCGCTGCACAGGGTTTTAATTTTTTTTTAACATTCTGGTTGTCCCTGTTGGGTTGGCAAGGGCTGGACATTGGGTATTAGTCCCTCTTGTCTTCATTCACGTACACGTTTTCCTTTGCTTAGGGCAGAGCTTTCCAAACTGTGTGTCCCGACACAGTACTGTGTCGCCTGCAAGTGATGGGTGTGTCGCAGGATGATGGGGCCCTTAGCACATAACTACTGCTAATTAAGAGGCATTCCTTTGAAAGAGTGTCTCTGAGTCTGCTGTAGCAGCGCGGACTCCGAGACACTCTGCTCAATGGGGGCCCACGATTCACATTAAAGCTCCATTAACATGTAAATGGTCTTTTAAAGACCTGCGAAGTACTCGGGTGCATATGTTCACAAGCATAAAGCATGTGAGTTAAGGAGCGGTCAGATGAGAGGACTTTATATTGGGTGAGGGGGTGGATTAAGGATTAGTATGATATTGAAAATATTTCCTTGAAAATGTGAGGGCAGCCTGTGTGTTCTGGATATTGAGTTGTCCAGTAAGAGTAGATGAATAGTGTGGTCTGTTACGATCCAAGATGAAGCCACCAAACACAGTATGGGGCGGATGAGAGCGGGTTGTTATAAAGTTGGAATCCAGGTCCTTGAGGAAGGTGCTATGTCAGTGGTGAAGCACTAAAATATGAATTTGGCTGGGGTGTTTATTTACCTAGAAATGCACTTGAGGGATGCTTGTCAGGTCTCAGAAGAGGGTGGGTGAGTGAACGCGTTTTAAAGAGGAGAATTTGGAGTCGAAGTAATCTATGATATAGATACCTGTAAGCTGGGGTGAGGTGACAGAGGGTGACAGGCAGAGGGAAGGAGACAGAGCGAGGGAGACAGAGCGAGGGAGACAGAGCGAGGGAGACAGAGCGAGGGAGACAGAGCGAGGGAGGGAGACAGACAGAGCGAGGGAGGGAGGGAGACAGACAGAGCGAGGGAGGGAGGGAGACAGACAGAGCGAGGGAGGGAGACAGACAGAGCGAGGGAGGGAGACAGACAGACAGAGCGAGGGAGGGAGACAGACAGACAGAGCGAGGGAGGGAGACAGACAGAGCGAGGGAGGGAGACAGAGGGAGGGAGAAGGGTGACCGAGGGAGGGAGACAGAGGGCGATAGAGGGAGGCACACAGAGGGAGGCACACAGACATGAGGGAGACAGACATGAGGGAGACAGACATGAGGGAGGAAGACATGAGGGAGGAAGACCGAGGCAAAGAGAGGAAGGGAGACAGAGAGAGAGGTAGACAGAGAGAGAGAGAGAGAGATAGAGGGATACAGTGAGTGAGACGGAGGGGGAGGGAGAGAGATAGAGGGAGGGAGACAGTGAGTGAGACGGAAGGGGAGGGAGAGAGATAGAGGGAGACAGTGAGTGAGACGGAGGGAGAGAGATAGAGAGGGAGGGAGACAGCGAGAGAGTGAGGGCGACAGAGAGACAGACAGAGATAGAGACAGACAGAGATAGAGACAGACAGAGATAGAGACAGACAGAGATAGAGACAGACAGAGATAGAGACAGACAGAGATAGAGACAGACAGAGATAGAGACAGACAGAGATAGAGACAGACAGAGATAGAGACAGACAGGGACAGACCGACAAATAGAGGCAGAGGCAGAGACAGGGGCAGACCGGCAGAGGCAGAGGCAGAGACAGACAGTGATGGAGAAGGAGACAAAGAGAGGGAGAGAGGGAGATAGGGACAGACAGACAGACAGACAGGGACAGACAGACAGACAGACAGGGACAGACAGACAGACAGATGGAGGCAGAGACAGAGACAGAGACGGAGAGGGAGGGAAACGGAGAGGGAGGGAAACGGAGAGGGAGGGAAACAGAGAGGGAGGGAAACAGAGAGGGAGGGAAACAGAGAGGGAGGGAAACAGAGAGGGAGGGAAACAGAGAGGGAGGGAAACAGAGAGGGAGGGAAACAGAGAGGGAGGGACGGAAACAGAAGGAGACAGAGAGCGGTAGACAGAGGAGGGTGACAGAGGGAGGAGGGAGACAGAGAGACACAGAGTGAGTGAGAACCCCTCGAACTCCCTTTAGGTGTTTCGGGCTCGCTACGCTACGCTTGCTCGCGACACTGCCTTCCTGTGTCCCAAAATGATGCATCTCCAAAAAGTGTGTCCCCCAACATGAACAGTTTGGAAAGCTGCGGCTTAGGGTAAGGGCAGGACGTTGGGTTTAAGTCCCTTCTGTCCACATTACTTGCCTTCCTACATGAGAGGGCACATGATTTTACATTGGAGTGCCTTATTTTAGTTTGGGGCAAGACAGTGGGTTTTCATTTCCTTCTGTTCACGTGACTTGTCTCTACATGAAGAGCACATATTATTTTACACGTTGTCCCTCCTTTATTTTTGGGATAGGACATTGGGTTTTTAGTCCCTTTTGTTCTCATGGCTAATCTCCTTACATGGAGAATCTACATTTTTACGTTTTTTATTTTTTATTATTGGAGGAAGGGGATGGATTGGGAATTCTATATCCATCTTTCCTCTTGTGTTTAGTTCCGTACCCTCTCGTGGTGTGGTGCTTCCATCATCCCTGGGTCTGGGCTTTACTCATTTTGTTTATTTCTATCCCTTATGTGAGTTGGTTTTGCTCTCATCCCTGGGTTTTGAACTATTTATGATTGCCCTATCTTTTTGTATATAAATTCTTGCATTGATTTAGTGTTTATAGTTTTCTCTCATCCTTATAGTTTTATGTTTGCTTCAGTTATTCTTTTATTCAATAGGGATATATAGTATTCTTCCATGTTGTTTTATTCTCTTATGTTACCCTTTCTCTAGCTGCTCAGCCTGTGTGTGTGTTCTGAGTGGAATGTTGGTGGGACCACTGCCGGGAACTTTTCCGACTGGATCGCTGAGTAAATAGAAAACCATGTCACCCAGTTCTTGAGGGTAAGCTGCCAGTAAGCAGCTTGTGACGTGCAGGCGCCAGCGGTGAGTGGGGTGGTTGCCACCCAAGATTGGACCATACTTGAGCAGCAAAGCCATTTAATTGTGCTATGGGGCAGTAGGAATTGACCACTGGGATGTACCACCGCTGTCCCCCCCAATGTGTGCTGCAGAGGCCACTGGTTTGAACATGGCTGTGCTTAAAGATGGGGGAAGGTGTGTTGCATGGGAGCCCCCTAAGTGGCTGTGATACTGCAGGTGCTGCTCCTAACTGAGGAACACCCTCGCTATATGCTGTGCTAAAATGGACCCCACTTCTCTGCCCAACAACTCCCCCACTTTGTGCTGAGCTTGGTCACCAGGGTTTCACAGTAAACTGCTGGGGGATGGCCTGCTGACTCCCTTCCTCACCTGCTGGCTCAGACATTGAATGTACGCCCACCCTTGCTTGCAGGGGTTCTGGAAGGGCCACTCTGTAGCACGCCAGGACCTTTTTTTGCTGCTTAGGTAGGGGAGCAACCTGTTGTGCTCCTTCTTGGGACCTTGGGACAACATCTGCAGGGTCCATCCAGTTCCATGTGTCTTTGCCACCTTCCAGAGTTCGCTGAGTAACCGAAATTCTTTTTGCGTGGCTGTGGTGCCCTAGGAGACGAACTCGCTTTTGGACCATGATCTAAAACGGGTGTCACATACCTAGAAAAAGCGCATGATTAGATGCTGTTCCCCGAGCACCCTACTACGCGAAACAGAGAGAAAGGGCATGTTAAAATTGATCGCCATGAGTTGCTCTAATGAGATTGAATGTGGCTCTGCAACAAGGTTAGAAGTGCATTACACCTTGGCATGAGTAGCCCGAGCCAGGATATAACCGATCTGCACAGGTGGAACAAAGCCAGGTAAAAATGTCTTGGCACGAGAACTGAAGGAGTGCTGCATTCTATCATTATTATTTTTCTCTTTTTAAATATATATATATTTTTTTTATGTTTTCCCAGTTTTTAACTATAGAAACACCAGTAATTGAACACTTAAACTTCAGAGTCTAAGACCATAACTGCTCTGCTACATTGACTGTTTAGCCCCAGTATAGAGATTACAAAGGGTAAACCTGACCATAAGCCTTGCAACGTTCCACATTGAAATCCCCACCGCCTAATATACTGGCCAAGTGGTTATCCAACCCGAGCTACGCGTGCCTACCGATCACTTGTTGAAACAGTGTTATGAAAGGACAAGATTTGAATTACCAAGAATTGATTCACTGGAACACCCATCGCAGAATAACCATAGGTTTCAAGCAGGTTATAGTTAGGAATTATCATTTAAAAACCTTAGAAATTCACTGAAAAAAACATAGTTTTCAGGGGTGTTATAGTTAACTGGACATTTCACTCATACAAAACCATTGAAATTCCTCCGTTATAGTTAGTTCTGCTAACTATAACTCATGCGCCTGCAATGCACTGCTGATGATGTCACATATTACATCATTCATGACATGGTCAGTGGCATCACTGATGACATCACTGATGACATCATCCACGTGACAATCTGATACACCTCGTCATACACTAGTATAACCTTTTATCACTCACTGTAAAATACAGAGTACCATATTTGAAACCAATGACACAACAATACCAGTTACTACATACCCACTCACTGATTCCTACGTTTACACACACAACTACCCATTCAACAACAGAATCACTTATACATGCAGTCACTAATTAATAGAACACTATGAAATGCACTTATACACATATATAGACATTGACACATCAGCAGTCATCCTAGTTGGTTATGCAGTCATCCTACGTACTCATGAAATAATTAATCATACTTCCATTCACTCACTTACACAATTATATACACCGGCCAGCCCACTCCGCTTACGCTTCCAGGAAAAAACTAAAATGCAACATTGCCCAGATTTCCATTGTACTGATTTCTTAGTTCCAGGTCTAGTTGTCAGAACGGCATACACACACTCCCTCATGCTTGGTACACACCCACACCACACCCAGCCATCACATGTGTTACTACACACGTGACCCTACCAATAAAAAAGACGGGGCGCACGTGCTCTACGCCATTATACAGTTGCTCCCATCGCAAGCTCTGTGATGGCCCGTCCATTTCATTGGCTGTTGTGTGCTTAACTGTAGCTTCCTGAGCCTAATGTTGATTGCCTTGTTTTTTTATATGTGACCCTATGATACCCTCACCATGTACAAAGCCACTTTGAAATGCACTTTATTTTACAATGCGTTTTAAAAAACAAGTTGTGGTAGGGTATTTTTAACTTGTACTGTCTACTCTGCTTACAAGTTTGTTGACTGTGAAGGTATTTAGAAATGTTTTTCTAATTTCTATTCTATCATAATTGTGCCAACCTTTCTCCTTTAGCCTGGTGTACTGTGCCATTTCATTAAATGTATAATTCTTTCAACCATCCTTGAAAGAAAAATACACAAGTTTTACAAATATTTTTATTGAGTCTTTTTAAATCATCACATGGGTGAGTTGCAAAATCTTTTTTTCATTCATTGGTATTACACGTTGGACCACTTTTTTTATTTTATTTTATCATAAGCACTCATTCCTTATGTTTACATTATATAAGTGTTGCCCCGTCATCTTTATTTAAATCATTGGGCTTTTTTTACTTTCAGATAAGGTAGAATAGGAGTGCTACGACAAACACTCCCTCACTACTTCATCTTTCCTTTTTTATGTACATTTCATTATTACATTTAACAATCCTATTTAAAAAAGAAAAGCATTATTAATTAACATTTGAAGGCACAATTATATTATTTTTTTCAAAAAAAGTGCTTGCGAAGATAATCTCCTGTTCTTTACGAGTGAAAATTGGTAAAAGCACTACTCAATATCAATACTTTTAACCCATTATCACTCTAGAAGATAAAGAGTATTCTCCTTTATTCCAAAGTATTTCCTTTTTGCGTCAATAGTGTATTTATAGTAAATTTTCCAATCATTATAATATACTTGCATTCTTAAAAAAATATTTATTATTCTTTCAAATCCTCTGTTGAAAGTCATCCAACTCCACTTGAGGGATCATGAAGTTGAATGTAAATTAAATTATACATTAACAATATGTTCCATCTATGGAAATGAAAGATAAACTCAAGATGATACCATCGCTCCGAATCATTACCTTGAATGAAGTAATTCCTTAATTCACCTATATTTCTTGTAATGGTTCTTTCTTTAACTCGTTATTATATTCCATTTAAACTTAAACATAATACATTCTATAATCATTTAAATATTTTTGCTTTCTTTTTAAAAATATCAAACATATACCATTTCACATAATTTACCTCTCTTCGATATTCTTTCCTTACTCCGTCGTAATTCATCCAACTCCTCTGGAGGGGACATAATGTTTTATGCATTTTTAAATATACATTAACAATATGTTCCCTCCTGAAGAAATGAAAGATATTCTCAAGATGCTTCTGCAGCCCCGTATCATTACCTTCCTCGTAGTTTCTTCACCCTTATTGATTCTCTGAAACGAAACTAATCATCCCACGGGTTTGGTTTGCATACTTTTTTGTTTGTTAACACTCTTTGGGATCAATTTATTGCTCCTACCTCTTTTAACTCACGTTTTTCAGTTGACAAGTGCTCTCATTTCCACTGTTTTAGTATGTCACGTGTTTATGTAAACGTGCCTCTTTCCATACTTTTTAACTTTCGAATAATTTCCAAAATGCTTTATTTAAACTCATTTTTCTTATAAAAGCATTTCTATAGGCTACTCTCTTTTTTTATAGGAGGATTTACATTCATTCCCCTTTTTTTCTGACTTATTATTCTATTAACTGCCTTTTTTTCTAACTTTTTTAAATACTCTTCACCACCCAAAACCCTATTTTCACTGCATCCTCTGCCAGAGATACTCTGTTAATCTTCGAGTATTCTAATTCATACCAGAGTATTAATTTATTTCATTCCATTAATCAGTGTTTTCATACATTACTGTAACTAATATTTATATTCTTTATTTATAGTTCCTGCCTACATTTTAATACACAACCCCTATTTTCCCTGCATCCCGTGCCAGAGATACTCTTCTATTCTTCGACTATTTTAATTCATACCCTAGTATTAATTAGTATAATTCAATTAATCCGTGTTTTCTTACATTTATTTATCTAATATTTATAATCTTTTTTTATAGTTCTTGTCTTGATTTGAATACACTACCCCACCCAAAACCCCTATTTTCCCTGCATCCCGTGCAAGAGGTACTCTCATTTATTTATCGAGTATTTTAATTTATACCAGAGTATTGTTTTAACTAATTCCACTAATGCATTATTAAACTAAATTGTATATTATACAATAATAACTAAGCATTAATTTTAAAGCGAATACTTATTTTCATTAAAAAAAAAAATGCGTTGTAATGGCATGCGTTGTAATTTAATAAGCGTTGTAATGGCATGCATTGTAATAACATACATTGTAATGGAATATACGATGTAAACGTTTTGTTGTAATAGCATTACGATGCGTGGTCCGGACAGACCGCACTGGTGGGTAATGGCTTTTGACTACTGAATTTTCCCTTAATAAATATAATCCAAACCAGATTGCTTTTCCACATGCATGTTAGCAGCTCCCCGCGTGGAAAAGAAATGCTGGCTCCCGAAAGACGCGGGGAGCCGGCGCGCCGTGGTGGCCCCACGATCCACAACGTTTTTTATAAGCCCCAGGGGATGGGGTCCCCGAGGATATTCGAAATTACTGATGGGGGCTATTTTTTTACGGTAAAATTATAAGTCGAGCGCGGAGCTGAGTGCGGCCTAGTATGCACGTGTTGGATGCACGACTCATAATCTGAGGGGGGCGCGATTCCAGCGCGTTTGGTGCACAACTTCTATGCGTTTGCGAGCCGGCATTGCTTTTCCACGTGTGGAGCTGCTAACATGCAGCTCTCCATGTGGAAAAGCAATCTGGTTTGGATTTTGAAAGAGAGAACAGATTTCCCTGCTCTCTTTCAAAATCCAAACCAAGTTTGCTATGGGAGGGCGGGAGCCGCGAGACTCCCGCTCTCTCATAGCAAACAGCAGTGTCACGGGGGTAGGTACCACAGGACACTGCAGGAGCCGGCCCTGGGGCGTGCCGGTCCCCAGGGCCTTCGAGGGCTCCAGGAGGGGGGCCACGCAGCCCCACTCCCACCATACAGAAAGCCCCGGGGTGGTGGTCCCCGGGGCTTGGGGGGGTCGTTGAGGCCCCCTCACCACAAATTTTGCAGGGGAGGCCTTAGAGCCCCCCCTGCAGCCCCCCCGGGACTAGGGGGCCCATACATTTTCAGATTTGCCCCAGGATTTGGCCCCCCGGGGGCTATTTATAAAAGAAGCCCAGTTATATATATATTTTTTTTTTGACTGCAAAATCCCACACCCTGAGCTCTCCTGCCGTTTAAAAAAAATGTTTAATTTTGAGCCCTGGGGGTCCCCTAAACAGGTCTAGAGGATCAGAATATTTCTACCCGCCCCCTTTGTACGTTTTCACACTTGTTGCACTGACTTCTTCAGTCTCGCATCTACCGAGGCACAAAATGGCTGCCAACAGTTCCTGGTTTCGAATCTTGACAGCCAATTAGCTTTCAGCGCGTGATCGGAAGGGTGTGCTTATGCTGCACTCATGCTGCGCTCAGGGTGCGCGGATCGACCGCGGCCATAGATATATAAATGATTTTAACTGTCAATTTCCCAGGAACTACTGAACAGATTGACACCATTTAAGCCAAAGGTACGAGTCTGAACTGAGGACTACCTCTTTGCCAAATTTGGTATAAATCAATTCAGCAGTTCGGGCTGTAGCTACGACAAAAGGTCCTATGGAAAATTGCATGGAGAAAACATGTTTTGGGACTCCCCTTTTTTCTAGGCACCCACGGCACGAATCATCCCGAAACTTTCAGGATAGGAGCGGACCAGAGCTGATAATTCGTTTTGAAAATTTTGCGAAGATTCATCAACCGGCGCCAAAGTTATTCCAAATAGAATGTTGCAGATTTCCTATGGAAAATAGGTCCTAACTATAACTGCCTACTGGCGACCGCCAGTAGGTAATAAATATATTACATAATTTCTTCCCCTCGAGGTGCTGGTGTTATTGCCAGGACCGGGTGGTACCACTTGGGGGCAAGATGCATAGCAGTCCAGGTGCTGGGTTCAAGGTGATTGGACTGTTTTCTCAGGGTCTGATCAGGAGGCCAGCCATCTAGCTTTTGGAGAAACTCTGGTGGTCCTAAGTTCAAGATGTAGGTCCAGTCCTTCTCTCTCAGCAGCACTGCAACAGAGTAGTAGCGTAGCAGTCCTTCTTGCTGCAAAGCAGCACAGCAGTCTTGAGTCTTCCACAGGTCCACACGTGTACTGAAGAGTTTAGTCAGATATTTATACCTGGTGCCCACTTTGAAGTAGGAGTCATTTATAGAGGTCTACCCAAAGGTGTTTGGAATTTAATTGCTTCCTGCCCTGTCCCTAGCTTGTTTAAGGGCTCAAATGACTAGTGTAAAATTGTGTGTGCTAAGGCAGAGCCTCTGTGATGGTCATGTGTGGTAGGTGACAGCTCCACCCCCCTATCAAGTCCGATATGGCCTGTCCTCCCAACACCTATTACCTCTTTTTCTCACTGTCTGGAAGTAATACACCAAGACCAACTGCCAGCAACACCTAGTTTTGTGATACAGGCTGCAGGCTCCAAATGGTTTGGACAATAAAATGGCAACTTTCTAAAAGTGACTTTCTCAGAATTATGACATAGACCCAAATTTGCTATTAAAGAGGGTTTTAAATTACAATTCTTTAGAGACCAAACTCGACATTTCCTACCTGCTCCCAAACGAAAGTTATCACTTATTAAATGTAATAAGGTAGCCCAACATTATCTTACGGGGGAAGCAGACCTTACAGTAGTGAAAAACAAATGAAAGAGTTTTTCACAATCAGGAAATGTAAAAGTTAGAAATACATGTCCAACTTTTTTTTTAATGCACTGCACCCAGCCTTGTAGGCTGTTTAGAGCCTACCCTAGGGTTGACTTATATGTATTACAAAGGAAGGTTTTGGCCTTGCAAGAAATATTTTGCCTGGTTGAAATGACAGTTTAAAACTGCACACACAAGCTGCGATGGCAGGCCTGAGATATGTTTTAAAAAGGCTAATTAAGTGGATTGCACATTAACTGTTGCAGGCACACTGGTAGTTTTTAATTTGCAGGCTGGCTCTGGGTACAGGTAGTATCACCTTACTAGGGATTATATATATCATATTTTACAGGCTGCTTACTAATGTCATATCTGTTTGTTTATTGTTGTCATATTTGTTTGTTTATTGCAGCCATCTGTTTGCAGGTATATTGGCTCCAGTAATTCACTAGTATTTTATTCATATTTGTATACTGTCTATGTTGCAAGCGGCACCCATCTCACTTTTATCCACATTATTCAATGATCGCTACCTCATTCGGCGGTTTCAGTCTGGTAAGCTGCTCCCATCCCACTGTTATCACCATGAAGCACTAATTATTACCTCATATATTTCGTTAATATTGTCAGCTGCACCCAGCCTCTTTCTACACCTGGAATACACCGTTGCTACCTCCTACACTATGATGTGTCAATATGGTTCCACCTAATTGGTTGCTACCTCTCATATATTGTACATGATGTAAGCTGATTGCTACCTCTCAGATATTGTACTTTGTGAACTATTGCAAGCTGCTCCTACACAGTGTTTGTTCCCAGATTGCACCGATTGCTACCCTTATATTTTATTTTATTTCTTTTTGGCTACTTTTGGCCGCTCACTAGTGTCACTCCTGTGCCCTGTAACCTACGACTGACAGTTTTATTGTTGTCTTTCCTCCCACTCCCAACGCCAACTCCCAGCCACTCTCTACACCTAGACTACAACGTTGCCACCTCTTACATTCTGATGTGTAAATTTGATTCCACCTAACCTGTTCTACCTCTCATATTTTGTACATGGTGTAAGCTGACTGCTACCTCGCATATAGGATACATTATGTAAGCTGCACCTTCGCACTGTTTGTGCGAGTTTGTGATAGTTTGTTCCTGGATGCACTGACTTCTACCTCTTATACTTTTGGTCACTCACTAGTGTCACTCCTCTGCCCTCTAACTTACGGCTGTCAGTTTTTACTGTCGCCCTATCTCCTACACCCAACATCACAGCCTTTTTAAAAAATGGAGCTCAACGGCAAGCACACTTTCAGAATTAACTACCCTTCGACCCTCACCAAAAAAGCCACATAACGTTTTAAACATAACTTCTTGAGGTCGCACCCTGAAACACCCTTTGCCGACACCTACTTCTCACCCGGCAATGGAGCCCTGAATACCGATATCATCTTCCACACCTCACGCAGAGCCCAATGGAGAAAAGCGTTCCTAACCCTACTCACCGTCTCCTCCACCAGGAAAACAACCCATGGCCTAACTCTCTCTATCACACCTTCCCACCTCTTCCCTGGCAGGACTACCATTACTATCTATAATAACGGGATTGTCCTAATTCAATCCACGGACAAGAACCTGGAACTACTAGACAACCTGTTCCCCAAGTTCAAAAGAGCACCTCTCCAAGCTGCGGTCCCCCACCCAGATCTCCACCAACACTATCACCCCTGACGTCGCTGCCCCCACCTACAACACCTCAACCCCCAGCACCCCAGTAAATGGCCCACCTGCTGTTAACACCCCACACTCCCCAAGGACAGACACCCCCAGCACCCCAGTAAATGGCCCACTTGCTGTCAACGCCCCACTCTCCCCAAGGACAGACACAAATGTCGCCACCTCTTATACTAACCGCCCCTCTAACATGATCCCTTTTACCCCCACCCATATCCCCCCTATCCCTCCCCTCCCTGACATAACAACCCGCACCCGCAACACGCCACCTGAACACACCACCGCTCGGAGTTTATCCACCCCCCCTCCCATCCCCCCCACGACAGACGCCTCTACTCCCCAGCTCCCTCCCCACTCTCACCCACGACACTCTCACACCTGACAGAACAACTCTCACTCACAACACGCCACCATCTGATAACATCACCATTCGGAGTTTATACACCCCCCCTCCCATACCCCCCACGGCGGACACCTCTTCCCCCCCCCCCCCCAGCTCCCTCCCCACTCCCGCCCACGACACTCACACCCTCCCAACAAAACACACAGAACATACCACCTTCCCTACCTTAGCATCCCCCTCTCTCCCGCCACCTATTCTCAGCCCTCACTACCCTCCTGTCTCCCCCACTGTCTTCAGCCTTCACTCACTCTTCCACTCACCGGCACCCTCTCCCACTGACGGCACTACCTATGCCTCCCACCCACCGCCTTCACCGCCTACTTCACCCACACCCCCCGCCCACAAACACGCCCACTCTTTCAATGCCATCCCATCCATATGCACCGCAGAACATTCCAACAACGCTAGTATATCCCCCCCTTCGATACCCTGCCCGCTTTCCAGCTCACTACACAACCATTCACCAATGGCTCTCACCACCTACGCCATCCCCAATGCACCTCCTGACCTGACTTTAACCACCCTCCAACAAGTCAAAGAGGATATTCTACAAATCAAAAAAGACGTCCACGCAATCAAAGACCTTCTCTCAGCACAGCCCAGTCTACCTCCCATCATCCCTCTACCCTACAAAGGACGCACCCGCCCTTCATACCCTCGCCTCCAACGACATCCGCGCTGGCCGACTATCCCCGTTCGCAACAACTCCCACCGCCCCCGCCGTGTCCTCAACCCACTGTCGGAACGCGACCTATGCTCTCTCCTACGCTCTTATGGCCCAGGTCCGGTAAAACACATATCCAGCACACACATCCCCATACCCACAATTCTTACAAACCCTCTGAGGCTCCCAACACTCAACAGAGGTTCCGTCCCTAACAACCTCAGAAAAGTTCCCCTCACTCTAGAAAGCTCGACCACCCTTCTCTCTCCCAAACTCAAATGCATCCTACTCAACTGCAGATCGGCCCAGAGACACTCCTCCGACATCGCTGATCTCGTCTCAGCTAGGGATCTGGACCTAGCCATTCTAACAGAAACTTGGCTCACTGAAGCCTCTACCCCGATTTTGGACATACTAGTCCCCCCTAACTATCGCATCATTAGGCTAGACAGGTCTTCAGACAAGACGGGCGGGGGAATTGCATGCATTTTTAGGAGCAACCTCTCCGTTACTAAAGTCACCTCCCCCTCCCTCTCCTCCTGTGAACTCCTCTGCCTCGACATCACCAGCGAGGGCAAACAAGTTTGTGCTTTACATATCATCTATCACCCGCCTGGTGACAATCTCATATTCACCCAACAACTCATGGACATGTTCACTTCCAATGCCGGTCGGCAGACCACCCAAGTCTACCTGGGTGACTTCAATCTCCACTGGAACGATCAGAAAGACACAGTGGTGAATAGTCTCAAAACTTTCCTTAATGCGCTTGACCTTACCCAATTATGCGATAGACCAACACACGACAAAGGCTCGATACTTGATCTCATCATTGCCAAAGAGAACTCTACACAATTGGAGACGATTCTACCCTGCGACTGGTCAGATCACCACATCATCACCTTCTTTATCAATGAAAAAGTTAAACCTAACCCGGCTCAACCAATCCAATCCAAAACATGGAAAAGGGACATGAAGAATCTCAACCCCTCCACTCTGCCTCCCCACATCGGCAATCTCCTCCTTCCCCCTTCAGGTGCCTCGGATGTCCAATCACTGACTGACCACTACCTTGAATCTATGAATACATTAGTCAATGAAGTCGCCCCACTGCAACTGAAGAGAATCTCCACCAAAACTTCTAACCCCTGGTATGACGACAGACTCAATGACGACAGGCGTTCGATGCGAATGGCAGAGCGCACCTGGAGATCGGACCCTTCAGCACTGCACCTTAAAAGGCTTAAAAACAAGAGAAATGCCTACTTCAGGAAAATAAAGCGCACAAAGTTGGACTTCTTCAGCCGCCAGTTGGACCAAGCAAAAAACAGGCCAAGAAAACTGTTCGAACTAATCAAGACCCAAACAAAGGCACAACCCTTACAATCAAATAGCACAACAAGCGACACACCACACTGTGAAGACTTCTCTGCTTTCTTTAAGCTAAAGACTGACAACATAAGAAATGACCTCATCATGGATGTAAGCCGATTCCCCAACCACACCAGAATGGCTAACACTCAACCTAAAAACATGGCATCTTGGCTGTACTTCGATACCTACTTGGAAGAAACAATACACAAACTGCTCTGCACCTTGAAGCCCTCTAATCACCTCACAGACCCTCTACCTGCGAATGCTGTAAAAGACTTCATCCCCTTGCTCCTCCCTCTCTGGACCAAAATCATCAACTGCTCCCTGCAACAAGGCCTCATTCCAGACTCGCTCAAGGTGGGGCAAGTCACGCCTATACTCAAGAAACCTACAGCTGATCCGTCTGACCTAAACAACTACCGGCCCATCACCAATATCCCCACCCTGGCCAAACTGCTGGAGAAATGTGTCCAACTCCAACTAACAAGACACATTGACCAATTTGACCTCCTCAACTCTCATCAATCAGGCTTCCGAGCGAAACATAGCACGGAAACAGCTATGACACACATAATTGATGACGCCCTCCAAATTCTTGATCGCAATGAGTCCTGCCTCCTCATCCTTCTTGACCTCTCGTCAGCATTTGACACGGTCAAACATGAGAACTTGCTGGAGCTGCTAAGCACTAGAATGGGTCTATCGGGAACTGTTCTCAAATGGTTTTCGTCCTTCCTTCACAACCGGTCTCAGAAGTTCAAGATCGACAATGTGCTATCTTCACCTGTGCCTGCAGATCTAGGTGTTCCACAAGGATCCTCCCTCTCCCCCACATTGTTCAACCTCGTCATGGAACCGCTCGCCACCTTGCTCCAAGCTTCCAATGTCCAATTCCATATGTACGCAGACGACACACAACTGTACCTAAAGCTTCAATCTCCGGAAGATATCAAACATCTGAATTCCACGCTTATCAACACTCAATCTTGGCTAGCCGATAATCACCTCAAACTTAATGCTCTGAAAACTGAGTTCCTTCTCATCTCACCCCCAGCGAAAATTTCCACCACCCAAACATGGCTCAACAGCCTAACAGCATTCAATGTCCAACCCACCATCGTGGACTCAGCGAAATCCCTAGGCATCACACTGGACGCCAAGCTCAACATGCAGCAGCACGTCAGCAAAGCCACAAAAGCAGCTAATTTCCAAATCAACACACTGAGGAAAATTAAACCCTTCCTCCCTGCTGAAGACTTCCAAACTGCTGTACAAGCGTTAGTCATCCCTCGAATAGACTACGGAATTGTGGCCCTCAGCGCACTCCCGCTATCCACAACAGCACCCTTAAGAGCCTCCCTGAACGCTGCCGCAAGACTCATTACTGGCTCAAGAAAACATTTGCATATCTCACCAGACTTAAAGTCCCTAAAATGGCTGCCTTTTGAAGCCAGAATACAACTAAAAATTGCAGTTATGACACACGCGGCCGTACACCACAATGCACCCAACTACCTCGCTCAAAAGTTGTCTATATCAGGAGGTTCGAGATCCAATAGAAGCTCAAAAAATCTACTCCTGAAACCCCGTAGATTCCGGAAAGAGAAAACTTACAAGCGCTCCTTCTCAGGAATGGCACCCAGGATCTGGAATGCGCTCCCTCCTGAAACCAGGCGTATCTCCTCCACTGCACTCTTCAAGAAAGAGGTGAAAACCATCCTTCTGGCCAAGATCTCCTGAACCTTATAGGTGCTGGATCAGGGACTCTGCATTGCCTGTACCTGAACACCTCTGTAGTTGGATCAATGACCTGTGCCGTGTTATATTACTTGTTTACCGTACTGTATATTGATATGTTTTATGTATGTTATTATTTTCCTCTCATGTTAGTGACTACTACACTGCTCCCATTACCTCTGTTCATTCCTACTGCCCCTACCCTGTCATTGTGAAGCGCTCTGATATCTGTAAGGATCTTGTTCGCGCTATATAAAACTTTGAATAAATAAATTTTCAAGTAAATTAAATGTGCTGATTGGGCATAAGCTAATTTTACTATGTTTAAAGGAGAGAGCACAAGCACTTTAGCACTGGTTAGCTGTGCTAAAAGCCAAAAAATAACTGGTGCAGAAAACAGTACAGTGAAGGTAAAAAGTTTGGGGGTGACCCTGAAGAGAGGTCCGAGTCCATCACAACTTTAGAAAGTTTGCACTCTGTTGCCCCTATTTTCCACTGGCCATTTATTGTGACTGGCTATGAAACTGCCTACTGCCTGCCTGGGGAGAGGTGTGAACGAGACCCAGTAAAGGACGCAAAAGGAGCCTGAGGCTGGAAGAGGTGTTACCTCTCCCTGGCAGGAAGCCCAAACATGTTGTGAGCTCAGAAGGTGAACTTCAACGGGGATTTTAAACCAACTCCATTGTATGAGAGTACCATTAATAGGATTGTCCCACCACTAGCAAGGAAGCTATATCTAAAGTTTAGGTATGTTGTCTACGCATACATGCTTTTAGAAGGAAGTGGCATAAAGATATGGATATGGTGAATGAGCATTGTACCTGTTGCTAACGAGTACCTTAGACACTTAACCGCTTCCGTGCTCATGACCGCTCCACGCCGTCATAAGTCACCGGCGGCGTGTGCTCATGACGGCATGGAGCCGTCATGCAACTGGCGCTCTGCCCACGCGGCACTGATTCCCCCCCTGTACGGGCGAATTAGTGAGTGGGCGGGGTCATGACGGCTCCACCCCATCATGAGCACACGCTACCCGTGACTTATGACGGCGTGGAGCCATCCTAAGTACGAGAGCGCCACACCACCCCCTAGCCCCACCCGTGCCGCAACAGAATTCGCACCGCGGCGAAAAGGCTAAGCATGTTGTATTTTTTTGTCCCTTGTATAGACCGTCCCGAGGTAAATGGAAAGCCCTCCTTGTAGGAACCTGGAAATCAGTAAGCACCAGGAGGTGTTCAGAATACTGCAGACAGATACAAATCTTATTGTGGTGTTCTGGATTGCCAAATTCCTAATGGCAATCTGGATTAGTCGTGTCAAATGTATAATTGGTCATCTTTAAAAGCCACCCCTCTCAGGACACCATTTCACTATATCTTGCTATTTGGACACCTTGCTTTTGATTGATGTCTTTTAGTATGTATAGAAGATTTGTATTCTATTTAATTCTGTTTTTATAACACATGCATTTTTATGATGAATCTTTCCTCTCTGGAAGTCTCACCTGACCTTCCCTTCTTACTCTTCGGCAGAGTACTCTGTGAAGTGGTTTATCTCGTGTGTGTGTGTGCGCGCGCATGTGTTTTTATTTTGTTACTGTTTAATTATCAAGATTTCAGCTCTACAATGGTAAGCTTCAGTTTAGCCTCTGCTATGTGCTGTCCGCCGTTTTCTTTTTGTCTGCCCTCAGCGAATTAGATTGCCATTGTATCCATTTTGGCCGTTCATCATAGTTCCAGTATCCTAGATAGCCACCAGGATATGGTCGAGCATGTCAGCCATCCCCTCCCCCTCCCGCCCCCCCCTCCCCACCCTATCCTCTGCCGCAGGTGCATTTGTTATCCAGTAGGACTCTTGGTTGGGTGTGGATTGGTTGCCCTGGATTTTCCCATGCTGTTGCCTGTCATTGACTTCCGCCAGCTCGAGCAATGCTGGTACCTTTTTGGCTGTGTTGTACTGCAGTGGCATTCACTAGTCCTGCCTCCCAGGCTTTCAGTTCCTCAAACCCGTAATCTGCTCTGCCACTCTCCAGCTGAGCCCTGCTCCTGGGATTGCCCCCATAGCAGGTCAATGTGTCTGTCCTCTGACGCAGGCCAAGCACACCCTCTCACTTTGATCAAGGCAAATTGTGTGGGGCCACCCACATCAGCACTTCCCACTGGTGCTAAATCCAGTGATGCTCAGCACTGCGGAGCTGCAGAGAGCGCCCAACCTTTAGCTCTGTGAATTCCTTTTACCACCGACATGCTCTTGTGCTCTCTGAGCCTGCGCCAGCCGTTGTCTTCACAATATCTTTTTAGGTCAGGGTGGGGTTTTGCTCCACCACCTGCACCTTCTGCTCACTTCTACATTGGTCACTATCTTGCTGTTTTAGCCGCAGCACAGGATTATGCTGTGCCTCTATCTTGGCAAGTCCTCTGCCGCCCACTGGCTTTTATCCGAGAACCTGGGCCTTCTCTCCAATCTCATTGTTTTCCCAGTAGGATCCTAATTCTATCTTGGTTTGTCCCTGTGACAACCGCTCTTTGGACTTGGCCCTTTTGCAGGGTTATCCCTGAACTTTTTGCCGGGTCATCCCTGAACTTTTTGCCTTCCTCCTATATTTTTTCTGACCTGTTGTTGACTGTTTTATGACTCTGGGCTCTTTACCACTGCTGATAAGTGCTAAAGTGCATATGCTCTCCCTATTGTAAATTGATGTTTGGATTAGTGATTCCATGATTGGCTTGTTTGGTTTACTTGTCAGACCCTAGTACAGTGCACTGAGTGTTCCCAGGGCTTGTGAACCAAATGCTGCTGGTGGGCTTGCAGCACTGGTTGTGCCACCCACAGAAGCAGCCTGTAAGCCTGTGTCTCAGGTCTGCCATTGCGGAGCCTGTGTGCAGTCTGGTACTGCCATGCTGACAGGGCAAGTGCACCCACTTGCCAGTCCCTAAACCACCCTTTTTTTCATCACACCCCTATGGTGGGCCCAAGGGCAGAGTGCATTGTAAGTATAAGGTGGCACAAGCCCTGATGTATGTGGCATGTCCTAATAGTGAATTACAGCCATTTTCGTTTTTCACTATTGCAAGGCTACCTATCCCCTTTAGGCCAGAACGGGCAGTTTGATTATTACATCTTTTAACCCTAACTGACTCGGGGAACTAGGTAGAAATTCAAGTTTAGTATGCCTGAACTCAGAATGATAAAATACATCTTTTAGTGAAGTTGGTTTTAACATTCTGTGTTTGAAAATGCCACTTTTTAGAAAGTAGGTATTTTCGTGTCTAACCAGCCAAACCTGCCTCTGCTAGGTTGTGTATTCCGTGTCTGGAGTTGAGTGACAGGGGCTGGGGGATTCCAGGAGACAGGGTGAGTCAGCACAGGCTGAATAGAGAGATCTGCATCTAGGTGGGAGGAGTTGCACCTGGGACCTGAATAGGGCTGTGCCTTAACTCCACAATGCTGGCTCCACTTCCTGTGGTGCATCTGATGTCTCTGCCCTGCACTGTGAAAGGAAAGGAGTCATGTAAACGGAGTGCTCCAGGACTGACCAGAACTGGTTTGGACTAGGCAAAGGTGCCTCTGCCTTCAGAGAACAAAGCGAAACTGTGTATAAAAGAGGGGACCCTGACCCCAGAGAATTATATCCCTTTGGACAAGAAGAAACCTTGGCTGAGGAGTGGAACCAGAGAGACTGAGGCGCGACTATCCCTAAGCTGAAGTGCTGCTTGGGGGATTGGCCTGCAGTGGTTGCCTGACTGCCAAAGAAAGGAGAGAGGAACTTTGAGTACTTTCATCAACTTGTAAGGATCTCCAAGGGCTTGAGAAAAGAGCTTGCCTCCTGCTGAAGTCTCAGGAACAACGGACTTCCCCCACTAGCTCCCCAAGAGTTTAGAAGTGCCTGCAGTTGGGGTGGACTTTTTGAGGAACTGCGCATCGCAAGGAGCTGGAAGCGCGAGCAAGAAGCTAGATGCCAAACTGCTGCTGTTGCTTCACAACACGAGAGTTCCTCGCATCGCCGGAGAAGATGATCGACGTCACAGCAGATGCCGCAGCATCACCGGGAAGCTTGTTGCAGGGCCTGTCCCGGTCCCCAAGAACCGCTGAGCCATCGCAGAGCCCCTGAAGCGCCTCGCATCGCCGGAGAAGAGGATCGATGTCACAGCAGACGCCGCCGCTTCACCGGGAAGCGTGTTGCAGGGCATGTCGCGGTCCGCATCGTATCGCACCAAGAAGAAGACAACCTCTTTATTTCTTTGCACCAAATCTTCATCGCATCACGGCGTTGCTCGCTGCATCGCCACGGAAGCGCAGTAAGAAACTGACGCATCACCTCCCCTTGCAGAGAAAAACCGACACATCACTGTCCCCTACGCAGCAGTAGGGAACCAACGCATCACCGTTCTTGCGTGTAAGGAACCAACGCCTCACCTTCCCTGCAACACTTTTGTTGTTTTGTGTTACGCATTTTCAGGTACATTGACTCAAAGTGTCGCATTTTAAAATCTAAAGAGAACTAAGCTAATTATACCATGTTTAGTACAGTATTGTGGATTTTTGTAGTTTGTGGTCTTGTGTTAAATCTATATAAAATATACTTATTTTTAATATCCAACTTGTGTGGCGTCCATCTGTAGTGTTGTCACTTGATTACTGTATTTGTTCACAAATGCTTTACAGACTGCCTCTGAGATAAGCCTGTCTGCTCGTGCCAAGCTCCCAAGGGGGTGAGCAGGGCTTATTTTAGGAGTGTATCCCTTACCCTGACTAGATGCAAGGTTCCCTATTTGTCACAGGTACCTACCTAGGCCAACTAGAGACCCCCAAATCTAACACACTCCTTGCAAACTCTGCCACATTTCGTTTTCTTCGGCAAGTTTTATTACTGTTTTACTCAAAGGTTTTTTAATTCTGCTCCTTAAAGGTGCCTCTGTTACTACACATATCCCAGCACTTTAATTTTTGCGGAAGCTTTCCACTTTGCACCTAGGTGTGATTTCTTTTACGAAGTGTGCCCTTCTGCCTAGTCACTATCTTTGTAGCTGACATGATTTTTACATCAATGCATGTCTTTTTATTGTATTGGTTGCACTTTGGCCAACGATATCAGGTATTTGGTCTTGAATTTGTTTGAAATGTGAAGTTTTCCTGTGCTTGTTATCTGCTATTTTTAAACTTATATATAATATTACTTAAATGTATTATTGAATACATGCTTTTATGGTTTTTACCTATGAACCGAGTAAAGAAAAGAAATATTTGAAAAATAGTTTCTGAAACTCAAAATGGTTTTAGAACAGGTTTAAAAACCCTGTATTGTACAGAATTGGAGGGTTTGCAACTTCAAAAACTCTTTCTAAATCTGTCCCCAAAAGATATGTGTCAAAAGAGACATTTGGGAAGCTGAGATAGGACCGTCAAAACTGAACATTTATCCTCCCAGCGCCCACCATAAGCAGAATATACGCAATTTTAAATCTAGTTTGCAGAATATTTATTTTTTGTAGTGAAAATCGTCGAAAAGCAATAAAAAAGCGTTATTAGCATTTACATTTTTTTCTGGTTCTTCCTTTTTCAGGTAGCGATTATCAGCCAGGTAATTTTAAGCAGATCCTAGCTTTTAACTGAATTGCTTAAAATTTGGTAGAGATTTGTTTTTGGATTTGACGCAGGAAGTTTACTAACCTCAGCGCTGCTGGCACAGGGCCTCCATTTGTCTGTTTTTCAAACTAGGCTGACCTTGTTGCAGGTCTTGACACCGTTTGTTGTTTCCATTTTCTGGTTCGTTTTGCAAGCAAGTAAAGTCTGCAGTTGAGATTCGAGCATCTTTAACGCAAGTATTCGAGTTACCCTATTTTCACAGTCCAGATATAGTCACTTGTATGTGGCAAAAGCGGTTAAACCGACAGCTTGCATAAAACAACCTGTTTTAACCAAATCGGTTTTAAAGACCGCTTTTTGCTTTGAGCCACTGTGCATCAGGAACTTTCATATGTTGCTGAGGTAGCAATTTATTTAAGTAGTCGGGACCAATTGTAATTTTTTTGCTCGTCACAATTGATGTTTTTATGACAATCTGCGTCATCTATTGTTTCAAAGAAATTTTATGAAAAAAGGAGCCAATATTTTCCAACAATAAAGAAATCATAGAAGACAGGTGTGCTAGCTAACTGTTACTATCACCTGTTTAGTGTTGTAATTAATCATTACTTATAGATACACACTATCCAACACAATGTGTACTAATTTTCGAATATAATAAACCCTAGTAGGCAGAATTTAATCCTAAAAAGTGTTGGCAGTCCTATTTACTATTTATTTCTTTTACTGTTTCTGGTCATTTTGAGTGTATTTACTCTAATAAACTATTGAAAATTGTTACAAGAGGGCAATTCGTGCCCTAGTACCAAAAAGCACATTGCATTGAATGACCAATCCGATATTTCATTTGGAAAAAAGTTGGTTCTTTGTTTGGCTCTGTCTTTTCATTTGTTATTTTGAATCCTGTACCGAGTGGGGCGTGGATTAAGGGGGCACACTGCCAAGAGGGGATTGAAGATCCTCCGACGCATCCAATTTGAGAGATCCGGGGCTTAGTGAGTGTGGCTGACAGACAATGTGACGCGAAGAGGCGCGCGGCTGAATATCAGGAGTGAGGACAGCAGTATGTGGCGCTGGCCAGATTAGTTATCTGTCACAGTTGGCCCCGAGTGCTAGTATTTCATACTGGCATCAACCCAGTATGCCTTTTCTTCTATAGTACAGACAGAATATGTCCGTTGTTATCTCGCTGAAATAGCAAATAAGGGGCAACATATGTTTTTTTCTGAAATGACCTTTTAGGTGGAAGAACTGATAGTGCCACGAGGCAGAACGATGAAATAACTCACGATTGTTTGCAGCAGCTAATATAATGAAATATTGCCTTATGCAGAGTTCATTTTAGGGCTTCTGCAACCACTGCAAGTGACTATATTTCCACGTTACATCTGAAAAGGCATACTGCAACGGGAAGATTTCCGAGTTTTTCCCAGAACAGCTGTTTTTGGAATTAGCAGGGTTTCTCTTGGAGGCCCATAGCATTTCCGTTTCATGTTAAGAAATTTCCTGGGAGACAGCCAATTGGGGTCACCTCCCTAAAATAAATGTTGGCACAGGTGTGATGTAATTACTTGTTTAATTAAAAGTGTTTTTTTTTTTTTACATTTACTTTTCTCGAGATTGTTCATTTGTGTGCCGATTCCTAATGTGATAAATGAACTGTGCGAACATTTTTCGTCTCAAGTTGCTTGGTTGTCCGACAACAAATATTGGGAGACACAATGTTTTATGTTTGTAAAACTTATGGCAACTGGTTGCTGTTGAATTAAGGCTGTATTTTGACTCTTCCACCTTTTTCGGCGGAAGAAGGAAGCAATTAACTGTGTTGCAGTTGTCGCTGTTCATGCATCTCATGAGCTACCCATCTTTAAGTCTTGACATAAGACCAGCATCATGGTTAATTTCCATTAGGGAGTAACGTAAACACTGCTTCATAGTTGTTACATACACCTTCGATGCACATCGTCTAATTGGGAGACCTATATTATTTGCAGGGCTTTAAGTGGGCCGGGTCTCCTACCCAGTAGTGATTAAATGTCCATTAAAAACGGACATTTAAACAGGCCCCCACCAGCCCCTGATTTCATGCCCTTAACTTTAATGGTTAAAACACTGATCGATGATATTTCACCATTATTTAAACTCACATTCTCTAAGAGGGTTAAATATTTCAGGATATTTTGTTTTTTTTGTGTGTGCATCATTTTACTCATGCAAACTAAGCCGCCCCCAGGAGTTAATAACGAGCTACGATAAACTCTGGAGTTGAGCAAAAGGGTGCGAGTTTTGCAGTGTCCATCAGTGGGTCACACGTGCTGTTCTTTGGCAGAGGACGAGTCTGAGCACAACAGTGTAGCTTTTTTCACCTTCCTGCTGCCAAGGACTTTTGTTCACAGACTATACAGATTTAACCTTCAATTCCCTGTTCCGATTTTCTTAAGAAACTCTTGGACTTGTTAACGCTGTTAAAAAGGCCAATTCACAAACCGAAGTTGTGGTTCCGCCAGTATGGATTGCGGGCCATCGTAGCAAAAAGATTGAGGGACAGTAGTCTGTACCCTTAAATCACATGACCTACATCAGTTTGTGACCATGGGGATATAATAAAATCTTTTCCTCATCCCCTTTCTTATCTCCGTTGTTTCTTATTGAAGTGCTGTTGCATCGTGAGGCAGGCAGACTTTCCCTAACTCCTGAAGAATTTATAAGTAATTACTTTCCTCAGTCTATTGGGCTCTTACACACTAGCAGGGCACCTGAAGGAGGGACGTGCCCAATCCAGTGCCTGTTTTTCTTGCAAAAAGCTTAACTCTTTGATTGATACCCGTAATATGCATTACTCTGATTATCAGTTCTCTCCCTTACCTACTAGTCATATTCCCTTGCAGAATTGCATCCAAGTGTGTTGATAACGTTTCAGGAAGTTGATAAAGCATATCCCTTTTTTATAGGTCATCCCTGGAGATAGCGGCCCTAGGAAAGGAGGTGGCTAAAAGTCCTACTTTTGTAAAGTTCTGAAGGGTAACAGCATGCTGATCTGGGAAGTTAAAAACATTTTGCGAGAGTAAGGAATATTACAAAATTATTATTGAAGTGGTTCCTTAGATTTAAGAGAACGTCCAGCCAGAACGTGCATTATTACATAAAGCGCATTCCTTCTTGAACAAGCTTAGTGGTGCTTTTTCATGTGCTGTAGATGTGCACTGTGAACTTTGTAATTGCTCCTCAATGGGCACTACGTTCATCATTGAATGCCTTGAAATTAATGCCTTGTGATGTTTAATCCAGGAATAACCTTTTTTATTTAGTTTTTCACCAGGGCAGGGGGTAGATGCCGAGCTTGTGAAATTTGAGTTAAGAGCAACGCAGCATCATTTTGGATCTGAAATAGTGGTGCACTGAAGTACTTTTTAGAATGCTTGTTTGAGCCTCATCAGGATGCAACAAACATAGAGTAAGCACCCCGTGACGTAGAACCTGCTTTTAAAAGAACATTTCCTCATCTGCAGTTCTCTAGATTAATAGTTGGAAACTGGCTTCTTGTGGAAGGGACCTCATTAAAATAGCCCCTCACATAGTGTCAGTTGACTGTCTCAAAGCACGATCAATCTGGATAAGGTTTCATACATTTCTGTGGGTATCGTAAAGTGCTTCAGTCAACCTTTGTTTGGTAAAAGAACGCGGGCCTTTGCATTTAGAGTCTTAAATAATGCCCCTGATAACAAATGTAGGTGGACTTTGACCTTGCGTGGACACAATGGAGGCCAGTGGGTAAAATGTTCAGATGTCCGGCATGAGAGACATGTGATCCCTGCGTGTGCTGTATGTGCTGTGAACTGATTGGCTGTGTGTTCCTAATTTTTATGTGACATCTGAATGAAAGATTTTTTTGGAAAAGCGGGCTCCCCTACGGCCAGATGTGCTTTATTGGTGCCAATCTCCTGGACCATTGTGGTGTCGCTGCGCTTATCTGGGGGATTGACCTGAGTTTCCTTTTCACAAGTTTGTCTGCCGCTATGTGGCACCCCACCTGTGACCTGCCAGTCAGTAACCTGCCAGTCAGTAACCTCGGGCCTAAGTCTCAGCGCCTGTCTGACCACGTATTTCTGAGTCTGGGTTGATGGAGAGTTTATCATGGGTGAATTCGATGTCAGAGATGCTATTTCATTTTTACGTATGAATGTATCAGTAAAAACATTGGCATCGATTTTAGCAATATTAACACCAAAATTAACTAGTCCTCTGCCTGCTTAACTTTAGTCCTGTCCTCTTCCTCACCTAGCCACTAAAAGGTCCTTGAGGTAGTTTTGGCTGTCATTCCTTGCTGACTCAAAGGAGTGGATAAACACAACCTCTGAATAAAGGAATTTCAAAGAGAAGCTCTTGCACAGGTGAGGTACATTGGGTTTAAACACTTAACCACAGCCCTGTTCTGTCATCATTCGAGTTTACTAACGCAACAAAGACTGGTGATGTGGAGGAGCCTATTTGTACATATGATCCTTTTGTGATTACAGCACTTATGGAGCCTGGCTGAATGACCGAAAGGAAGCTCCCTCGAAGCAGAAATACATTGTAGATGGCCAGAGGCAAATACAACACCCCTTGGATTGCCTGCAAAGGCCATTTATCTGCATAATGCTATGCAATACTAGTTTTAAGGTCTGTAAGTAATGCTAGTTTGTGGTATTCACTTATTCGGTCTGGACTCGCGGCCTACTATTTATCAAGTTTTTTTTTCTTTCATACTTCTCAGTGCATCTGTTATTGTAAAATGAGAATTAGCACTTTACAAAACGCCTTAGTAAACAAATATGTTTATAAATGACATTTTTGTTGCTTTGTTGTGCTCTGCTACATCAAAGCATAATACTTGACCATTTATCCCATTCCTGTGCACCTGGTATTCGAAAATGTGGAAATGTCTTAGTCATCTTTCGCGCATTACGTATTTGTTGATAAAAGGAGTGGTTGCATCTAGGTTTTGTGTATTGACCGATGGAGGAGCCTTGCTTCATTCGGGTGTTTCATTTTCTTGTTTTGTGTATTCGTTTTGTTTGACTACCGCGCAAAGCATACAGAGGATCATAAAACATGCTGGCAATAAAATGTAAGATTGCAAATGCGCTACAAGTTTTACATTGTCGTCACAACACTGGAACTGCCTTAAGCTTGTTGTCGAATGGTTGTTCAGTAGTTACATGTACAAATCACATTTACCTATGACTTTGTGATACTTGCAACTTGCATTCTTAGAGAATTGGGAATTTAAAAAAGTTATCAGGCCTGTTGAGCACCCCCACCCCCGATTATGCCACTGCTACAGTACAGAGCCAGATGAAAGCATGGCATGGCGCATCCAAAGCATGAACACGTTACAGAATCCTAAATTACTTCTACAGAGGGGTGTGAGCGTTTTTGATTAGGAGCAATGACTAAATATTCAAGAATTACAAGGTTCGGCAGATTTTGAGAAGATAACTTGATGAAGACCACCTGGGGTGCAACCAGAAACTGCACCCAAAATGTATTTTCTAAAGTGGTTGGGGAGAAGTCTTCCTAATATTCAGATAAAGCAACGCATGCAGTCCCTTGAAGTTGCAGTCTTGGCACAATCCTCGCAGCTGTTGCATCAAAGTGTTCCTGCCTTTCGAAATTCGTGGTTTTGGATAAAGGCAAAGCCGAACTGCTTGGGTCCTAAGTAATAACTGCATCTTCTTTGTATGACCGAAGGACCTACATATGCCCACATTTGACACACTACTATGAGCTGCCTCAAATTTGTGGAATTTAAAACAAATACTTATATTATCACTGTAATCCCAAGGTTAAATTTGTTACTATTGTGAATAGCACTATTGTTGGGTAAATGCCAGATGGCTGATATTTCCGAATGTGGGCTATTGATATGGTGTACTGTAATAAAACGGTGGACATATCTAACCCTTAAGCATCCCCAGCGCAAACCAAAAGATATTAGGAATGTTTTTAGCTTTTTTTGATGGCTAAAACAAATATAGTGGAGATGACTTGATCAACTTATCTGAGGGAGATCCAGTAGCGGGTGACAAAGTATAAATGATTAGCATCCTCGGCACGTCATAATGTGATAGCTGGAGTGAGGCCACAAAACAATGCTGAGTTTAGGTCTTAAAACTACTCATGAGAAAGATGTGAAGGTGACATGTCCATTAGTTGCCACTGCACCACTAAGCTTTAAATGCACCTGAATCCATGTCCGCATGCAATGAATGTCAATGTCAATGTACTGCTTTTTTATGTTTTGTTCATTTGGAAACAGGTTATGGTCTTGGTCACTTGCCCTTCTTTTGTGGATGCCTCTTTATTTAGACTCTGAGGTCTGTATTACAGAGAAGGTGCACTTATTCGGTCCGTGTCATGGCACACCTTTAACTTGGTGCACAAGTTGCAGATCCAGAGCAGCGTGCCATATTACAATAAATGTGCTGTCCCCAGCGGTGCTGCAAACTTGCCACTGCCCTGTGCAGCGCATTAAATGAATGGCTGTTTGAAGTCTACTGTAGGCCTGCATTTAAAAGAGGGCAGAGATTCCCCTGTAGGTGGGTGCAGTGAGTGACAACACTTGCCTGCAGGAGGATGCCTGGATGGAGTGGGCTCATGGGACCCACTTTCCACCTTTAAAGCGGCACTTCTGATGACTCCTTTCCCTCTGTAATATGGCACAGTCCCAGGGGCACGCCATTCATGCAAATGATGGAACTTACCCTTGAGATCTTGCTGGTACACAGGGAGGGCCAGCACAATTTGTATTACCGGAGGCGCGTGCAAGTATCTGTAGACCCTTTGTTGCACCAAAATGCCCTGGGAACACAGAAGTGGTCACACTCCCGTCTGTCCGTGGCACTTCGTTTATTACAACTTCTGGTTTGTTATTGTGTGTTGCCTCGCCTATCTTCTTTCTTTATATTTTCTAGTGCTCAATTTTTCTCAAACAACAAAATATATGAACATAAGTTGAGCCAAGATTGATAACCCATGTAACTTTGTTAATCGAACCAAAGCTCAGCTAGGTGCTTTCTTAGGCATTTTAATGAACTGAGAACAATATTTCCGTATAATACTATACATTTTGATTACCTACCCTCCAACATATTTGTGTCTAGTTACCTTCCCAACAATATCTAACAAAACAAGTCATTTTCCATTATTCACAGTGTGCTGAAAGTGTTCTTGACTGAGTAGCGAGTAGCCACTTCAAGTATTCCCACTGAGGGTAGTGATGCAAGCATAGGCTCATCCTTTTTCAAGGCTTATTTAGCATTTATGCCCTATCGTACTCCAAATGAGCTGATAATGCACCATCTTGAGCCCACTTTAGGGTAATCCTTCTAATCCGAATCTGTCTTTTGGAGATGTTGTATAGTTGATCTTGGGTCTTGAGGTTTGCATTTGCATCCCCTTGACTGATCAGAGCTGTCCTAGGAGGAAAGATGCACTTTTTACAGGGGTGCTTGACTTGTAAATCAGCATTTCCTCCCCTAAACATTTTTTGGGGAGAAGCTGTGTGAATTGGGTAGGGGCTTTGTCTGATCAGTTTTTTTTTACTACTCTATATGTAGCACTAAATATGTGTCCCCTAATTCCAGCTTATGGCTTTCCCTACTGAAAAGTCTTCTCAAATAGTTGTTCATAATGGAAAAGTCATGTTCTGAGGCTACTTTTGATTATGACCTAGTGCAACTGGTAAAACCCTACACTGTTCCCAGTGATGTATTTGTGTTTCGGAAATAGATCCACGACCATTTATTCTGACTTCCTGCCTCTTCATTTGCCTTAATCCCTTAATGTAAAGGTCATATTGATGCGCTAATGGGGGTGCACCTTGCAGGTTTCTGCATAGGTTGCCCATTTCAAGTGGCCCAGCTTCTGTGACTCGTTATCAAATCAGATTTTGTGGAAAAGCTGTATACTTTTTCTTTAACAAAAACACTTTTATTTGGATTACGGCATTATACATATCTAGAGCATGCACAGTATTGCCAGTCATCAAATCCATAACCAGCAACATAGCACCCTACAATATGAGCAAGATCGCTGTGTGGGTCTTCCAGGCTATTGTCATCTCCTTGCATTCAAATGACTGTACAGCATTTGGTGTTACACAATCTCTAAAATCCCCATAAGCCAATGTATTTAACCCCCTCCCCCCAATACCATGCTCTGGTCTTTACAAGGTCTGCGTTCCAAAGGTTGCCCAACATTTCAAAGCAACCAACATTAACCCTGTAGCGATTCCCAACTTTAATTAGCAATATCAATCCTACCAAGCAATTCATCATTCCCACACTGTAGTCTGGGAGTGTGATGGCTGAATAGGTTCTTCGTCACGGTCACTCATCACAGTAGTGGAGACAACCGCAGCACCGTCAGTTAGGTCATGCGCAATGGCCTCACCTTTTTCATGTGTGCTTCCTCAACCCCAGCCCATTCCTTCAAATCATTCAGCCATCCAATGAGCTGTTGGGCTCAGCCAGCTGATGGCTATTCGTAGTTTAGCCAGGATCAGTCCAAGGATTGCGGAAAAGCTGTATAGTCAATGGGGCATGCCGCTCCTTCTGTCAAGGTTCTCGTTCAGAAATTTGGCAATATTACAAAGGGGACAAACACATTTAGATATTTTGATCACGACTGACCTTGATCAAATTTTTTTGTTTTTGTGTTTATTACTCATGCAGGGTTTCTTCTCTTTGAAAACTGACCGTGGTTGCCGGGATATTCAAATCCTAGACTCTCTCTCTGCCAAGAAAACAGACTGTTCGTACACCATGTTATTGATGGTATGGGTCTAAAACTATATGTCTGCTTATCAACGGTGCACATGCTCTATATTTACTAAAGTTTCATAGAAATATGGACCAATACAGGATTTTACCTTTCAATACTCATTCTGCGTTGAAGCTGGATTCGACTCCCGGCCGAGTATTAACAGATCTGCATAAATCATCCAGAAAACCCCCTGCTTGACGGTACTTGGTAATGCATCCTTGGTGCACACTTGACTGTTGCTTTTAGGTGCACTGCTGTACAGAGTAGTGTTTTGCTTTTAATTTTATACAGACAGCTGACTCTCCTGAATTTGTAGCTCCATTATCACCTTTCAAGGTTGTCCCCGCCTGTGTTTACATATTTTCTTCACTTTTGTTAGAAGCTAAACTGGTTCCCTGCTTCTTTTCTTAATCCCATGTCTTTCATCAGACCAAATGCCTCAGAGGACGTTGACAGGGCTGCTTTGGAGAGAGACTTTGATTTAGATACCCATTTTAAAGTGTCTACATTATGTGTGAATCCAATTGTGGCATGGCTATAATGGATGGCACTTACTGTCCGAGTAGGATGAAATAAGGCCGTCGATAAGTACATGTATTGATGCATTTTGTTTGTTCATCCCCAAAAGCAAAAGTCACGTTATACCTTGTTAAAAATAGCATTCCGAGCATAAGGAAATCTTGCTTTGTATTCATTTGAATTCTTTGCGAATGAGTAAACTCCACTTCTTAAATATAATATATAGCCTATCTCCAGAAATATGCAGACCTGCAGGGTTTTGCTTTACTGCAGTCAGCTTGCTTTGCTTTTTCTATTGCTGATTTTGTCATAGAAGTAGGGGATCTCCAGAAAGTCACCTGAGTTACAATAGTACGAGATGGTTACCTTATTTGAGCCCTCTTTCAGTGAAGTAAGTTTCTACTTTACACCAATATTTGACCCCTAATTACACAAACCTCCAGAGAACTAGAGACCCAATCGTTAGCAATGAATGACTATTGACCTTAACAGAAGTTCAGAAAAAGGAATAAAGCATTCTTTTCACCTGTTGCAGATATATTAACATAAGTGTCTGATTGTTCTTGATCATTTCCGACCAGCTTGATCATGAAACCTATTTTTTGTTGAAATATTCAATTTAGAGCAATTTATGTGGCAAATGTTGTACATCCATAATTACGCAGATGATACATTGTCTAGGGGTGGGTGGAATTTGTTTAGTCACGCTAAGCATTGCACCGCGAAAAGGTAAAAAATCTCCGCGAGCATGCAAAAGTTCTGCGAACACGTGGAATTGCTAGTTCCGCCCATTCGCGATGCTTTGTTCCGCCCATTCGCCATGCTTTTTTCCTCTTCGCAAACGCTGTTTGCGTGCTCGGGGGGAAAAATATCATGCAAACACGCATTTTGAAAGCGCAAACAAGCAAAAAACTCTGGAGTTTGGCAGAATTTTTGGCAATTCCGCATTCTCCACGGAATGCGATATTACCCAAATTCCGCGAGCGGTACGGAATTTACCACCCAGGCCTAACATTGTCTATGCGATTGGATTTTTTGAGGTGTGCTTATGCTACCACAAGTTTTTATGTACTGGATTTTCAAAATAGAATAATTTCAGCCATTCAAATATTTCATAACCATTAGAGGGTTAATTTGGTGGAATCTTTCCTCTTCCAGATAATTCGGAATCTGAGTGAATCTGAAATTCCTATTTGCAAAACACTGAAATGATTGAGATCTGCGTGAGTTTTAAGTTATTGGTTTATTTGCTTACCCTACACGTAGAATCATAATATTTTCAATTGTAGTTATGGTTTGGATTTATTCAATGACATTACACACTTTCTATACGTGTACGATCCCAACCATTTTCATTCTTACAGACTCCTCTGGACTTGGTATGTGACATCTTATTTCTTCTGGGTCTGTGAACTTTTCCTAGCAAGAAGATGCATAGCTGGTACGAAGGTGACGACGTCAGCTTGCAGAGAGTTGCTGTCAAGCAGTGGGAGTGGGTATGGGGGGGGGAAGAATAGATGTTATATTGTAATGGCATTTATATAGCACTTAATGCCACTGATAAGGCGTTAAAGTGCTTTTCTAGAACTAGTACGTTACTTCGGAACCCACTTTTAGAGTAAGTACAGTTATTATTAGTAATTTAGTTATATCATAGAGTGTGATGCGCAGTTGAAGAAGCTGCAGTACACGTTATTCTAGGAATTTTGTGCTTAAAAATATTTTCAATAAATATATATATTTTTTAGTTTTGCTTTGTTCAGTCAGTCTACGGTTGTTTGAGTGTGTTAGTTTAGACAGAGCTAGTTAGGTTAGGATATTAGGTTAGGGAGTACGGTGAAGATGCATTATTTTGTTATAAATGGTTATTATTCAGGTTAGAGACATTTGTATGTACTCTCTGTTCATAGAATCCCAATTTTCTCGTGTGAAGTGCTGGTACTCTCCCATTGAATTTATTACTGTAGTGATAAAAAGTGCAGATATTCTCATTGTCAAATCAAAGAAGCGCAGGTACTCTGTACCTGACAGTAGATGCCCATTTAAAGCACTGGTAATTCAAAGAAATATAAACTGTACATACATTTACATGGCTTTCCGTCTGCCCTCTTCATCCATTGGTCTGCTCTAGTGTCATTCATATTTTACTTCTACAAACTATAGCATGGGTCGCAGGGTCATCCCACTTAAGCCATTAGCTTACCTAACTGAGTGACAGCATTGTGCTGTTGCACAATGTGCACATCTGCACAGCAAGTTGTCTCCTTATGTGCCAGGGACTATATTGGTGCAATGTGTACTTTTGCATAAAATACATGTATTTAGCCTGTAAGACAAGGCTTTCATACAAGGCATTGCTGAAAGGTCAACAGCCAACACCAGAGCTATTGGTTTTGCCAATGTTTGTTATTTTTCTTTTTCCATGCGTTTCTGTATTTTTTGGAACTGCTACCTTCGCCATTGTTTTCTACAGTGAAGAAATTGTAGAATAAACTAATAAATAATTTAAAAATATGTGCTCGGGCCCAGTGTTGTCCTTAGTAATTCAATGCCAGTACTGCAGAATGCCAGGGTTGCTGAATACCCTGGTTGCCTAATTTATAAATCCATCTAAAGCATCTTTCTGCCAGCACCCTACACTTCCAGTCTCTTTATTTCACTCTAGCCAGTTCTTTCCCATCCAGACTTTCTCCAGTTGTCACTTAGGGCATGATTAGGATGGCGGTAGAACTTGCGTCAGACAGCCATCCTGGTGGGAAACTGGACCGCACGACAAGCTGTCGGTGGTCCCGCACCCTGAATCATGATGCAACCACGTGTATATTTTGTATTGCGGCGGGAGCTGCTGGCTGCAGCACATGCCGCAGTACAAAATATGCACCCCGTGCATATCCCTGCACTATGTGGCAGGCACCATGTGGTGCCTGCCGCACGGTGCAGGAATATGTTCGGCCGCACCATAGGTGCCCACAAGGGGCCATTTAGGAGGGCCAAGGAGGAAGGGGGGGTATGCCCCTTTCCGCCTGCCATTTTCATGACTGGTAAATGGCCATGAAATGGCCGGCGTGAAGTGGCATTGTAATCCCTACGGTGGTGCCTGGCAGGCACCGCCACTGCTGTAGGGATACAAGTCAACTGATGGGCTCCTTGAGCCCCTCGGATCTGTGGCGGTCTGTCTCTCTGACCGACAACCATCCTCCCGCGATCCAAATGTGGCGAGCGGTAATCAGTATTACGATGATAGTGGGACGACCACCGACAGGCTGACGGTGGCGGTCCCACTTTCATCGTAATAAGGCCCTTTGTTCCTATCTGTCTTATTCTTTCTTCCTTTTCTGCCTTTCTTTCTCCGTTTACCTCTTGGTCAAAGTCTAATAATGTCCTGCTCCCCAAAAATGAGTGACTGTTCTGGCCACCTGCAACATCCTGCACAAATTAAGCATGGCTTAGATATGGATGTCCTTCTCATACCCAAATAAATAACATTCTGGGGGATGAATTAAAGGACAGGATACATCTTCTGGGACTCCTACTTAAAACTTTTTTCTAGGCTACTAATTTTACTCCTCTGTAAAGCTTGCTCACCTCCTCCCTCAGCTTCATTCACCAGGGTCCGCATTTTCTTGTCTCGTTCCATAAGATTTATGGGGTTGCACAGCTTACTCCCGCCTTTCTAGACCCCTAAAGGCTATTGACCTGCACAGTCTATGTACTTAAAGCCCAATTATCACTGAAATAAATAAAAAATATGATGCATCATATATTTTTTCTATTTAAAAAGACTGTAATTGTGCTCTTCTTTTCTCTTTTGTTAGTTTTATAAACAAAAGAAATGTTGCTTCAATATAATATTTGCTTTTAAACTCTTAATGTACATAAATAAGTTACCTTGACCTGTCGGGAGACCATAAGCATCCGTCTTTCAATATAAAAAAAATTCCAAACTTAGAAATGTGTCCTAAAATGGGACCAGTATTTATTAAAACTTCTCTTCGCTATGCCACTTAATATTTGAACGATTAGTCCGCACTCATCCTCACTGTTATGTTGTTGTATTATGTGTATTTTGTAAGTTGGAGTATCTCCTATGAGGGTATCCTGGTGCTAAGCAGGTATGTGTGCCTATCCCTGCCTATAATATGTTGGCTAATTGAAAAGCCAGGTCTTCAGCTCTGTGTGGAATTGAAGAAGAGAGGAGACAGCTCTGATGTGGAGTGGGGGTAGTTCCATGCTCTAGGAGTGATGTAAGAGTAAGTTTTCCTTCCTCCTGATCTTGTTCTGTTATGTGCAAATTGTGTGCGAGTAGGAGCCCTGCGGAGCGCAGGTGTGTGTGTGGGTGGTTGGTGAAAAGAGATCCGACTGTTCAGATAGGTGGGGCCTGAGTTGTGTAATTTCCTGAATGTGTATGTGAGGAGTTTGATTTGGGCACGTTTATGTATCAGGAGCCAGTGAGTTCCCAGAGGTATGGTGTGATGCAAGTGCTGTGTGGGAGGTTAAGGAAGAGTTTCTAGTCGATACCTTTAACTGTAAAGCCAAGTCAGAGCCAAAATCGTGCAAAATGGATCTTTCCTGGGCAAATTGTTTAAGTGGCTTTCACTCAGATGTCACAATTCATTGAATACAACTCCATACTTTCCGATTAGGATTCCACCCAGCAAGAGGAACAGAATTTGCCCTCATCGCCATATGGGATGACCTTAAAAACACAGTAGCCCACAACAGGGTCACTGTAGTACTTCTCTTGGACCTTTCAGCTGACTTTGACACAGTTGACCATGACACTCTAATACATGGGTACTCGCAATCTTTTGTCCAGGGGCCACCAAGTATGGTCTGTGGTGTGACCGAGAACCGCACTGATGCCAGCAGGATGGATCAGTGATTGTGTAAGGCGGTCTAAAACTTTTTTAAATCAGCGGGCAAGCATTTATTTGCAGGTTAACTAAAGTTACTGGTGCAGGACACCACTGGAGTTACTTCAAAACTTCATTTAATCTGCAAACAAATAAAAACTTCCCCTTTCTCATCCAAACTGTACTTCACTAAACCAGTGCTCCCTCAAAGCACTATCATCTTGAAGTACCGAAAATTATATGATCCCCTCCCAACAATAATCATTACATTACCAAGTCCCCTTACCATTACCAATAAGCAGTCGGTCGGCAGTGTAGAAGGTTCAAGCGTTTATTAGACAAACACAAACTCTGCCAGAGGAGCTCCTTGCGACCTAACCCAAAAGGTCCGCCAAGAAGACTGCTGGCACATTGTCAGCACATCACATATATACAATTGCGTTGGCACCGGCATGGCCTAACATGGAAAAATACAAATTGGTACAAGCTAGTACAGTAATAGGAAAACCCATATAAGGCACACAAAGAGCTCCTGATTTCGCTCAGGCAGCAAGGTCAGACGGGTGACTCCCTTCTGTCTTCTCAGAGACAAACCACCCTGCACCCCTCCCGGAATGTGCTTATCCTCGGCTAACTACGACCTTGCCGAGGCTACCGAGCTGAAACAGCAGTTTCTGCAACAGTTGGTTTCTTTCCCAAGAGCAGGGCTTTAGAGCTAAGGGAGAATAAGGCCTGTGCATGTACGATATTAAAGAAGGCCATAATATGGTATTCATATAGCGTAACGTGGTGTGAAGCTAAGTGAAAGTAAATACCGTAAATACTAATTATGCATGTCTACAGTGTGAGTTTAGTGACACCATGCTAATCCTAACATATCGATTATCAATACTACGTGATCAGGAATCGATTCTGGTACCTCAAACCCTCCTTTTAGCGTGGTGGCGCTAAATGACAACAGACATCTACTCCTCGAATATTTCTTCATCGATGGCCATCATATCATGTACCTCTTTCTGCAGCATTTGGGCTTTAACAGCGATAGGGGATGGGACACACAGAGTGGTGATACGGGAAGCACAGTAAGAACAGCAGGCGGGACCACACTGCATCAAGACACAGCACGTAAAAATGATGGCAGCAGCTCCTCCTAAAATTAACATTAACTTCCATCCCCACGTGGCCAGAAGTCCCCAAAACCAACCTGACAATGACCAGGACCCATTGTCAACATGCATTTCAGAGGCAATGCGATGCAGCTTCTGGATGGCTAGATGGACGGAGGGGGCGGAGTCAGGAATATATACACAACAAGAACTGCCGATGACGCGGCATGCCCCACCCCGATCAGCTAAGATAACGTCTAGAACCATTCGATTTTGAAGCGCTACGAGCCGAGTAGCCTGAATTTCCACCGTTAAGTTTGTTAAAATATCAGTAGTGATATTAATGACATTCTCCACTATTCTAGACAATCTCCTAATTTCCCTACTATTGAAAATAGGCCCCCAAAAGGGTAGTAGACCCTTGCTGAAATCCGTAAATTGCTGCAATGAAGTATCTGTCTGATCAACTTCAGTCATATCGAACTGTCTACGTGATCTGTGTAAGAGTGTACTACGGGAATGGCTCGAGGTCACCTCGGTGAAGCTTGCTACCGGTGTGCTTGTGATTGGAGCGGCTGTATTCCCATGATACGACCGCATCGGGTATAACTGATGCGTTTTATGATAGTTGGAGGGAGCCATATAAACAGGGGGAAACAGAAAGGACAGATAACAGCGTCCCCCCCAGTTTCGTGGTAGCCAAGTGTATGCATGTTCCCCACACACGAAGTACACATTGTGGGGAGTAATCAAAGGGGGGCTAATACGTTTTCGCAGTCGATAGGTATAATTGCAGATGCTATTCCCCATTTGTACCTTACCTATCCCTTGCACACAAAATCCTGCAGAAACATTCAAAATAGGGATGGGTACAGTGCGGTCTCTGGTAACATTTCGTTCGATGAAAATCTGAAAGTATTGAGTGGCATTAAAGTCTTTAAAATCATACAGTTCATCTTGTAACCAAGTTTTGTTCATTTCCGCTAAATACAGCTGTATACAACCTTGTGGGTCAATTATCACCTGATTCCCATGTCCTGTTCTATTATAAGCATAGTGCGTTCGAACATAATCAAGAATAATATTATGCTCATTGACATCAAGATCCCTAAAATGCTCACTCCCATGCCGGTATATCGCCAGAAACAGTTTGTACCATGCTTCACAACTACCTAGATAAGACAGAGGGCGGGAGAGAAATAGATCATGATTGCGCACCACAGTAGGCAGGAGTCCACAAACCCAACAATCCGTGGTGTTAGTAACATTGTGCGTCTGATGCAACATTTCTATGAATACATTTTTAGCATATTTTTGGCGATGTCTTTCTTTGTGGGGCGCTAGGGTAAACAGGAAATGTTCGGGAGGTGCGGCAGTAGTGGGCAAAAACTTTTGTAATGGGTATTTATGTTCTAGGTATACAAACAGACTTATGAACACAGCTACTATAACAGTTATAGTTACAACAAAAGCTATTTTGACCTTCGTGGTCCATGTGGAAAACATTGGCTCATAAAAAGGTATGCGTCTAGGCGCAATAGGAAACTCTTCTTCTAGGATTACACGACCAAAAGGGTACATTGCTAGCTAAAAGTCCAGAAATAGGCCTAGCAGTCCGACCTGCCAGAGGGTTTCTTCGTTCCTGCGTCCGTCAGAGTCTCACAGGCAGACTCGTATCCCTATTCCAAAGTAGAAGCCGTATCTGTTTGAACAGAATCTTCTTTCTGAACAGAGCGCAATGATCAAAAGTTCCAGCTCTCAACGAGTTCAGTCCAGTGTCTTGCTCAGCGCCCAGACCTGTAGTCTAGCAAACCCTATCTTATGCAATGAAGTCCTTCCCTATCTCCTGACAATGTGGTCTGAGGCGCCGTGTGTCGGCCTTCTGGGCCGAAGATTGTATCGCTCACGACCCAACACTTCGGGGTCAGAAAAGAGCACACCCGGGGCTTTCCGTACTTGTGATGTTTGGTCGTCTGGGGTACTTGCAACAGGATTTAGAGCCGTTGCCCGTTCACTCGCAACTTCAGTGGAGACCAAGTCATCTGATCTCGCCGATCCCTCCTGTGGCCCACGCTCTATTCCGCAGGCGTCAGAAAAGGGCACGAATGCATCAGCTCTTTCAGTTTCCTGTGTTAGAATTTCCCCTGGACGTGACCGCTCACCAGGGAGTGGAAGTGGTAGCCGTTTCAGATGCGAAACATGAATCCAGTGCTTACGGCCAACCACTCTTACAGCTGTCCGGGTGGCCAACAAAATCTGTCGTGGTTCAGACCATCTAGGAGCCAAGCTGGTGTCCCGCTCGAACCTTTTTATCAGTACCCACTGGCCGGGCTGCAAACGATGACTGGGGCCCTCTGGCAGTGGCTGCAGTACAGAAGCTACCTGCTGATGAACAGAACGAAGGTCTTTAGTCAAAGCATACAGGTAATCAATCAACATAGGATATTCAATATCTGCAAAAGAACGAGGTCGAGGTACCCCCCACACGTTAGCAGGCCTCCCAAACAGTATCTCATATGGAGAGAGACCCGAACGTGAGTGCGGGGTGACACGTAAAGACATAAGGGCTAGAGGTAAAGTGTCAGGCCAGTTCAACCCCGTGCTCTCCTTTATTTTTGCCATTTTCAATTTTAGAATGCCATTGTACTTCTCCACGAGCCCTGCTGATTGGGGGTGTCGGGCAGCATGAAACTTTTGTTGTATGTGTAAGCCCTCACAGATATGCCGCACAAGGGCCCCATGGAAATGTTGCCCGTTGTCCGACCAGATCAAGCGAGGCAATCCGAAGCGAGGCACAAACTCTTTCAGGAGAGCTTTTGCAGTTGCCAATGCTGTGTTCTCCTTAGTAGGGTATGCCTCAACCCATTTGCTAAATGCACAGACTACAACCAGTACATATTTGAGATTATTGACGCGGTCCATATGAATATAATCCATTTGGAGCACTTCAAAAGGCAATGCAGGTGGTGCGAAATTCCCGGCCAAAACAGTTTCTCCTTTTCCTGGATTATGCTGCAAGCAGACCATGCAATATTGGACCAAACGGACAGCCGTCCGTTGGATATTCGGATTATTCCAAACTGGATCTAAGAGCCCACAGATACCTTTTGCTCCTATGTGTGCTGGTCCGTGTGCCATTGTTACCACAGCCTGTACTAATGCATTGGGCAGTAGCCATCTTTGCTTTTCAGTCAAGTCGATCCAACAATTATTTTCATCCAATCTCCCTATCTCTTGTTCCCATTTCTCTAATTCCGCTGAGGTGGCTTCCTTCTGTAGTATTCTCACACTTTCCATAGTATTATCAAATAATCCACAGTCTCCCCCCACCCATCTAGTAGAGGAATGGACGTACATGGGTGACATCAGCGACTGAGCTGTCTGCTTGGCCACCTGGTCTGCAAAAGCATTGCCTTCTCCCACCTCATCCACAATCGCTTTGTGAGCACTACATTTGATGATAGCCACTTTCTTCGGGAGAGTGAGAGCATCCAACAACCTCAAAACCAGCTGTCCATTCTGTATTCTCTGATCGTGTGAAGTAAGGAAGCCCCTTTCTTTCCACAGCCGCCCAAAACTATGGGCTACGCCGAAGGCGTATTGGCTGTCCGTGTAGATGTTGACCTCTAGTCCCTCACTCAGCTCACAGGCTCGTAACAAGGCCATAAGTTCAGCGGCTTGGGCTGATCGGTGGGGTAGTCTGAGTGTTTCAACAACTGTTTTCAGGGTCGTGATCGCATATGCAGCTGTCGTTGTGCCATCTGTTAGTTTGAAACAGGAACCATCCACATATAGCTCTCCCTGGGGTTGATCTAAGGGTGTGTCTGTGAGGTCAATTCTACCCTTGGTCTCTTCCTCTGTGCGATATATGCAATCATGTAAATTAGTGTCCTGTTCACTCGTATGGAGTGGTAACAATGTGGCTGGGTTCAGTGTTGCGCATCGAGTAATCGTAATATGTGGTGCAAATAATGTCCGCTCATACCCAGTAAGGCGTGCACTCGTAAGATGCTGCGTTTTTGTTTTATTTAGCAAGGTGTCTACTGCATGCGGCACCATTACAGTCAAATTGGAATTTAAAACGAGTCCTTCTGACTGCCGGATGGCCACCGCTACTGCAGCCGTAGCTCTCAGACAGCTAGGAAGTGCTCTTGCAACATTATCCAATGTTGCTGATAAATAGGCGCACGGTCTTTGCTTACCTCCAAAGGCCTGCGTTAAAACAGATAATGAACAACCGTCGACCTCGTGTACATATAGTACAAAAAGGTTTACGATAATCTGGAGTACCCAGAACAGGGGCAGAGCATAAAGCAGTTTTTAGAGAGTCAAAAGAGAGCTGACATTCATCCGTCCAGGGTAGGGGTTCATGCACATCTTTGGTAGTCAAATGCAACAAAGGTTTAGCCAGAAGTGAAAAATTAGGTATCCATTGGCGACAGTAAGATGTGATGCCAAGAAAAGCGCGGACTTCACGCTGCGTGCAAGGTACAGACATGTTAGAAATGGTAGCAATACGTTCAGGTGTTAGTCGTCTACCCTCCTTCGATAAGAGATGACCTAAGTAGGTCACCTCCTTTCGACAATACTGAAATTTAGATAAGGATACCTTGTTCCCCTTGACAGCCAAATGGTGCAACAATTTAACCGTAGCTTTTTTACATCCATCCTCTGTGTCAGATGCAATGAGTAAGTCATCTACATATTGCAAGAGGACATTGCCATCCGGCAATTCTAAGTCATCCAACAGAGCCTTTAGAGCCTGGCTATATATACTCGGACTTTCAGTGTAGCCTTGAGGAGCGCGACAGAAGCGGAAGCTGCGACCGGATATTGAAAATCCGAAGATCTGTCTGCTATCAGGGTGGATAGGAATGCTGAAGAAAGCATTTTTCAGGTCAATGACCGAAAAATACTGTGCAGTCGGAGGGATCATGGTGAGAATGGTAGTGATATCGGTCACCACAGGATACTGTGGTACCACAATTTTGTTAACGGATCGCAAATCAATCACAAAACGATAGGCAGCACCCATCTCCCCTTGGTCATGGTTCCTTTTCAAAATCGGGAGGATCGGGCTATTGCAAATATTGGCGTTTGTTTCTTCTACAACCCCTTTGTCAATCAGTTCCTGGATGATGTGCAATAAAGCCCGTTCCCCCGCCGGTGCTATTTTGTACTGTGGGATGCGTGGTAGTTTTGCGCCTTGCTTCAACGTGATGTGAACTGGGGGTATGTCCAGTTTACCCACATCTGCGTCCCCTATCGCCCAAAGGGAGGTTGGGACGCCATCGAACTCCGGTGGGAGTCGTTCATTTTTCGTAAAACATTGTTTAACAGGTGTTACAGAGGGACGTATAGTTAAATAGACCCCATCCGCAGAACAATGTATAGTAGCATTCAATCTTTTCAGCATATCCAATCCCAACAGATTCTCTCCACAATTCGATGTCAATAAGAAAGGAGTGTCCATAGTGGCTGGACCAATCGTAAAGGGGATAGGTTTAGAGATGGGGCTTACAACGGGGACTCCGGAAAAACCCACCGAAACATTGTTTTGCCCGGACAGAGCTGCCCCTGGAACCAATGATCGAGCAACGGAACTGTTCATTGCTCCTGTGTCAATTAGAAAATTTTCAGATGTCCCCAACACTTCCCCTTTGATGTAGGGTCCCCTCTGATTGACCGGAATTGACACATGGCCCCCCCTCTGTCCCTGGCTATCCTATGCTGGGGCATATTCATCATCATCCCCTTCGGCATAGTCACCATGGTAGTATTGTCTGCGTTGGGGATTATCAAAATGATTCCTTTCTGACCTGCCTTGTTGATCGTCTCTGTGCTCGTCTCTGTGCATATCACCTCGGTCGGGGCCCCCTCGTCCTCTACCTCGTCCACGAATCGCTGCGTTCTGGGCGGCCAAGTATGGACACTGAGCCTTCCAGTGTCCCTCCTCTCTACAATAGGAACACTGGTTGATGCCTATTGACGGGGCTCCCCCTGAACCCCTGCCAGTCCCCGCCCCTCTCGTCATCGAGCCCCGACTACCCCTACCTCCTCCTTGCCCTCGAACCACTTGCTGTAACAAGACTCGAGTCTTCAAATCCTTAGCCCTTTTATCCACCTTATCCTTATTTTCATTTTCTCTATGCTCATAGTACTGGGCCATACTTAGGATTACCGACGGGGAAGAGGTAGTCCAGGTACTTTCTGCTGCCTCTAGTCGGGCTGAAATTTCCGGAGCCAGGTTCGTAACGAACCTGTTAACGAACAACCTTGTGCCCCCTTCTGTGGCCAAATCTTGCCCACTAAAATCAATGAAAACCTCTTCGAACCTGGTGAAGAAGTCAGACACACTTTCATCTTTCTTTTGTCTACACGCGGACAGCTTGTCCCAGTCAACTTTTCGGGGTGGTATCAGGGTATGCATGAAAGCTATTATTTTCACTGGAAGGGAAGTTATTTCTACTCTCGGTTTGTCCCCCGGTTTGCGATCCTGGTCCCAGCCCCTTAACTCCTCCCACGTGCCACCAAATTCAGCATGATTAGAATCGTGCACCTGTCGCCATATATCAACCGGTACTAGTAGTCCAAAGAACAATTCAACATCGGCTAAAGTCATTACAGCGGACGCAGCTGCTTCAGTCAATTCTTTGTAGTACGCAGTAGGATTCTTTCGGGGATCTGGCAGCTGTGATTTCAACGCCAGTACTTCACTTCTTTTCCATGGGGTATAAACCCACTGTTCCTGGAACCGAGCCGCCACCCCTTGTCGTATGATCGCCTGATTACCATCTCGTTGTTCGGGGATCTCGGGATGATAGACTGGATGTACTTCTCGCATAGGGTGCTGCGTAGTCCACTGTGGACTTTTCAAGAATAATCTGTCGCGATATTGTACCAAAGTGTCTATATTCTTAAATACTTCTTCCGGTGTTAGGCTAAATTTATGGGCCCAATCTCTGATAGTATACAGGATCTGGGGGGCTGTCCCGTCCCTAAAGTTTATTTCCCAAGACCCAATAAGCGAATTAGACATCTCGTATAGCACATGTTGTTGCATGACCGGCTCTAAATCCTTCACAGTACTCCATATGTCAATCAGGGTATACACTTCATTCCGTACCCACTTGATAGCCTGGTCTCCTAATGCTTCTTTTTCGCCATATTCTACAGATGCTCTAGTGAACAATCGCTTGCTATCTAGGCCCCCTACAGCTCCCCTCGGGGTCTGGTCAAACCCCCTGGGTGTAATACAAACTCGGGGGGAAGATATCTCCGGCATAGGGAGACTCAAGTGCGTCTGAGGGGATGTGATCAGTTGTGTAGACTCGGGGACAAGCGTAACCAAGGCCCCACCTTGAGGAGAGGAAACACCGTTATTTTGTTCATGGGTAACGGAGCCCCGTTCCTCGGGCGCAGATGCCCGTGGTCTAGCTTCTGGCTGGACAGGTATTGCAGGGTATATGCGCTCCGGGGCATATGGTGGGGGAGGCCTTGCATTTAACAATTCCTCGATCTCATCTTCCGCCCCTTCTCTGGCTACATAACATTGGTCTACCTGAAGTTTAAATCGCCTATCTGCAATTTCGATATTTCGTTCTACCTTATTTTTATCATATGCGATAGCCTTCTGAGTGATAGTCTGTCCCTGCTCTATCTTCATTAATTTTTCAGATCGAATGCGTCGTCTCTTTGCTTCTTTCTGCCATTTGTTAAGGGTGTCGAACATCGACTGCCGGCTGCGTTTAATAAAAAGACGTTCTTGTAAATATGCCAGTTTTTTTTCTTCGAAAGACCCGGTTTTTGGCCACTGTAATTCTATATTGTCCTTAGTGTATTTATGCCACAAAGAGTTAAAGATGAGGGGGCCAATACCATGCTTACAATACATATCGTGGCTAGGTGTCCCCTCTGGTGGGGTCGGCTGACTCTCGTCTAACCTCCCCTCGTCGCTACGGACACAACCAAAACACAATTTGCTAAGGCACGGCATATCGTATTATCTCGTTTCTGGCTGAAAAGGAATTTCTCCGTTAGTACAAATTCAACAAAATTAAATATCACGTTATCCTTGTGCTTTCATTCTCATGGCCATGACACCCATCATCCTCACATCCGTATTTTCCTTATACATCAGACAAACGTAAAACGTAACACATAAATTCCAGCAATTGTAATCAAAAAGTGGAGCCCGTCGGCTCCCACTTGTGGAGAACTCTTCTGCTAATTTATTCAAAAGGCTGCAAAAACACGTCCAACAACAGTCTCGTCCTCAGACTGCCTAAAGATAGTTACACAGGTTTTAAACCACAGACCGGTCTACAGGCCATCCGACAGCATTCATGGTTCACCTCCCGAACTGTTCTGGCTAAGCCCGCGTTTAAGCGCCGCTCCAGATTTGTCCGGGTGCTACCCAATCTCAACCATCGGCTTTCCCGAGAACAGTCCGGCCGAGCAGGAACCGCAGTTCCCCTAGGCGTATAATCCTTATCTTTAGTGTACCCAGAGCGTTCGCACGTGCAGTTCCACACTGCCCCCGTCGAACCTCCGACCAGATCCTCTCTGTGACAACTAATGCAAAGTCAGAGTTTCTCCGTGACCATGGGCCACCAAATGCTTAGATCCCGCTATCTAAACCTGCATATGCAATTCAACATATAACGAGACACAACACTCACCTGGTGCACGCAGGTTTGCCGGAACGTTCTTCACTGCCGACGTTTGCCCAATATCAGCGCTGCAGGTTCTCGGGTTGCACCCGAAGGACTCCGGCGTGGGGTTACTAGCAGCTGAAGCCCTCCGGACCGGGAGGGCAGAGCAAAACCCCAATTTCTTATGCGTCTGGTCTGCAACTCTCCCGATCAAGAGGACCCCTTTCGATGTCGCCTGTGGCTACACAGGGACGACCCCAACGCGGAGTCCCGGCGGAGTCGCCAACTGAAGTACCGAAAATTATATGATCCCCTCCCAACAATAATCATTACATTACCAAGTCCCCTTACCATTACCAATAAGCAGTCGGTCGGCAGTGTAGAAGGTTCAAGCGTTTATTAGACAAACACAAACTCTGCCAGAGGAGCTCCTTGCGACCTAACCCAAAAGGTCCGCCAAGAAGACTGCTGGCACATTGTCAGCACATCACATATATACAATTGCGTTGGCACCGGCATGGCCTAACATGGAAAAATACAAATTGGTACAAGCTAGTACAGTAATAGGAAAACCCATATAAGGCACACAAAGAGCTCCTGATTTCGCTCAGGCAGCAAGGTCAGACGGGTGACTCCCTTCTGTCTTCTCAGAGACAAACCACCCTGCACCCCTCCCGGAATGTGCTCATCGGCCCTTCCTCGGCTAACTACGACCTTGCCGAGGCTACCGAGCTGAAACAGCAGTTTCTGCAACAGTTGGTTTCTTTCCCAAGAGCAGGGCTTTAGAGCTAAGGGAGAATAAGGCCTGTGCATGTACGATATTAAAGAAGGCCATAATATGGTATTCATATAGCGTAACGTGGTGTGAAGCTAAGTGAAAGTAAATACCGTAAATACTAATTATGCATGTCTACAGTGTGAGTTTAGTGACACCATGCTAATCCTAACATATCGATTATCAATACTACGTGATCAGGAATCGATTCTGGTACCTCAATCTCACCCATGCTTTTCAACATCTACTTGAAATCATTACTGGCAATGACCAATAAATTTCAGTTGACATGCTATGACTATGCAGATGACGCTCAAATACGTCTTAAACTGGAAAGACCCACAGACATTGGATACTCCAGTATCTTCAGTTGCCTCCGAGCCGTTGATCAGTGGATGACATGGAGCAATCTCCTACTTCAACTCCTACGGTAGAAAGGAAGAATTTCATTTTTTTTAAAGACCTTCAACTCTCTCTAATTCATTACTGTCTCATTCTGTACATCTTTCAATATATCCCTTACCCCCACTCTCTGACTTTTCCCAAACCTCATTGTACTATCCTCTCCCTAATAACCTTTCTAGACTTCCCTCCTCTATCCCTCCCTTGACTCATCCAAACCTCATTTTACTGTTATGATCTCCCTAATAACCCTTTCGAGACCCCTCCTTTCTCTGCCCCTCCTTTTATCATATTCAATCCAATTAACAGACTCAAATGTCCACTGCACGAATTAGCAACTTGGATTTACCTATACTAACCCACCACTAATCAACTTTGGGTTCCAGAGTAGGGTGCTACTCCCGAAAAGCCCTTTAATGCCTCGTCAGGGGTAGTATGCGGTATTTAAATACAAGTACATTTACAAATGCAGTTAGAATATTGTCTACTTTTCAGGTTGAATGTTTTAACTCTTTGTAACCTCCTTTTGCCTGTGTATGGGATTCAACCTACTATGGTGATGGTCAGCGAGTTGTTTAACACGATCAATACAAGTGATAACACCCACAAACAATCACAGCTCTCTCCGACATGGATGAACACTAACCGAGTGATGAGAAAAATTCAGATGATAAAGTTTCCTAATTGCGACTTCCTAGGGCAATATATTATATCTGGGGCTTGTTCTCAGTAATTTGCAGTCAATCATTTCAACGGTACGTTTTTGAAAACGTAAACTCTGGGTATCCTATGAGACTCCTTGGAGGATCAAATTCACAAGGTGATCCTAAATGTGCAATATAAACTTAGACTGCTGAGCAGTATTAAACCTCTTAGTTAGGAACGAAATGACTTCTGTTGTGGATCAATAATATGCTCTAAACCGAATTACTGAAGGTGTCAACAGGCATAACTCCCTTGTAGGACAAACTAGTTCTATTCTGTAGCCGTGCAGAGACCTTGTTTCGATAAGACTGTACAGTAGGTACTTGTTACAACCCTGTGGTTTCCACAACATTTCATTAAATATTCGGTCTCACCTCCATTTTTCAAGTGCTTGGACACTGTGCTTTGTGGTGCCTCCAGTGGAAGCTTTCAGCATATTAAATACTCAGGGTGGAGTATGGCAGATATTATGGACCTAAACAAATGTGTGCATCTATAATAGAGGGTTGTGAGAAGACATTTAGAGAGGTTCTCGAGCAGCACAAATGAAGTCTGGCATGGTAGTGATGATAGTTCATGCTTCAAGGTGCGTTCTTGTGTGTGCTATTGTGCTATAGGAAAAATTGCACTTTTTTTGTTAAAAAAAATTGCCAAAGTACAAGTGAAATGAGCCTTTGGACAGGATAATAGACCTGTGATCCCCCTCTGCATACAGTTTCTGTGTAATTATTTGTATGTATGACCAACCCTTGGGAAGTTTACACATACATAGATAGCATTAGTTGGGAAATGTGTGCATTACTTGCTCTTCCCAGAAACGTGCAGTACTTGAATTCTTGATCAACGCAGCCCTTCTGTTTGCACGTCATCAGTCGAGCACTTATTTGAGCAGTTTTCTTAGTACTGTAAGAGTTTCCCACCGATGTCATGGGGTGAAAGCCACATTCCCAGCTTACTTAGAAGCGAACTTTGCAGAAAGAGTTCTTTCTTTATTGTGAAGCATTGCTACTGCTGAGCACGGCCATGCTATGGAAACCGCTCGAAAGGGACGTGCTGAACTGTTAGTGTCCAGCTTATTTATGGTCGGTGAAATTGCAAATAAGCTGTGTAAGTAACTGAAGGTTTCGAGACTAAGCATTCTAAGCTAGTTTTTTCCAGGACGCTTTGTTTGGTAAAAGATATGCGCACCGAAACTCACTGCAATTCTCTACGTACGGTTTGAGATTGGAACATTTTGGTACATTGATTCTTAATGTGCAATACAGTCTGACAGTAAATGCTTTAGGTTGCATGTTAGAAGCTTGAAGACATTTAAAGTTGGACCAATCCCCTTCTGCCACAGTTTCTCTGCTGTTAGGCAGGAGTATTGCTACTGTAATTGCACAATTACAGTGGTGTTTTCCTGTTGGGTATCTTGGCTATCACTTTACTTAGAACCCACGCAGAGTAAATTGTGTCTCTAGCTGAATTCCCGACCAGTGGACCACATTAGAGTGAGAGGGTGAATGATGAATATGATTTTGAACCTAAGAGGCGAGGCCTAGGGCAAACCAAGTAGCACCTAGCACTTGCAAGGGCGTCAGGTGCTAGGAGTACGGCTACCCAGGCAGCGAAGTGTGAAATGGAGCAAGATTTACAAACTTGTACTATTAGTCTATACAATCTTAATGACCTCTAGGGCCAGGCCTGCCTTTGTCACTTTGGTGTTGCCCCATGGATGATAACCTTCAGTTTTGCTTACAGCATCGTCTTTTGCGTAAGGTTTTAAGTTCGAGGAAATGCCTTACTCCTGTTCAGATCTTCAAAAGTCAAAGGAGCATTTCTCTGATTGACTTATTCTTTACCGCTTTCAACCACCCTAGCAGATAGGGCTTCAGTATTTAAGTGTGTGTGACAGACGACTGGCTTAAGCAGCGGTTCTTAACCTGTGGTCCACAGGCCCCTGGTGGTCTGTGACGCCTGCTAGAGGGTCTGGTACTGCTAAGAAAATTAAATAATAACTGATTACTAAAGTGTATGTAAAGAAGCCAAATCTGAATTGAACTTTCTTTATACTTGAAGAAATTTGATTTTGGATTCTTAAATTTAAGTTTGTGTCCGCAAATTGATTTCAAGGAGCAGTGCAAGTGCATCAAACTAAATATAGTAAGGACAGTAGGTGGCCTTTTTAGAAAAGCTACAACCTTACCAATAATTTTTTATATATATATATTTGTGAATTAAATAAAATATTTCTTAATTTGTGTACTTGTTTGATGAATATTTTCTTATTTGTGTGTATTGTTTTACCTGACAAATCATTGTAATTGCTTAGGTTGTGGTCCCCATCTACCAGTAATGACTCAGTGGAGGTCCCCTTATTCCAATAGTGATTCAGTGGGGGTCCTCGGGTTCCAGTAATGATTGTGTGAGGGTCCACAGAAGTTAAAAGGTTAAGAACTGCTGGCTTAAGGCTCTGTGTTTCTGGATACTTAGTTAGCCATCATTTGATTATTTTATTTTATACTGAAATCACCTCATTTCATTAATTTGCAATAGCGTTTCTTCTTCTGTTTGAATGTTGTGTTAAATTTTGATTGTTAGTCTAGTACTGCCCATGCTCTTGTCATACAAGCTATCTCTTGTACGGGTTTTCTGTAACCTGTCCTCTTTATGTAAAGCACTATGGTAGCCAGATTGTAATTGAGTAATCTTATGTCGATGTTTCAAGTCACATGTGTACCCTTCCTAAGTCCATTTTATGTAACAACTCTCAACATCCAAAAGGGTATGGTAACCTCACTATAGAAATGTTAATGAAAAAAAGAAAAGGTACTTGCTGAGCAATTTTGTTGAAACTGGTATTCTAGTACTTGACCTGTTGAAAAATGTTCTGTCTTGTTTCTCTGAACAAGTGCCTACTTAATAAGTTGAATTGGGAGGCAGGGGGGCAACCAACTATTTTGTGTGGTTTTATTTTGGTTCTAATGATGTGCCCTTTTAATGATATAAGATTGATTGCCTGTGAAAAAAATGGAAAAACTGAAAAATCTTAGAGGAAATGTGGGGTTACATCCAATAGCACTGTTTAAAACTGACGTTTTTAAAAGAACGCATACTTTCCTGTTTTTAATTACTTCTCTCCTCTGTGTAGCAGAATTGTCCCTCCGATTGGTCTGCACTAATTTCTTCGATAACTATCATCATTAGTGTTCAGCAATAGCTTTGCTGTAACATTGATTATGTTATGAGTACCATGTACATCAAATGCACTCCTCACTAAAGACCTCTCACGAAGGCATACATCTTCTTTTACTTATTTTGAATAAACCTCTAGCACTGTCTTTGAGCCGGGTGGCACATCTTTCTTGAATTTTTATTGGCCTGGGCAATGTTCTCCACTACCACCCTCATCTCATCACCATTATGCCTGAGTTTTCCCATACCAAACCAACGCAACCTGCCCACAGGCATCTAAGCTCAGCACCTCAAATGTAGAGCTTACTGGGGATTGGGAGACCAGAGCTGACAGTGGGTGTCCACAGAAAGAGCAATGTAGTCTGGACTTTGCAAGTTGATGCAGCAGTATTTTAAAAAAATGCTCCAAAAACCCCCCAAAGAAACATGCATATCGCCCCTATGCTTGAAATAAAAAATTGAAACTCAGTTCATTTTTCTATTGGGTTTGTTTTTAATAGAACATTTTGGGTGCTTCCTGGCAGATGTATATGTATAGTATAGGTACATAAACTTTTTTTTCTTTTTCGAATCACAAGAAATAAGTTTCTTTTGGGTGCAAAGAAAAGGTAATACGGGCTGTGGATTAATGTATGTACAAATAAATCAACCTTTGGCAGAATCCAACTGTATCCTACTCCCGGGACAGGAAGAGATAACTTTGAATTGCAGGAAAGGTGGATACACTCTCTATTCTAACCAACAATAACAATAGAGTATCCCATGCCTAAACCTTACACAGCAACTCCTCAAAGAAGCCTCACTAGTGAAGAAAAAGGGCAATTCCCGTATTTTTTGATAGACCCTCACCCACTCCAGTAAAGGCATGTTTCATTATCCGGTATATCCTGGTCCCTTAAAACCATGATGGGCTCGACCATGTTTCAGGGAGCCCTCTGAATATTTATCCTAACGGGGTTACCTGAAAAGATAAAATATACCTAAAAACAACCTTTATTAACAATTGTTTGGGTATGCTTAAAATTAACTTACAACGAACGGAAGTTAAGATATAATAGTCATGCGGCCCTTAACTCTTAGTCGAGATCTTTCAGCCCTTTAATTATGGACACTGGGGCCCCATGCTTTAATCAGGACAGAATAAACACACTGCCCTGGTTCAAAACATGCACTGTTATTTTCATACATGCAAAGTGAGATACTACTAGCCTCGTCAAATGGCCTCAGTGGGTTTTGCTTCCCTGCTGGGGAATTTATAAATGCCACAGTTTAACAAACAAAGTTATGGTTCTAGGGGTAACCAGGGACAGTGTAGAAATCCCTCAGTATGAGTTTATGTACCTAGTGATGACTTTAAGTCGGCTATGCATCGCAACACTGTGGAAAGACCCAAATCCGCCAACATTCCAACAATGGTTATCACGGTTATTAGCGGTATATGTACTAGAGAAACCGTTATATGACAAAAAGGGCTGGAAGACAAAGAAATTGGGGAAACGGATATGGGCCCCTGTAGCAGAATGGAAACAGAGGCTCGAAAATGGCTAAAAAGGGGCATAATCGAGAGCTGTTTTGTTTCGGTCTTATCCAGATAGCTTGGTTGGCGATTACTTTATGTTGATCAACCATGCTGAGATCTACTGTACATTCTTTTCTGTATGATTTTATCGTAGAAGTTTTGTGAAACAATGGTATAATGAAAGGTATTCCTAAATGTTATACCTGATGATGATGAATAAAAAAAAAAATGCCACATTGGAGTAGGGGGGGATCATACCCCTGTAGTCACACATTTGTCATGGGTAACCTGCTGCCTCTGAACCTACTTGGTCGTCCCGCTCTCCCCGGAGTCTCTTTTTTTTATTTTTTATCACTAGCGAGGCTTCTTTTGAGAAGTGATTGTACACATTAGGGTGATTGTTTGTGGATTAATGTAACCTGGAAACATTTCAAAATGCACAGGGATAGTAAAAAATGGTAATGAATATAATTGTATGTTTGCATATATATAGATATCTCAACACAATAGCCTTGCTTAGAGTGCCGCTTAAATGATGCAAAAAAGGAAGCAGGGAACTCTGCGTAGGCCCCAAGTATAGGCAGAAGAGCAGCTCCTTTATATGGAGCACCCTACAACACCACTGACAATCTGAATCTGCTCACCTGACCTGTCTATTTCTCTAGCAGAGTTTTCCAAGCATAGGATAGAACCGTGTCTTACACATCGAGCTGAAAATTAACAAAAGCTTTTCACCACTCCAGGCACAGTCAGTGGCATAGCCAGGGGGAGGGTGGTGGCAGCACAAGTTTTGGGGATGTTATTATCTGCGGCTGTTGCGGGGCAGCGTTGGCAGGAATCACCAGCACCCCCCGAATAAACTGTTTTTCTTTATGTGGCCTCTTTGATTATCCCAAAAATCATCTTGTAATAACAGTGTCCAAATGCCATGATGGCACTAACTTTTGTAGTGAGAAAATAGCTTTTTTTTCAACTGAGTGAGGTGGAATTACTAAAAAGGGTTTCCGTTATATTTTCCCAGCATCAGCAAAATGGCCAAACCATTTCCGTACCCACATTCGGCTTTTCCAATTCATTTTCTATGAAGAGGAGATTATTTGGTTTCAGGCTTTGGCTACTGCCATAGACGTTACAATGTTACAATGCTAGCTGTGTTTCAGTGGATAAAATGTTTCTATAAGTGGGGTGGAAATTGGAATAGAGGAGGTAGGAAATAGAAGGATGGATACTGTGAGGGTAAGAGGCTACGTGTGTTTTGTTTGCTTTCTTTCTCCGACTGCATTTTGAAGTAAATAGAATGACTGATGTTCGAATAATTCCAACTGCGCTGGTTGCCTTTTTTCCTGAACATTTGTGCTGTTTGGAATAGTTAGGCGAACACATTTCCTTTAAGTTGCAGTAAAGCAACAACCACATTAATTTACATTGTATTGTAATTGCATTTTATGGAGTTACTAACTGCCCTTTCAGAAGTGCTTTATGACCAGTAGCAAGCTACTCCAGAACACAGAATTAGTTGTTAATCCAGTAAAATTGTAAGTGCAACACTTTCTCTGAATTTCCAGGACATATTTTCGTTGACTGGTGTCAGTCTTCCCACATAACCACTTTAACCTTGATTGTTTCAGTTTGAGCCTGAGCGTAATCTTTTATCTTGTCCTTGCAGTGTTGCAATGCAGTTAGTACGTTTCAGTAGAGGGTGAGAGTCTTTCTTCAGCTCCTTGATCTAGTGCCTGGCGCCCAGTAATTTTTTTTTTTTTTTTTTTTTTACGAGGATCAAAGATATTGGAGTAAAACAGCCTATTGCATTAAACATGCTGTTCACAGCTGGACTCCAGCATCCTTACGCGATCAACAGAAAAATAACTTTTAGCCCACATATTGATCACCTTGATTTCAGCCTTTGATTGGGCAGAAGTTGTGTGCTTCCGCTGAGAGAGTGCTTGTTTTACACGTTTTTCCTTGTGGGAAAGCTTAAGCTCCGTACAGCAGGGTGAGATGGTTATGGCGAAAAGCCAATGATCAGGGATATAACCTGATCCATTTATTATGAAAACCCATTAGAAGACAGTTGGCTTGTTGTGTTTATTATGAGAGGCACATTTTAAAGCCAATAGGCATGTTGGGGTACATTGCTATTTACTCTGTGTTAAAGCCTGTTGAACGGTATTTTGTTACATGGACTATCAAAGGCTACTGTGGTAGACAAGGGTCTTGGTGTTGGTTATCCCCTCTGACAATTCTGAACGGAGAGGGGTTGATCATCCTTGTTAGCTTCTTTTTGGAGGGGCTGTACGTTGTTTTGCAAAGTGTCCGTTTTTTAGACATTTGTAATGTTATGACTGTATGCCAAATGGTTTATGGATTGTACACCATACAGTTGACCTGAACTGATTATAGTGACAAGCTAATGATAAAGGCTGCAAGATTAATTCATTCTGAAAAGTTATTTCAGATGCGATAAGGCTGATCTATTTGTTATGGAAATGTACAAAAAATGACTTGGGCCTGACATAATTGTGACAAGCGTACGTTAATGCCAATAGACATTAATGGTGGCATGTTATGACTGTGTTAAATGTCTGTAGAGGGATATTTTATCACATGGAATACCACAGATCACCATAGTAGACAGTGATTTGGTGTTGGTTCTCCCCCCACACCCTTTGGGTGTTAAATGTATGCAATGGCAATGTGATTATTTTTGTTTGATGTTTGTGAGACGTGTAATATATTGTTTCATCAACTGTATTTTTGTACTTATTTGTAATTTATGACTGAATTTCCCACTAAATGTGCAGTACAATCGGCCCAAGTTGATTATGGTGACAAGCCAGTGATAGAAGTTATTGGCTTTAATGGTTAATTGTTAAAAATTATTTCAGTGCCATGGGTTTGATCTGCTTATTCTGAAAACGTATTATGACAAATTCGGCACCCAGACTTATGTATTGTGAAACGTCTATGTTAAAGCCAATAGGTGTTTTAATTGTGGATTCTTGTTATATTACACTGTGCTAAAGGCCAGAGACTGGTATTTAGTTACATAGAATCTGACAGATCACTGTATTAGGCAAGGAGTTTGGTGATTGCTACTTCTAATAAACCCTGGCGTAAAAGACTTACAAATTGATAAGCAATGCTAAGCCATTCTAGGAGGGAATGTGTATTGGTTTGCCTACTGTAGCTTTGGACATTTTTGTAATTTTCTAATTGCATATCTGGTGGTTGCATTGTGGGAACGTTATGCTAAACATAGCAGCTCGAGTTCACTATGGTGAAAAGCTAGCTATAAAAGCTATAGACCTCATTGGGACTTTGGGAAAAGTTATGTCAGATGGTATAGATATAAACTGTTTATTATGAAGCTTTACATTCAAAAGCTGCAGGGCTGTATGTACACATGTATTTTGTTACATTGGATATCACAGATTCCCTTGTCAGACAAGGGTTTTGGTATTGGTTACCCCAGCTGACAAGCTCTTAAGGTTAAATGTTTGCACTCTGATAATCCTTGCTAGTCTCTAAGTAGGGCCTTACTGGTTTAGTTACTATCAAGTGCTTGTACTAATTGCATAAATATGTTCTCAGAGAGACATCAGGCTATTCTACCCCACCCATTATCAACCGGGAACTTGCAGAGGCCTTGTACCTCTTCCCTATGCAAGGCCGTACTTTTGCAGGCCAAGGATTCAGCTAACAACTGTTAAACATTATGTCACCAGGGGGCCCGTGGAGGATTTCCACTGCACCGGGATGACACATTTCGCTAAGATCTGCAAGAGGTCCAGGAGCTTAATGGCTGCTTTCACCCGCTCTTGTTATGGTGCGAGGCCCACGAGGCAGTATTCTGGGCTGGTATAGCCATCTCTCCCTGTGACATTCCTCGTAATTGTCTAGGCCCCTTGCCAAAACCGTGCTACTTTGGGGCACTTCCACATCATGTGGAAAAAATCTGTGGCGGACGCTCGGCAGAGAGGACTACTGAATTTGTTGTAATTTGATATTCTGGGATACCTACCAAGGGTTTTCCAGTATTTTGTCCCATGTTTATCATCCACTGGGTTTCTTGGGTCTCTTTCCCAACATAGTTTAGTCAGGTGGGAGTCATGAAGGGACGTAAATGATCTGTAGAAGCATGTAATCAGCACCCAGGGCCTATGCTAAACAATGTTTGCATATATGTGTGCATTTGTGGTTTAGTGGTGGTGATGGTGTGCCAGAGCTTATTCATCTGGGCCCGGAGCATCCATCGGGTCAAACTCCCCGGGGCGGAAGCTAGAGCTGTTTCATAGGGAGTCAAAGGGCGAGACCACCCCGTTTTCAAAGAGGTTTCCAACTGTCTTCAAGCCAGTCTGGGACCACCAGACTGTTGTCAGCCTGCTCAGGGTAGGGATGAGTGTGGATAGCAAAGCGAGCAGGATGTTGGGTGTAGGGCACTATGGTGGTTTTCTGAACTAGGATCCACCAGTAGCACTGCTATGCCACTCTTAAAAGCCTAAGTTGTGCATTGAGTGGTCTTGAGTGGTGTAGGACCCACCCAGTCACACAGGAAGTGACCGTAGTCCTGTCTGTATCGCTGCCAACCTCCTATAGGTTTAAGCCGGCTAACCACCAAGAGAGCCATTGGGTCTGGGCCGAGAGGTAGTAGAGCTTAAATCTATCACCCCTCAATTCACATGCCGTTTCAGTGTGGCTAGGGTCTCTCTTGATACAAAAGGGGATGATGGACGGAGCGTTTGAGCAAATCAAACACTCACACCCAGTCAACTGATCTGGGTTTAATCCATCACCATTCTCCAGCCCACTCGGCCACCCCAGTTCAGACATGGCTATATGCAAATCAGTCTGACCCTGTGCCTCATGGGAACAGTCCAGCCCGAACTGCCAAGCCATGTCTTCCCTGGACCGGAAACAAGCATCCTGGGACCGGTTTCGGATTCATAATCCTCATCAGCCAGGCTATCTTGAATCCAGTGGCCAAGTGAGCAAGGGACTCACGTCTGAGCATACCCTGCCACACTTAGGGCGAACAAAGCGATACAAAAGGGGATGATGGACGGAGCGTTTGAGCAAATCAAACACTCACCCCCAGTCTACTGATCTGGGTTTAATCCATCACCATTCTCCAGCCCACTCAGCCACCCCAGTTCAGACATGGCTATATGCAAATCAGTCTAACCCTGTGCCTCATGGGAACAGTCCAGCCCGAACTGCCCAGCCATGTCTTGTACTAAATGCATAAATATGTTCTCAGAGAGACATCAGGCTATTCTACCCCACCCCAGCCATTATCAACAGGGAACTTGCAGAGGCCTTGTACCTCTTCCCTATGCAAGGCCGTACTTTTGCAGGCGAAGGATTCAGCTAACAACTGTTAATCATTGTCATGAGGGGGCCCGTGGAGGATTTCCACTGCACCGGGATGACACATTTTGCTAAGATCAGCAAGAGGTCCATGAGCTTAATGGCTGCTTTCACTCGCTCTTGTCATGGTGCGAGGCCCACGAGGCAGTATTCTGGGCTGGTATAGCCATCTCTCCCTGTGACATTTCTCGTAATTGTCTAGGCCCCTTGCCAAAACCGTGCTACTTTGGGGCACTTCCACATCATGTGGAAAAAGTCTGTGGCGGACGCTCGGCAGAGAGGACAAGTGAGGGGGTAAATTTGCTCTGTGGAGTTAAAAGTACTGAATTTGTTGTAATTTGGTATTCTGGGATACCTACCAAGGGTTTTCCAGTATTTTGTCCCATGTTTATCATCCACTGAGATTCTTAGGTCTCTTTCCCACCATAGTTTAGTCAGGTGGGAGCCATGAAGGGACGTAAATGATCTGTAGAAGCATGTAATCAGCACCCCGGGCCTATGCTAAACAATGTTTGCATATATGTGTGCATTTGTGGTTTAGTGGTGGTGGTGATGGTGTGCCAGAGCTTATTCATCTGGGCCCGGAGCATCCATCGGGTCAAACTCCCCGGGGCGGAAGCTAGAGCTGTTCCATAGGGAGTCAAAGGGCGAGACCACCCCGTTTTCAAAGAGGTTTCCAACTGTCTTCAAGCCAGTCTGGGACCACCAGACTGTTGTCAGCCTGCTCAGGGTAGGGATGAGTGTGGATAGTAAAGCGAGCAGGATGTTGGGTGTAGGGCACTATGGTGGTTTTCTGAACTAGGATCCACCAGTAGCACTGCTATGCCTCTCTTAAAAGCCTAAGTTGTGCATTGAGTGGTCTTGAGTGGTGTAGGACCCACCCAGTCACACAGGAAGGGACCGTAGTCCTGTCTGTATCCCTGCCAACCTCCTATAGGTTTAAGCCGGCTAACCACCAAGAGAGCCATTGGGTCTGGGCCGAGAGGTAGTAGAGCTTAAATCTATCACCCCTCAATTCACATGCCGTTTCAGTGTGGCTATGGTCTCTCTTGGGCAGCTTCTGTTCCCAATTAGATCCATCAGTTGACTGTCTAGTTCTCTAAAATGTTTTTGAGGAAGTATATACGGTAATGTTGTGTAATAATGGAGCAGTCTAAGTAACATGACCATTTTGGCCACCGCTATCCTGCCCAATGTTGATAATGGAAGAGAACGCCAAATGGTGACCTGCGATTGGAGGGCTACTACCGCCCTCTACCTGATGATATCCATTTGGGCATAATATATCCATATCCCCAAGTAGCTAAAGGTATTTTGTTCCTATTGCAGAAGGATAGCTGTGGTTCAGTCCCACGCAACTGGGGCCCACGGGCGCAGTGCAAAAATGCTGAATTTGTTACAATTCATCCGCAGTCCCGATATGTTGCCAAACTTGCCCAGCTCTCTGGTGACGTCAACCATATTGGCCTCAGCATTTCTAAGTTAGAGAAGCAGGTCATCGGCACACAGTGAGATAATAACTGGTCTTCGGCTGAGATCAAGGTGGGTATAGGGCTGGCAGTGTGGTCAGATAGCTGTGAAAAGGGTCCAGTGATGCCAAGCTGCTCTTTACTCTGCCCGGGCGAGACCCAAGGCCGTTTGAAGTTTGCTACAGGGGCCATGCTGTACGTAGAGCCACCTGGTTGCAAATCTGTAGGTATAATGAAAGGATAATGCATGTCCATTAATAATCCTGATGACGACTAGTCTACTGGCTCGCTGACCGCCATCTGCTGTGGAGGATGAGGTGCTTAAATAAATTATTCTAATGATTGTGGCTTAATGATCAGTATAATCGTTTAGGTGTTGCTGGTATCAGACTCTGATTCCGGTGTATGTGGCCCCAATCTACCCATGTTGTCTGAAGACGGTGATCATCTGAAGGACCCAACTGCTGCTACGTACTCCCTCTGCTGTTGGAGGGCCTGCTAGGTTAAGGTAGGCTCTGGACGGCAAAGCCTCCTACAGCCTTTGCTCAATCTCTGTACTTCAGTTCGGGTCCACGACCGCTGTGAAATATCATCCCTCTCCGCAGGGTTTGTTGCCTCATACTTTTCAATCCAATCCAATACTTCCTCTAGAGTGGTAAAGAAAATGGAGGACAGTGTAGATAAGAGCTACGCTGCCCTCTGTCAGCAAATTCTGACATCTCTGGATGAGGTAGCACCTCTACGGAAAGTGAGGGACAGACCCAGAGGGACTATAACGGCTGGTTCACTGAGGAACTTGGCCAGTCCAAGCTTCGCTGTAAACAGGCGGAACGCACATGGAGGAGAGGGTATACAGAGCAGGACAGGGCTGCTTATAAAGCTACTCTATTGGAATATAAGCTCCAGCTAAGAAATGCTAAAGCTAGATTTTTGGAAGAGTCTTTGGCAAAAGCATCTAATAAATCGCAGACCTTGTTCAAACTGGTAAAGAGCTTATTCAACCCCTCATGTGCTGTACCTTCCATCCTTGTGTCTCAGGAGCTTTGCGACTCCTTAGCCCTCGCTTTTGATTACAAAATTAGGAATATTCTGAAGGGACTTGAAGGGTCCAGACAGCATATACCATCCCTGTCCTCTCCCTCTGTATCCCTTGCTCATCCGGTACCCGAGGAGAGTAAGAACAAGGAGAGGACCTGTCAGTTGCCAAGTTTCCCTATCCCCTCATTGGAGGAGTTTTGTGCTCTGGCCAACTGTGTATCCTCAGGCTCACCTTTAGACCTCTTGCCGCATAAGATTTGGAAGGCCTTCCATGGCGAGTTGTTTCCCCCGCTACACCTAATCTGTTGCCAATCGTTGGTTACTGCATCTGTTCCAGACTGTTGGAAGTTGGCAATTGTAACACCTTTGTTAAAAAAGGCTACCTTGGACCCCCTTTGCCCAGCCAATTATAGGCCTATTTCGCTCTTGCCATTCGCGATAAAAATCTTAGAGAAGTGGGTTACGAGAGCCTTGGCCAACTTCCTGGAAACCAACTCCTGTCTGGACGCAGCCAATTTGGCTTCAGACCGGCCCATGGTACTGAGACTGCTCTGGTCACCGTGCTGAACGATCTGTGAACGCGTGTCGACAGGGGCAAGTCAGCATTTTTAGTGCTGCTTGACATGTCAGCCGCGTTCGACACGGTGAGCCATGAGATCTTACTGGGCCGCCTCTGTAATGCGGGAATAACTGGCTTGGCTCTATCCTGGTTAACATCATATCTCGCCAATAGACAACAGGCAGTAGCATTACCACCTTTTCGTTCTGACATACGTCAGGTGAATCAAGGTGTCCCCCAGGGTTCTGCGATAAGTCCGATTCTTTTTAATCTGTACCTCCAACCCTTGATACAACTAATAAAGTCATTTGGCATACAAGTCATTAACTATGCCGATGATACTCAACTGATATTTTCTTTTGAGGGTTCTGAGGCAGTTTCGAGGGACGCTTTTCATCAGTGTATGTCGGCCACAGCAGAGTGGTTGCAAGCCAACTCACTCCAATTCAATGGCGCAAAGACGGAGATATTGCACTGCTCCTTAGACCGACTCCCTCGTCCCTTGCCGGAAGACTTTTGGCCTACTTCCATACCAGGCTCGGTGGAGGCTGCAGAATCGGCTCGCAACTTGGGAGTCGTATTCGAATCAAATTTACAACTTGACGTCTCGGTAAACAGGACTGTAGGGACTTGTATGGGTTTGCTCCGTGCTCTTCGGAAGATATTGCCGCTTCTTCCTCGGGAAGCTAGAGCAGAAGTAGTGCGTAGTACCATTCTCAGTAGGCTGGACTCCTGCAACGCACTACTTCTGGGAGCTCCAAAGACCTTGATCCTTAAGTTACAAAGGATTCAAAATATGGCGGCTAAATTAGCTTTGTCCCTTCCATGCTCGGCTTCCTCCTCTGGAGCTTTGGCTGACCTGCATTGGTTACCGGTCCAGCAGAGGATCTCCTATAAGGCTCTATGCCTGATTTTTGGAGCTCTGCATGGTCAAGGACCAATACCACTGCAAAATCTCTTCTCGTGGTACCAGGCCGCCAGACCTTTGCGATCCGCTTCGGCGTTCCTAGTGAGAATTCCGAGGATAAATAGAGTGAGAATGGGCGGCCGTGCTTTTGGTTTCACAGCCGCCTCAATGTGGAACACCCTACCTCTGACACTGAGGAGCAGACAAGATCTGGTCTCGTTTAAAAGGGATCTCAAAACATATCTCTTTCCAAGAGCAGTCTAAGCGTACACCAGATGGCTGAATTGATCTCAGCGCCAGGATACCCTCTGGGTGACAGTCGCGCTTAACAAGCATTAAAATACATACATACAAAATACATACAGAAAAGTGCCTTCTGTTTGGACATGAGCTTTAGCCTAACAAGGAAGAGGAGCGCATATCAAAGGCTAATCTCTCACAGTTTGTGTTTCACCACAGTGAAGTTAGCTCTGTGGTGCTGGACCGCTAATGTGCAGTCTGGGAAGATCATGACCTTCCCAGATCCGACAATCAAGTACCTCTCCTAAAGTGAATTCTAAATGATATTGTCTCTGTATCTGTAGTTGAGAATCTTGGGCACTATTCGTCTGGGCATGGTGCCAGGTGGGGTAGACTTAGCCAGCACTCCATGGCCCTCTCAATCATGAACCAATTGGACAGCAGTGCATGCAACAGCGTAAGTCTCCCAGGTACACGCTACCACGAGCATCATGGAAGGTGAAAACTGTCCAGGCTACTCCACCTGGCCTACTAATAGTCACATTGTGTGAGGGGGGTTGGAGGGTGGCGAAGATGATCTCCAGTAGTCTGGGAAACCTTCAGGCCATGCAGAGGTGTCACATGCAAGGTGACAGACGGCTACCATGAACAGGGCCTCCTGTTGGCGCTGTGAGGTTAGACAAATGAGCAGTACCCCTCCTACCACTCTATACACCCCATGGCACTCAATGGTATTTTAGGTGTTCAAGTACTGCTGGGCTGATCGGATGCCTAGCTCTCCCCCACTGCATGCTCCCTTTGATACCCTGCTTCAAACTGGGTCTCCCAATATATGGTAGTTGTGACCAGGCTGCACTCCTCATGTTGGGTTGGTCTGCTGGCATCCCCTCTTTCCCCCCCACCCCAGTATGGCTTGATGCTGTCCAGGCCACCAGGTACTCTTGACCTTCAGCTCACTCCGCAGGGGCCTTGTCTCTGCACACCTGCTCCTTCTCCTGTATGCTGCTTTGAAAGCCTCATGAAGCAGCACAGGCTCTCCAGTCCCATTGCATGGTTATTGGTCCATCGTTGTAGTCTCCACTGTAGGCCAGGAGTGCCCTACTGATAGGACCGCTTCGCTCATCCGGCTCATGAAAGTGTTGACTGGACAACCTAGGTTCAGTGTCTGCTCTGCCAAGCTCTAATGTGGCCCTCCATTGCTTGTTGCTTTACAATACAATATGCCGGAGCTCAACTAAATGCATTTGCCATGTTTCGTGGCAAATCGATGCCCCCTGCTAGACTTCTTGATCTTACCAGTGCTTGTTTATAGATCTTTGCCAACTTTGTTGACTTAGTGAAGTTTAAATAAAAGTGCAAGTAGAAAATACTGTAAAACGCGTTACACGAGGGAAGGAAGGAAATATCTACATTTTGTTGGCAAATTCCCCAAAAGATGTTTATGTTAAATGTTATGGTTGGAGGTGGCACTTTTACCATCGTAACGTATTAGACCCATGCTATTGCATTTGGTTCTTCAAGTTGGGAGAAATAGGACAAGCTTTTATACGGTTCTTCTTGGTGACCTAATTTAACTCCCAACTCCAATAAAAGCAATCATTAGCAAAGCTAATCTATTTTGTATTTGAAATATGCATGATGTTGGTGTCTTTGCCAATGCTTATTTGCTTTTACCTTGACCACTGATGCATGCATATGCGTCTTGATGGTAAAATGCATTTCCACGCCAGCGTGGCCATCTTGAAATGCATTTTTTTGTAGAAAACTCTGTTCTTCGATGTTGTGGTATATGCATGCCGCTTGACATCACAATATATTTGCTCCTACAGGTGACTGAGCGAAACCACCATTTCAAGACAGCTGCTGTGGCCTGCAAGTTCATTGTGATGTTCTGACACCTGCATATGCTACAGTAAAAACCATCATTACAAGATGGTCAAAGAAAATGTGTTCCAAGATGTCTGCCGGTGTTTGTGTCATAACACACTACTGTACCTTTTGCAATTTACCTTAAGTTTAATTCATCGGTCGAAGGTGGCAGACTAACATTTTCAAACAGTAAATTAAATACCTAAAACAAAAAGTGAGCGTGCTAGAATAAAGCAAAAAAAGCGAGCGGATCAGTAACGGAGTTGCTGCTGTGTCCTTATATATGGCATGGATTAAGTAGCCCAACAGCAATTTGTAGCTGCCGCACCCATGTAAATTAAAAAAAATACGAGAATAAAATGTTAAAAGCAGGGATGGGCAGAATAAAAAAACAGCCTTGAGGGAACGGGTAGAGAGGGGGGGGGGAAGCATGCAAAGACACGCCCCTCCACCAGGCTTATGGTTCTGAAATAACAAGCCATGCAATCATGAGCAAGACACTGACTCGTAGCCCACTCTGTGTATTATATTAGAAACAATAGGTCTTCAACATGAGACAACTAAAACTGTCGATGAGCAAGACCTAAAAATTAGGAGATCAAAGTATCAGCAAGTGATTTTAGGGGTATTACAAACATAATCTTGTCATGCTTTTACCTGCCCTAGCAACATGTTTCCAAAACGTACCAGTATCCCTAATATGCTGGTCTAGGGCAACTGCTTCAAGGAAAAATAAGTTAGAGGCTTCTCATTGGTCATCGCCCGGACACAGCAGTCATTCCCTGTACCAAGTGGAAATCCTCACAACAAGTGCAAAATAGCAAATAATGCTCTTACAATGCTAGGAATTGTAAGTAATTTGAGCACGGGCACCAGATCAACTCCTATCCATTATCATTCAGAATGTCAAAAGTTGTAAGCCTATGCAGCTAACTCAAACACATGTATAGTATATAGCTGGAGCATCAAAAGAAACCTCTGTCTCGCCCAAGATGATATTCTGTATGGCTGCCTTAGCATTAGAATTGCTCCAAGTATAAAGAAAAACTGGATACTGCACTATCCTTGTATTAAATTTAGTTCTTCTGGAAATGGTAAAAGACCATTAAAACATTCTGGTAGTGTTATCCAAAGCTCTCACATCGAAGGGGTGCTTACATGGTACAAGACGTAGTAAAATTGATAGTTTACCGGTTAGCTTTTTGCGAGATAGGAAGTCATTCCTTTACCATGATTCTAACAGTCTAAGGATTACATTTATATCCTAAAGTGCAGAGTAGCTAGGTTCTGGGGTCACAATAATCTGATCCCTTGCTTTCCAAAGAGCGTTTCTCCCCTGGAATGTCCTGAAGGGGCAAGTGGCCACTGAGTTGGCCGACCAGCATGTTTTAATCATCCTATAGGCCAAGCCTGCCTCAGCCAGTTCCTATAAGAAGTTGTTATGCATACTACATCTGACCCCACAGGATCAAAACCCCTTTTTCATACACCAGTGTGACCGTCTGCGCATGCCGGTCTGTATCGTTTGACAGTAGAATTTGCTCATGCTCTGTTTATGAAGGTAACAACTGGTTTCAATAATCCCGTAATCTCTCAGTATGACCTGTAATCTTCCATGCCATGAGATGGAGAGTCCCTTCCTGTACCAAGTGGTGCAAATTACCATGAACATCCCTTAAAAGATTCAGAGTTCGGGTTGAGGGATTGGAAAGTCCATAGAAAGTTTCTGATAAAGTTTGAGTCCAGCTGCCAGGCACTGGAATCTCTCAGATGCCTGGAATGCCGGACCACTGTTCGGTTCAATCTCACTGGCAGGTATTCTGCTATCACCGATGTGTTGTGCTGCAGACAGTAGTGCCAAAAATGTTTTGCCAAATTCGCCAGTGCTTTAGATTGTGCCCAGCTTGAGCGGTTAATGTACTGTACTGCAGATATGTTGTCCAATTTTTTGAATAGAGCAAGATACCTTGTTTGACGCCAGACTTTTTATCTCAAAGGATCCTGCCAAGAGCTCCAGGCAGTTGATATGTAAGGTTTCTTTGTGTTCTGAACACAGACCTCCTGTGGTACCATCCCTCTACAAGCTCTCCATTCTACCTTACTCACATCTAATTCTATGATGAGATCTGAAGCTGTACCATATATAGCTCTGCTGTTCCAGGTATGCATATGCTCCAGCCACCACTGAATTTCCATACAGGCCTCTTAGTTGAGGGAAATCTCTTCAGCGTTCGTCAATACCCTTCTTAGTTGCATCACCTTCAGTCTTTAAAGTGCCCGGTAGTGTAAGGGCCAGGGAAGATAGCTAGTGTGGAGCATGTGAGTAGCCCCTCAATCTTGGCCATGTGTCTGAGGGATACCTTTCCTTGTTCCGATTAAAGGAATGGCCGGACGAGCCCCCCCGCCTCTGCTGGCCCCTCAAAAATCTTTCGGCCGAAGACCTTGTGCATAGTTTGTTCCACCTTGTCCAGAGAAGAAAAGGTAGTCGGGAACTCTGAGATTTCTTTAATGAAGGGATCTCCGAAGAACCCTTTCTTCGCCACCGGACCTGCTTCTGTGGTGGCCTATTCCACCAATTTGGGGTCTATTTTTATCAAAGCGACCTTCTGTACTCCCGCGATAAAGTGCATTTTGCGTTACCAAAGAAGTATAATGCTCTTTAGGGCCATCTTAAAAGGATATCGGAGTCTATGAGGTTGCAAGCATCACAGACTCCTTCGGCCTTATCTAAGATCTTTGTAAGTGGCCACAACACATCTAATATTTTGTTCTGACAAGACTTTCAGTAGCGATCAATGCCTTTCTTCGGATCCTTGATAAATGTTGTCACAACTGTGGCCATTTTAGGATCGATTTTGGGGATACAAGCTAGAAAGGGTTGTTGGCATTCTGCCTATAGTTTTCCCTGCACCTCTTTGTCCATATCCTTTCTTATGCAGCTGCTCAATTATTGAGCAACCTTTGCAGCTGGGGCCTAGTCCAGATGGGGGAGCAATCACTCTTTATCATCCATTCTGGGAAATTTGGGGGCGCCGTCTGGCCTCCACTGTCTACTGCATCTGCATCATCTCTCAAGGGAGAGCATGTATCCTCATTGGGGGTATTCCCGGACTTTTTGTATTCCCTACTACCTCCGGTGTCTGCTCTTTGGTTTAAGAAGGCTTTACACAGCCTTTCAAACGCATCTCAGGGTAGAGAACTAGGTCTTGTCTTAGATATGTCTTTAATGCCATGTGAACCCAAGCGGGCGCCCCTTGAACTCCTGTGGGGTATGGTCTCCTGCTCCTCCCTTCCATGGGGCTCTATGCTGCTCCTGGCAGTCAACATGATGATCTGCATACTAAGGGATTCTAAGGCTGATGATATTGCTTGTTCTAAGTATGCATCAATGGCATCTACAAGCTTCTCATTAATAGGCGGAAACACCTGTTCCTCCTTCACCGGCTCCATAGTCTGTTCATTGTAGTCTGACATCGCAGTTATAGGGGTGTAGGTTATGCTGGCTGATAAGTTCTACCTGGGGCCATTGGTATTATCTATGATTTTATGTAAACAATCACCCTCTACTTAAAAATATGGTCACTTGAAATGAAAAGGAACTCCGGGGTCTCAAAACCTCACCTGGAATTAATTGCTGATGGAGAAGGTTGGCAGTTGAACGCTTGTTAGAAGAATCCAAGTGCTCCTTCCTGCTGCTGAAGGAAAGGCTAACGAGATGCGCAGGCTGATTGGGATCCCAAGAAGTAAATTCCCTCTGGCGGCGCCTCGCAATCACCGCGTTGCGGTCAGTGGGAAGGGATTGCATTATTCTTGCTGCAACAGATGAATTTCACACCGGACCATAGGCAGCTGCATCCTGCACAGCGGAGGGGCTAGGTTGAGGGGCCCAGAGTGAGGAGGTCTCCCATGAAAGAGCTCAGTCCCTCACCAGTGAAAGGCTTCTGGTCAATAGCGTCACACGCGAGGCATTGAAATAGTAATGTATGCCAGTAAAGTGCTAAGAGGCAATATGTGAGGTAAATGCTGTAATTCAGTAACCATCATGAGTATATAGACAATCCGAAAAGAAAGGCTTTTATCTGGCTGTTGAGCAGCGAACAAAGAGAACGTTCCTGTCTTTGATGATGACTATATGGCAGAATAATATTATTGGTGGATATTTGTTGTTAAAGTTTGAAAAGAGTCATGGGAATATGTAGTCTTTTGTTATTGGTTTTAGTTATGTGCTGGCTGCTGAGCTAACATAAAGGAAAGCGAAATGCATAATCTAAGCCTTCGGCCCTGACTTGGAATTCGTTTTGGTGGGGTTGCTCTTGAAATTTTAAAGGATGTTAAAGGTGTGGACGTAGGCATTAGTGTATCGGAGCATAAGCCTGAACTGCTAGGGCATGTCTTCTGTACAGTAGCACACGCAGCTAATCACTCCTTTTAACAGACTTTGCAACTGCTTTAATGCAGTTATTCTCGGTGCAATTACATAGGCATTGTGCGACATCTGTTGCTCAGGCAAAGCATTAGTTCGTATGTGTATATGAGCCGGTCAGGTGGGGAGAGGGGATTATATGAGAGAGTGATGTGGGTGTATACAGGATGGGTTCTCGTCCCTGAAGTTCAGGAGTCACGGGATCAGGGGCTTGGGGTGGGGGGGTGGGAGGGGAGGGAGGTGGGGGGGGGGCTCGGGGGTTGTGCTACAATGTCAGAAATATACTTTTTGACTCGACTTATCCTCTGTTTTCTTGATTTGGGGAATGCTAGTTCCTTGAGGCTCTGCTTTGACTCTGATCAGAGTGTGCCAGTTATTTTCTTAACCTTATGGGAGTGAATGGCCGTGTAAAAACGGTTAAATGTTTTCTGCAACTTTCCCTCAATTTGTGTAACAGGGAGTGATGTGCCCAGCCTTCGTGCTACAGGACATGATCTGTAGCACAAACTAGGGTATCATGTACACATTTTTTGTGTCATAATGAATAGTATGTTGCTTACTACCAATGGTAAATTCTGTAACATGTTGTTGGACATATTGTGCTGCTCCTCACTGTGTCATATTGGAAACAAGGCCCAGAAGTGCATACACGGTTTCCACCAAATGACGCAGGTAAATCTAATCTACATTTTCCTCAGAACGAAATAGACCACTCGCGAAAGTAAATTCATTGCTTTTATTATTTTTTTAAGGATTTTATTTGTATTGATTACTCTTTTCTGCTTTTTGTATTCGTTTTATATGCGCATGCTTGTTGTTTTAGCTTCATGGTTTTATTTCCTGTGTTATGCTGATAACTTTTCAGGCACTTTTTTCTTTTAGAAATTTTAACTTGAAGTTTCATACATTTTGGCACAATAACATCCGTTTAGATGACTTTAGGTTTTAGCTTCCGAACTATCCTTGCATTTCTGTACATCTACTGGCGTCCTGAATTTTCAAGTTGTGGGAGAGGGCTTTAGACACGAGTACTGACATAGCCAATAGGTCTTGCCTTTCAATGCTATTGGTTTTGGCAGTATTTTGTAGCCACGCTGTACAGCAGCACAGATGCTTTGCAGTGTAGATAAAAACTAATTGTGAAAAACGCTATGATGCAGCCAGGGCTAATGCGCTTTAAAAAAAAAAATCTTTTGTTTAATAAAACGTGCATTAGCTCTGGGTGCATCATAGTCCTTGTTTTATTATGTTTAGCCATGCTGCACAACAGTCACACTGGCAATGATTTGTAGCCATGCTAAATGGCAAAGTCGCTGTGCCCATGCTGTACTGTATAAACAAAAGGCAATGGCAGAGCCAATAGTCTCAAAGGTGAGACTTATTGGCTTTGCCAATGTTTGTCTCGGCACAACACAACTATGATTCTGAGAATCAGTAAATCTCCCTATGTGTAAAAAAGAAAAAAATGACATTTGATATATAATCCTTGCACATAAAGATTTGCGCCCATGTCCATCTCTACGCAGAAGTACATTTAGAAGCAGATAACCTCTGTTGACAAAATAAGAGCAGATAACGTCTGTAATCAGACTAAACTTCCATGTTAAAGTGGAAAAGAGGTTCTTTGAAGTGCAACGGGCTTAGTAAACATGGCTATAAATGGCAAGAGGTTCTACAAGGACGACAGGAAAGAAGAAAAAATAAAAGTAGTACTTCAATCAAAGCGCGATCATCGGAGGGACACAGTTAAGCTGAAGTAATCAGTTCTTGTTTCATGCTCCAGCCAAAAGAAAAGAAAGTGAAGACAGCACGCGCTGGCCAATCAGAAGGCAGCAAACGAGTGACAGTGAAGCCAACGAATGTTAAGCAATGCAGGTTGCAAGCCCTTGTTGTATAGTTCAAGTTCAAGTTCAGAAATTTGTATAGCGCACTACTCACCCAGAGGGTTTCAAGGCGCTTGAGGGCGGGGGGGTGCTTTACTTATCGAATATCCAAGTTTTTAGTTGCTTTCTGAAGGAGAGGTGGTTTGGTGTAAGGCGGAGGTGGGTGGGGAGAGAATTCCAGGTTTTGACCGCTAAGTAGGAGAAGGATCTGCCCCCCATGGTGGATTTATGGATGCGCGGAATATCGGCAAGGGCTTGATTGGACGATCGTAGATGGCGGGTGGGGGTGTAAAAGGATAGTCGCGTGTTGAGACATTCGGGTCCTAGGTCGTAGAGGGCTTTGTGTGCGTGGGTAAGGAGAGGGAACGTTATTCTCTTGTTGACGGGGAGCCAGTGGAGGTCTTTCAGGTGACCGGAAATGTGAGCCTGACGGGGGATGTCCAGTATGAGTCTGGCTGAGGAGTTTTGGATGCGTTGGAGTTTTTTCTGTAGTTTGGCTGTGGTTCCGGCGTAAAGGGTATTTCCGTAATCCAGGCGGCTTGTGACCAGTGCGTGGGTGACCGTCTTTCTTGTTTCAGTGGGGATCCAGTGGTAGATTTTTTTGAGCATGCGTAGGATGTTGAAACATGATGATGAAACGGCGTTGACTTGTCTGGTCATCGAGAGGGAGGAGTCCAGGATGAAGCCCAGGTTGCGTGCGTGATCCATAGGTATGGGTGCGGTTCCCAGGGCCGGTGGCCACCATGAGTCGTTCCAGGCAGTGGGGGATGAACCTAGGATGAGGACTTCCGTTTTGTCCAAGTTTAGTTTTAAACAGCTGTTTTTCATCCACTCGGCTACTTCTTTCATTCCTTCGTGTAAGTTGGTTTTGGCGGTGTTTGGGTCTTTGGTGAGTGAGAGGATCAGCTGGGTGTCGTCTGCGTAGGAGATGATGTTGAGGTTGTGTTGGCGCGCGATGGATGCGAGGGGACTCATGTATATGTTGAAGAGGGTGGGACTGAGTGATGATCCTTGTGGTACGCCGCAGATGACTTCGGTGGCCTCTGATTTGAAAGGGGGGAGGCGGACTCTTTGTGTTCTTCCGGCGAGGAACGAGATGATCCAGTCTAATGCTTTTCCTTGTATTCCGATGTTGTTGAGGCGTTGTATGAGGGTGCTATGACAGACTGTGTCAAAGGCTGCGGAGAGGTCAAGTAGGATGAGGGCGGCAGTTTCTCCGTTGTCCAGTAGAGTTCGAATGTCGTCTGTTGCTGCGATGAGGGCGGTCTCAGTGCTGTGTTTGGCTCGGAAGTCGGATTGTGAGGGGTCGAGGGATTTGTTGGATTCAAGGAAGGCGGCGAGCTGATTGACGGCTTTCTCAATGACTTTGGCAGGAAATGGGAGGAGCGAGATGGGGCGGTAGTTCTTAAGTTCAGTGGGGTCTGCTGTGGGTTTCTACAGAAGGGCGCTGAGTTCGGCATCTTTCCAGCTTTCCGGGAAGGTGGCGGAGTTGAAGGAGCAGTTGATGACGTCGCGGAGATGGGGTGCGATAATGGAATCTGCTTTGTTGAAAATGTGGAGGGGACATGGGTCGGTTGGCGATCCTGAATGGATGGAGTTCATCAGGCGGATGGTGTCTTCAGTGGTGATTGGGTTCCAGGCGCTAAGGTTGTTAGAGTGCGGTTTTGGTTCGGAGGTGGGTGGAGTGGGCTGGTCTTCGGACTGGTTTTCAAAGCTGTTATGTATGTCGACGATTTTGTTGTTGAAGAATGAGGACAGAGAGTCGCAGAGGTGTTGGGAGGGAGTGATGTCGTTGGTGCCGGCGGTGGGGTTGGTAAATTCTTTGACGATGTTGAATAGTTCCTTACTGTTTTGGGCATTATCAAGTCGATCCTTGAATGCTAATTTCTTGGTGGATCGGATCAGTTGGTGATGTTTGCGGGTGGCGTTCTTGAAAGTGGCCAGGTTGTCCGTGGTTGGGTTTTTTCTCCAGGCTTTCTCGAGGGTACGACACAACTTCTTGGATTTCTTAAGGTCATCGTTGAACCAGGGGGCTTTTTTGCCACCTTGCTTGATTTGATGCAATACAATACAATACAATATCTGCGATATCTACAATATGCGATACAATATCTCTTGCAAGCAAGAGCACATGCAGTGCCTACGCTGTCGCAGGCGAGATCTTAAAACAGCGGGGACGAAGTGGGAAGCAGCTAACCTGGAAATTGTTGAGGAATGTGGGAACATGCTTTTTTGTCTAAATATATATGGCAAGTGGTTGACAAAGTTACTTTCAGGGTGCCAGCACTCCAATTATTAATTCCCTAAAAATACATTTTAAGCATCATCCCCAAATCTCTTAATAATTTCCACCGCTGGACATTTTGAAACAGTGAACTTAATATGCCAAGGAGAACTGGCGCAAGGAAGAGTTACATGTGAAGAGTGTGGACGGGCAGAGAAACCGATCATACATAAACACCTTTACACAAAGATAATTTAATATAATAATTCGTTTTTTTATGTTATCCAAGATTTTAACTGTCTAAATTTCAAAGTAGGCGAGTATTGAATACCAGGTCTTTTACTTTGTCACTACGTCACACCAGCCCTCCAAGCACTTCTCTGACTTCCCTTTTTTCAGGTGCTTTGCCTTCAAGACCCTACCAGAAAGGTTCAAGTAAAACCGCAAAGATACTCTCAGAATAGTACTCTCTGCTGTACCTGGCACCTCAGCAGACTGACAGCCTCTGGTCCATAAAGGCAGTAAAAATACGGAGCTCCCTCCTGTCTTTGACTAGAAACATCCAACAGCACATGGACTCAAGAAGGCAGTAAGGACCAGGCTCTTCCACAGCAGAGGAAGCCCAGAAGTATTCTGCATTGAAAGGAAGGTATTAGTGGAGTAAGATTCAGGAACATACCAGAATGCAAACTGGAAACACATCTCCCATAGCAAATGCAAGGCACAATCACATGCTAACTCTTTCTCACACTCGGTACCTAAAGTATATGCGCTGCCGCATAATTGTCCAACGAGATAAATGTAAGCAACCAAATGTGCCCGAGAGTGGAACAATTCCCGAATAGGACACACTTACATTCCCAGACCCTTTATTTTGCTCCCAATCACGATGACGTGTAGCACGATTAGAGAACCATGCCGGATCTGAAGCACAAAACCAAAATAGGCTGGATCACACATCCACACCCTTCTGCGCCAACACCAGATAGGGAGTCGCATGATACACAAGTGCTTCGAGCCATATAAACGCAAGGATATCCCCTTGCAGGATAGCACTGTGTTAGGCAGATCATTACATCAGCGTTGTCAATCACTGTTCTGTACTTTTCTCCGTGTTGAGCTCGGAATAAATATTGCTTGTCGCTGGTGATTTTGTGGTAGGGCAGTCTTTGTGTAACTGAAGGACTCAGTGGAGCCTGTCTATTACATCGCTTTAGTAATGTAGATGAAGGTGACTGCATACCCTCAAGGGAGGGTGTGTCAAAAGTAATACCATTTAAAGGATTTCCTTATGAGACCTTTATTCAAAGTGATGGCTCCTATTCCGGCAACAGAATATTTGAGTCACGTTTATGTCCAATATTTTTCATATGAAGTTGTTGTGCATTAACCTTAATTACATAAAAATGCTCATGGATGCCTGACAAAAGATGGTCCACAATATATGAGGATGGCCCATGGAAGAACTGCTGCAAATTTGATGAGCTAGATGTTAATCGAGGTCATAGTTAGTTATATGTGGTTTTCGAAGTGAAAAGTTTATTTTTCACATGGGCGTAGAGTTTCTCTGTAAAGATATGTAAATATTTACTGGCTACATGAGAGGTGATTTCAGAGTTGTCTGTGGTGCAGACAAGCTTGCAAATGGATGCAAGCCTTTTTTGGAATTGTCTGAAAGATGTCTGAGTGGCTTGCTGCTGATTAGCATGGCTGCACTACAACTTGTCCCACACTTCTGCTATAGAGGGGTCAAACTCAGACCTTTCTGCAGTTTCTATTAGCTCAATACGTGCAATCCCATACACAGGGCTTATCTCACTGCTAATGCCACCACTTTCTTCACACTCCCTGATGCAGGGCACATTCATGGAGCTCAACCCCAGACTTGTCCTTTTCATCTTGTATCATTGGGTGGGTGCAAACTGTTTTTGATTTGACTGAAGCGTAGTAACCTCGATGCATATGCCCCCATGCAGGTAAAAGACGTTCTTGATTGGCATGTTTATGCTCCTCTTTGCTTCTTGCTGATAAGTCGAGAAGCTTATGAGCATGTACAGGGGCATTTGGAATATCTGACTCTGCGTCTGCTGTGTTTTTCACATAATTATTGATTTGCCGTATTTGCCACATAATCCATCATTTGCTGGATAACCTGCAGATTTTAAGAAAAAAGATTTCTCACTCAAACGCATGAAAGTTTACTAAATATGTTGCGACATGTGTCTCTATGTTGTGGAAAGACCATTACAAAGGTTGGCTGGTCCTCTTTCAATTGCCTACTGCTGTATTTGGGTGTTAAATGGGTACCAATAAGCTGAAACCTTTGCCCAGACAGTATTACCAAGTGTAACGAGCATTTTACCTATGTGAATAATAATAAACTGTTTTTGTTGTAAGTTGTAGCTTGCTGAGTAGTTGTACAATGTACGTTACAGAAAGTATGTTTAAGTGGTATGACTTGCTTGTGTACAAAAAGCCAATATATTGTGCTTTTACTAGTGTTCTATTGTGGGTAAGTAGTAGAAAAGTTTGAAAAATGAAAGAGGAAATAAAATTAATCGATGTAATTGCAAGATTATGTTTTTAGAGTTCTGACAACGTTTTGGCCAGGTGGCCTTACACTAGCTGCACCATTCAAATCATGACCCTAGTGCCAGTAAGATAACTGTATTTGTGACTGCCTGTTTAGTAGTAAAATATAGCAATATTGTGTTTAGTGGGGTTCCTAGAGCTGTTGGTCCCGGTGCCACTGCACCTGCCGCACTATTCAAAATCCGGTCCCTTTTAACTGCAAGGTAACTGCCTCCTACTTCCACAACAAGATCGCGGACATACACAACAGCTTCAGCAACCAACCAACGCAAGCCACAACCGCAACAACGCCACCCACCACCACCCTCCGCACCTGGACTCCAATCAACACAGAAGACACCATCCGCACAATGAACTCCATCCACTCCGGATCTCCAACTGACCCCTGCCCTCACCACGTCTTCAACAAGGCCGACGCTGTCATCGCACCCCACCTGCGGGACATCATCAACACTTTCTTCGACACCGCCACCTTCCCTGAGAGCTGGAAGCACGCCGAACTCAGCGCTCTTCTCAAGAAACCCACAGCAGACCCCACCGACCTCAAGAACTACCGCCCCATCTCGCTCCTCCCGTTCCCGGCCAAAGTCATCGAGAAGACCGTCAACAAACAGCTGGCAGCCTTCCTCGAGACGAACGGATCCCTCGACCCCTCACAGTCGGGCTTCCGGGCAAACCACAGCACCGAGACCGCCCTCATCGCTGCCACCGATGACATACGAACTCTGATGGACAACGGAGAAACAGCGGCCCTCATCCTCCTAGACCTCTCCGCGGCGTTCGACACTGTCTGCCACCGCACACTAGCACAGCGCCTTGGCAACATCGGAATCCAGGACAAGGCACTAGAATGGATCATCTCCTTCCTCGACGGAAGAACACAGAGAGTCCGCCTACCACCGTACAAGTCAGAGGCCACCGAAGTCATCTGCGGCGTCCCTCAAGGATCCTCACTGAGCCCCACCCTCTTCAACGTCTACATGAGCCCCCTTGCGGCCATCGTACGCCATCACAACCTCAACATAATCTCCTACGCCGACGACACCCAGCTGATCCTCTCCCTGACCAACAACCCCGCCACCGCCAGAGCCAACCTGCACGAAGGGATGAGAGAGGTAGCCGAATGGATGACGACCAGCCGCCTGAAACTGAACTCGGACAAGACTGAGGTCCTCATCCTGGGCGCCTCGCCCTCCGCCTGGGACGACTCCTGGTGGCCCTCCGCCCTGGGCACCGCACCCAAACCAACGGACCACGCACGTAACCTGGGCTTCATCCTGGACTCCTCCCTCTCCATGACCAGACAAGTAAACGCCGTCTCCTCGTCTTGCTTCAACATCCTGCGCATGCTACGCAAGATCTTCCGGTGGATCCCCACCGACACAAGGAAGACGGTCACCCAGGCCCTCGTCACCAGCCGACTGGACTACGGCAACGCCCTCTACGCCGGAACCACTGCCAAGCTCCAGAAGAGACTTCAGCGGATTCAGAACGCCTCGGCCAGGCTCATCCTCGACATCCCCCGACGCAGCCACATCTCCGGACACCTGAGAGATCTGCATTGGCTCCCGGTCAACAAGAGAATCACCTTCCGTCTCCTCACCCACGCACACAAAGCCCTACACGACCAAGGCCCGAGCTACCTCAACAACCGGATCAACTTCTACACTCCTAAGCGCCTCCTCAGATCAACCAGCCACGCCCTCGCCGCCGTCCCCCGCATCCGAAGAACGACAACAGGAGGAAGATCCTTCTCCTACCTGGCCGCCAAGACCTGGAACTCACTCCCGACCGACCTACGCCTGACCCAAGACCACCTCTCCTTCAGGAAGAAGCTCAAGACCTGGCTGTTCGAGCAGTAACGGCACCCCCCCCCCCACCCAGCGCCTTGAGACCCTACGGGTGAGTAGTGCGCTCTACAAATGTCATGATTGATTGATTGATTGATTGATTGATTGATTGATTGTGAATGCCTGTTTAATTGTCCAATGTAGCAATATTATGTGTTTAGAGTAGTTCTTACAATATTTGGGCCCGGTGCTAACGCACCTGCTGCACCATTCAAATCATGACCCAGTTGTCCGCAAGGTAACTGTACTTGTGGCTGCCTGTTTAGTAGTAATATATAGCATAGCTCTTGTATGTTAACTTTATTTTGAACATGCAATGTTTATTATATTTAGAATATGATTATAATGACCAAATAGATTAAGTTGAAAAAATCAATCCAATAATATGTACAAAGTGCAAAGAAAAGTACTGAGGCATTAATAGGAAAATGCCGCAAAAGTTACAAGGCTAAAACATCTGCTTTACACAACTAAATAATAAAAAACAATCCTTCCAGCATACTGTTAGAAGCTGTCTGCCTTTTCTGCGGTAAGTGATCCTATCTTGACAGTGAATGGGGCTTATACAGCGTGAACTGCTTCAGTAGAAGTATCTTAAATGCGTGCAGCCAGGGAAAGTTAACCAAAAAAAAGTTCCACACAAAAGTGAATGAACACAGTAATTGGGGAACGGGAACTGAGAACAGCCCCTTTTCAAGATATATTAAATTTCATAAGCGCAGTGCAGATGAAATCTAAAAATGTCTCAATAATGAAGTAATACTAGCACAAAATGTGCAAAATTACACCGCATAATTTGCCTTTCCTTGCTGATTATTTAGTAAACCCTGCTGCATAATTTGGTCCTCACCTGATGTTTAATTCCAGTGGCACTAAAAATGTTTCACTTAATCCAATTTAAATAGTTTGTGGCACCCCCTTCACTACCTCCTCTCTATTCTGCTATCTCTACTTCCTCCATACAATACCCCTCTTGCTTCCTTAATATTTCCAGATTCTTTAACATACCCTAATTGTAGCTCCCTCCCTTTGCCGATTCTCTTCACTGCATCTTTTTAGACCTTCCCTGGTTCTGTTACGCACTCTCTCCTCCCACTTTTATTTTCCTGCTGTTTCCTTGCGCTCCACCCCGTAAAGATATTTTGCTCTTTTATGTTTGGTGCACATCTCCCACTCTTAACTGCAGCGTTGATGCCTGCACTTTTTTGTTGTGCATTTTTGTGAATCACAAACTTGGCCCAAAGGTACACAAGCTCTTTACTTGAGAAACATAGGTTTTTATATGAGAACCAGACGTTACCCATTTTCGTCTTATTCCTCTTCCTAATCCAATTCATGCACCTTCTTGCTATAAATTTCCAAAACATATTTTGTCGAATCTTTTTATTAAGTATTATAGAATAATACAATCATAAGTACATTTCGTATAACAAACCCCCTTACAACATCAGTGCGCCTCATAAAAGGATCTAATGCAATCTTCATGGTACAGTGTACTAAAGCATGAACTTTGCATCGCCTAACAGTTGAGGCTTGGTGCAAAGTGAAAAATGGATGGCAGAGAAAAACATATGTAAGGACATTATTATTTACCACACTTTTAACTTCATCCTCCTATTCCATCACTTCCTTGTTATCCATCATGGAGGCAGTTTGACAACTGTCTGTGGTCACACTGGTAACACTTTCTAGCACATACAACCTCGTGCATGGGCAAATGCTGTTGTGGCAGTAATGATGGTGATGGTAGTAGAAATGGTTGTGGGTGTCATAGTGGTGGTAATGGCTTATGCTTGAGGCCCGTCAAAAAACAAAGTCCAGAGCAGTAAGAAAATTACACAAAATATTGATTTCTGTATTCTATTAGATAAGAATGAATGTGTGATAATTTCAGATTTATCTCACACTAATGCCATCTCCCTCTCGAGCCATGCTATTTACCATCCTTAACACCACTTTTCATCCTGCCCAGCCAATATTAAGTGAAACTTCACAATTCATACCTATGGGCCACTTTTTAGGTCTCGCTAAAGCCAGCGCATGCGCTGCTGTTCTGGCGAGAAAATTAGTAGATGGTTTAAAAGACCTACCCAGGCTGGCCGCCAGCTTGCTATTACGCGCACAAGCGTGTGCAACGTGCACAGATGCAATCTGGCTTGCTGTATTAAGCGTGAATCCCCTCTCCTACCCCCTCCCTTCTCCCGCATGGACAAAGCTTGTTAATTAAACAAATGGAGAATTAATCACACCATACTCTCCTTATTCAGTTAAGCGAATCACTACTTCTTGACCTTCCTTTCCCTCTTAGTGTTGCTTCTTTCTTTGTCCACGTTACCCCGTGCGTGAAACCCTTAAATATGAGCCTTCCAGTAATATCTGATGTACCTCAAGCAGTAAAGCAAAAATGTACTCACTCACCCCCGCTTTAAAAATGAGAAGTACCTCACAGCAGTGACTCGGTTCCTCACTTCATTAACACCTTAAGCATCAGTTCAGCACCCGGGAAGAGAATGCTAATATGCTGCTCCATCTGTCGTACGGCTTGCTTCCACACCCATAGCTCACTCCTCACCCTAGAAAAAGCCTGCCGGTTTCATCCCAACACATCCTGCCCAGAGAAAGGCCCTTTTACTGCAATTGGACACAATCATGACCTGCAACCAATCCAGACTCCACCAGGGACTGACGGGCCTCAACAACAGGCGGCCATCAGCCCTGTCACTGTCACAATTAATTACTCAGCCCCACTCGCTGCTGCCATCAGACCCAAAAGCACTTCTGTTCCCAGTGGAGGTTTTCCTTGTGCGCACGGTGACACCTACCACTGGGGAGTTGGAGGCAGTGGAATCAGTCACTGCCCAAATGGTTCACCCTCACAGATAGAACTATAGTTCCAGTGTGGACCCACATTGACTCCTTTTATTCACTAATTTGCATCTTTTTACGTATTGATATGAGGCTTGTTTGCCACCGCACGTTGTTAATTGCATATTCATGATCGACGTTGGATGACCAGGCCGTTTGCAAAGTTCCTTGTTTGTTTGTTTGTTACAGAAGGGCCTATTTGGAGATGTGGGCTCTTGTTTTTCTGAAGTAGGAGTCATTTATTCGGGTTTGATGTTTTGGAGGTAAGCTTACAGTTCAATAAAAAATGTGGGGGAAGCTTGACTGTCACCAGTTTAATGAGCTGGGGGCTGGGGTTTTGTTATGGTTTCAGCTCCTTTGTTGTAAGGCCTGCAGATGCTGCTTGTCTTTCCATTTGGTGGTGCGGCCGTTCATTGTCTTTCCCGGGGGTGTGAAGGGGGCGAGGGAAGTTGTCCTGTCCATTATTTCAAAAATGTGTTCTCTAATAGGTCTTTTTCATATGTATCAACCTCCTGTGATTCGCAGGAATTCCACGCACTGTCGATTATTGTATGCCATATGCAACTTTTTTTTTTCTCAGAACTGCCCTAGTCATATGCAAACAGATGTGAAGCATTTAAAAAAGCGATTTTCATTCAATGCTGACGTTTGTTGACCTGCATTTTAAACCACTTGGTGAAATCTAATTATAACTTCCCAGCATTGAATTTCACCCGCCTTTGTCGCATTCCAATTTACAAATGTTGTAGAAACATCATTGTTTGAAGGGTGCTGAGAAAGGAACAACGTAATTTACATTGCAAATGTAAATAACACCCATAGCTATGCGTTGTTTTTCTATAGACTTTTGTTCTTCAAGTATTTGTGTTTAAGCAAGTTTCTGTGTTTTTTAAATCCCTTTTGTGGCTGGGCGGGAACGGCGCTCCTTCTGGGCACTTCCCTGATCTTAGGGAGTGGTCACCTTTGCTTTACTTTCTCTTGTAAATGAGGGCAGCCTTGTTTGTATACTGACAGCGCAGCACAAAGTCATCCCGTGGAGCTAGGAGATAGTGTCCGCCCACATGACACCCCCTTTGCCGAAAGGGATAAAAACAAGCATTGGCAAAGCCAATAGGTCTCGCCTTTGGGACCGTGTAAGTGTTTAGCCATGCAACAGTTTGTTATTGCACCAGGGATTTTGTGCTGCGTAACAAAATACTTCTAAGGTCCCAAAGGTGAGACCGGTTGGCTATGCCAATGCTTGGTTTTTTTTGGTGTCAAGGCTTATATTTTTTGGTACTTGTCTGCCTCTCCCACTGATATGGTTCTTATATTTACGCGCCAGTAACTGCCTGCTTTGTGCGAGACCTAATATACGAACTTTCAGAGTAAATAGTGGAAGCAAACTATAATCCCCTCTAGCTGTACTTCAGTTGTCGTATCTCAGTGTAACCATTTGCTTCCAAGCTACAACCTGCAAATGCTCTACCAACCATATCGCATTTACTTTAAGCAATGCGCTGCTTACAATGCGCCTGAAGTGTAGGCTTCTTAGGATAGCTGCGTTTTTTAAATGGTGGCATATGGGCATCATTATTCCAAGGCAGTCCGATGTCTTGTCTCAAAATAGTCATAACCTACTTTTATGCTGGCCTATAAGTAGCCCCCCATCCTGGGCGTTTAGGCAATTGTTATTTCGTTGTGTGCAGATTTCCCTGTTGACCGACAACTCTACATGGGTTTATAGGCCGAGGAGCGGGGGAGCCAGAGGAGAACTTCCAAAAGATGTAACATCAATGATAGTTCAAGCGCAGAGGTCCTGTTGATTATGAAAACCTGCACCACCCTGGGGATCCAAAGTACAAAATTTTTCTGGGAGTGGGGGAAGAAGAAAGCAGCAAATTGCTTTAATGTTTGTGCAGTCTGATGTCATGCACCTAACAGCTTGTCTGCATCATTTAGTTCATGGCTTGAAAATGGTGACTTCTCCCCTAGAAAACTTACTAGAATGTTTATGGACATAGAGCTATAAAATTGTAAATCCATCTCTTGCTCAGCCAGGTTGCTGTAACTTTGGCAGCCATGTCTAAGTCCCGTCAGCAGTAAACCTCTCCTCTTTGCTCCAGCGAAGCTGTGTTGCACACATTAGTGCTCGACGAGTAACGTGTCTGTGAGCAGCAATGTATTAATTATTTATTGCAAGGTTACTAATTACCAAACCAATTACTGTAATCACAATTAGAGTCTGTACATTCATAGATCTCCCCACGGGGAACACTGCAGGAGTTCAATATGTGGGGCATGTTCTTACGCTGTGCTGTTTAGCATCTTGTGGCGCCACCAGTTAAGCTAGGGAATTATTTCTTTTTACGGTACAAAAGGGGGTGGTGATGGACGGAGCATCCTAACCAATCAAACACTCACACCCAGTCAAAAGATCTGGGTTTAATCCATCACCGTTCTTTAGCCCACTCTGCCACCCCAGTTCAGACATGGCTATATGCAAATCAGTCTGACCCTGTGCCTCATGGGAACAGTCCAGCCCGAACTGCCAAGCCATGCCTTCCCTGGACCGGAAACAAGCTTCCGAGGACCGGTTTCTGGCATTACAGCCGTCTTCAGCCCGGATCTTTTGACTGGGTGTGAGTGTTTGATTGGTTCGGATGCTCCGTCCATCACCACCCCCTATTGTACCATTATTTCTTTTTACAACAAGCAGTTGTACTCCCATTGGGGGCTGTATTTTCTAATAAGGTCTAGAAAGAGCATTGTCTGGAAACAAATGTTAGCATTCATTTGAGGTGATGTGCAGCTAAGAAACCCAGAAGTATATGGCAAGTGGAATTTGTGATGTCCACCAATATAGCCTTTCCACAAATATATGGGAGGATAATCCTATGTGAAGGAAATGTATGACTTGTGTCTGTGTCAGATGGAAATTCAACTGGGTGAGTCATTATTCTTTTGAAAGTTAGAAAGTGCAAAAAAAGAATGGCATAGTGTATGCAATTTGCATAGAACTTTTCCTCTGTTGGTGGGCCTTTTTGGTACCAGACACATTAGTGGAGAGACTCAGCTGCCTAGAGTCAGCAGAGTGCATCTTTGGTTCGATCAGGACAACGCTCCAAAAGTCAAAGCAATGAACACTTCAGAAGATGGCATGGAAACTTGGTCAGAGTTGGTCATAAAATTGGACTCTGATCCGGAAGAAAATCATCCTGAAGACATTTGACCTGGAAGAACTTGTTCCTGAAAGTGAAACTTGAGACGCAGAACTAGTAAAAAAAAAACAATTCTCCTAAATGACCCACTTGAAACAACTGAGGCACATTTTCTCGCCAAATTGTGTCTTTAATTTTGCTTAACACAGGCCACGTCTCTGTCTATGCAGTCTGATTCTGTCTTTCTGTGGTCTATCAAAAGAGCACTGTCCGCTTGGGTAATTTGAACACTTGATATCCGGTACACCATGTTACTGCAAGTCTGTGGCAGGAAGTGGTATACAAAACAAGTTATCTTTTTCAAGGGTTTCAGTTGTGTTCATATCAAGTGTTCAGTTGTGTTCATTTCTATTGCATGATAGACCCACGTTGAAATGCTGTGTGGCTAGCTTTCAACATTAGTGTGCTAGGAATGCACATTCCTCCAATATGCTCTGCCATGAAAGAATAAGAAGGGTAACTCACAGCACTGCTTGCTCTAAGCTCTTGTTCTGCTCTCCATAGCTGATTGCTTCTTTTGTCATTTGAAGCGTTGTCTAGTACTGGCCCTGTGTCTTACTGAATGAACTTTCTTTCTGCTGCTAGTAAAAGAGCAGCACGTATCACCAGGCTTGGGGCCGTGTGGAGGGATGGCTTTAGACAGGCAGCATGGCTTCTACGGTACATTGTTGGTAAGTGACATGCTTTGAACTGCAGAAGCCGTAGTCCTTGATCATGGACATGTAAAATTGAAAGCCAGAATCTGAGAGTTGTGAGTTTTGCCTTGGGCCTTTTGGGGTCTCAACTAAGACTGTGCATGTGCTTGTTCTTGTAAGACTTTTTGTTAACATGCAGGGGGCTTACAGGCTGCCCATTGCTTACCATTGGTTGTCTTCCTTCATTGTTGATCTAATTTGCTTACTTCTTATTCATGGACTACTGTAGGCTTCTTTTCTGTTTGTGTGTTTTCCTCCTCTGGAGCATGGATGCATTACTGTCTCCTTCCACTGCTCACCTTCTTCAAGTGCACCTCTTTTCTTTTTGCATAAGAACTGTACAATGGTGAATTTGTTTTTCAGCTGTTTCCTCACGCCCAGAGTCTATTCTGTGTGCTTGCTACAAGAAATGTGAAACACAATAAGGGAATACAATCAACATGCACATTCCCCCTTCTTTCCCAAAAACACAAAACATAAACAAAAGAATAAGTGAATTATACGACAGATAATAGTCTGCTATTTTAACATGCAACTTCATGTTACAACTGCAATGGGTGCGCCTATCAAGTGCTTCTTTAACAACTTCTTGAACTTTACGAGCAGGTGTTCCTGCAGAAGCAGGTGTTTATTGACAGTGAAGTAGAATTGTATATTGAATTATTGGAGAATACAGAGTCCTCAGAAATATTCCTGTTCTCCAACATATTGTTGGAATGAGAGGAAAAAGAACTGTCTGATATGATAGGAACATGTTCTTTGAACAAGATTGGCACAGCTCCAAGATCGAAATCTGTCTCCAACATAGAATCATCATTGACAACATTACCACCATACCCATGAATATGAGTTCGCATAATAAATTGTTCTTGGTGTACCGAAATAGGTAAAACTTGACCTTTATCCCACTCCTCTGTTTCACACAGAGGAACAGACGTTTTAGAGACCCAGGTTATTTTTGTAGGAGAAAAAAACATAGATTCTCCTTTAACAACACTGACCTACCTCAAAGTCAAGATTCATTACCCTTTTTGTATTATCAAAGAATATTTCACTCTTCTCGTGTTTACTGTAAACCTCAGAACTCCGTTTCTTTTCATCGACTCCACAATCATCCAAACTATTTGATACTGAGGAACTTAACAAATCCGGAATAAGAAATGTGTTCGGTTTTCTGCCTTTCAACAACTTAAAAGGGGTAACCCTCATAGTGGAGTTTTTCATTGACATTTGTCAAATGAGACCAGGCTTATTCCTTAAGGTATTTATCCACACATAATCCAGCAGACAAACTTATTTGTATCCCTTCGTTCAAAATGTGATTATCCCACTCAACTAGGCCATTAGATGCTGGACTATATAGGGATCTGCAAATGCTTCATGCCATGTGAGGGTAAACCTTTTTGCATCTCATGAAAAGAAAATGTGTCCCATTCAGTCACAATGTATTTAGAATAACCTTCTACCATGAAAACATTTTCCAGAAATTTCTTAGCATTTCTAGGGGTAGTAGGATCATCAAAGGAATAGTTGATCAGTTTATAATAGTAATCCACTAACACTACCAAAAATCTTATCTCTATAGTAAGCAAGAAGAAAGGTCTTGAAATCTAGAGCTACTTTCTCCCAAGGTCCCTCAGGTAGATGTTGCGGAATTAAAGGTCTCTCTTGTAAATTACAGTGTGTTTATCTGAGACTAAACGCTCAGGGCAAGTATCCGCTAACCTACACACTTCAACATCCATACCTAGCCACCAGTAAAATTGATGCAATTTTTTTTTTAAAAGACCTTTATTCAAAATCAATGCAAAATCAAGAACACAGTATAGGGCCTACAACCTCTAGGGCCGGCCGCATCAATAGCATGTTTCCTTCAACATTATTCGTTAGTACACAGCCATAGGGCCGACAACCCTGAGGTCCGGCAGCGTATCCTATCACTTTAACATCCGTTGCAATCTGTGTCATGTCAAACAATTTTAAGGCCTATCGTTTTTTAGATTTTTGTTTCATGAACCAGAACTTTAACTGCGGTCAAGATGAACAATCACACACATCGATAAGCACTATGCCTGCGTCTACCCACTGATTAGATTCATATTTATACAGTGATGTAGCTATGGGGTATGCGTTAATTCTGGTGTTTCCCGGCTTCTCCCCATTAGCCTATACTCCCATCCCATCTCTCCCTAGTCTCCTTCGTCTTCCTCGTCTGAGTCCACGCTGTCATCTTCTGGCAATGGAGCACATAAATCTCCCCTGTAAACATTCCATGCTAACCATACTTTATTCCATTTACGAAGGCAGGACCTAAGCACATAGACTGCCCTCTCCGTGAACATTAATAAGTCCATATTCTTGCTCCACATCGACACCGTGGGCAATTCTGACGCACCCCACCTTTGTGCGATGTCTCTTTTGGCCACCATGAATGCCAAAGTGGCCCATATGCGGCCATATCTAGATAGATCATTCGGTTCCCAGATATTTAGTAGACACTTACGCGGTTCTGGGAGTAGGGACACCTGAAGTGTTTGTGAGATAGTGCGTATCACTTGTCGCCAATACTCTATTATGTGCGCGCAGTCCCAAAGCGTGTGGAATAGTGTACCTTCTTCCCCGCAGCCACGAAGACAGAATGGGTGTGGCGCTCTGTGTAACTTATGGAGCAGGTGTCTGGTGTAGTAAATGCGGTGTAGGATTTTCAGTTGTACTAATCTAAACTTCGCTGAGATGCCCACTTCCTTCGGGGATGCCAACGCCTCATTCCATTCTGTGTCATCGACCTCGCCAATGTCTCCCACCCATTTCTCCCGCAGTGCCAGTGTGGGGTCCGTTAGATTGTTAATTAATTTCCTATATGTGAGGGAGGTTGCACCCTGCTGCATATAGGCAGTAAGCAACCTGTCTTTGACTGGTGAGGAATCTGGGACATCGGTGTCCGCTGGTATCGCTTGCAGCAAAGCGTGCCTGATCTGTACGTATCTATAAGTTTTGTTCGGGCCTAAACCATATTATTGTTAGAGCTGGGCGAACGGAATCACAGTGTCCTTCTCCCACAAATCTCCCACCGTGGAGATGCCAATGCTATCCCATTGTGCAAACCCTTTACTGTGTCGCAGGTGCCCGAGTGCTTTTGTGTCCCAGAGAGGGGTGAGTTTAGTGATCTTTCCCTTCCATCCCAACTTCGCCTGAGCCGTGTGCCATAGGATGGCTGTATGTCTTGTGGGTCCTATCAATTCGTTTACCTGGGGTCGATTATAGAGCGCTGCTAGCATGCAATCTGTTCCCAGCTGTGCCCAGTCGGCCCTGTATGCGGGGTCGTCTCTCGATACATCTATCCACTGGTTCACGATTTTGAGTTGCGCAGCCCAATAGTACAGTTGTAAGCTCGGTAGGGCAATGCCCCCTTCGTACCAGCTTCTGGTCAGCTTGATATGGGCAATATGCGCCGGCCGATTACTCCACAATAAGTTGGTGACTAATGCCGTGACCTGTTGGAAATAGCGTGGAGCGACCGGATATGGCGTATTTTCCAGGACGTATAGGAATCTCGGAAGCGCCATCATTTTGTAGAGGGCCGCTCGTCCGAGGAGGGTCAGTGGCAGGGTCGCCCAGTGTCTCACGTCCGCATGGAGACGTTCCAGGGGAGGCCCAAGATTTTTCAGGAAGAAGCCCGAAGCGTTATCGGTGATATGGATACCGAGATACTTAAAGGAGTCCGACGTCAGCGTAAGCGGGCAGTCCTCTGCGAGTACGGGGTTCGGCCCCTTCAAGATATAGATCACTGATTTCGACCAGTTTAACGTGTAGCCAGACACTTTCCCATGTGTGTCACAAAGGGTAAGAAGCACCGGGATGCCCCTTTCGGGATCCGTCAAGTAAATCAGCATATCTTTAGCATAGAGTGACACCCGGTCCTCCCATCCCTCCTTCCAACTGATTCCCCTTAGCAAAGGCGTCCCCCTAATCAATGTTGCCAGCGGCTCCAGTACAAGGGCAAAGAGCAAGGGGGACAGGGGGCAGCCCTGACTGGTTCCCCTTGCCAGTGGGAAAGCATGTGAAATGTGACCGTTGGCAGTGACCTGAGCGACTGGGTTAGTGTAAAGGAGTCTAATCCAGGCAATATATGTAGGTCCAAAGCCCATACGTTCTAAGACTGCAAACAAGTAGTCCCACTCTACCAGGTCAAATGCCATCTTGGCATTTAAGGAAAGGATTAACGCCGCTTCTGATAAGGAGGTGGCCCGCGCCAGTATCCCATGCACCCGTCTGAGATTAAGGGCCGTGTTCCTGTGGGGCATGAAGCCCGATTGATCCGGGTGGATCAACAGTTGAAGGTGATTCATCAAGTTGCGTAGCCAGTAGTTTTGCTAGAATTTTTGCTTCCGCATTGAGAAGGGAAATGGGACGATAAGAGGAGCATTCTGCCGGTGGCTTGTCGGGTTTCGGTATCGCCACAATCGTTGCGGTGCGTTGGTCTAGCGGGAGTTCCGCCGCTGACAAGCTCTCCATGTACATTGCCAATAGGGGCCTACTAAGTGTCTCGGACATGAGCTTATAACATTCTATGGGAATTCCGTTAGGGCCTAGTGCCTTTCCGGACTGAATCGCGTGGATCGCTCGCTGTATTTCGTCCACTGTCAGATCTGCCTCAAGTTCCTGGACGGCTTCCGGAGGAAGCGTCGGGACTTCTATGTGATGTAGGGAGGCTAATGCTGCTTGCGCCGTGACTTCCCATTCTGGAGTGTATACTGCCTGAAAGTGGTCCGCTAGGGTATGTACCACTTCCTCCGGATGCAATTGTAACTGTCTCTCACGGGTGTAGAGGTGTTGTATTCCTCTATTGCACCCCCCTCTTTTGTCTAGCCATGCCAGCATTTTCCCTGCCTTGTCTTCAATATCGTAGATTCTATGAGCTGTGTTCGAGATACTTTCTCTTACTTGTGACTTAAGATGGTCCTGATACTGCTGCTGTCGCAGCTTCAACGTGTGTGCAGAGTCCACCGTGGGGTCGGACATGTGCGCCATGTTTGCTGCCTGAAGCACCAGTTCCAACTCCGAGAGCTCCTGCCGGTAAGCTCGTTTGTGTCCTGAGATGGACGCGATCGCTCTTCCCCGTAGGACTGCCTTGTAGGCCTCCCATAGGATCGAGGGAGAGGATACTGACGCCGCGTTCTCGGCAAAATAATATTTGGTAGCCGCCTTGAGGTCTTTTTTAATACCGGGGACCGTCAAATAATTGGGGTATATGGGATTTATCCTCGCGCGTGTCCTCCCCCAAGTGGAGAGAGTCAGCACTAGTGGAGAGTGGTCCGAGATTCCCCTGGGTAGCGTTTCTATGGAATCTACTTCGCTCATTCCGTCACCCAGCAACAGAAAGTAATCTATGCGCGAGAGACTGTTGTGTACTGGCGAGTGATAGGTGTATTGTGATGCTGTAGGGTGCTTGTGGCGCCATACATCCGCCAGTCCCATCGCTTCCAAGAAGCCTGGGAAAGTCGAGGGGCCCGTTGTGCGTGCCCTTACAGGAAACGTGTCTAGCTCCGGATCTACAATAGCATTGAAGTCCCCCCCTATGATCGTGTCTCCCGTCGGGAGACTCAGGAGAAACTCCCCCAGTGCTGGCAACGCTATGGATTGAAGTGCTTGAGTGATATAAACAGAGACCACATTGAGGAGTCTACCCTCCCATTGCCCATGGACCGCCGCAAAACGGCTTTGGTCGTCTACTTTATGCTGTAAAATGATGAAGGAGGAGTTTTTTTTTTACTAAGATACCCGACCCACGTGACCTGGAGGTGAACTCTGAGTGCGCTGCCATTTTGTAGCCTCGCTTATCTAGCGCCCTACATGCTGCCCCCGTGAGGTGTGTCTCTTGTAGTAGCACCAGTGTAGCTCTCTGACGTTTGATTGCCTGAAGGACCAATCCCCTTTTTATTTTGTCCCCCAGCCTCTAACATTCCAGGAAAGTAGCCGAAGTGGGGGGACCGCCATGTGGCGCGCCGTGCCCTCAGAGGCCGTAATATGGGATTGTTGAGACATCATGAGACAATAGGGATGACTTTTGTCGTCTCACGGATGGTAGCGTAACTTCCTCGCCGCTACCATTGGACCTGTGTGCGTGGTTTGTGACATAGTGTGTGTATCTTGAACCAAAACTAACAAACTTCCCCCCCCCTTCCCCCTCTTCCCCCTCCCTGCCTCCCTGCTCCACGGACATAACACCGCCCGCTCCCCCAACTTCGCAGAGTGCTTAACCCCTTTCCAAATCATCTTACTTGCTCGTGTGGGTAAAGAGTCTCAGAACAGCTTCAGCTCAGCCCACCTTACTCAGCTTCACCCAGTCTTGAGACCACTGGCGTCCCGCCTGGCCCCGGCAGTGTTCATTGTTGACGATGCAAGATGCCGGATGGTCATGGGTCCGGTGAATGCATACCTCTTTCCGACCCCGCCTCGGATGTCTTGTCCTGAGACTCCGGACCTTCCGCTTGAGCGTCCGTGCGTGCCCCAGTCTGTTGGCCTCGATGTCCTCTGTTGGATCGGCGAGGTGCCTCCACTTGTCTCCATCCATCGAGCCAGTCCTGCGCAATCTCCGGCGTGTCAAAGAACCAAGTTTTTCCGTCGGCGACAACTCGCAATTTCGCTGGGTACAACATTGAGTAGGGCAATTCTTTCGCCCTCAGGGTCTTTTTAATGTCGAAAAAGGTTTTACGACGCCTCGCCACCTCCGCCGTGTAGTCCGGGAAGAAGGCCAGCGTGGAGTTCTGGAGTTTGATGGGCGGCGAGACCCTCGCCGCTTGCAATATTACATCCCTGTCTCTAAAGTTAAAGAGTCGAGCCAGAACTGGTTGCGGCGCAGCACCTGGTTTCGGTGTCCCGCCGGGTACTCTGTGCGCTCTCTCTATCGAGAAGAATTGGGACAGACCTTTGGGCTGTAGTTTAGTCTTTATGAGGTCTTCGACGTATAGGTCCATCGCCCTTTTACCTTCTGACTCCGGAATACCCAGGATACGCACGTTGTTCCGGCGTGAGCGTCCCTCCTGATCATCCAGCTTCGCTTGCAGTTGTTTGGTCACCGCCTCCATGCGTTCCATTGCTATCTGCAGTTCAGAGGTGTCCTCCACTAGCGATTTCGCGACCACTTCCACCTGTGCCACTCGCTCCGACATTTTGTGGAAATCCGCACGTAGTAAATTGTCATCAGTGGAGATGGATCCCACCGTTGTCTGCACACTGGATAGAGTCCTCATGATGTCTTCCAGCGTCACCTTTTTGTTCCCGTCCGTCTCCTGACCCTTGCCCGTGGACGTTCGCCCCTCTGAGTGCGGCTGGTTATGCTTTTCGTAGGCATATTTGTCTAGTTTGGCTTGAGTTGACAAGTTTTTGGGTCCTCTGCCTGCCATGATGATCGATGATCTGCGGTCACGGTGAGGAAAAGTCGCCACCGTAGTTACTGTGCCAGTGTCCGCGGTGCGGATAGCAAGTCGTAGCGATTAGCACTGTTTGGGGCAGGATACCGCGGGAGTACGGCACTCCAATGCACTTCTGCTGCGCGTCGAGTCCGGTGCCCCCGGAACGCGTCTGGTCACACGCTGGCAAGAGTTACGTTCTGTCCGAGTACACAGGGAGGGCCCCTCCCCTTGATGTAGGGTGCCTTGATGCTCTGCAGGCCCACCGCAGCAGTCCACCAGCCTCTCGGTGTCTCTGGCTATGTCCCGTGGCGTAGCACTTCACTCTTCCGGTTGAGGCCGCAGGGTTTCTTAGATACAGTGCGTGGAGATGTTCTTATATGGCACCGTGATGCTCAATTATAGCTGACCGGCTGACCTGCTCGGGCGGGGGCCCTCAATTGCGTCTCTTTTGTGCCTATATGATTTTATTGCCGCCGTTATAGCTCCCGGTGGCGGCCAGGTATACGCCGCTCACCCCACTGCCAGTCAAACAAGGGGGGGGGGGGAAACCCAGTCCAAAACGGGCCGTAGGTATTTGCCCCCAATCAGCGGTTGAAGCACTCTTTGTTATCGCCCAGGTACTACCAACAGGCCGCTCATGTATTCAGGATGGGCCCAGGTGGTGTCAAACAACTCCCCCAAGTTCTTACTGTGTGCAGGCTGTGTCCGCCGCCTCCCGTGCAGCCGCTGCGGCGTTAGTGTCCCCTTGACCCTCGCCGTATTACAATGTGCCTCCAGCTGTTCCCGGTGAAGGAGCGCGTGTGTCCCCCAGCTTCCCGTACCGCATCGCCGCTTATTGGCCTTCAGTACTCACAAGACCCTTCGTGCGGTAATGGCTGCTGGCTATGCCGCGGTGCGGCGCTCTCATGGTAGCTTGATACTCGGGGGCGCTAGGAGGCCTCAGCAGTCGCCTCTCCTCCAACGATGTATCTCCGTGCCTCTCCGCTCTTCCGTGCCCCGCTAATCTCGCCTCCAAGCGGGGATGGCCCCCGGTCCTCCGTGGTGCGTACCGCCGCGTCCCTCGCGGGGCGGCCCGTGCTCTGGTGATGATCTCCCGAATGTGTACAGGAAGACCACAGGACCCCTTCGCGGGACACCGCGTGTGTGGCGCCTCAATGTTGGCTTCACTTGAGTGGTGCAGTCGGTGTCTGCACAGCCTCTCCACTCACCCGGGCGCCCGGGCCTATGCGTCCGTTCGCAGCCGCCCAAGCCCCACTTCCGGCGGGGGTCGCAGGCACTCCAGTCCGGTGTTCTTTGCAAGCCAGCAGGTCCCACTTCCTCTGTACGTCGTCGGACTGGTTCTCGACGCCGGATTTTCACCGGAGTCAGCCCAAAAGACGCCAGCCGTCCCCCGACCTCTGGATCCGCCTCTTCAGGTGGGTTTTAATCGGATGGTGTGTTCGGATTAGTGAAAGGAGCCGTGATGTCCGGAGAGCTCCTTTGTTACGCAGCCGCCATGCTTGGCTGCTAGCCACGCCCCGATGCAATTTTCTACATGTGTATGAAACACCGAAGTGTCCACTGTGAGCAAGTTTAAGAAAACTTGCCCGTAAGGTAACTGGTGGTATAAACAAATGGGGTCTGAACAAAATCCTTTTTTTCCGTAAGTTCAGAAGCTACCTAAGGTTACAATTCAAACACCTATCACGAGGCCAACCTTCCCAAACATATTTCATCACCTGATTAAGAACATAATCAGATTCGGCAGCATTGACCCAATCTGATTCAGGAAATGAACTTTTGCAATCGCTCACCACATCAGCAAGCGCCACAACACATTCCTGATCATCCTCATTTACAGCACCCCACAGCTTTCTTTCAAGGACATCCTAGATTAGCAGTAGTCTCTACTATTCTTTCCGCCTTCTACATGCTTTACTTAAATATCATACCCTTCGACAAAAGTCTGATTAATCGAGCAGACTCGTTTCTATGACCTTTGCCACTTAACAAATAAACCAAAGGTTTATGATCTGTAAAAATGTCAAAACTTGTTCCCCAAATGTAAGATTTACATTTCATTACACCCCACTTATGTGCTAATGCCTCTTTCTCAATGTTGATGTAGTTCATTTCTGCACACCTGAGTGACCTGGACGCAAAAGCCACCATACTTTCTTTTCCATTCAGCATTTGGCCTAAAACCTCGCCAAACCAGACGTGCTAGCATCAACATTGATACAATTGCATCCAGTTACAAATGGTTGTACAGCAGGAGCTTCGGTGACTAGATTCTTAGCTTCATTAAAAGCGGTTTCTGCAGATGACGACCAATCACATTTTATTTTTTTCTTGAGTAGTGATCTCAAAGGTTGTACTACCATGACCTATCCCGGTACAAAGCAGGCGTAATATTCACATAAGCCTAAAAATGAGCTCAGGGTATCTTTATCTACAGATGGAGGAGCTTTCTGTATAGCTTCAAGGTTGCAAAATGTAGGTCCAATTCTTTCTTATACAGTGTGCCCTAAATATTCCGCTTCTGTGGTTAAAAGGTTACCTTTTTCGGGTCTGTCTGTCATTTCTTTGCTCTTGAGAATATTCAAAACACATTCAAGAACAATTAATTGTTGTTTAGGATCATCACTGTAAATTAGGCTATTATCCTGAAATGCTTGAACATTCAGCACATTACTAAACAAAACATCGAGCAAGTCAAAAAGGCAAGCATAAATATATATAAGCACCAAAAGGTATAACAAATGTGGTGAGATATTGAGAATGTTTAGAGAGTGAAATCTAATGGTTTGCTGAACGTAACTCAGTGTTGGAGAAATGTTGTGGCTTTCCAAGATTTGAAAACATTTCCTGAATATGTTATAAGGGATGACAATCATCCACAATGCTCTTAGTCACTGTTCGTAAGTCAACATATAAACACAAATCTTCAGAGCGTTTACCTGCTAACACAACAGATGACACCCACTCAGAAGAGTTGGTTGGTTCATTCATACCATCTGCACATAAATTATCCAAGAAAACTTTAAGATCATTCCCAACACCTAATAACACAGGTCTAACTTTATGAATCACTGGAAGAGCACCAACCTTGAGTTTGATTTCATGAGTGAGCCACTTTACTATACCAACCCAAATGTTAAAAACCTTAAGGAGTTTAGTGACCATATTTTTTGAAACATTTTCATCATTGATTATGAAAACAGGAAGATCATCCAACACAATTGGGTCATCTTAACCACGTTTTAAATTGAGAGCCTACCTCGCTAACTCCATGTACACAATTATGTCCTGTCCTCGAAGAGCTATGTCAATTATCCTTCCCAAACATTCAATCAATCAATCAATCATAACACTTGTATAGCGCGCTACTCACCCGGGAGGGTCTCAAGGCGCTTGGGGGAAGGGGTCCGCTACTGCTCGAACAGCCAGGTCTTGGGTTGTCTCCTGAAGGCGAGATGGTCCTGGGTCAGTCGAAGGTGGATGGAGAGGGAGTTCCATGTTTTGGCCGCCAGGTAGGAGAAGGATCTTCCTCCGGCGGTGGCTCTTCGTATGCGTGGAACGGCGGTGAGGGCGTGGCTGGTCGATCGTAGCTGGCGGGTGGGAGTGTAGAAGGTCAGGCGGTCGTTGAGGTACTTGGGGCCCAGGTCGTGGAGAGACTTGTGTGTGTGGGAGAGGAGCCTGAACGTGATCCTCTTGTTGACGGGGAGCCAGTGCAGGTCCCTCAGGTGGCCGGAGATGTGGCAACGTCGGGGGATGTCCAGGATGAGTCTGGCGGAGGCGTTCTGGATGCGTTGGAGTCTTCTTTGTAGCTTGGCTGTGGTTCCGGCGTAGAGGGTGTTTCCGTAGTCCAGTCGGCTGGTGACGAGTGTCTGGGTGACCGTCTTCCTGGTTTCGGTCGGGATCCATCGGAAGATCTTGCGGAGCATGCGTAGGGTGTGAAAGCAAGATGAGGAGACGGCGTTGACTTGTCTGGTCATCGAGAGGGAGGAGTCCAGGATGAAGCCCAGGTTGCGTGCGTGGTCTGTTGGCTTGGGAGCGGTGCCCAGGGCGGGGGGCCACCAGGAGTCGTTCCAGGCGGAGGGCGATAGTCCCAGGATGAGGACTTCCGTCTTGTCTGAGTTCAGTTTCAGGCGGCTGGTCTTCATCCACTCGGCGACGTCCATCATCCCTTCGTGTAGGCTGGTTCTGGCGGTGTCGGGGTCCCTGGTGAGGGAGAGGATCAGCTGGGTGTCGTCAGCATAGGAGATGATGTTGAGGTTGTGTTGGCGTGCGATGGCTGCAAGAGGTCTCATGTAGACGTTGAAGAGGGTGGGGCTGAGTGATGATCCTTGTGGTACGCCGCAGATGACTTCGTTGGCCTCGGATCGAAACGGGGGAGGCGAACTCTCTGTGTTCTTCCGGCGAGGAACGAGATGATCCACTCCAGTGCCTCCTCTTGGATGCCGATGTTGCTGAAGCGTTGAACTAGGGTGCGGTGGCAGACCGTGTCGAACGCTGCAGAGAGGTCCAGGAGGATGAGTGCTGCTGTTTCCCCGTTGTCGAGCAGGGCTCGGATGTCGTCGGTGGCTGCGATCAGGGCGGTCTCGGTGCTGTGGTTGGCTCTGAAACCGGACTGCGAGGGGTCGAGGGATCCGTTCGTCTCGAGGAAGGCGGCCAGCTGTCTTTTGACGATCTTCTCTGACTTTAGCAGGAAAAGGGAGGAGCGAGATGGGGCGGAAGTTCTTGAGGTCGGTGGGGTCCGCTGTTGGTTTCTTCAGTAGGGCGCTGAGCTCTGCATGCTTCCAGCTCTGGGGGAAGGTGGCGGTGTTGAAGGAGGAGTTGATGACGTCTCGGAGTTGGGGTGCGACGATGGAGTCGGCCTTGTTGAAGACGTGGTGGGGGCAGGGGTCGGTCGGAGATCCGGAGTGGATGGTGTTCATCGTGCGGGCTGTGTCTTCAGGGGTCACCGAGGTCCAGGTGCGGAGGGTGGCGGTGGGGGGCGTTGGTTCGACGGTTGGGTGCGTGGGTGGTGCGCCGAACTGTTGTGGATGTCGGCGATCTTGCGGTGGAAGAACGAGGCGAGAGAGTCGCAGAGATCTTGTGAAGGAGTGATGTCGCTGGTGCCGGTGCTGGGATTGGAGAACTCCTTGACGATGCTGAAGAGTTCCTTGCTGTCGTGAGCGTTGTTGTCCAGTCGATCCTTTAGTGATTTCTTCTTGGTGGTGCGGATAAGCTGGTGGTGCTTTCGGGTGGCTTGTTTGAGGGCGGTCATGGTGTCAGTGGTCTGGTCGAGGAGCCAGGCTTTCTCGAGGGTGCGACAGTTCTTTTTGGAGTCCTTGAGTTCGTCGGTGAACCAGGAGGCCTTCTTGCTTCTGGGTCTGCTGGGAGGGTTCTTCAGTGGTGCGAGGTCGTCGGCGCAGGCGGTCAGCCACTGTGTGAAGTTGTGGGCTGCTTCGTTGGGGTCCGTTGTGCTGGCGGGTGGGCTCTGGCTGAGGGAGGTGGTGAGCTGGTCGGCGGTGATCTTGCTCCAACTCCTGTGAGGTACTTGTTGCGGGTGGTGGTGGGTCGTGGTTCTTTTGAAGCTGAAGTGGACGCAGCTGTGGTCGGTCCAGTGGAGTCCGGTGGCGTGGCTGAAGGTGATGTACTTGCTGGAAGAGAAGACTGGATCAAGCGTGTGGCCGGCGTAGTGGGTGGGTGTGTTGACCAGTTGCTTGAGTCCGAGGTTGGCGAGGTTTTCCAGCAGGGCGGCGGTGTTGCGGTCCTTGTTGTTCTCCAGGTGGAAGTTGAGGTCCCCTAAGAGGATGTAGTCGGCGGAGGGGAGGGCGTGCGGGCTGATTAAGTCGGCGATGTCTTCGCTGAATTGTGTGCGTGGATTGACATAAGTGTGCTGTAATTGTTGCCATTTGGCCAATGTTTAAAATATGTGGTATCAGCCTGGGTAGTTATAGGTGCCCCTGAATCAGTCATTATCTTAATAGTAATACCCCCAATGGTTGCATCACATATTAGTCCTTTAATTTTTCTGCTCATCATTTCTAAAACATTCACACCAGAATCAATTGTTGGCACAATATTGCCACACTGTTTAATTTTTTCTTATTGCTAATCCTTGTATCACACTTGTTAGCTCTACAGACAGACTAGAAATGACCTACGTTTTGCAAATATTACATATCTTGCCTGTAGCAGGAAATGTTATGCTGTTTCTAAGATTACTTTTAGATCCACATCTATAACAATTAGTTATTTTTACCAATTACCATGTCTGTGAGTTTTTTCCCTTAGTGCTTATCATACTCGCAGCTCATGTCTCTCATAAGTTATAGGGGCAGACATTCACCATCAGATAATGCTTTGGTTGAAACTATTTAACTTTCAATGTTTTTTTGCAATGGCAATTGTTTCACTCAAAGTGGGATTCTGGCAAGTGAGAAGACGTTCTTGAATTAAAAATAAATAAATAATTAACAACAAATTGATCTCTAATATATGTCTCAACAGAAAGTCACAAGTTGTAACTCCTATGTGTAATGCTGCTACATATTCATCCACACTTTCTTGACTTTCTTCTGAAAAAATTCCCTCTAAAAGCGCACTCTGTTCTTCCGAAAACCTGCTTTGTCATTCTTTTTTTGGACTCTGCATAGACATCCCAGACACCAAATTGGTCTTGTCTTGCTTTAGCCTCCGGCTAAATGATATCTGGTTTTCCTGGTTGTTGTGAAAAAGCTGTCTGATAATACAGTTCACACTGGAGACAGGAGAATTAGAACAGTTGCAGTAAATAATCAATGAAAAATAAGTTTCCCTTATGCTCCATAAATATATATATATATTTTTTTTATTTAATTGTACAGTAGTGTATTGTACGATGAGAAACTTAAGGTAAACCAATATGCATATCATTTACTGGAGAGGCTACCAATCCAATAAAGCTGCCTGTACGAACATTTTATTTTAATATTAAATGATATAAATAGAAACAACCCCAAATCAAGATGGCTGCCTACTTGTAACATCACATGTTTTTTCCCGCTGCCTTGTAGGTAAATAGAAAGACTAAGTGCACGGCTCCAAATCGGCGTGTGAGACTTTGCATGAGCTACTGCCAGATAAGGGTAGCAGGGTAAGCAGACAACGATAGCTCAAGCATGGTCCCTCCCACATATCGTGTCATGCACACAGTTACCGCTCGAGCGCAGACCATCAGATTAAGTGCATTTCTCTCTCGAACATGAATGCAGCTCACAGCGGTCTCATGGTAGCCCATGAAAGTTCAAGGGTGGGCTCCTGAAATTGAAGGCACAGGGAAATCAAACTGCATATAACAGTACAGGTCCAACAAAAGGCACAGGAGCAATTCAGCAGCTCAGAGATTTCGGGGACCATCTATAGGGTTTGTCAGACTATAGAGTTAATCGTTGGGCTCCTTAAGACCAGCTCATCGCCAAATTGTAGCTTGGGAAATAAATGATGAGGCTGGCAGTTGTTATTAGGTTCTAATCCATAAGAAGCCCACGACCAGGAATGCATTCAGGCAGTCTAAGGAATCCGCACCAACTGATTCCAGCAACACCGCTACACATTTAAAGTGTGGAACCACAATTTATAATCCTAACAAAACATTCAGAACACTACAAGAGATGTGGAACACAATACAGGAATACTAACAACATACCACAGTTCCCAGTCGCTTATGTTTGTCTAGTGCCATACAGTTTTTACTTCTTTTGTGCAACGTTTTTGTAAACCTATTGTCAGTTGCTTCTTTTGCAAAACTGAGCAGTTTCAGGCTGTGCACTGTTGCATTGGAGAATGACTGGTAGGTAGTGAGCGTGGTGCTGCACCATATAGTAAACTGCCGGAAAGAGTATCTGAAAGCTAAAATCTTAGCTCCTCAGTGAAACCTTGTAAATTCACGGTTTGTGATTTACACTTTGAGGGGTGATGATCAAACAACTAATAGTTTGTTTTGTGTGGAAATGCTTACGCAAAGTGGTTCGTGATCTGGTAAAATGGAAATAAGAAATTTGAAAAATATTCAATAGGTATTACTTTTTTGTACTTTTAGGAAGCCCTACAGAGGATAATCTCAACACTCGCAAATAAAAATGATGAAATCCAAAACTTTATCGACACCCTGAACCACTCATTAAAAGGCGTACAGGTAGGTGGGTTTCTTTCTTAGTATTTTTCCTCTAGTTATTATTTTGTTTTTGGTGTTCTCACGTTCCCCTTGCCTCTTATTGTGTTGCCGTTCGTCATTTTTTTGTGATCCAACCCTTTTTGTCTGTCACTCACCCTTGACTCCCCTCTGACAGCCCGTTTAAATTTCTCTTTCTTAGGCAAGTGCTAATATAGCCTTATTGTTCCCCTGCTATCGAGTGCTAATAGTTTTTAATTGCCCATTACTATGTCATGCATTTAATCTCAGGACCATAATTGCAGGGTAGGCAGTTAACAATGGTTAACATCTTGAGCAGACGACAATGACGCTTTGTTGACAACTGAGGTTCTGAAACCTCCACTGAGAGCAGCTTAACCTCAGAGAGTGATTTTTTTTTCTCCCCCAGTGTGAAATTCGCAAGGGTTTATAAATTCTGGACATCGAAAAGGCAGGAATCGTTTTTCCTCACCCATTCAAGACCTTCATCTGCACACACATTTAATCAAGTTTTTCCTTCTAAAAAGTACCTGAGAAAGAAAAAATGACTGCTTTTTAAACAAACAGCTTGTAATTCCGATGAAAGAATAACAAAGGGTCTTGGGGTACTGTTACTCTTGTATTTTTAAACAAAACCAGTACGTCGCAACGATCACGGGTTAAAAGAAAACCTGTAAATAACCAATACCGGATGGGATTGGGTTCCTCTCTTAAATTAGATTTTAGTAGTGTTACAACATCTGTCAACTCTCTATGCATGTCTTCTTCTTTCTGTGAGTAGTGCTGCTCTTTAATGACTTGCAGCTGTAATGGAAAGCAAGTGGGTAGCTATTGAATTCACTATCTAATGTCGTAAGTGGCCATCCACTGATGGGGTGACAGCTTCCAGGCCCAGTGTTTACTGTTTTCCTTAGTTACCACTAACAATAGACACTCCCTCCTGAAGTTGCCACAAGTATGTCCGTCTCTGTTCTGACAGCTGGGGAAGGTCTGATTCGATGACCTAGTGGACTCCATTACTAACCTCATTAATATTCCCTTTGCTGATGGTCACATTCCAATTGGCTATAAGTAGTTGCTGTTGCAGCTATATTAAAGAGCCTTATCCTATGCCAAAACGGCTTGCCACGCTGTAGACGTGTTCCCACTTTGCCATTTTTTTTTTAGGAATTCTATTTTTCTTTTTCTTTTTTTTTTTATTTTTTACATAGAGAAGAACAAAATCATTTTGCCATTTTTATGTTGCCACTTTAGCAAATTGCCTTTAGAAATATGCTCTTGTGGTTTTTAGTGTTGGGGTGCTTGGTGTAGTCAAATCTTAACCTAGGTTGCACGGCTTACAATGGACTAGGATTCTGGGATTAGTGCTCTTAGGCAGTGTGAGGTCGTCCAAGCTGCATTTAGCGACTTTTTCTGTCATTCCATGTGGTTTACATACACAAGCTTTGAATTCCTTCCTAAAATTATTAAAAACATATGAATGACTTTCTCTGCTGGAATTACAGCTCCTGTCTGCCTCGATTTTATCTGGCCTAGTAGTACAAATGTTCAGAGGCAAACTATGCATGTTCCGAGCTTAGTCCTGCTGCAGCTCTGTATTGGGATCCCCAGGCTGTTCCAGAAACCTACATAGAGAGATGTGCTTCATTGCTGCATTATGCTAGAATCATTAAAACTACAGGCTGCTTCATTGGTCTGTGGTTCATCTTTCCTCTTTAAGAATGTCTATCCGGCATCACAGAGTGGGTCTGTCTTTTCAGAAGGCCTTTCACAGGCAAGGTTTCCTCTAAAGCAGAATTTTTATAGATTTAAATAAATGAAAAATAAGCAGATGTATGTTTCTAAACAGGAATCCTTTGTGCAATTCACTCTTTGCCGAATTGATCGTATGCCCTTCAATTAGTTGTATATTTGGCAATCATATGGTGCTTTGTAGCATTGTGGGATTCAATGCATAATTGATCACGTGGTAAATGAGCCCCATATGTAGAGTTGACTTCAATGTCTTAATTGACGTTGATATTTGCCTAAACTGTAGACATAAGTGTGAAACCTATGCTCTCTGTGCATGGCCTACTCTCCTTTTCTATAGTTATTAGCGAATTTCCAGATGTACTTCAATGTTTCTGTTTTCTAGACAAATTCCACCAAAGTTCTTTCAGACATGGATGAAGAGTTTGATGCCCTGTATGCTATCCTGGATGAAATGAAGGAGAGTATGACGAACAAGATCAAACAGGAGCAAGCGCACAAATCTCAGGAGCTCCAGGTAACCGCCAGCATCTCGTTTTTACAACGAGCCCTTTGCAGTTCAGCCACTGCCTCTGCACAAATCTCACATTTACATCTTATATTTTTTCAGTGTGAAGTTTGGTGATGTTTTTGTTAACTTTAATACACTGTTCCTCACGGAGAAAATGATTTGCTGTTTAATATACACAGAGGTGTCTAGTAGCTTAAGTGATGAGCAGGGACTTTTGCTTCATAGTATTATGTTCACGGGTATCCCCGCATTTCCGCTGCAGCCTAATTTACCTGAACATTTTGATACCAGTTGTGAATGCTAAAGAGCTGTGGTGCACAACCTTGGTATCGTTGTTTCTGGCACTCCAGAGACGCTGAGTTATTTGGCATTGATAGTAAATAAGTGCTCTGAAGATTTGTTTAGACAGGATGAGGAAGTAAACTCAAGTTACCTAACCAAAATCTGTGCTTTTGAAGACCGTATAACCTCGACCCCCATCAGTACTTTGGCAATGCAGTGGACCTGCTGCTTGGGTAAATCAGTTCTCAGATTGAGCTGCTGGGAGTTGGTCAGCTGTTATGCTCCCGAGTAAAACTATTGCTGCAAGATGACCTCCACTGGTAAGTCTGTGCTTGTTCCACACTTGCAGGAAGGGTTCATAGAAAGGACATCTCTTGTTTCAATTTACTGATGAAGTTCAGGAGGAGGAAGTGGCAGTCGGCAGTGCTAGCAGGGAGTGGTGATACCAGACTAGATGATTGTACTGGTGGAGCAATAAGGGATGTGGAAGTGCAGAGTTTCTGGAAATATAACCACACAGTGAGTAGGTGCAGTAAGAGGGCAGCAGTTGAGGATGTCAGTAAAGGGATGGAGGATGTGCTGCATTGGGTGGGGGGTGGAAAAGGAATCTCAACAGTGGGACAATAAGGTGTTCAACCCACCAATCTGAAGGCAGCAGCTTAATATGCACAACCTTGTAGATGAGGGAGAGATCCGCAGAATGCAGCCGACGGGGTAATTTGGGAGCAAGGTCCCCTTTCCGAGAAATAATAATTCCTAGGGTATTTAAGACCAGACCCTATGGCAGTTAAATGTGTAAATGCAGAGAGGGACCTCACAAAAATATTACAATTTCAAGGATAAAATTACTGGTTTTTCCTCCATGTCTTTTGCATTATTGTGAAAAACCGAAAACTCAATATAATTGTGCTTAGTGTTATTTAACCAATGCTGAGGTGCACTCCCTTTTAATACACCGCTCCATAGATAAGATAGAGGCAGTGGCATTTTTGATGGAATACTCTATACTATGCATTTGACTACAGAAGTATTGCAGATGGGGGATCCTTGGCTGGTGGGCTACAAGTGTGTTACAACTGATCGAGTATCACAAATTATCCATTGGCAAGTAGAATTCTGGCACTCGGGAAGAGTACTCTTTTTATTCCTCTGGGAATGACTCCTCTAACTGCACTGATGATGGTTTTTGTTCCAATGTGCTATGGATGAAAGAAATCTAGGTATAAATGGGTTTGTGATTAAATACAAATTCTCAACATTCGCTAAAGATTTTACGTGTGGTGGTAACAAATACTGCTATAGCATAACCCATGATTTTTAACATTATTGTACACTTTGGATCAATACCCTAGTTTAATCCAGTGGAGAAAAATGCTCTGTTTCAGTCCACACTCAAGGGGTCGTCTTTAAGAGTGAATTTGGTGAGTGGGAGGTTTAAATCGTAAGTGGACGCGACCGGTTTCCTGGATTGATATTCAAAGAAATATGTCTGCAATACTCAAACAAAATGTTCAGCCTTTATTTGAAAACAATGGAAGGAATCCAGTTAGATTTGGGAGTTTGGGGAAAAGTAAATTCCATTAAAATGAGCATCATTCCTCTATTTAATTACTTGCTTAGAAATCTAGTAATTGACATCATACATGTCGAAAGTAATGTCAATGATTGACTCGCATGATGTCTTTTTATGGTGTCTCATTACCAAACATGACTGAAGATCATGCTACAAATGCTCCCAGGTACACCCAAAACCCACTGGCAAACAGAAGGCCAAGCTCTACGTCGAGCAGCACAAGGAGCAAGACCGATTCCATTCATCCTCATCAGGAAAGTTGAAGTCTAAAGGACAAGTTGAAGAAGAGGAACAGGAGGCATACTCTAAGCTCTTCAATGTGCAGAGGCCTCCATTCCAGGGAGAGTCACACGATTGGCATTTCCAATTCTGCCCTTGTGCAGAATCTGGAGCCAATTTGCCTCAAATTCCCTAAGCCATTTTCGAATCCACAGCAAATTGAGGCTATGTTGCAGATCTAAAAAGTGGTTCCGGGTCCCTCGTCCACACCTTCTGGTGCAGCGGGCCTGTTTACGTCAACAGTCAGACGTTTGCCAATGGGCCCTTCCCTGGCACCGACTGGCCATCACAAATGAACCCTGCTGTGCCATCAGCATGGGTCCATGCCTCAGCTCCCTTGCCTTTAGGACATACCGGTCGTTCCTTCATTGTTGCTGGCTTTGCCACCAGTAGCGCTGGTTCCAAATCGGTCCCTGCCTCTGACCTCAGACCTGGAACCTTCTCTTGCAAGAGATTGTATAATAGTATGATATGCCAATATTAAATAAAAAAGCCATGGGTTGATGAGGACTCTACTGGTGCCTTGTCAGAAGTCTTTCTGGCAGATGGAGGCCATTTTTCAATCTGATACAGATGCTGTTCAAGACCTTCATCTTGTTCCTCGTGATGTACATGATGATGAGGAAACAGATAATGGGCTCATATCTTATTATACAGATGATAACGTTTATCTTGACTTGCAAAATGCCAGTGGCTACGATACCTAAACAAGTCCTAGAATTATCACTGCTAACTAATCAGACGAAGGCTAACCTCCTCACGGAAAGTTTGCAGCTGGCGCCTGCTTGCTTCAATCCCATGTTGGCATCAAACAGAGCCCTGACTGACCTACTTTTTGGCAACTTGATCCAAGTTATTCTCTGACCCTGCAGTTAACTCTATAGCCAGGTGTAACAGACCTGTACATGGTGATCCCAAGTTTGTGACACAACACACCAAAGTCAGGGAGCCTTGTGTTCCACAAGCGAGTTCAATCCAAACTCTTCCCCAGCCGATCTGCCTGACGTGGAATCCCAGAGACATGATGCTAGTGGCAACAACAAACAAAACTTCTCCAGTATTAGGGTGTCTTTCATAGATTCACATGCCTGAATCATTCCCCGTCGTCGGAGTGGGAGTCCCACGGTATATAAAAAAGCAATAATATGCTATAATAACATTGGAAAAACCAATAAATACCAACCAGGAAGTAAAGTAGCCCAAGCTACAGTAGAAAAAACTTCCACACTCATGACTATCCTAGTCATTTTGTATAGTCCAAACTACAGCCAATCAGGCGACAGCACCCACCAGAATGTTCTCCCCAGAGGCTCAGGCTCTCAGATTTTCTACCGCACGTCGTGTGAAGGGAGTCTCCCTGAGCTCTGCTCAGTTTTCTTCAATTTTCATAGTTTTTTCTCAATTTTTTCTTCAAAATATCACAGTTTTGTAATGTCTTCTTACATGAAGTCTACCTTCAGGCCCTGCGTGACTTGTGGAAAGCTGAGACTTTTTCTGTGAACCCTCATGAAGAGTATATGGACCAGCACTCTGCCTGTCTCTGACATGGTAGGAGGAGAAGGGGTTGTTCTTGTGCTTAGACTATACCCCCCTTCTGATGTGGGAGGATTTTTTGTTTGTCCTGCACGTTAAGATGTTAAGAGATGCTTCTCCTCTACTTCACCAGCTGAAGTAACATCACAATTAAGGGGTCTCTGGCCTTCTTTGAGTCTGTGCCTCCCACATCTACGCCCACGAGATTTACTCTCAGGCGTCTAGACTCACTCTGCGCACTTTTCTACGTAAAAATGTGCCAGCTTGTCGACGATACCGTCGATTTACTCTCAGAGGACAATCTCTGCCGTCACTGGTGCTCTGCAACGACACCGCCTCCAGGCTTTCGTCGACGACAGTGAGGACAGTGCCCTCTTGTCGACTGCAGGCTCGTCGACCACTGGGAGTTTTGTCGATGTAAATGTCTTTGACAGTTGGCCTCGTCGACGGTAGGATCGTCGACGGTAGGATCGTCGACGGTAGGATCGTCGACGGTAGGCTCGTCGACGGTAGGCTCGTCGACGGTAGGCTCGTCGACGGCAGGCTCGTCGACGGCAGGCTCGTCGACGGCAGGCTCGTCGACGGCAGGCTCGTCGACGGCAGGCTCGTCGACGGTAGGCTCGTCGACGGTAGGCTCGTCGACGGTAGGCTCGTCGACGGTAGGCTCGTCGACGGTAGGCTCGTCGACGGTGATCTCTGTAGACGGTAGTCTCGTCCATAGACGGTGACCTCCGTGGATGTTGGGCTCCGTAGGCGGTGAGCTCCATAGACGGTGAGCTCCGTAGACGGTGAGCTCCGTAGACGGTGAGCTCCGTAGACGGTGAGCTCCGTAGACGGCGAGCTCCGTAGACGGCGAGCTCCGTAGACGGCGAGCTCCGTAGACGGCGAGCTCCGTAGACGGCGGGCTCCGTAGACGGCGGGCTCCGTAGACGGCGGGCTCCGTAGACGGCGGGCTCCGTAGACGGCGGGCTCCGTAGACGGCGAGCTCCGTAGACGGTGAGCTCCGTCAACATTCAGCTTCGACGCCAGTTGACTTCATTAACAGATGACCCTGTCAACTGTTGGATTCGTCGACGTTTGAACCCGTTGACAGTTGGTTTCACACAGTGCTTTTGTAGACGATTTATTTCGTCGACAACAGCTGTCCGCTACATCCACGTGATGGCGTGATGGCTTTTTACTTCCGCCATTATTCTTCTTGGAGAATATTGGAGGTTTTCCCCTCCTTATTAAGAGAGCGGCGAATCGGTTTTCCCCTTTCCCCTCGTCCTGGGGAAACCACAGATGCAAGTTCGTTCACTTCCTATCATAGAATTTATTAGGAAGAAGGTGTTAAACTCATGCAGGGGCCAAACTCTGTGCCAGCGTTTTTTCCACGCCTTGACAAGACGTGTGAAGCTCGCCACTATTCACCTGTTTTTCTAGTCTCTCAGCCTACCCTGACTCAGTCATTACTCAGGCGGTTCAGCGATTATCTTGCAAGCCAGTGGGCAGGTATGCCGCCAGATGTGCTCTGACATGTTGGCGCTAGTAGAACGTATTCCAGAATCCTCCAAGCCTCACACTTTGAAGATCCTGCAGGAGGGAGAGAGAGAGTGTAGTGCATCATTAATAATACACTGTGCAGCGGACATTGCGTGTACAAGTTTTTCGACAGCTCGCAAGAGGGGCAGCATGGCGAATACTTTTTTGCTTCAATGCTACGTCTTTCGCAAGGAGTTTCCAACTTAAATACTTCACTTGCCTTTTGATTGAGGATCCCTTCTGGCCGCACACAGATACTGCCCGCACCCTCTGGATATAGAATCGCAGCCTTTTCGGGGTGCCGAGGACGTAGATCCACGTCCTTTTTTCAAGGGAGTTCCATCCAGTATTGGCTCCTACAATCAAAACCAACTGCGTCACTCAAATCAAACACAGTCATATGGGCAAAGTACCAACAGTTCCTACATAGAAAATCATTGTACAGCCGAGGCAACTCTTCTAAGAAACAATGGATTACCTTGAACCCACCTTTATTCCCTCCAAAAAACGTCAGAGGTCTAATATCTCACTTTTATTCCAATTGGTCAAAGGTGACAGAGGACCGTTGGGTTTTTAAACGTCATGCCCAAGGGCACACTCTAGAATTTGTCAAATTTCCTTTTTTCTACACCTCCAAAGGGACCTCCACCTTTCTCATCTACGGGAGTCGTTTGCACAAGTGTCTATATGGATACAAACAGGGACCGTCGGAGTGGTTCCGAATCTCCAACAGCGTTAGGGTTTACTCTCAGTTCCTCCTCAACAAGCAACTCAGGAAAGTAGCGCATGATTTTAGATCTTTGCGCAAACTTTACCAATGTTGTACCTCAAGAAAGTCCTAAAGTTCTTATGCCAGAACGACTTTATAACTACATTCAACCTCCAAGATGTCTATTTTGATGTGCCAATTCTTCCTAAGCACAGGAAGTGGCTACACTTTACAATAGGTACAAAACATTTTCAATTAAAGTCCTACCTTTTGGACTTAGGTCGGCTTCACGTGTCTTCACGTAGATCCGGGCACCAGTGGCACCCTATCTATGTCTGCAAGGCATACAAATTCATCACTACTGAGACAACTGTATAATAGGTGCTCGCTCTTATTTACAAGCAGTCCAGCACACCCAGACTCGTCAGTCACTGTTTCAAAACCTGGTTTTCAATAAATCATGACAAGTCCCAACTAGTACTAACTCCAATATGAACGTTTCTCGGAGCATCAATCCGTACAAACCTAGCAAAGGTGTTTGTCTCACACGAACGACGGGCCTGCAGCTCCCACTTGGTGGTGCTTCTACAGATTACACATGATAAAATTGTTAGAGGAGCTAGACAAGAAGTGGTTGCAGGTCTCCAGTTCAACCGAACATATCATTCTAATCACTCCTCGGATGCAAGAGGCCTTTCTTGTTTGGCGGGTCCAAGAAAGAAATTTGTATAAGGTGTGTGCGTTTCCTTCAAGAAGCGCCAAAATTACACAATCACTACAGACGCATCCCTCGAGGGTTGGGAAGCATGTCTTCGAGGGCTGAAAGTCAGCGGGAAATGGAACCCTCAACAAAAGGCTTGGCACATCAATCTGCTAGAGCTAGGTGCCATCTTCTTAGCCCTCAAATCCTTTCGTGCAATCATTCAAGGGGCCACAGTATTGGTTCGCTCAGACAATACTTCAAGTATGCATTACTTAAACATACAGGGAAGAACGAGGTTGGTTCTTCTATCTTATGAAGCCCAAGAGGTATGGGCTTGGGCGATACGACACAGGATCAATCTCTTGGCTGTTCATGCGCTGTGAGTTGCAAATGTGCTGGCGGACACCATCAGCAGGTCAACGGTGTCCAACAACGAATAGGAATTACATCAGCCAACAGCGGATTGAATCTTCCAGCAGTGGGGTCATCCCGTTCTGGACCGCTTTGCGATGAAAAAGAACAGCTAATGCCTGTTTCTTTGCAAGCTGGCTTAACCACAGGGACTCGCAAGGGAAGGCATTTTTCGATAACCTGGTCTCAAATATATGCTTACGCCTTTCCTCCGATACTGTTGGTTCCGGGAGTTTCTCCGGAAGATGAAGAAAGAGCCATGTCACTTTATTCTCTTCGCCCCCAGGTGGCTTCGCCAATTCTGGTCCACCGAACTTCTTCTCCTCTCTGAGTGCGATCCAATACAGTTTCGACCAATACCGAATCTCCTCTCCATTCAGAATGGTCAGATGTGCCATCCGGATCCGGCTTCTCTAAAATTAGCCGCTTGGCGTTCTGAGCACCTTGAATTAGCTCATCTGAAAATCTTGACGGATTGTAAGGAGGTACTGGCTTACGCGAAAGCACCTGCTAAATTAAAGACATACAGACTTTAAGGGTAAAGAATCTGCATTTGGTGTTAATCTGCTGGGGTTCACCCATTTCATGCAACGCTGGACCAGATATTACCTTTTTTCTTGCACTTGGCAAGATCAGGCTTATCTCATGCAACGTTGAAGGTCTTTTTGGCAACCATTTCAAGGTGACGTCAGGATGGGTACACCTCTCTTTATTCTTCAAGAATACAACAGTTCTTTAAGGGACTATTCAGAATGTTTCCTCCTGTACGTCGTCCGCCTCCATCATGGCATTTTAATGTAGTTTTAGCGCAGCTCATGCGCCACCCATTTGAGCCAATTCACAGGGTGTATTTCAAATTCCTAACATGGAATGTTTCTTTTTTGGTAGCATTAACTTCATCTAGAAGAGTCAGTGATGTTCAAGCTGACACCGTCAATTCACCTTTCTGGCAATTCACGTCCAATTCGGTGTTGGTACTACAAACCCAAGGTTTATGCCTAAGGTGCCTTCGTTTTTTCACCTGAACTAACCAGTCATCTTAAAGGCGTTTTTTCCTAATCCGCAATCCCCTACGGAGAGGGCATTACATACCCTTGACATCAGAAGATGTTTAAAATTCTATTTGCAAAGGACCTCTGCCATTCGCAAATCTGATCAACTGTTTATTACCTATGGAAAGATAAGGCAAGGACAAGCAGTGTCTAAACAAACCATAGCTAGATGGATTTCTGCAGCTATTGACTTTTGCCATCTTCAAGCTGGAAGACCTTTACAGACAATTCCAAGAGCTCACTCTGCAAGAGCTGTTTCTTCCTCGACTGCTCTTTTCGCTGGAGTTCCTCGTCAGCAAATCTGCAGAGCAGCGACTTTGTCCAACAGACATACTGTCACCAGGCATTATTGTTCGGATGCTGCCAGCGAGGCTGATACGTCAGTGGGTCAAGCGGTTCTACGCAATCTTTTCAGATAAGATGAGCCTCTGTTTTTCCCACCTCCTCTGTACTGCTTTCCAGACGCTTATTCCAGACCTACTATGGATGCATTCTCATGTGCTTGCAAGTTTTTTCATGCATATATGAATGTTGGCATTTTATTATGTGAATGTATATACTTGCTATGTACAAATTTGTTACAAAAAAGCGTCTTCCAAGCATTATTTCGGTACTGCTATCTACTCTGATTCAGGCATGTGAATCTATGAAAGACACCCTAATACTGGAGAAGAACAATAGTTACTTACCTGTAATCTGTGGTTCTCCAGTATTGGTGTCTTTCATAGATTCACATGCAACCCGCCCACCTCCCCTCTGAGGCTCTTTAGGCTAGGATGTTTTTAGTTTCACTCCTGTGCGAGAAAATCTGAGAGCCTGAGCCTCTGGGGAGAACATTCTGGTGGGTGCTGTCGCCTGATTGGCTGTAGTTTGGACTATACAAAATGACTAGGATAGTCATGAGTGTGGAAGTTTTTTCTACTGTAGCTTGGGCTACTTTACTTCCTGGTTGGTATTTATTGGTTTTTCCAATGTTATTATAGCATATTATTGCTTTTTTATATACCGTGGGACTCCCACTCCGACGACGGGGAATGATTCAGGCATGTGAATCTATGAAAGACACCAATACTGGAGAACCACAGATTACAGGTAAGTAACTATTGTTCATATTTGTCAGTTTAGCACTGTATACTTGAATTTAGTTTGGCTACTAGGAGGTTATACACATAACCTTTGGTATTATGGCATGTGGGATTTTATCTGCATTGTCTGAAGATGTGCGCAGCGCATTTGCTCCGATAGTACAAGACAGACAGGATGCTGTAAACTTCGTCCTGCATTCTTGGTTGAATATACCACTAATTCAGTTACTCGTTCAATGGGCAGCAGCATCACTAAGATTTCATGCCAGAAGGCGCTCCACTGGATTCTCTAGAGTTCTCCAAGCTTGAAAGAAGGTTATGTGCTTTGATGTGGAGACTCTTTTGGTGCAAAGCTGATGCAATAAAAGACACAATTGTAGGGAGGGTCAAAGCTGATGCAACCTTAGATCGCTTCAAGAGCGTTACAGAATGCTTATGGTCATCTGTTTCTTCAACAATATAGAAAATTCAGAGGATACTCAAGAGGTCTTGTTTACCATGCATGGCAGCCTATGCAGCATCCCGTGTAGCAAGCAGCTGGTAAGTATAGGTGAAAAATTCAGGCGAATGTCAAAACGAGCAAAAATCGCCTTTTTTCCAGTCTGTGATGCAGGATCAAGGCTGCTTAGCTGCTCCACCAGTGGGGGGAAAAAAACAAAGCTCAAGACAGTTCATTTCAAGAGCACTGAGAGGCCGGGCAACAAATTTACCTAAAATAACTGCAAGTAGATAAATACATTTCTCATACAGTTACTGTGCTCTTATAAGCAACTTCCCCATAAGGGAAGCCTATGTACATTGCCTACCAGCAGGGTTCTCCTGGTGCAGTACGAGGTAGGTTCCACACACAGGCTTCTTTTTTTCTTTTGAAACTTGCTTCGATTAAGTGTCTTATGTAGTGTAATTAAGTTCATATAATTACCATTGAGGTAATTACAAAGTCTGATCCCTGACAGTGCTTGATGGCACAGGAATTCCTTGTTCTGCACAAATGTATTTCTCATTGTGTACAATGAGGAATTATTGTGCTGCAGGACATGCTACCTGAATTTTGCCATTTTTGTCTTTTATTTAGGGCAGGCATTCGCAAAATCTGCAGAAGCGGGTAGGGGACCAGCTGTTTCGCACCATTGTACCACAGTTTAAAATAAAGGAAATTCACCTACCCCTATTGGCAGGGGTGTTGTCAGAGGATGAGGTAAAGAATAGAAGCTTCATTCCTCATCCCTTTTCTTCTCCAGGCACCACCTCAAACCCTCTTTAGTTTGCACACAAACAAACAGTTCATACTAGTAGGTGATAGGATCCAGCATTGCCTGTCTCCACTCGTCCTCCAGTTTGCCCGTGTTGGCTGTGCTCTTTCCTTTCTAGACAATCTACACCCGTGACTCCTGTCCTCCAATTTACACTCTGAGCCCAGTATTCTCCCAAAGAAGTGCTGATACTACTCGCCGTGGGGTGATCCAAATGATACCCATGCAAAAGAGAGGATTGGTTAGTTCTTTTAGTTTTTCCTGCTCGCCAAGAATGATGGAGGGCCCTGAGGCAGTTCTAGAACTCCTTCCTCAAAAAGTTGTTACTGTGGGCCTTTGACCTCAAGGACTGCAGAAAGTATTCATGTTGGCCCTGCAGTCCCAAAGGAAGTATATCCTCTTTGTAGAAGGGCCAGACCACTTTCAGTTCTGTTTCGCTCTTTTTGAATTTTCGAAGATCTTCTTTGTAGACTGGGGGATACACTTATCCCCATATACCAATACGACTGGCTGTTGAAGGCTGCCTTGAATCAGCTGGTCAAAGACAATCTTACATCAATGAGTCCAATTCCCAGCTTCTCCCTGAATCCCATCTTTGGTCTGTTCAGAGGATTTCCCTTACAGGTTCCACTCTGGACAGAATTGCCCTGAAGGCCTTCCCTCCCTGAAACGAGTTTGGCACATTGTTATTATCACAGTGTTTCAGTCGAGTGCTACCGTTCTGGTCCTGGGGCTTTTGGTCTTCTCGCGCATTCCTCCATCTTGTGCCTCATGCCATTTGGCACCCATGAGCCTTTCAATGTAATCTGGAAGTGTAGTGAGCCTAGCACTGGGGTATCCTTTTTGTGCAGACTCCATGTGTCTGACAAGGTGGCTTTCGACCTTCAGGGTTGGATTGCAGACATCAATCAGACATATGGCAGACTGTTCTTCTTGCCTCCGGGTGCACCGTGGTGGCAAATGTGTCGACACTGGGATGGAGGGGTTCTCTGGAGAGGTTTTTGGTCTCTTGTGGCGTAACATCACCCCTTAACTCTTATGGAGTAGGCCGCCTTCTGGCTCTAAAAGGGTTTTTCCTTCAATCAAGGAAAGTCAGTCGAGGGTATAACATACAACTCAATCACCTTGTGGTACTGCCACAAGCAATGCAAAATAGGGTGTCTGGACATCTGTTTGTATTCTCTGAGACTACAACAAAGGCTGCTACTTCAAAGCGTTTCCCTGAGAGTCAGTCATCTGGAGGGATCCCTCTGCATCAAGCCAGAGAAACACAGCAGGCATCTTCTTGCTGACCACAAGTGGCATCTTCACACAGAGGTGGCACATAGCAGCTTTGCCCAGTGGGGCACTCCCATGGTAGACCACCTATATGTCATCTCTGCATTTTCTGTCTTCCGTGGTACTTTGGCTTCTTGTACATATTTCCAATTTGCTTCGGGTTTCGCAAATAATAATAAAAGTCAGAAGGGAGCAGGAACAGCTAATTCTAGTAATCCTGGTTTGGGCTTGGAGAGCCTGATACTCCAGATTACGGTCTCTGATTGTCTAACCTGCACTTATCTTGATTTTCAACCTACCTGCTGTACCAGCAGCCAGACAACCATTACACTTGCTTTCATGGATACTGAGCAGAACTAAGATTTTGATCTCCTTTTGGAAGTAGTGGATGTCAATCTGGCTGCCTGCCGAACCTTCTAACAAGTCAATTTATTGAGACCGTAGGTCCAAGTTGTCACCCACTGTGAAGGATAGCAAATTGACCCATTTGCAGGAACTTTTGTATGATGATTTGCTTCTATTTTCTATGGCCATGCAAAGCTTTGTTGTGGGCATTGTCAAAAGTAACATTTCAGCCCTGTTGACCTATCTTCATTTGCCTTATCAGCCCTCATTATTTAAAGAAACCGGGGTGATGCATTTATTAAAATGGGCTAAAATGGACTTCCCCTCCTCCCTTCATTATACCACAGTGTGACCTCCATTTACTCTTTGGTGTTTTTTGTAGTACAATTTTTTGTATCTTTATTGTTTTTTTATCACAGTGTAATATACATAAATATCTTTATAAGCATGGGTACATTTCTTAAAGGTAGTACAAAAGTGCAATATATCAATGTACGCTTAGGTTAACACACATGGCCATGTGAGCATAAGGTCATCATTACAGTATAACTCAATGAGGTTGTAGCATATAGTTACGAACCATAAAGACAGCGTAAACGCATGCAGCACTCCCTTCATGCCGCCCCTCCTATCGCTGATTCATATTACTTTCTCCTGTCTCCATTGTGCTCTCGCCGTTGTGCTATGGGACATATCAACTTCCTAGGGCACGTGGCCAATTCCAGATCCCCCGATATCCGTCAGTATTCCACTTCCAAAATATAACCCCAGTGTGTCACCATGACCACACCTGGCTCGGGTCAGTCTTCTTCGCAGGCCCCAAAATCACTGTGACTGAGTGTCTGATTTCTGTTTCAAATTTCTTAAGATGTATTTACCATTGATCCATATATTCTCATCCCCCATCACCAGCTGTTGTGTCTGCCAGTACTGCCAACTCCACCCTCGCCCATTTCACCAGATCCTTCCTCCATAGCTCCATTACTGGAGCCGTGCTGGTTTTCCAACACCATAGCTATACAATGCCTTGCTAGCACCAGAGCCTGGAAGCAGACAAGCTGCTTCATTCGTTTAGTAACTGTGCGCTAGCCCAGCAAGCATCTAACTGCATCCGGTGGCAAAATAGAGGCGGTTGCCTCCTAAATGGTCTGTGCTACCTCTCTCCAAATGTTATTACCTGACAGGTCCATACCATGGCCATATAGTGCGCCTCCTCCACGCGACATCGAGGACAAGTGGACTGGGCAGGAGCGAACATTTTCCCTATCCTATTCAGGGTGAGATAAGCATGATGTACATAATTCAATTGGGTGAAGAAGAACGTAACATTCCGAGACAGTCTTTTATTGATCCCAAACAGCACACCCATGAATTCAACAGTATTTTGGCCGCCAACTTGTCTTCCCACCATTCCTTAAGGGACTGCGATCCCCCAACATACTCAGCAGCAGTGGCCTATGCAGTCCCGTGATGATTTGATTTATCCGTCCCAAATCTAAAACCATCTGTGACTGTCTTGTAATGTGGGGTAAATCTTGTTCTAAGCCCCACATCGTACCCGTGACCCCTCTTAGGGTAAGATATAAGAAATTATCCTGGTCCCAGGACATATGTGGCCATCAGGTCCTCAAACAAGCGCAGCTTTTTGCCCTCTACTAGATCCCCCGACCATGATTCTTGTGGTCGTCCAACTATCTATGTGGTGCGAGTCAATCAGGCACCTACTTTGTGGTGGAGCCCAAAGTGGAAGATTTGGGGCATAGGGTATTGCCTGGTTACCTCAATTTATATTCTTTCTCAAGCACCATGCGGCGACTTTCAGCCGTACATTGATAATGACTCTGAAGTACGTGGTGCTTAGGAACCACTCCAATACCATGCATTCACCTACCTGAATAAGGACCATAGTGCGGTCGGTTTTCAGAAGCTCCCCCAGCCAGCGTTTCCGCCACTAGAGTTGTGCCGCTGCATAACAAAGCTCATAATTGGGGCACCCTAGTCCTCTCTGCTGCAGCGGGGCATACAGTGTATTAATTGGTATCCTATGTCTGGCCTTCCCTCACATGAGCGCTGTGAGTAATTGCTGCAGGTCTGCGAAGAATGACTTCTTCAGTATTACCGGGAGTGCGGCAAAGAAATAAAGGAGCCTGGGAAGGACCAGCATTTTTGCTATGGAGTCCCTACCCATTAGGGATAGAGGTAACTGCAGCCAAAAAGGCATGGATTGTCTTATCGAAGCCAGTGCCCTCCTAAAGTTACCATCCATAAGGTTGCACTAAGTGTGATACATTTGTAGACCCAAATACTTATTGGTGTTTGATTTCCATTGTAATCATCCCTACTGGAACTCCCATTGTGGCTTGGGAGAACGAAGCAGTGAGAACAGACACAACTTGATTGAGTTAATCAGTAGCCCAGATACACAGCCAAACTCATCTAACAGACCCATGACTTCCGGCAGCACATCAGGGTCTACTCTCAAGTATATCAAGGTGTCATCCGCATGTAGAGACACTATTTGGGACTGTCCGTCTACATGACTGTCCCAGTGGGTAACCCGTACTCTTAGCAGGCAGGCCAATGGTTCCATGGCCAATACAAACCGCATTGGAGAGGGGTTCAGCCCTGCTTGCTGCCCCTCTCTATGAGAATCCCATCTGAAATAATTGCACCGGTTCGGACCCTAGCAACTGGACCCTTGTACAAAAGTGCTATCCGTTGTCAGAATTGCAGTTCTATGTCCAGTCAAACCAGTGTGGATTGCTAGAATGCCCACCCCAGGGTGTCAAAGACGTTCTTGATATCTAAGGAAGCCACCCTGCACTTTGTTTCCGTCATACATGCCCAGTCCATGGTCCGGAACAGTCTGCAGAGATTCAAGGATGTATTTCTGCCCGGGATAAAGATGTTTTGATCTGGGTGCCCTAATGTCAAACAAGGTTTAATAACAAGAAGGGGTAGTATGATGCAAGCTCCAGCGGGTCCTGCACCAGTTTTGGAGCACCACAATTAGTATCTCTCTCATAGAATCAGATAATATAACCTGTCCCTTTGCTTATTCATAGAGTTTCAATAGCCGGGGGAGGGGCAGCTGGTTCTGGTGGGTGGTGTAATACTCAATCAGAAACCAGTTTGTGCCTGGAGTCCTGTCTCCTGTCTCTTGTAATCGGTTTCATAGCTAGTTTAATTTTCTCTAGGGTCAGAAGGGAGTCCAATTTGCTTGGTTGTATAAGTTGAAGTGAGGGAATCTCAATACCTCCCAGGTAGTCCGAGGCAGCTGCTGTTTCAATTCCCATATCATCCCTGTATAGATCCGGGCTTTGCCACTAGGCGTATGGTGAACCTTGTTATCATAAAGGCAATATTTAGTAGATTTGTAATGAAAAAGGGCAAATGGGGCCACAGCGTTGGCCTTTTGTAGCTCTTCAGAAGCATTTATTTTGTGTTGCGTTGTAGGCCATGATGGTAACCATCTTTTCTGATGCTATTAGCAATAGAAAGGAGGTTTACGGTACTATCTTTTTTTTTTATATATATAATTCCTTATACTGATCTTATACAATACTTACTTCAGTTATGACATGTACCAAGCATATATGAACATTTCTTACAGGCACCTGATGGTAACTAGTTACAATTCAAATAGTGACCAAATATCTTAAAAATGTACGAGATTTTCAAATTTAGTCCAAAATAGGATACCTATGAACCCCCAATTCTTATATGGTTGTGTTGACAGCCTGTTGCTCTTTATATCAATCTTTCCATAATGTCACCCCTAGCCCTCCCATGGGGTCATCCTCACACTGGTCTGACAGATGTCTGAAACATATGTTGCTGTGCAATGTCTTGTTTGGCTAGTAATAAGCTTAGCCCAATTAGTCTCCTATTCCACCTTGGGAAGTGTTCCTCCTCCATTATTCCGAGGAGCATAAGCATGGGGTCTAGGTGCATAAGGACTTTAAGCACCTTGGAAAGTATCCTCCGTATGGGGGACAAATCACTCTAGGTAATTGGACATGACCAGTTAACGTGCAGAAAATTGGCCCAACACCTAAAACTCTGTGCTGGTTGTATTTTCTCCCATCTTCCAAAGGTGCAGCGATGTGTGATATACCCTGTCCATGTAACTAAATTATAGGAATGCAAGTTTAGTGGTGATTGAGTTTATGGCACGTTTAGTTGAGTATAACAACAAGGGGGGGGGGGGAGGATCGGTTATGATCCGGTAGGGCTGGGATTAACACTCAAGAGGAAATGAGTGGAAGGTCCAGCCACAGTCGTAGCCCTAGGTAATGAGTACAACAAAGAGGAAAGTGGGCTGTTTCTAGGAGAAAAAGGTGGAAAACAGTCACTAAGGTGAAGAGGGTGTTGCTCAAGGTCGAGCTAACCCTGGGTATCCATTGTGTTGGATATAATGGCCTCACACACCCTTGCGAGTGTCATGCTTCATCATAGGCAATGCTCCTCGTTGGGCAGGCGGTGCAATGCCCAACTGGCACACCTCTAAGAGGGGCTCTTTGTCGGAGATCTTCTATCCAACTGCCTATGGGTGAAGTGGGGGTGAGGGGCCAGAACTGAGTAGATGGTGTGGGTGAAGTTAAAATGAGGCACAAGGTACCGGAAAGCAATTTTATTCTGGTGGTCCTCTGCCGCACGTAAAAACAAGTGTAGTCTGTAATCGCTGGAACTTAGGTTTCCAAAAGCTATACAGTACTAGGGTGTGAAGGGTGTGGTCAACATGTTTCTCGCTTCAAGTTTATTAACTGCGATTCTTCAGGACCTATTATTGAAAAAACTACTATCTACAAAAACATGACCTACTGGAGTGTCAGTTTGAGAAAATCACACAAGTTGTACTACCTGTATATCACCTACTCTTTGCCTAAATTGGGAGACAAAAGAGAACGTTACTGCAGGTAAGTGACAATCTATAATCTCTGTGGTGATAGTGAGCACACAGTGACCAAGTGACATACTAGTGAACAGTGAGTCTAGTATGTGGCTAAAAACCAAAGTGACTGGTACTTAGTAGAAGCACGTAGGAAGAGTAGAGCAATATAATAATTAAAAATAACAGAGCCAATCCTATCTGGCAAGGTGTCACAACAAATCGGTGTACATTACTCACCTACTAGCTAAAGTACATGGGTTTCAACAGTACCCGGCAGGGGTGACATCAGGGGGCAGCCTTACTGTGCGCGGCTGGGAGGGAGAGATGAGTGATGGAAATAGTTTAGGATTTAACGAAGTCTGTGGTGCCGTGCCAACAAGCTCGGATGTATACAGGTGTGTTTATAAGACCAGTGGGGTGTGGAACTGGTAGACTATGCTGGTAGCATCCTACGGACATCATCCATAATGAATGGGAACAGTTGGCTCATCATGGTCAGACGGAGCTAGAATAACAATGTTTACATTGCTATGCGCTATGTGCTAGTAAGTGTCACAACATGAGTGGCACATAAATTGAAGATACCACACCAGGTCACACGCATACACCTCGTGAAATACAGTGCATATAGGGGCCTCAAAATTTAATTTTTATTATTATATTGCTCTACTCTTCCTACGTGCTTCTACTAAGTACCAGTCACTTTGGTTTTTAGCCACATACTAGACTCACTGTTCACTAGTATGTCACTTGGTCACTGTGTGTTCACTATCACCACAGAGATTATAGATTGTCACTTACCTGCAGTAACGTTCTCTTTTGTCTCCCAATTTAGGCAAAGAGTAGGTGATCTACAGGTAGTACAACTTGTGTGCTTTTCTCAAACTGACACTCCAGTAGGTCATGTTTTTGTAGATAGTAGTTTTTTCAATAATAGGTCCTGAAGAATCGCAGTTAATAAACTTGAAGCGAGAAACATGTTGACCACACCCTTCACACCCTAGTACTGTATAGCTTTTGGAAACGTAAGTTCCAGCGATTACAGACTACACTTGATTTTACGTGCGGCAGAGGACCACCAGAATAAAATTGCTTTCCGGTACCTTGTGCCTCATTTTAACTTCACCCACACCATCTACTCAGTTCTGGCCCCTCACCCCCACTTCACCCATAGGCAGTTGGATAGAAGATCTCCGACAAAGAGCCCCTCTTAGAGGTGTGCCCGTTGGGCATTGCACCGCCTGCCCAACGAGGAGCATTGCCTATGATGAAGCATGACACTCGCAAGGGTGTGTGAGGCCATTATATCCAACACAATGGATACCCAGGGTTAGCTCGACCTTGAGCAACACCCTCTTCACCTTAGTGACTGTTTTCCACCTTTTTCCACGTTTAGTTGAGTTCCTGCTTTTTGGGAGTTTTAAACCTGAAACATGACATTACTTTTTATTCCCCTGCTTTTTAGGTCTCGTGGCGTTTAACAGCGCGTAAGCGCTGTGTCCGCCAGAGATCTATTGACGCTGGGTCTGCTTCCCAGGAGACAGCACCTGGCCGCGCGCATTGCCTCTTCAAGGAGGCGATTTGAGCGGGCCACGCGCTCGCGAACGCGCTCAGCTGCTGTCTCCTGGGAAGCTCCAACACCACACATGCATGCGGATACACAGAGACACACACACACACACGAGCGCCCATGCACGCACGCACCCACACATACAGAGAACCCACCCCACCGTCGCATACACACACGCCACACACACGCGCGCGCGCACACACAGACACACACACAAGTGCACCAAGCGCCCCGCCCACTTACCGCCACTCCGGACGCGCGGTGCTCTCTCTAGGGCATGGGAGCCCCGCGTCACCAGCACTGCTTCTCTCCGTAGGCGCGGCTTCTCTCCGTGGGCTCGTGCGCGGGCTTCCGAAGCCGGAAGTCCCGCCCTCTCGGAGACGAGAGGAAGCAGAGGGGCTCGTGAGAGTCTGCTCCGCTTCTGGTATTGCGTATGCCAAAAAAATGACTTTTTCAGAAAGCACTCGTCTTGGTAAGTGAGAACACTAATTGAAACTATAAAAAGCTTTTTTCCCGTAATGCAGCTAGCTGACATTTCAGAATCAAAGGAGTAACCGCTAAGCTATAGCATTATCTTTTTAAAAGCATTCCGGAAATAGGTTTATCAATGAAAGCTATGGTCTGTAGGTGCACAATGAACAGTTTACTGTAATCCTATGTGAACTCATGGCTTTTATGGAATAACATTTTTCATTTTTGGAATAAGCAGCCCCAAATGTAGGGACACAATGAGATTCTGAGTTTGCTTTAAAATTTGGAGAGAAGGTTGGCGCCCACTCTCGGGGTGGGTGGGGGGGACTACAAAAGGGAGAGTGCAAAACATCTGGAGGAGTGAAAAGGAGAGGGAGAAAAGGGAGACACAAAGGTGCAAGAGAGTAAAAGACCTGGAAAAGAGACAGAAGGGTAACGGAAGCAGTGGGAGAAGAGTTGGAACATGGATGCAGCAACAGACAGTCCTCTTAGTATGAGACGGGAAGACGGGAGCCTTGGAGCTGGATTGGAGGGGTGGTAGGAAGGAAATCAAGAAGGTGATGAGGGAGAGACGTGGCCACAGTAATACATCTCTAATGGTAGTAGAGAGAGAGAGCGATAGGTGAGACCCTAAGCATGACGCGAGAAAGTCCGAGGCCTTGGTGGGAAGAGACCTGCAGCAGAGGGCAGCAGCAACATCCGGCAGTAGGGGCCTGGGTGCTACTATATACAGTCCGTGATCAGTTTCTGCAAGCATGTTACAAAAAATATGAACTATTCACAGACCCACAAAAGTGATGATAATAAAAAATAAGTCTTCTACTGGGATTCGAACCCATGATGGCAGTGGCAACCTTTTTCAGAGGCTAAAAAGTAACTGATAAACTCTAGCATTTACTTTCAAACTGAATATTGAAGCGGGGAGAGGGTGGGGGAACGAGGTCTAATTGCAATACTTAGTGGTGCGTCTTTGGACGGTTCTTTTGTCGTTGATTTTATTTATTTTTTTATTTATTTTTTGGGGGGGAATGTGCTTCCAGAAGCCAAGCGTATATCCAGCCAACAATAGATACTATTTGGCAATACAAATCTTTTCTCCAATTATCGGAATAGACAATTCACTAATACAAATAACATGCTGCTCTGGGATTTGAATACACAGTGGCGGGAGCAGACTAACATTGTGTAGGTAGACGAGTAACTACTAAACTACGGTATTAGCTTCCAAGTACTCTGTTAATTGGTTACTAACTCGAAAAGCGCTTGGTCGGCGCTTAATACAAAGTTTCTTGGTTTTTCGGCAATAACAGTTTACATTCTTGAACAACTCCGCACCTAACAAAAACTTTATTCTGACTTAGTGGTCAGATTTTGCTTTGCACCTATACATTTAACTTTCGAGTTTGGCTAGTGCCTGCTATCTGGGGGACATAAGAGAAGGTGCAAGAGATCAGAAGTGATTGGACGTTAGCAGTGCACCAGGAGCTGGCAGGACCTCATCCCCTCCCCCAAAAGAAAATAATAACAAAATAGTAGACAAAAACTTCAAATAATTAAAGGAGACATTAGCTTAGGACCTGACCCAGAAATGCGCTTTAGCGGGAGCATCAGATATGCTGCTACAGTCCGCTCAGTGTCCTCAGCAATTCACTGTTTCCTACAAGGGGAGTGCTGGCTAAAAAGGTAGCTACGTATTGGGGGCAGATGTCCTTACTTGGCTGACGGTGCAGCGCTGTCTCAAGAGTCCCGCAGCTGCCCCAAGGGAGTGTTCTGGCTCTGCTCTATTGAATTAGGGTATGATCCCAGGCCTCCACAATGCCGTGCTGCTACACCCCCGAGACATCCCAGCGGGCACAATCACTGTGTTACCTCAGGGGTTCTGAGGCTTCTTTGCTTCTCCAGGCTCTGCTGAGTGGATCTGGGGCACACTAGACCAGCTACTGGCCACCGTCTGACTGTTGTAGCTGCAGGCCACCCCACAGCATTGATGGTGCCCACTCCGCTCCTGCCGCATGGCCTACTGCGCACTGGGGCGCCCAGGGGAAACAAGTGCTAACTGCCGATATGGCACACTACGTGCCCGCAGAGATTCCCAGTGGTCTTAAAGGAACGCCGACTGGAAGAGTATTCACCAGGGGCAACATCACTTATTTGGCTGGTGGAGCAGTGCTGCCATAGGAATCTGGCGGGCCGGTTTCTTCCCCGCCCAGTCAAGGTGGGCCCCTAGCCCTCCGCAGTGCTGCGTCACTACCCCCAAAATATGTTCCAGCGGGAGCAGTCACTCCCCCTGGGAGCAGGGGAGTTCCACTGCCGCCTTGCCTCTCTGGTCCTTGTTGGTTGGATTGGGGGCACCCAGGTTCCCCTCTCGCAGCGGGCCGTCCCCTGCCTTGGGTTGTCCCCATGTGCTCAATATCTCTCTCTCCTTCCCTCTGTGTGTGCCAATCTGCTCCCCGTGCCTGTGTGACACCTCTCAGCCTCTCTTGTGTGCATTCTTTTGTGCCTCCAGCTGTGTGACCTCAGTGCCTCCCTATGCACTCCTCCTGGACTCTCCTGTATCCTCCTGTGTGCACCTATACACCCCCGTCTAAGTCCCTCTGTCTGCCCCAATCTGCCCCATCCCTCGTGTTGTACCACTCAGCCTTGCTTGTGTGCGTTCCTCTCTCCCTCCGCCGTGTGACTTCTGTGCCTCCCTATGCCCTCCTGTGTCCTCCTTTACACCACCTGTCTCCGTCCCTCTGTGTGCAACAATCTGCCCCCTCCTTCGTGTTCACCCTCTCAGCCTCTCTCGTGTGCAGTTGTCTCTGCCTCCCGCTGCCATTCACAAACAATATTTATATACCAATTGCAAATTAAAAAAAAAAAAATGCAAAGCATTGTCATTTACAATGCCAATAACTCAAACTTTAATGCTGCGAGACCTATTGCATTGCAAATGCTTGTTTTTTTAAGGGAGGGTGCTTGAAATTTTAGCCTTCACCTTTTTAAGCTTGCGTTCGGAACTGCAAACAAAGGTTTTTCCAAGCATGTGCTATTAAATCTGTTCACCCCAGGAAATTCCTACCCTACCCTGTTAGTTAGACAAGCCAGGAAAAAAATTAAAAGCAGCAGGCTTATTTAAGGACCTCTGAAAACCTGGGGAATCAACATAGCTAGGAGAGCTTTCTTTTTTCTTTTTATTGATGATATAACAAAGTATTCGGCGGCAAATACACCAAGATAGCCCAGGATATCAACATGGTATACAACGTACTGATTCATATTTCCACCATTAGCCAGGGTTCCCCTGCCCAGTCCCGTCAACATGATCATCAAAGTTATCAAGTCTCAGGCCTGCAGCTCTACTCTGCCCCATTGAGGGGGTCAATACACAGACTTCCCCAATAGATATTCATTCCATTTACCACAGACCTTTTCCCACTTTCTGGGGCGACTTCTACTTTCATAGACCACTTTCTCGACCACAATGCACCAATCCATATTTTAGAACTGGATTGGTGCCCTTCGGGGCTGTATTTTGTAAAATAGCGCATTGTCTGGCTATACCCGGCACACTGTCTGCTTGGTGCGCTCAGTGCTGAAGGCCAGACTGCATACAAAATGCTCTTTTCCCCGTTGCAGCCGCAAACTTTGATAGTTTGAATCTGCCTATTTGTGTTTCTTTCAGTGAGCATCAGCAAGGAAGAGGCAAGGATTCCCCCGCGACAGGTGCTGTGTAGGACTGTACCCGCCTGCTAGGGGGATGCCTGAGGGGAGTTCATGGGCCTGCTTACACTCCCCACCCAAAGCCCGCCACTCTGACTGCATGACACTTCATGAGTTTCCCCTGAGCTTGCGTCTGTAATATGGCGCCCTCATACAAATGAAGGAATGCCCTGTGGGATCATGTTGCGCAAACAATACGCCTGCACTATATTGAATACAGAATCTGCTTCACAAGTGTCTGTACGCCCTTCAGTGATGACAGCATGTGGTAGTATTAGTAAACTACTGAATAAGTGTGTCCGTGTGCATGGGAGGTGACCCTTAATAAGACAAGAATCAGTTTGTACATATTTACTATTTCATCTTTTTTTCAGGAATAGCCAACATTTAATAAACGTTACCCTTCTCTAAATGTTGCCATTCTAGGTTCCAACCCCCCACTCCCCTTCCCCCAAATGTAAGCTTGGCTTTGTCCTCTCCTATTTTTACTTTCTTCTGTGGTAAATGGATTGGGGGGGCGTCCTGAGTTAGCAGTCTTTAGGACATTGTCTGCTCACCGAATCCCCGCCCCCTCTCCTGCGCACTGGAGCGTATTGTGAAGGGTCTGCAGCTTATCCAGACAAGCTATTCACGAGCACGGCCAGGGGTTCGGTTCCCAGTTTCATTTCTGCTGGGGTTTGTCCACTTTTATCAGCCTCATCCCAAAGTGCCTCATGTGCATATTCGAAAGGGTTGTTAGACTTTTCATGCATCAATAATCAGCGAAACGCATGGCGTGTTTAGTCGTTCGACTCCCTGACAGAGATATTAATTTCCTAAATCTTAATCAATCTGCGCGCAGATTTTAGACTTGCTTTTTTGAAGGATGGTTGCATTTAAAATGTCCTGCCAATCAAACTTAGCAGTTTGAACACAAGTTCAGATTGTGCAGCAGCGCATGTTGTTTCATTGCTTCTTTTCACTGCTAGGCAATGGGGGATCCGCCTTGATTTTTTGGGGACTCCTGTCCTGCCAGGGCACTGTGCCCAAGCTTTATTCTATCTTTGAAAATGCTTTCTTTAGGTGAGCTGCGAGTTTCTCGTATATGACGAGCAGTGTCTGGTGAACCGAGTCTCTTCTGTCTGATGCCACAGCTTTGAATGAAGCCCATTACCAAGGAGTCCCCCCTGGACTCTATCGTGATCCAAAATGAAGCTGCACCCCTTCTAGCTGACCTCTGGTTTCTGGCCGGGAGCTTCCCTCTTCTCTTCAAGTAATCATAGCGTAGAAGGGGAGGGCATAGCTAGGGTTTGTGTAGCAGGTGCAGCGGCACCGCACCAGCTGACCCAGTCATAGATACTGTAGTAGACACACTTACCATACTGGAAATACTCGACATAATGGCGGTTTATCTTGAAAATCTTGGTGACATGCTGGCATCCCCTGATATGTCAATTTTCTTGCTATCTTTGTTATTAAAGTGACTTATCTTTGATGTAACCTTGGCATCCATAGCAGCCGGATAGCCATCACTACCATAATTATGAACCATTCGTAGTAATCCAAATGCTAGACTTTTGTGCCCATTTTTAAAAAAAAATTGCGGCTAAGAATGGGCTCGTGGTAGTAAAAATCCCTGCCATTTGATGGGCATTCTTGGTATCTGATAATACATGAGCATGACAGTAATTTGACAATCTGATGGTTGGAGCACCGAAAAGATATTCATTGAATATCAAAATTAAGGTATTTGAGACAACAATTAGTGTTTGTTCCCTTAAAAAAAAGACGCACGTCTCTTTGGACAGTTTCACGATTTGCATGCATTCATAATGGACATTTTGTATTCATGGTGAAATGGCTAGCTGAACATTTGGACAATATTATAGTATTTCTTATATACATTTAAAGCTGATATTTCAGCAATAATTAAGGCTGGTTTCGAGGGACATAATACTGGTTTTGATTCCCAAAAACCGGCTATGCCTTTGGTGAAGCATCTCACCATCTGTACCGATTATGTTTTTAATACGTGTCACTACTGTTTCCCGAGGCCGGAGTAATTAAATCGAGTGCACTTTTCTGCTGTCCTATGTTGCAAGCTTTATATAATTAAGCCAGCATACTTCTGTATGAGCAATAATATTTGTCTAGCTTTGCTGACCTATTATTCCGAAAATTGTATAACTTTTGGTTCGTCCACCCTGCCACTTCAAAGAAGATTCTCAGCCATAAGATGACTGAAAACCTACTTAGAAGTTCTAACACGTGACAGAAAGTCTACTTGAAAGGGGCAAAAGAAAAATTGATGTTAAAAAGTATGATTTGCACATGAAAAATAAGAGCTAGTGTGAGATTGTTACACCTATTGGGCTGAAAAATGCAATATTTTATTTCCATTTTTTGCTAAGGTTTCTTGCAGGTGTGGTGAGCCACAAAACCTGTGGCCCTTTGGAACTTCTGTATTGCTAGCCAATTTATTTGTCCTATAAACTATTGCCTACAGATTGTTTTTCTCCAACCGAAGGTGATTTTGCTTGCTGTGGCTAATTGGAGGTAGATATTTGCATTCAGTCTCTTTCCCAGATTAGAAGTCTTCACTTATATAGACCACAGTTTCACTGCCTCAAAGTGCTTGTAAGATCTGACTGTGAGGATACGGTTACCTTAATCAAATACCAGTCACTTCTTATTAATCTTCCCATTTATATTTTAGCCTCCTGGCAATATTTGTGTGCTCATCGTGGGAGCCCTTAATTTCAAGCAGTTGTAGAAATTCCTGTATTTTACTGTACGCTAATTATGGAGGTCATGGTCTAGGTCACATATTTTGTTCCTAGTAAGGTTCATGTTCAACATTTCCTTGCACTAATCCTGTTACAGGTAGACCGGTTCCATATGTTCTGATATTTTAACATATTCTCTGGAATTTTATGGTAAAAGATCTGTTGGTAGGTATTTCTTGATGTTTGTAAAGGTGGCATTTCTAGCCAGGTCAAAAATCAAATATTTGCTCGATATATTTTTATTGGCATTTTATACAAATCGTCAAACAGGATACTCATAAAACAGAAAGAAAAAAACAACATAGGAGGAGGACTTAATATCAGACGAGTCCACGTTATGCAATGCAAGAGTATCAACAATAGCCCACTGGCATCCTCAGCGATCCTCCTTACTCTTGGTATAATAATGCTTATACAGGAATCGCATTGCATTAATCAGAGTAGTTTGAGGGGCTATTTACATCGCGATGTAAAGGTTCAATCACCTGTGCTTGCTCCACTATTACAGTAAGTTTACATCGATTATATGGGTAGCTGTCCAAAATTAGTCCATCTTACAGATATAATATTTAGGTTCGTGTTAGCATCACACTACTGATAGAATTCAAGCCATGGTAAAGAGGAAACGAAATTCTAAGAAAGAGGAGTGAAAAGAAAACTCAAATAATAAAAAACATAAAGTAACTTGTGCAGAGGAGTAGTTTGTACGCGTTACGTCAGTAAAATCCCAGGAGATTGACGTCAGGCATGACCAGCAAGCAGGTCCGGGGCGGAGTGTTTAAAGGGGAAGCCCCCAACACCATGGACTTCCCATCTGCTTTCTGCCAACCAGCACAGGGTAGGCTGAGGCCTCCATACAGACCACTCAAGTGTCAGACCCTCACAGCTTCAAAGGATCTCGAGGAGACACCGCGTGCTATGGCATCAGGTTATGAACTATGTTGATCAGGCCTATCCTCCCTGCAGGCGCCTACAGGATTCTCCCACTCGGTCACAGCCTCTCTCCATTACCCATCTATACGGGGCCTTCTCATTCCCGAATCTCCTCTCAGCTCAGTATCCTGCCCTCAGCCCCGGACCATGCAATCACATCCTTATTCCAAGCTACGAGCTGTGGCCCCCCTTGCCGATTTTTATGTAAGGGTATATACCCAGGCAGACTAATAGTACAAGAAAAATGGCTATTTAGAAAAACATATTATATAAATATTAATAATGAAATTAGTGCAATGGACTGAAATGATATCAACAAAGGTAATTTTAATTCCAATAAAAACATATAGCTTTGTATACACAATATGCACGATAAAAACTACTGATTCCTTGTGTGACCTCTCTTTTAACACATCTTATGAAATCATAGCAATTTGATAAAAAGATATTTTTTATTCCTTATTTTTAAGTCTCTGGTTATGGAGAATTGGGCTGTGTATGTCAACGCGTTTCGACAAGGTCTTTTGTCTTCATCAGGACAAATGAATATTCAGCCACTTTTTCTAGACAAAATAAAACAATATTTTTAGATGACATCGAATTAACAGTGCCGATTTCCACTCCTTCCCCATTCTGCGCTTAGCAAGACCAACCAACCAGTTCTCAACTATGCGCTTAGGAGGTTGGGGAAAGAGGCCCAGCAGACATATCTGAATCTTGGAAGCCAGCACCCTCCCCAATACTTCCTTTATTTTGACCAACACTGTTTCCCCGAAAGGATGCTGTCCTTGGCATTCCCAGTCATGTGACTAAAATCAGCATCTGGATAAGCACACCTTGGACAGTGTCGCACTTCCCCACCCAAATGCCACATTAAGCCGGTGTGGGGTCATGTAAGTCATGTGTGTATAATTAAATTGAATGTATTTTAAACGGATGTTCCGGGAGACCTTCTTGTGATATTTCACCACCTTACGCCTTTCCAAGTTGGTGAGAGCCTACCCCCAGTCTAACACACTTTGCCTGCAGCCCACCCAGAGGAGTGAGAGAAGCATCCACTAAAACGACATATAATCATTTCACCAAGTGGCTCACAGTGCCAAGCGTGAACAAGGCTTGAAGGACCGTAGGGTGCGTATCAGGCTCCTCCCTCCCGTTACCCAATAGCTGTGCAAACATGCGCGTCAGCGCCTCATATTGAAGGAACTGGCCCGGGTGAAGTCTGCAGCTCTCAACCAGCTCTGCGAACGGTATCGGTGTTTTGTCTAAATAACAATCTCCAACATTGTCCAGTCCAGCTTCAGACCACCGCACCACTTGGTCGCTCGTAAATATAAGTTGTGAGTCGCCGTGCAGCAACCCCACTAGGGGCAGCCTGGGGGTATACCTGGCAGGCTGTGGCCTACCCCCCCCGCCCACACCATCTCCACTTCTGGAAAGCCGTATGTTGCAGCATGGAGCAAGAAGGTGTAGGCGTGGTCTGTAGCAGTAGTTTCGCTGACTTTGGGTCCGACAGACATGTACCTCCCTCATTTACTCCCTCCACCCACTGTGCTAACCGCTGCAGCTGGGCAGCCAACATATAGTGCTAGAAATTTTTGACCCCCAAGCCACCCTCCAACATTGGGGGGTGCAAAATTGATAGGGACACCCTCGGACGCCCGTCCCCCCACACCAGCTCTCGCAAAAGGGCGTTCAAGGGGCGGAACCAACCGCTCCACATCAAGACCAGTGGATTTACAAAGGAGTACAACAGCCGGGGCAGCATAACCATTTTGGACAGGGTAATCCGGCCCATAATGGGTAAGTGTAATGTGCACCAGAAATGTAGGCAGGATTGAAGTGAAGGCAGTGCCCCTCCCAGGTTCCCATCTCTTAAGTCATCTTAATCATGATAAATGTGGATGCCTGAATATTTAGAGGTGCTCTGAGCCCAAAGAATGTCATTAGACAGCGTCACTGGTCTCCGTGTTGGTCCCGCTTTCGGGAACAGGTACTTCTTGGATTTGTTAACTCTAAGGTCTTGGAGCCGAGCAAAGTTGTCCAGGATAAGGAAAGCTGCAGCAGCACCCTCAACTGCCTCCGACAAATATAGCAGCAGATCAGCTGCGTACAGAGAAATGTGCTGTCGCTGCACGCCAAGGGATAGTCCCAACACTGCCCCCAGGCGAAACCTTTCTGCTAGAGGTTCAATGGCCTGGCCGAATAGTAGCTGGGACAGAGGACACCCCTGCCGTGTCCCCCAGGAGATATTATACTGCCGAGAGATAGTTCTACCCGTCTGAACTCTCGCTGTATGTGAGGCATAAAGAAGCCACACCCAGTCTTCTCCCAGGCCCTTTCGCAACATCACCCAAACGGGTACTCCGAGCCCACCGTGTCAAAAGCCTTCTCCAAGTCTACCGATACGACTGCTACCCGTTGGTGGGCTGGGGCATCCACATGATACAGTACATAGTAGAGTCTACAGAGGTTTTAAGAGGTGTTGCGGGCTGGGATAAATACATCTTGGTCCGGGTGGATCAGGTCCTTCATATGCGGGAGTAGCCTACCTGCCAGCACATTGCTCAGGATCTTAAATTCTACAAGCATGGATAGGGGCCTGTAGTGCCTCAGTCCAGCCGCTGGTTTCTTGGACTTTGGGAGAGGGATCACAAGCGCCATTTGAGTGAAATTCGGCTATCCCCCCTCCTACGCCTCTGCAAATAAGGCAACTAGGTGTGGGGCTAACGTGTCAGCGAAACGCTGGTAGAAGTCAGCCGGAAGGCCATCAAGCCCCAGCGTCTTACCATGTGCAAACTCCATGATGGCGCCCTTGACTTCCTGCAAGGTTATCGGGTCTCCCAATTCCTCACGGGCTTCATCTTCTAGTGTCCGGAGCGGTAATAGTGTCCGGAGCGGTAGGGGACCCAAGAAGAATCATATATCCTGCAAGGGAGCCACAGCCGGAGCCTCGTATAGTTGTTCGTAGTACATCAGGAATGAGTCCTTGATTACGTCCGGGTCATGGTACACGTCTCCAGAGTCTAAGCCCAGTTGCATAATGGGTGCCCCCCCCAATTCAGGCTTAATCAGCCTCACCATTAGGCGGCCGGTTCTCTCTGCACTCTGTCCAAGTACACTTTGTAATGGAAACACCTTAACCTGCCCAACGCGTCATTATAGCGTTCCCGTGCTTAATGTAGAGCCACCCGGGCCGCCTCATCCCCCATCCCCCTGTAAGTTGTCAAGTCTGCGAATGTTACCCTCTAGTTCCAGCAGCTCCAGACGCAGTTCCCTGTGTGCCCCACTTGCCTGACCCATACAATGGCTCCCAAACACCACTTTAAATGCCTCCCATTCCATCTGAGGGGATGAGGCTGAGTTAGTGTTGATGGGGAAGTATGTTTCAATTAGTGTAAGCAACATGGACTGGAAGGGGCATCGTCCAGTAACGGTTGATTTAATTTCCAAGTGGGGATCGAAGCGTGCTTTCCCGCTAGTTGAAACAATATTAGTAATGGGCTATGGACTGACAGGGTATGCCCCAGATATTCACGGTGGGAAACAGAACTATTAAAGGCCGGGAAACAGAGGTAGACGTCAAGCCTAGAAGGCACCTGGTGCACCGGTGAAAAAAATAGGAATATACACTGTCCCATGCATGCTGCAGTCTCCATGTATCCCCGAGGCCCCAGTGGGACATCCAATTGCGGAAACCCATTGTCGTATGGTGGGGCTGAGTTCCTGGCAAAGGGGGGTGGGAGCAATCCACCGCGACATCTGCTACACAATTGAAGTCACCCCCTATAATAAGATAGTGCACATGTGGAGAGCCAATGGAGCAGAAAAAGACTCCAGGAAACCGACCTGCTCTGGTTAGGTGCGTATATATTGCCTAGCGTCACCGCCTGTCCCACCTGTTTCCCCGTAAGTAGGACATACCGTCCCTCTGAGTCAAGCCAGGAATGTTCAAGGGTGAAGGGCACCCCGGGCTTCACCCAAATTATTACTCCACTAGCAAAGGCTGAAAAGGTGGTTGCAAAGATCTGCCCCCTCCATCTCTTCTTCAGTCTCTCAGCTTCCGCCCTGTTAATGTGGGTCTCCGGGAGGAAAGCAATATGTACGTCTCTATGCAGCAGATAAGAACACATTTTGTGGCGTTTGGCCTTTGTACCCATCCCATGGATGTTCCATGTAAGGAACCTTACAACATTAAGTGTGCCTGCCATGGTCACTGATCTGCGCCCCACTCCCACTGGGGGTGACCCCGCCCACTCCCATGTATGCCCTTCCTCCTCTGTAAACATCAATACAATAAGATCCAACAGAAGAACCCCCAATCTGAATAACTCCCAAACCCCAGGGCAGCCTGACAACGGTCAGTCGCCCAAACGACACGTGAAACATAGTCCTTGATGAGACCTTAACCCAGGAAGGCCCTCAGTGGGGGGTAAACCACCAAAGACATTTCTGGCGAACAAACCGTCCAAAGCGCGCCGGCCCCTCTAACTAAAGGTCAGCTCGAGACCATGGTCCACCAATGCTAGCCCAGCCTCAACCTCGGAGGCAGGATCACCTGTAAGCTCAGGCAGTCTCAAATGATTTCGCCAGCCGTGTTCGGTGTTACCACTGGTTAGTTTCACACTGTCACTGTGAGATGTCGGAGTCGTTGTCCCCAGTGTCCCTTGAAGTGCGAGCTCCCCCCTCTGGGAATGCACTCTTGTCTTGCACGAGTGTCGCTACCACCTGGAGGGCTTCAGCTCTCTCTTTCTCAGTTTGCGAGGCAGTCGGTTTTTTAGAGGCTCCTCTGTGAGAACATCTTCCGGCTTGCTTCCCAAGCTCCGACTTTCTCCTCATCTCAGATCTGGGGTCCGCAAACCGGGAGACCCCAGCCCTTTAGGACTCCAGCCACTCCCAAACCTTCAGGAGACTCCTCAAGACCTGGCTCTTCGAACAATAGCAGCATTCCCACCCACCCGTAGCGCCTTGAGACCCTCATGGGTATGTAGTGCGCTTTATAAATGTTATGATTGATTGATTTCGGACTGCCACAAAAATGAGTTTCACCCTCCAGAATGATCCGTAATCAGGCTGGATACATTAAAGAATATTGGAGGCCCTTTTCCCTCAGTGCTTTCTTGACCTCCCAAACGAGGTCTGCTTTCTCTGCACCTCCAGTGTGTAGTCTGGGAAGAGGGAAATTTTGATGTTATTAACAGTGTGGGGGCCCTCTGTAAGTGCTTTCTGTAGGAGTGTGTCCTTGTCCCAGAAGTGAAGCAACCAGGCCACCACTGGCCGCGGAGGATGCCCCGGCGCTAGAGGCCTAGCAGGAACTCTGTGGGCCTTTTCAAGAGTGTAGAAGGTCGACAGGTCCTCTGGTGCCACCACCGTGCTAAGCCATTGTTTCAAGTAGGACACCATTTTGCCGCCCTCAACACCTTCTGGCAATCCCAGGTCTTGGACGTTGTTCTGCCGATTGCGCCCCTCCGCGTCCTTCGCCTGTTGCTCCAAAACACTCACCCTGTCCGTGATGGCCCCCATCAGCTGCTCCAGCCCTTTTGGGCCTCCAGGACAGTGTGCTCGTTCCGGAGATCTATCATCTGGGTCCTGTAGGTCCCCACTTTGCCGACCCCAAGGTTTTCCCACTGCTTTAGATCGGCCACCTGGCCGAGGAGTCATGCTGTGGGAGGAAGGGCCACTCTGCCTCCAGCTCCAAGGTCCACTGGATACCATGTGGGTAGGGGTTTGCACCTCTCCCACAGCTCAACCGTGGCTCATCACATTCTCAATGTCCACTAGGCCTCTATATCCGCCCCATAGGCCTTGCCTTCTCCAAACAGTCCCAAAGGAAACCGGTATGAAGTGCTCCGCTCACCTCACTGCCCCATACCTAGGTTATCTTCCTGGTGGACAGCTGCCCTCCATCCTTGGGTCGGGTCCAAGCTACTGCTGTCCGCCCCCGCAGGATCAAGACAACAACCCAAAGAAGCCCTCCAGTGGCTCTCAGGCCCGATTGGGGGGGGGGGGGGGTGTCACCGTTCACAGCGGTCCTTCGCTACTGGTCTCTGGCCCCGGTACTGGGCCCCGCTGCAACAGTAGGGCTGATGGCGCAGCCCACGCTTTAATCTTCGAGCACCAACGACCTGTCCTGCCCCGCCCCACACTCAGCCTCCGATTGCCACTGCTCAGCGTGTTTGTCTCCGTGCCGTCGCTGCCTCCGTGCTGTTGCTGCCTCCGTGCTCTGATCTTCCTTTACAGTGCTCTGCAAATCATTATAGACCACCGCCCACGAGCTCCGGACCGTGGCCCAAGCTGCGGCAATGCCCAAACTCTGCTCCGCTTCGCCTGGGTGAGTCCGCTCCAGGCCGCCATCTTGGCCTCATTGAGAGCCAGCAGCAGCCGAGCGTCCGGGCTCCTCACAGCCGCTCGGGAGGTGACGTGGTCACCGAGACCAGCTTCTCGGCTCTGACTGGGCAGATTTGGGACGTGCCCCGGTCTCCAGCTGTGCAGGTACACACTAATAAATGTCAGGCCAGCGCAGAGCTCCGAGCTCACGCGTCCGCCATTCTCGGCTCCCCGACCACGCCCCCTATTTGCTCTACTTCTTACCAGTCGAAAATACATTCTTTCTTGTCTAAGGGAACCCTGTCTGAAACCTGGCACACGTTGTTTGTGGTATTCAAGGTTTTCAGTAATTCACTTAACTCCTTGGAGGGTTCACGATGAGTATATTTTTCCATCTGTAAAGTGTTGAATTTGGAAACATGAGACATTTCTAGCAGTGCTCCGAAATTGGCTACCAATTTTCACATAGAATATTGTATGGAAATTACCCGATGCATATCCGATGGTAGATCATATATTCCGGCCATTTCAGTGGATGGATTTGGAGTCTTTTTTTCACTGTATTACAAGTCTCTCGTTTTACTATTGGATATTTAACTTTTTCTATATTATGTGTCTCTGAAATTGAAATCGGTACATCCTGATGAAGGTGTGTTTTCTTAGTTTGTGTTGATGGATTCTTTCCTTGGCATTTAGTGTTGTTATTTAATAACTATCTTTGCTAAATCTTTGACTGTTTTTTGTATTCCTCTTTTTTTTAATGGTTAAAGCTCAGAATCAAAAATCACCGATTGAACTCTGTAAACACATTACTTCCCCTATGAATATATGATTTGGAAATACATTCAAATATACTAGGATCTAGAGATCCTATTCACATTATTGGTCAATTTATTTTTGAGGGAAAATATCAATTCAGTCATTTAAAAACTTGAGTATTGGAGTAATTTTCAGAAGAACTGCACAGCCCTTTCCCATTGTTACAGTCCATTGTTTGAATGTTCCACTAACAATTTTATGCAAAGTGTTGTTGCTTACTAGGCATGCACAGACCAAAACTGTTTATTGGTTGAGCTATGGCTGAGCCAGTGGTGGAAGAAGACCTATTTCTTTATGGTTTCGTTTTAAGGAATGCATAACCATTCCTTAGATGGTTCATTCCTTTAAGCTTGTCCAGAGAAACGTAAGATTTGGACATGTTCGGCAGGTCTTCTGAAGCTCCCCAGCACACCATACCACAACAAATCCATAGAGCTGATAAAGGTTTACCACCATAACTGCATATCCTCCTTACTTGACTAACACACTTTTTAGGACTGTGCAGGTCAAACTAATTTAAGTATAACAACACAGCATTGCATCATAACCGCATCATTGGCTAATGATGCACTCTAAAGAAAAGGCTGCTCAGGCATGAGGATGGTCAGCTGTTCATCCCAGTGTTACGAAATAATAGTAAAGATCTTCGAACACCCGTCCATGCTTTGTACTCTACAAAAATACCTGACAAGCTTGGATACATTTTAGTTTTCAAAAATCATTTTGATCCATTATTAAACAATACATTGGGCAAATCAATCTTCCCTAACGAATCACAACCACCACAATCAAACGAAATTGGTAGATGAAATCCCAGAACCATATGGAAGGGTATTCCGACCCCACCCGGGTAACACAAGCATGCGAGGAAAATGCTGATGACATTAATATACCCGAACAGCGTTTACTTTTAGTGATGGTATTCCTATCTGTGTATTGTGTTGAGCTTTACTAAATATGAGAAGCAAAGAAAATATAAGCATATAGCTTGTGTAATTTATAATCAAAAACATTAAACTAACTTTTGTCTTTAGAGTTCTATTTTTCAGTAAGAAATCATAAATGTTCTATTTTATGTGCAATGGGCCAACCACAAACAACCACTAAACCACTGTAGCTAAAAATGACATTGTGCAAAAATAATAAATGATCGGTTATTTGAAATTTAAATGGGGAGGCATACAGCCATCAGGTGTAGATCTGTAAGAGGATATAAAGTCTTCATTGATTAAAAAATATCTTATTAGTTCATTTTTTCTAATGGGAAAGCTGCCCTATAAATTAAGCAATTTTTCTCTTTCTCCTAGAATCAGCTGAGCCAATGCACAAATGCCCTTGAGAGCTCTGAAGAACTGCTAGAATTTGCTTCTCGGTCTCTTGACATTAAAGAACCCGAAGAGTTCTCGAAGGTAGAACAATTCGTTTTATGAGGAGGATGAATACTTAGTAGAGTGTCACCCATTCCTGTGTGTTTTTCACTTCTTCACAAGATTGTGTTTTTCACTTCTTTACAAGATTGTGTTTGATGTTATTTGTAAAAACTGAGATGTTGTGATGTGACATTCTGATGGTTCCTGTTGCATTAGAGAGGTGGAAGCACAATGACCCTTAAATCAAATGATTATATAGGATTGTACTTTTCCAAAGTCTACAAAGCCATGTAAAATAATAATACATTAAAATGGTCGTAAACTCGAAGCCCTACAATTTGAAAGAAACGCCAGTGATGCAACCTTAGAAGTGTGAGATTTGTAGGTTTCTGCTGCACGAGAGACTGAAAGTATGTTACCTTGGGCGAAATTGTATTTTTTTCTTTCTTTTTAGTTACACTCCACTTGATTTGCTATGAAAGACAACTCAAAATTCAGAGAACATCATTGCAGAGTTTAGCGAAGAATAGGGGTTCCTGTGATCGGAAATGAGCAGAATATTTCCCATTTGACCATTTCCAAAGATACGTCGCCTGCTTGCGGTTCAGGTCTGGAATGATGGTCCTAAGCCCTACTTCATATTGATGTCACAATCCTAACTTCTTGCATTTCAAGCACTACTCTTCTGCAGTGTTACCTAAGCCTGTAAGACACAACTCCCTCGCCATTCACCCTACATGGTCTAGCATGCTGCCCTTTTAGGCAAGCTCTTCACCGCCGCACAAAGGGTAGCAAGATCTTTATACATTTTGCAATACATTACAGTGCACTGTCCAGTGAATACATCCTCCATTACCGTAGCCCCTCACAGTAGGAGTTTCAGCTTCAAGTAGATTATTTCTTCAGCCATTTTCCATGCTTCTTTGGTCTTGATTTTTCTGAAACATCCAGACTCCCAGACTCCCACAAGTGCAAATGGATTCAAATGAGATCCAAAACCTTGTTGACTGAAAAGTGTTTTCAATATTGAGCCCGCTGGCGTTCTTCAGACACTTCTCATTTACGGTATGAAGTGCTGTAGGAAAAGATACAGGTTTTACCCAGAGATGCACTGCCGGTACCTGCATCTCCCATTTCTTATATAGCAAGCATCACTTTTTTCGTGCATTAAAAACTGAGATATCCTTGTAAATTTAAATAGATGTTTACCATTAAAGGTCATTACCATCAAATAGAAATACACTTCTTGTGAAGGCATGGGAACGCATCTTCTAACCGTTTTTTGTTATTGGCCATCCTGGTTAATGCATAACTTCTACTTGTACTTAATTTTTAACTTCCGATCGGTTCTTCAGACTGTGCAAAAGAAACCTTTTCAGTCATCTGTCTGCCTTGAAACCTAACTTTCTTATAAATTCCTGAGGGTGTAGCCCTCTCCCTACCCTCCCCTGCAGTAATGGCTGTCCTTACATCTTTAACAGTTGTGTAAACCCCTTCAAACAGACCTTTTAAATAAATGGTTCGAGGAGGAATGTAAGTGGCAGAACTTCAGAAGCTGATCGTGTAACTAATTTGTAGGATAGCATAGCCTATAAACAGAGGGGTTTTATTTGAATGTACTATGGGGTTAAGCAAGGGCGGAGTGAAGTCCATGGACCTAAAGATGATCCTTCAGTAGACCAGTGTTTGAGATGCAGTGGAATAATAGTTTTACATCCTAACCAATGTTACTGACCCTACAGGCTATAAATGCCTTTATTTAAATCAAGGCTTTTGCATAATTAGCCCCGTGATACTAACCAAGTAAGGCTTCACGAAAGGATGTGATCAACCAGTGTGAACCATAAATTTTAGGGGTGCCTTGGCCTATTTTTGTTTCCAGTTCGACTGTGAACAGATGTATTTCTTTTTTTCACGTGTGCAGTTTGAGACCCACACCATATCGTAGATTGTAAATAAACCCCTGAATAGGAGTCTATAATACCTGTGACCTGGAACATTACATGCAGATTATTACCACTTCACCTCCTTTCCCGACCTCACCTGCTGTGAGTTCTTGTGCCGCGCCACTTTTCATGTAGTCCAGTATCACTTACTCCCTTTGTTCACCACACAGTATTGCAGGGGGTGCCTCTCACCGTCCACAGCCTCAGATGATTTCTTTGCATCTAAGCTGGTAGTGCTTGTATGGCACATCAACATGAAGCTATCCAAAACACGGTGTGATCACACTGAAACTTGAGACTTTGTGCGGACAAGCCATGTTTAAAAAGTATTGTAAATATTTTTAGGTGTTATTTCAAATCTAAAGGGATTTGGCGGGAACCTGAAACCAGCAGTCATCTAACTCAACATATCATACAGGTTAAATGACTTAGACTGGCAAGTGGGACCCAAATAGAAGCTCATACATTGCATACTACTGATGCATCAGAATCGTTACATGCTCTCCTCAAGCTGGAAAGGATTTAGTTTTTCACAGAAGCCCTTGTTTGCTCTCCGACTATCTTATCAATATAATTGCACTGTCCTACTTGTGGTTTGCTTCTTACCACTTTACGTGGAGCTAAACTGCATTCAGAGTAGTAGGAGACTCCTGAATTAAGGATCTGTGTAGGTCCTTCTTTTAGCTTTCAGTAGCTCAAAATCACCTTGTTACTAAGATGTATTTAGTGTTTTTATTGGACTTTGAGAATTGTAGTACCAAGAAAGTGAAGGCACAAGTAATGCTTATTTTTCTTTTATTTAAGTGCAATTCCCCAACGGTTAGCTGAATACCATGTCTGCCTTTTTCTACCCAAATCTTTGCATGGATTGCAGGCTTGCAGGTTCTTTTTATACCTGGTTTCTCTCGGTCAGGTGTCCAATTTTTCTCCTCTTCTCCCTTCTGCATTTTTAGGTCGAGCCTGCGTGGGCTGTGCATGCGCAGTCTCGCTGGCGAGATTTTATGCTTTTAAGGGAGCTTGAGTACCTGGCTTTAAGCCCCGCCCCTCTTTCCCATTGGCCGGCATCACCGTTTATGCTAAACGGTGGCCAGCCATTGGGAAAGAGCTTTTGGTGATGTGGACTTTTCTCTCTTTCAGACGACCCACTTGGATGGGCTCGTCTGATTTACGTTGGTCGCAAAAGGTTTGTTATCTTTATGGGGCCATGTGTTTGAAACACATGGCCCCATAAAGACAAGAGATCACCGCCGAGAGCTTCATCAACTGTGGGCTCCAGCGTCGCAGGTTGCCTAGCAGCGGAGGGGGGCTCCTCTCTTGTTTTTGATCTTCCATGACTGAGTAATTACTTCCTATCCAGAGTGCTGTAAAACTGTAATCCCGCCTTTGGCAGCACTGTGTTTCCCATGGCAGACAGGCTAGCCTGTAGAAAGGTGGGTTTCATCTGTGAGTGAGATCTTGCTTTATTTTCCCGAGACGAGCCGCTTTTAAAATATGTGACACCTTTTCTTCCTTCTGTTCCACCAGGATGCGCAGCCGGGAGTGTGCCGATGATTCACGAGTGGCTTGACAGCTGATAGCTTTACACACAAGTGAGAAAAGACTCGGCGTGTTTCCAACTGGCCTCGTTATTTTGAAAGGTTGTGCTAGCACATTTGTAAACTTGCTGTAAATATTGCCGCATTGTCGCTGGAAAGGTGGAGCCCTCGGCCTGGTGTGAAAACTGCAGGCTCGAGATTTGGCAGAAACACCATGAACTTGCGCGTGTTGGGTGGGGGCGAAGTGACAGCTGGCTGTGAACTGCCCTTTACGGGGCAGGACAGTCTCGGGAGAGCAGACGGGGGCATAGAGCTAAGGCATGCACTTATAGCACCTCGGGAAGCTAACAAGCAGGAGATGGGGCACTGCTATAATTAGCACTCATTGAACAAAGCAACGGGGGCGTGCGCTATTCTGACAGCAGAGTTTGTGACAGAGCGCACTACTGTACACTGTGAAGTGCACTTCTGCCATGGTGTTGAGTTTGTTTAGAAAAGTTTACATGAACTTTCATATTGTGCCAGAGGGGTTTAGTCCCTCTCACAGGCCTCAGCCTGGCCTGAGGCTAACTCCGCTGCGCTCGCTGTAGCCAGCATTCACTGCAGCATTCGCGTGTCTCTCACAAAGACTGCAACAATGTGTCAGTTTGCAGACACTAGGCGGGCGCCGCAACACAAGTGGGCGCCAGTTACGTTTCATAGTTAAGTGTGGCGCCCACTCTGCTCACACCGCTGCCTGTGCCACTAGTAGTATTTGGTGCCTCTCATCATGCTGCTGGTGATCCGGCAGCCTATGTTAGTCCCAGTAGAACCTCCCTCACGGTCACCCACCCCCTTGTAGTTTCCCCATCCTTGTATGCCACTTGCCTAGTGCCACGGCTCTATGGTCGAGCCCTGACGTCCCGGTCGGTAGCCCTTCTCTCAAGGGTCAACTCCTCTTCCTCCTTTGCCTCTGCTACCGCCGGGCCGTCCAGGCTTTTCTCGCAATCTTTTTCGCCCGTTCCCACTACTCCTGCTGCTGTTCTTTGGGTCTCCACCTCCTCGTGTTTCTGTATCGTTGCTTCCTTTTCGCTCTTTCTCTCTCTTGTTTCCTCAAACTCCAACTTCCTCCGGACATTCAGCACAATTACTGTTGTCAAATCCCCTCTCATTCCCATTTGCTGCCCCATCTCACACCACTAGAACGCTTGTTGATGGTTCTTTGGTGCCCTTATGGTTCTGGTGGGACTGTATTACAGCTTGGTTTTCCTTAGCCACCTCCCGATTCTCTTCAGTGTTTTTCTTTCTTCACAATCTAGAACTCACATGCTGGGACAATCTGAATTAAACGTTCAGAATAAAATAAGTTCGAGATTTTCCGGCTCCAAGAAACTTCATGCTTATTCCACCAGAGCAAATGCAGTATTAGTGGCCTACCAGAGGCCTGCACCACTGACTAATATTTGCTGGATTGTGTTGTGGCAAACTCCTCATGCTTTCTGTAATCATTCCTCTCTGGTCGATTCATCTTTGAGAAGATTCAACCAGCAAACTCTGAAAGACTTATTTACCCAAGCCAGGTTTGACCAATGCATACTCTTACAGCTTTCTCCTAGCATTTTTTTATTGAAATCTGGTTAAATAGGAGGTGCAGCCAAATGACTGAGTAATGAGAAAATAGCTTCATGGTGATATTGATGTTTGGTCAGGATGAGTGTCAGAAATTGTTTTAAAGTGAGACTGCTCTTTTAAAGAAGTTTACTCATCGTGCTATAGTACCGTCAATGACATACCAGTTGTAATCGTGGAGAGCAAACACTAAGTGCCAGATTTAAAGTTTGTCAGACTAAGTGTGCATCTGAAAGAGAAGGAGGACATTTAATTTATATCCGCCACCTTAACGGATTTCCATCTGCTAAATTTAGAGTTCACCTCTAGCCCAGAGGAGATATTTATAGGAGCCCCTGATATGGCGGTTCTTGACAAGTTACAAAATGGTTGCAGGAAGGCCCCCTTTTGTTTTGACTGCAGTTCAATAAACGTTAAAGTTTTTTTTTTTTTTTTTTTAAAGGGTCTCGAATTGGGAGTTAGTTATTAATAAACGAATCACTAATGACCTCAATATTTAGGATTTTTTTTCCATTGGGCGTAGGGATTTTTTTTTTCTGTCCTAAAACCTGGTGGTGAAGTACAGAATGACATCACACTGTCCACCTTCAATAGGATGGCCAATGTAATATCCTCCGACCAATGGCCCGTACACTGTCAGATTGTTGGGGGAAGGTTTGGTCAATTGAGCCAATGGAAGCTGTAGCAATAAAAAGCTGACATTCCGCCTGATTGTAAATGAAGCGGGTGGAGTGAGGTTTTGGCAATAAGTGTATTCAGTCATGTTTGTGATAGGCTTCCCTGTCAGCCAAACTCTAAATCTTGCAGTAAGAATACTGGAATTATTGTGCAGTTACTTTTCATTTTTAGCGGTCAGTGTTTTATGGTAATGTGTTGTATGCAGAAATGCACTACTGCGAAGGGGCTTCTGGTGAGATATGTCACCATAGGTTTTAAAACCCAAAAAGACCTCCTGAAAGAAAGGGACATTTTGAAATGCTGTTGTGGTGACTGTCAGGGATGCTGGCCAGGGTATGGAGAACTGTTTTTGGTCTTCACTGATTGGGTCCCTTAAATAGCAAACAGTGCTACAGAAGATCGCTGCATTTTTAGAACATCAAATGGGAAGATCATTGTATCCATCTTCGTTGCTGAATAAATCTGCACCGTGCCACTGAGCGGCCAGGGCAACCTCTGTAGGTCCTCTTTCACACCAAAGAAGAATAAGATTCCTAACCTTCACACGCTCTCTCATACAGCTTAACACTACACACAAATACACAGGCAGTCTGTCTGTGACTCCTAAATTTTTGACCCGATCCTACTTCCTACAGGGATATCTTTTATATATTAGTGGAGACACCTCACATGCCAAATGATGGCATTCTTCATCGTAGGTGCCTCCCCTCACCTGGGTAGGCATTATACCGCCCTGGTGAACACAACCAGGATAAAAACTAACTTTGAGAGTCCATGATAAGATAATGCTCTGGACAAGTGCATGATTCCAGTTTAAAAATGTCTAAGGGTAAAACCAGGATTTCCTTTTATTAGCGAATACCTCTAGTATGATTAAAGATCAGTCTGGATGTAATAGTAAAAACATAATGGTTTTAGCATCCACTTTACAACTTCTGCCAACATGTTTCAGACAATATTACTCTGCCATATGGGCCGTTCAGCTTTCTTGAGGTCTAGATACTCCTTACCTGCCCAGCCCATCTACTACAGGAGTTCTAACAGGAGCTGCAAGACTCTCCTACCTACCAATGCTGTTCACTCGAGCCTGTAGGACCAGATACAAAAAATTACTAATATCTTTTATCTGCGCAATCAGTATTGGGATGTGATGGTGATTTGACCGCTCATAACCTTGTTGAGGTGAAAAACTGCACGCAGCACCCAATCTCAGAATCGTGGACTCCTACCATTTTATGTTGGGTGTATGTGAATGTAGGAACCAAAGCAATCCGTGGCACATACATGTAGTCAAATTCTGACCACTATGTATGGAAACAACTCCGTGCAAGACATTGGTATCTCCTCACTTACCCTACTTAGTACCTGATCAGACTCTCTCGGCCTGGACATGAAGGGGCATTCCCCTGTAGTCACATACTTATGGGCTATTTGAAATAGCATCAAAAACACGCTTTCAAAGATCTGTCTTTCGTTTACTCCGAGTAAGCACTGTAATCTTATAAGCGATGTAATGTGTCCCTTTTTCCGCATGTTGCATGTGATTCGTATTTCTCAAAAGCCACTTTATTATGACACCACAAGGCATATATGTAAACATGGCTTGTCTCGTTCCTAAATGCATCAGTCAACTGGCTCATCACTCACTCAGGATGATACCTCAGTAGTATTACTATAGTTCCATTACCGGCGTCTCGGTTTTAGTCTATTATGTCATCTATTCCTGCACCTGCCTCTTGATGACACCACACATTCACAACACTTTAGATTTCACCATAAGGATATGTTTGGGAAAATCAGATTGCATGACCTAATTTGCACACACCTTTAATGGCTGGCTTAATGTCACACATTCCTCCCTCATTAACTCCAACATTTCCCATGTTCTCGTCATTTGAGAAACGTTGTAGTTTTCCAATGCATATGCAGAATCTGTGATCATTAACTGGTCTCTTGTGAATCCTCACACAAATCTAAACAGGGAAACCCCCCCTTACTTACTCCGCCAACTGGATGCATACCTCCTTCGATACCTGCATTACCTCTCATGGCAATTTGGATAATTTGCAGCGTTTTGACCCCTTATTTTAATTGTCTTTCGGATGCATATGACAAATCACTCGACCTGCAGCCACGCTGCTCCTGGGAAATGTAATGGTTATTCCCCCGGTTGGGTTACTCAGTGGCATGTCATGGCTGTGAAGCCCGGTGCGGGGCGGGCCCCATGGTCCCCTAGGGGTGACTGAGTTGCGCTTTACAAATGTGGATTGATTGATTGAATCATGGGAATTGTAGTTTCCCCTTGGTGGGTTTACTCCAATCATCCTGGCTGGACGTTTTTCTCAGTTTTTACATCGAACCCTGCACTTGTCCAGAGCATTAACTTATCCAGAGCTCCCAGTTAAATTTTTTTGGTTGAGTCCACCTGGGTGGTATAATGCATCCAAAGGTGAGGAAAGGTACCTGTGATGATGAGTTCCGCCTTATGACTGGTGAGGTGTATTCTCTAATATCCAGAAGATACCCCTGTAAGAAACAAGATCAGGTCCAAAATGTACGACTCGCTGACGGACAGCCTCTGTCAGTAGCTGGAGACCGGTGTGCCCCTATAGAGTAGACACCGTACAAACTGAACATTGCCTTCCTTTGCCAGGCTTTCATGAACTCCATGGGTGGGAACCATGCTTGGTTTACTCCATTGATGAGAAAGTCAGACCCTATTCATCTACGTGAGCTAATGAATTTTGACAGATGGGGTTTACTTGTATTTTCAGCCTGAAGCACCTGTTTATTTCTTGGCAAATGAAGAGCTTTCTTTTGATTTCCCAACTGCATTTTACCTCCTGAATAACCCAATCTGTTGATGTGTCTAACATGGATGGTTTAACATAATTGCATTTGCTTTTGCCAGACTGCGGTTTTTGCTGTGCGCTTGCTTGCAAATTGGTTTGATGTTACCTTTGTTCTGTATCCTCCTGGATATCTACATTTCTAACCCTCTGTATTAACATCTGCTTTGATGCGCCCGCATAACCCCTTATTAAGAAATGCTATAAGCACAAGATTTTTTAAACAAATGATCGGAGGTGTGTGTGTAGGAGGTATTTGGGAAACCGGGGTAAACGGCGGGGAAATCTTGTACTCTTAACTTTTTCTAGCATGGAAATCCTGGTGTCCAGACTTGCATGAAAGCACTAATCGCCTTCTCTCTTCTTGACTTGCACCCAGGCCGCCAGACAGATCAAGGATAGGTATGGTACAAGATCACCTTTTTTCATTCTTATTCATTTCATTTTCTAAATGTCTGTTTGTGAAATAATGTTGTGCAAAAAATGGCAGTTTGTTCTGTGTCCTGCAAATCTGAAGGTGTTGGAGACCAGTTTGGCACTGGTCCTGATAACTTGAGCTTGCGGAGTGCCACTGTGCATGAATACTGTGCAACCTCGAGCAATGACTATAAATGTAGTTGTATCAGAAATGACTGTGGATTTAAGTAACTTTGGGGAGTAATGAGAGTTAAAATGTTTTTTAACACACTCCTAGCACGTCATACTATAAACCGCCCTCCATACGCTACATCTTAGCTTCCTGCATTAGGCAGGTCCTCCGCAAATGTCACAAAATTGCATATGCCTTGTGTGTCCACCCTTCGTAGCTGTGATTACAAACATATGTTTTCCAAGTTCCATTTTGCTGACATCAGAAGCGACTATTTGGAGGAATATTGGTCACTAAAGCATTTGTTTTGTCAGCATTTACTTTGTTTATCTACACATTGCCATAACCTGCTGTCACTACATATTATACAATAATTTTGTTACCCAGTGGACACCATGACATTGCCAGCTTCCGGTTGTATGTGGCTATATTCCGGACCACAGTAATTAGGCGATTCTGTTGCATTTTCTGCATCATTATGGGTTTGCCACACAATCCATCATCTACTGCCTCATCTGCAGATTACAACAAATAAATTATTTCTAGCTCAAACAGATCCAAAGTTGCTAAAAACATGGCGACAGGTGTTAAAACGTAACAAGTCCTGTCGCAAAGGTTGACTGGTCATCTTTCAATTGCTTATTTCTGTATTCTGGTGTGGTCATCTTTCAATTGCTTATATTGCTGTATTCTGGTGTTGAAATTGGTAGTATTAAGGTCAACTCTTTGCACACACAGTGTTACTGTGTGTAAAAATTAGGAAATAATTAAGTAATACGGTCACAAAACGTGATGTATTACACTGCATAGTTTTTCTTTTTTTGTTTTATATTTAGATTATTCCGGCTTCATATTTGGTCTTCCCAACCACAACATTCTACTGGCTCTTGCAATATTAGAGTTTAACAGCAAATATATTTTTAATGTGCGTTTTTTTCCAATGTGTTATCATTAAAGGATTAGGCCCTCAAAAAGTTTAGTGTTTAAACTCTCTGGTGCAGTATTAAGACAATAGCCTGGTCAAATTGTAACTGTTCCGTTGGACCCAGTATATTTTCGGGTGCAAAGATCCATTTCACAAGCCTCCTGAACAGTTCTTTGTGATTATGGGATTTTGTTCACTGAGAGAGTTCTGGACTATATTAAGGCTTTTGAGGGCTATTCAAGGTAGCAAGTGCACATGCCCAGACTATGAAAGCAATAACGGTTGCTGGGAGATGATTCTAGTAATGAGTTATAGGTCTTTGTACGTGTACTTCTCAGCGGATTGATTACTGGCTGTTCCTAATAATTCCATGTCATGTGGGAACTAGTGAGATAGATACCCAGTTTGCTGTACTCTCTTGGTGTACGAACACCCCCCACCCCATATAATTTGAAGGTACTCTCCCTAGGTCTCCCGTTTTCACCACTTTCCCCCACGAAGCTCCCTCTTTAGAATACAGTGCAAGCCAAGTTCACTGTCTTGCTTAATACATATATTCACAGAAAGGATCTGTTGTGCTTTTTCTGAAACTTCAGCACGTCAAAGGGTGTCTGTAAGGTGAAACTTAAGTAATATATGATAAATCTGTGTACTTTTGAGATGTAAAAAATTTAAATAGAAGGCATAATGGTGCACCAAAAAGCCAGTAGCAGAAAGTGAAAGAGAATGCTTCTCTGAGCAGAGCCAAAGCCGTACTAGGTACATTTTAAAAAGCTGATAATAATAGGACACGCAAATAGCTGTGTAGTCAAGCCAGACATTTTTTTTTTTATTTATGGGCATAGTTCGACACTGCTTTCAAGTTGTTTTTAAAGTAATTCTACCCTTTTTCACCTTAGTGCATGATGGCTCTGCTTGAGGACGGCTATTTTTTTTCTATTTGTGCTTTTATTCAATTTTTGTAAACTATAAAGAGAGCTTGTGTGTCAGGGTGTTAACACTGTGGGTCTGCATTTGGTACGTTTTTTGTGGTTAGATTTTTAATGATCGTACCATGGGTATTTCCTGATCTTCATTTCCTTGTTTTTGCTTCCCTGATTTGAGTCTGTGTTTTCAAGATATAGTTTTGCTGCATGCTCTTTTCCTATCTGCACAGGTGTCAGCATATTTTGTGGTCGTTGTAGTACTGTGAATATTATTGTGGTGATGGGGAAGATGTAGCGTGAGGGTCGACATCGCCGTAGTGAAACAGCACTGATTGCAAACACAATCGGAGACACAAAGATGAGAAGTCTGTATCTCTGTAATAGCTATCCACAAACTGTTTGTGGTAGTGGCATCTGTGTACCTGGTTAGTAGCAGCCAGAACTAAAGGTTCTCCAGTTTTAGGGTTGGGGTGTCAACAGACCTTCAAACTGCAATATGTATGAAACCTTAAGTTGTCAGATGGCTGTTTCCTTCTAGTCTGAGTTCAGTGTAAATAGCCATCTCTAGTAAGTGAATCTTGGGTTTAAAAACGATAACCCAAATGTTCATAATGGCTATAACTGTCATCATCAAAGAACTTTATTCGGTCCAATGTAAGACCATAAAAGCACAATGTAAAACACATAAAAACATTGCACTCATAAAACACGTATTAATCCAATCATAAAATCAGATAATAGTATTCACATCATTCAGCAACCAGCATGTTATTTCATGATGCATATTTTCCCCTTAAAATAAGTGCCTTAATAAAGTTTAAAACTGCAAAACAGATTAAGGGGTTCAACAGTACCAGTCCCACATTGTGATATATGAGCCACCCTCCTCATCTACCATGGAGCAGTGAGTGCATTTTTGGTAGAAAACTCTCCCGTGTCTAGAGGTACAATTTCAGATTCGACTGACTATCGTTCAGCGCTCACCAACCTTCAGCGTTGCATTGTGTGAAGGTAGTAGCCTCCCTCCACTGTGATTTGACAGTGCACCTTTGATTAAATCCCAGTCCCACAAAGTCCCATGCTCTGCCAAAACAAAACTATATAGAACTCTATCGGTTGACTCAAAGATTTAGAGACAGTTGTTGGGAAAGGCAGAGTTCCAGCAAGAAAGCTGGAAAAGGGCGACATGTTACTGCTGTCCAAACAGTGTGAGAACTTCCATCATTAAAAGAGAGTGAAAATATGTTGATTATCTTTGGGGCAGCATTGCCTGTTCACCACCCTAGCTTATTTTTGGTGGCTATCTTTACAATACTTTTTAAAGATGTTTGGAAGTGTTGTATTGAGTGCAAAATAATGTAAATATAATTGCAAGTGGTATTTTTCCTTTGTGAGGGACGGTACATACTCTGCAAATGACTGTTGCATTCTAAACGTCTTAAGCAAACATGGCGTACCTCATTCCCAAGCACCTTTGTTGCACACACAGTGGGCCCTGGCAAGTGACGAAGCCGTGCCAGATCTTCTGTGAGGGTGAGCTAGGTTAAAAGCTAATATACTTCCTGGGCATCCTTTCACCCATCTAACGATCCATCTGCCTGCATTTTCTAGTATACTGATGGATCACCACACTGCATGGGCTCTAGCCCGTATCAGCTACTTTAGAGATATTACTCTATATCACGAGAAAGCAGTTTCCTTAATTTTTTACAACGCAAACCCCACTGAAAAGGATCCTTTAGAGATTGTGCCCTACATTTATAACAGCAAAGCTAACACCATATTAGCTATAAATTGTGGTCTCTTTTACATCCTAACTTTATTTTTGTGTGGCAGTGTAAAAACATTATGGGTGGGTGTGAGAGAGGAGTAGGTGAAAGTAAGGACTGCTGTATTTTTAGAGATAGGGATGTAGGCAGACTGGCTAACCGGGCACCTTTCCTTTGTGACGTGGTTAATATTTAATATTTTGAATTTGTACACTCTCGAGTTTACTATCCCTATTGTGCTGCCTCTGTCAGGGGGAAATTTAATTTCTGTTTAATGAATCTCTCACTATGCAGTTACTGCACACTAACCCTCTTTCAGCGAGAGCTTTGGGGAAGAAAGCTTCTTGTTTTTAGTGTATATTTTCTGTGGTTTTTGGTTGGCATCTCTGCGCTAGGTTGAGCCTTACAGTGTCACAAACTGCACCAAACGCATGTCAAGCTTTATGTAAGCTATAACATGAACTAACTTAGGACCATTAGTGGTCTTCTGCAATAATCATGAACTGTGGCACACATCAAAAAATCGAAAATAATATGTAATTAATATAAAAATGTTGAAAGTAAATTATGCATTTCTTGTTTTTTAACTTAAGCCTGCTCAATGGACATTCGAGGGAACTGGGTGTTTGGTGTGAGTTTGTTGTAAGATTGTCCTTTTGCTTCTGCTTTGCAGCTCGCCATGAGCCTCAAGTGTTTGCAAAATTATTAAACTGCTACCTTTTGATGGTTACTAACCTTTTGCATATTGATTCCTGGCTCTAGGGTTACAATGGCCGCTGCCTTCCGCCTTTCTTTGAAACCAAAGGCCAGCGACAGCATGACTCACCTAATGGTGGATTTCTCTCAGGAAAGACAGATGATCCAAAGCTTGAAGTTCTTGCCAGGTATTGTACCAAACAACTCAACCAGTTTGCATGCATTCTGTTTAGGTGATAAACGAGTTATTGTGTTTTTGTATTTGTTTTCACCAAATATGTTTTGCTGATGGTGTGTTTCAAAGTGTTACCTCGTTGTTTCTGATAGACTGATCCCATATTTCCCCGTTGCAGGTTGTGTTTGATTAGTGTACACACTTCATCCCTCTTGTTCCATGATATTCAATTGATGGCCATTAAACCAGAGTTCCCTTTGACCAGGGGCTCATGGGTATGCATTGTACAATGGATTACACTCATGGAATCATATCATATACCAACTGATTGAGGGCCACCACCTTTATATGGTATGGTTAAAAAAAAAAAAGCTGTTTAGGGTTACCATTTCCGAGATCTTGAATCATTCGCCAATCATGTCTTCATGTCTCCATTTAAAAATCTTAAGGCATTCACCTTTGTTTGTTAGATGTAGTTTACGGCTCTTTCTAGCAGTTAAGTAGCCAGTGATTTGCACACACAGCTGACCGGTTCTCCCAAAGTCATATTACTCCCAATTTCACAGTAAAAATCTTATTTAAGTTAATATGAAGTGACACCTGAGCCAAGAAAACAAAAAAAAGATCCTATTGAATTGATTATATTGAGGCCTTTTGGTTTACATAAAAAAATAACATTAGCATTAACACTTTTATCTTGTGTTAATCTGTCATTTCTTACTGAAAGTTTCGCATGCCAAAGAAATGGGTTGGTCACAGAGGCATTCCATTTTTACTGAACTGAAGCCAAGCATTTATAGTAATAAGCAGCACCTGACTGTATCACACCTCATTGGTTATGGAGAGTTATTTTTTTATAGTCCCCTGTATAAATGTGTTTCTTTGAAAATGCTTTTATTTTATGTTGTGGATGGAACATCAGATGGCAAAGCAGTTTGACGCTACGTTGAGCGCTCTTCATGTTGTGAGACTGTTATGTAGGCCATGATTTGTGAATAGTTGCTGTTGAGGCTTGCTATCTCAGGAGATCCAATATTTCTTGCTTTTGGAATTTTATTTTGCCTCTGGAGATTCTTGCGAGGTACACTAAATAAGGTATGAGATGTTGCCAGGGTGTGCTTTTATTTGATGAGAACCCCGAGAATATGAAGTTTATGTCCAGTTCATTTGTACTATGCACAAGTGTACGATTAACACTAAATGTACTTGTTGAGTACAGTCTTGACGACGTATATCATTCAAGCGCTGTGAGGTCAAGCTTATTCAACATAAGTATCAACAGACTACTTTCCAGAAGTTCGTATTTGGTTTAATTTCCATTTGTAGTTGACTTTGCAGCTATGTTTATTTGATGTCTCCTTTAATGTGTTTTATTCTTGGGCTGTCACTTGTATTGCTGGTTTGTATCTTTTAAGGTTGTCAAAACCGAATTAAGATTGACCAATAGATCCATGTTTATAATTAAATCTGGATAAATGCCTCATTTGTCTTACTGTTCAGATTTTGCAGGTCTACATCTTAGAATATTAGCTCATGTTTAGGATGTCGTCAAGAGCTGATTCCACAGAAATGATTCTGTGTCTTCTTACGGTCTGGTCACCTTTTCGGATTTATATTTTAGCCATGTTCACTGATTCACTGTGCGTTCACTCTAACAAATAAGCAAAGTACTTAGCCACCGTTTGAAATATTGCAAACATTTACACCTATGGCAGGGTTTTTTTCAAACCTTTGTTACTGTTTTCAGTAAACAGTTTCGTACTTAAAAACCAACTCCAAACTCGCAGTGCATTTAGTTGGGACTTTAAGGTGCACTCACAGATCCCTGTCAGCATTTCTCTATATTACGGAGTATATTTAATTAACTCATACGGAGCATCGAAACTCTACCATATCCACATCTAGGTTTTCTACTTAGCCCATCCATGTTGTATGCTGGCATAGTCGGTGTTGTGCTTCATTAGTCATTCTCTCCAGTATCTCCTACCAGTTATGTATGTCAGTCTACATGACTTTACTCCAGGGTGGAGACTAACAATTCACACCATGCATCCGGTCCACCCTCTGAAGTGACTTTTCCTTCAACATTGTACTCTAGGGCCTTAGCCTCAATCCATTGTTGAATTCAGTCTCTTTTATAATTACTAAAGCCACCGCGTGAAATCTTTCCCTGCTCAAGTCTCTCTTTTTACAAGGAATAGTACTCAATAGTCATACCTTTGGGCATAACTCCTGTCTTCATCCCATGCTACCCCATACTGTTTGTGTCTTAAGGCAAGTCCACATAAAATGGAGGAAGGCAGCAGAATTTGTGTGGCTAGGGCAATATGAGGACCTTTCCGGATCAAATATTTTTATTCTATAATGGGGTTGTAGGAATTCTCAATATAATCATTGAAGTATATCTTAAACCAAGCTTTCTCCTGCCGCCCTCATAGTGGGATGGCAGGTTCCATGCCATTCCTTGTCTTGAGAGATCATGTTGCATCTCTCTTTTCGATTTCACCTTACCTTCACTCATATACTTTAGGCTTGACTCGGATATGATATGGTTGTACATGTTAATTATTTTCCCTTAGCAGCATTCATGTCCCAATAAACACTAATAATACTGATATTGTTGGCTGTAAGTATAGGCAGTTCTGCACATTGTTTAATATGGTGCAGATATGACATAACAAGTATTGCCTTCTCCCCTAATCATAGTTGGCCTTAGGTTCCAAAGATGTTAACTCTTAGATAGATTGCCCGGTATCCTCCATTTTTGCTCGAGCTTGCTTTCCTTCAGTGTACACATCATTCTATAAGTAGGCACCTGTTGTAAGGGTAAATGCTAATTATTGTTCATAATTGCGAGCGTATGATTAACAAGTGTGCCCTGAGCTTTAAGAAAATGTAGCTTCAATGCATCACTTTCGATGTATTTATTGAATGCAGAGATGTATGTCAGAGGTCTTCTGTACCAAATGCCCAATTATTTTTTATGTGGGTCTGAACAAAGTGAGGGCATCAGCCCTTTTTGCAAGGGGTGTGGGCAACCTTACTCTTTGCACCATGATTACCTGAGACAATTGCTTGCTTTCTACCATAAAACCAGTCATGTGTTTGATTTTCTTGATTTTTAGAAACCTCCTTTTGATTGCGTAACACAAAGGAGATAGATATATAAAGAGAGAAAGAAAGAATAGATAAAAAGGGGTGAGAGAATAGATGCGAAAGACTGTTATTTGGAATGGCTGAAGATTTCAAGTCATCGCTGCTCAAACACTTTTGGAAGGATCAGCACTTTTTCCCAGAACAACTCCTGTGCACTTTGTAGGGTCACCTATAACTTATTCAGATCAATGACCTTTTGTTTGCCTTCCTTTCGGAGTTTCCCTAGTTGGACAGAAGTGTGGCTTTCTTCTGTACCAAACGTCCTGGTTGGAGCGCTTCTCACTAAGCAAGGTTTGAAGTCTGTTTTACCTCACGAGTTGAGAGCCACGTGAAGTGTTGGTTCATTGGATTGCTAATGTCTCTCTTGTATGAATTGGTGAGTCACTACACAAAAAATTTGCGAACAAATAAAACCACCAATGTTTTTGTTCGAGGCAGGTTTGGTCATTTACTTATTGAAGATCCCTGGGCATTCTTTGAGCAGTCAGTTTGAATATTGCCCTCAATTTTTCGCCTTGCTTTTCAGCTCAGTCACATATGCTGTAGTTCAAAGGAAAGAGACACTCCAAATTTCTAAGTCAATAATGTAATGCAGTTTACACAGTTTACTCCATCGTGAGAGAATATGCACTGCTTTGACCTGCACCACATCTCTCCTAAGGCTTAGTCCCAATATAGATTTAGTAAACTGGGGTGGCGGAGGGGGTGGGGTGGGGGGGACACATGCAATTCCGGTGGTGTCACTGCATTAGTCTTTTATCCACTTTTCGCTAGAAACATACTATGATTGTATCTTGGTTCAGTAAGTGAAATTTCACCCACATAACCCTACAAAGCTACTGTTGAAGCTTGAGCGATGGAAGAGATGTGCCCTGATCAGATTTTTCCATTTTCTTAAATGGTGCTTGGCTATCCAGCCACTTTGCTTAACCTTCCTAACCATTCTTGTATCCCACCAGCCATTGAAAATAAATCTATATTCTACCAGTGTTATAGGATGCTGATTAATATATATTGGTTTATATTTGCATTGTTGTGGTTAAGCTTAAAATGTGTTTCTATCTTACAATAAGACTTTCTTGAATTATATCTTATTCTTTTCTACCCATTGAATTGTTTTGGTTATCTTTTCTAAATCCGACCACCCTTTCTATTGTGATGTGAAGCCTGTTAGTGGTCTGCTGCTAACCGGCTGGTTGAGAGAGTAGTCTATCAAGTCTGTCAGACCCTGCAAGTCCTCTACTCAGTGAGGTTATGACCAAATCAACAGCACTGATAACATTAATGTTGCCGACTGGATGGTGCGTTTAGTAACAAGGCTTGTAATGTATTGGCTTCTGTTATGCTACTTCAAACCGTGACGGGGGAGAGACTTTTGTTATGGAATTATGTGCGTTCTGTGTCTTTATATGTGTGTGTTACAATGTACTTACAACAGAGTCCAAACAGTTATGTAGGGAATTATAGAAGTAAACCTAAAGGGGAGCCGGTGGGCTTGAATGAAGCTGCATGGCTACAAGACCAATGTGATATAGTTGTTTGCCAAGTGGGTGTCTTGTGTTATGTTCCAATTTGTACTGGAATCTAGGGTCTTACTTTTGCTATTGAAAGCAGGAAATACAGTAGCTCCCACCAGAGTCAGTATGGCAATGCACAGGCTACACGGTGCAGAATGCCCTCCTGCTTTGACTTTTCTTGCTTATCCTCTGTGTTGGACAGTTGTTGGTCTCTGATGTTACCAGATCACTAGTAGTGTATTCACCTAAACTTTAGTTAAACAACTGATATTGTTAAGAAGAAAAAAAATCTAAAGAAATAAAACGGAAAAATATAAAAAAAAATTCATCATCGTGTGCACAGTGTTGCCCTAAATTTACGTTTTGCACTTCTGACGTACATGAAACTTTTCAGCATTATGCTTAGGATGAGCGTCTGGGATACTCAGCTGGTGCGATGTGCCACTGTTAGCACACCCCAGAGACATCTGGCGAGTCACCTCCTGTGCAGATTTCAAGATTCTCTTTGAAATTGATAAAACACGCCCGAAATTCAAAGTGAAACTAAAATAATATTGATAACGGTAGTTCACGTGTAATTATACTGCATTCTTGCTTACTTCATCAATCCCAGTCTCTGAAAGTGTCTCAAATTTCTAATCTGAGAGGCTGGTGTGAAGATTTAGGCCCTTTCATTCCACTTAAAGAAGTTGGTTTGAGAACATAACTTCGAATTCTGGTATTGGTTTAGGCGCATCTGTGAATTTTTCGTGCCTAGGGTTTCATTAAACACAGTAGATCTTTTGGCTCCCACGCCTTTGGTTATAGCCTATGGACCCCATGCAGCAAAGAGAAGACATATGGGGGTCTTGCAGACTCTATCCAGAAGCATTGAACACATGGCATCAAGATCAGTCCCTTTAAAGTAACCAGCTGTCCATTGGTCTTGGCAAAACCCCAGGCTCCCCTAGAACCTTATTATAAAATTATAAAAAAAATGCCCTGGGTCCCACTATCCCACACACCAGCGAAGAGTGGTAACTAACAACCCCTCAAACAATTGGAGCCAGCTGCCATCATCCCTGTCTTGGAGACATACCCACTGAATTGACCTCATGGTGCCCCCACACGCCGAGCCATTATCGCTATCCTTGTGCTCCTGGAACATCTACGGCTTCTACCAGAAATCACTGTCCCTCAATCTAATAGCTTTCTTGAATGGCTTCAACATCCAGGAAACATGAGCGGAGTTGTCCATTAATGGGCTTCATTGTGCACATGAAGCCGGCCTGCATAGAGCACATGTACGGTAGACCAAAGGGTGGTCTATCCTTGTACATCTCAGTAAAACTGCAAGGGAACATCGACCCAATAACATTCCAAGAGACCTGGCTGCAAGGAATCATAATCGGCAACTGGAGATCGCAGCGCTCGCTCCTGCTGATTAACATCTATGTCAAACCAAGTGCAAGGGAGAAGAGGTCAAAACTAATTTCTGGCCTGTGTGATCTAGCCAGGGACTATCCCCTAGCTGACTATAACAGGGGACTTCAACACAAACCTCTTCCAAGACCATGATGAGGCTTCTGACAAGACAAGGGGAGAGGAGTTGGCCTAACGGCTAAGGCGCTCGACCTCGGACCTGGGGATCTGGGTTCGAGTCTCGGTAACGACGCCAAAACCTCCTGTGATTCTGGGCAAATAACTTAATCTCCCCGTGCCTAAAAATGAAACTGTGTGTGTGTCCTCATGTAAAAACGTAACTTGTGCTATGTAAAGCGCTCTGATACCTGATTCGGTTCGGGTCTAGTTCGCGCTATATAAACTCTAAAAAAAAAAAAATTTAAAAAAAAGACTCCCCTTAGGGGAAGGGGGGGGGGGAGAGAACATTGCTGAAAAAGGAAAAGCCCATGAAGCCTGTTATGGGAATTTCTGGTCGTGTAGTACAACAGTGTGGCCCTTAAAGTACTAAATGGCCAGTTCCCAGAGAACATACCACCAAACTGATCAAGAACTATTTGGAAAGCCCGCTCCTACCTTGACTGCAGTATAACCAATGTAAAAATGTTATCCTCCAGAATGCTACTGTATTGTCCCACACACTGAGAGTGACCTTCGTCCCCACTCTATTTGAATAACTTCCAAACTGTCCTACCTTTCCCAGCCAGTATTACGTGCAATAACATACACACTCATAACCTTAAGTGCCTTAAATGAAGCGATACATGCAGTGGCAATATCAAGGCTGAAAGCACAAAATCTATGGCAGAAGCGTACTTAGGCAGTCTTTTACTGATCGAGTGGCCAAACCTCACCATCCAAATCTTTGCTACATTTTCACAATCAGCCCAGTTGCACAGTCACACCAAGACCGTTATCGCTGCAGCAACGGTTCAGCATCTAAAGAAAGTCCACAATAATGCTATGAGGGGTGTTTATAAGAATAATGGGACAAAAGAGCTATTCGTTGGCTATAAGTTGGCGTAGAAAAACTAAAGGCAAGCAGTTTATGCAGAGAAGTTAAGACTGACAGAATTTCTGGGCGATCCTCTTGTGTGAGAGCAGGAAAGCTTACTCCGGGAACTTTTGGGCCTTGGTCAATAGGCAGATGAACGGAGCCAGTAGGCTTGGCTGCGCGAACATCACTGAACCAGAATGGGCATAATTCATCTGCACGCATTTGTCAAGAGGAGATGCAGACTGCATATAGGATGTTGATAGGGATAGCACCTTAGGCCAAACGCAACAGTCAGCTTAGCTTCGTCCCAAGATCAAGATTGCTCACCCTCCCCCATCGCAGACTTGCCTCCCCTGACAAGCTGTCTGGAACATGTAATGTTGAAGGCAAGTATGGACAAGGCCCAACGGTCTACCCCAAGACCTCGTCAAACAGGACATTCCCTTCTGAGCCGGTATGCTTTTGTTACTTTTGACTACTGCCTGAGGAGCTCTAAATACCTGAATCATGGTGTGGGGCATTCTGCTGACTAAATTTGTCTTGCTCGCCGTCAACCGGTTCAGCTGCCCAATGGTATCACCAAATTGTTCAGCTTCCTCCTCTGGCACTCCCTCACCAGACTCTGCCCAGCCGGAAGGGTCCTCTGGCATTTAAAGCCACTTGTACTCTTTCTTGTCCGGAGCTCTGTTCTAGTGTGTCCATTAATATGAATCTCGATCCCTATTGCTTCAGGCGCTATAAGATTGTACTCCTCGCCTGATGAACAGTAGCCGTTTTTTGGACTTTAGTATATTCACTATGTGTGAGTGTATGCCCTCTTTGCCTTGAACACTGAAATTGCATTTCTTCGCACTCCTTTTACCCGGCCCTTGTCATCAACATGAGGTATTGACTCTGTTGTTGAATGCTACTAGATGGTTTCTTTCATTCGAAGAACTGTTGTCATTTATTGAACTCTGTGTGTTCTCCAATACGTTTCAATGCTTCTTGTGTTATGTAAACTTGTTAGACTTCACTTTTTATCCTACGAACCACTGCTACTATCTGGTTTTGCACTAGCACTTTGCCACAGACTCTGGCATCTTCTCGTCATTGTCACCTATTAATCCAACAATCTTTTTATTCTCTTTTCTTACCAGATTGGCTAGCTACCTCAGCTGAAACGCTCTGTTTGATTGTGATATTGCTGCTTACTTGGTTTTTGCACTAGCACTTTGATTTCTCATGTCAATTTGACATAGTAACAAAACGGTTGACAAAAGTTGGATCTTTATAGTATGTGGCATTTGCTACTCATAGACAATGGCCCCCAAGTCACAGGCCTAAAGGTCACATATGCACATCCTTTTATCAAACCTGTGTTTTTTTACATACCGTTGCTTATTGTGACATTGTAACCTGTGTGTGTTTCTCTCTGACCCGATACTTTTTTTGTTATCTAGCATGTGCTTTTCCAAATAATTGTAAATATTTTAATTAACATCACACAATAAATAAATACAACATTAATGTTTATAACATTAACATAAACGGTGTAAAAGTTAATAATATGAACAAAGCATACATTTTGTATAAAGCTAACCGGGAATCTGACTCAGAGTCTATTTTAATGAGAAGTGAAAGATGAGTCCAGCATACCTGTTAGGCTGACAGCAGCCCTCGCCTGAGCAGTACACCAATGTCCATTAGTTGTCTGCTAATATAAGCGAAAAGTTCCTTCAGTTTGGCTTCCTGAATAAAGAAGTCCCCCTCTGCTCCTTAGGAAAAAAAATTGCCTTTTGTACTATACCACATCAGCCAAAACAATTGTGTGAAAATAATGTGTGTTCTCAAGACTTTGGGAAATCACACATGAAAAAGGGTGGTGAGAATCGCAGACTTATAGAGTATAATAGCATCCACAGAGATCTGTTATACATGGATATGTTAAGTGAAAAAGAATCTGTAAATATGTTCCAAACATCACAAATAAGCAAATTATCATAATACCAAACACCCTACAAAACATGAATATATCACTTTGTATAGATTGAGGTCATTGGACTAAACGTTGTCTGTGACATTTGGACTGAGTCCTGTCTGTGACGGGTTAAAGTCACTATTTAGACTTGAGCATCACCATTGCCTAGGTGTGATATGGCAATTGGCCAGACATGATTAAAACCCTTCACAGCAGACTCTATCCCCTTCTGCCTTCTTCACCCGTGGGTATGATTTAATCACTTACAGCGGGGGACCATAACAAACACTTATTGGTTCCAAAGGATATCCTTTTTTTTCCAAATAATTGTGTTGATTTTTGCCAATATAACACAGAACACTTGCAACATATCAATACAATTCTGCAAGTTAGCCCTCCTCATTAACAACTCCCCCCCCCCCCCCATGCTACTCGTAAGTTCTTGTCATCTACACTGTAGGTGCATTTGTTAAACATCCAACAACGAGTCAATATTCCATATAAGGGCCAGTTGACAAGGGTCTTATTTCCACCTAGCACATCTTTTGATTGCAATTCAACGCAGGTTCCTCTTATATTCCCTATCTATATGGTATCTTAGCTGGATAAGTCGTTCCCAAGAAAGGAAAGAGTCCCCTTGGGTTCTTGCTTCTGCACATGGGCAGCACAGGCTGGCACTTCCACTTCACTCGCTTCCTTAATTGTAAGCGGCTCATCCAGTGATTCACGCAACTCCAGCTGCATCTGTGACCACACAGCCAAGTCATCTGCTAACTTCCCTTCTCTCATACATGTTTCATCCTCACTTATTCGGCCACTGCCCTTTCTACCATATCTCTGAGCTATTCTTTATGCTTGGGTGGCCCAGCACTCAACCATTTAATAGCAATTCGTCTTTTTGCGAGTAGTAGCCTAGCAGCACGAATTTACGACTACGTTTTTTCTCCGGGGACGGGATTAGTCCCAACAATGGCGCCTGGGCATGTACGGTGTCTCCCACCCAGTTACTCTATTGAGACTCTTCTCTGTGTCTCCCCAGAAACTTGCTAATGTCGGACAGCGCCACACCATGTGGAAAAAATCAGCAGCCAGATCGCCACACTTGGGACAGCTGTCCGATCTGTTAATTTATATATGATGTAGCGTCTTGAGGGTAAGGTACACTTGGTGTGTATAATTAAATTGTATTAATTTAAAAGGCCCATTGGAGCTCACCTCCTTTGCCCCATTATGTACTTTCGCCCACTCGCATGCAGACAAGGTGTCACCCATTGCCACATACCATTTCATTTCCGCTTTAGGGACTAATCTTGGAAGATCCTCCCTGAGTGCCACATATATATGGGAAATCAATCTGTGGCCTCCTGCCATAATTGGAAGTGTAGTCAGGGTATGGGAGACGGGGGGGTTTCTTAAGGAAGCAGGGTCACAGCTCACGTGCTGTTGCTGTATTTTTTGCATATTGTAAATATTGTCCTGTTCCCAACCCAAATGAATCCATTGCATCGTCCTGTGGAATGAAAGCGTCCCCAAGATAGAGGTCTCCTAGTAGGTCACAGCTACCATACCTCCATTTTTGTACAGATATGACTCTTGCTACCTGTGCAAATGGCTTCAGCACCCAAATCGGCATGTTCCTCGCGCAAGGGGCTCACCGTTACACTTGAGTAACTGCTTGCTCCCACTCTCTGCACACCTGATGAACAGTGTATGGTACGTCTTCTTTATCCGTGTCCCACTTACAAGTAGGGCCGGCAGTGTTTGTACCCTATGTGTGTCCTTGTCATCTTTATCCCGCCAATGGACTGCATGCTGAAGGTGAGTTGCCATGTAGTACAGTTCTACATTTGGGATCTCAATCCCACTGCCTTCCCAGGTCTGTTTAAGCATGGACAGACCTACTCCTTTCCTTTTATTAGCCCGTAATTAATCTAATATCAGGCTGTGTAGCTCGATGAACTATCTCTGGGGAATGTCATAGAAAGTACCCTGTAGGCCATACAGGCATCTAGGAAGAACCACCATCTTCAATACAACTGCTCTACCCATCAAGGATGAAGGCCATTCTTCCAGAAACAAATCGATTCTCTCAAGCCATCCATCACCCTACCAATGTTAAGATCTAAAACTCTTTGTTCCGTGTGAGCCATCCTTATGCCCAAATATTGAACCTCTTCTCTTCCCCACTGGAACCAACCCGTGGGAGTGACCCCACCTGCGTCTCTGCCAATGTACCCTTCGGAAATAGATGTGAATTATGTATATTCGTAAAGAGACCCAATACATCTTGAAAGACCTGTAAGATCTTTAAAAGTATGGGCACGGAATACTCCGGGTGTCGCTGGTATACCAGGACGTCGTCCGCATAATACGTACACCACATGTGTGGTGTCCCCGGCAGTAATCCCCCAGGGTTTCCAACACAATAACTTCGCCATGGGCTCTATGGCCAGCGCAAATAAAAGCAGAGGATATCCTTTATCCTGGCCTCCTGAATCTTAGTAATATTATACACTGTGGCCTTTGCCGCCTATCTCTGCCTTCTTAGTGATACCAGAATTTAGAGGAGCACTTGTCCAAACCTCTTCTTACATCACGGACCTGATGTTTTGTTTTCACTTGGGATAAGTCAATTGAAATTGTGTTAGCTGGTCCAGATTTGCCACTGTGTACCCCGCTTGTGTTTTCAGCCAGACTTTGCTTGAAGAGAGAATTGCATCAACTGATAGGAAGAGTGTGTTCCCTTTGACAATGTTATTTCCCATTTCAGGTAGGCCTTTCAAGAATATATTCATAATGGGTTTTGATTACACATCCCTGTGTTTATCAAGGTATAGCTTACGAAGTAGTTTCTAAGTCCCAACCTCTTGTTAACCGCATGCGTGCTAGCGGTTTTCCCGCTGTGCGCTGACTTTTGCGGAAAACCACGTTACATGACGAGCTCAGCTCGTCATGAGCGTACGAGAGGCGTAACTCATGACGAGCTGAGCTCATCATGAGCGTAGAAGGGGTTAAAATGAAAATTGCAAATGTTTTAAGAATTTATTTAATGAAATGTGAGATACTGTAAAATATATCCATTTGTAAAGCTTCAGTGCAACCTCAAGCGTTAAATAATGTTGTTTTATTGCTGTTATTTTTTGGCAAGGTTCATGTACAGACAAAGCAAACAATACGGTTTTAAATGTGTGCTTTTTAACTTTTTCGTTTTTTGTTTTTTTAAACTTTTATTTGAAAAATGAACTGCTGCGTCTGATTCCATGTCCAACATTCAAGTATCAGGTAATCACTTGTAAATTTGTTACCTGATTGCTGTGGGTCTATCTATCTTTCAGAAGTGCTTGTGGTGAAAGGAGTTTCAGGGCAGTGACACAAGGTTGTTCCCATTTGGTCACAAGTAGCCAGAAATGGCTTACTGCTGTGGCTTGCAGTCGAACAGCCAAATCTGTTTCACAAGAAATCATGTATCATTTATGCAGTCTGCTAACTGATATATTTTTCTAATCTATTGCTCACATATGACCCAAAATGAGATGTCGGTCTCCTAGTTCAAACTCCATCTTCTGAAAGTCCAAGAACATCTCACTTTACACAGTTTTAGTATCTGGAAAATATGGTGTTGTATAAAAAGACTGATATAGTGAATGCATTAACACCAGTTCTGCAACTCATCCAACCACCATCTTCCTTCTCTTCTTCACATAAGGTTTTGAAAGTCATACTCCATGCACATCAGTCAAGAGAAAGGTTTGGCTGACTTCTCATTCAAAGCGAAATCCCAGGCTATTAAAAGGTTATGATTCCGGGGTGCCAATAGACACCATCTTCAAGATTGAGTTCAGGAAGTCCTCACCACAAATAGCCCTCATTGGCGTTCTCGGTTCATAACTGGATGCTTTGTGGTGACATTTTCTTGTTCCCTTCAGAGCTATTTGTGGAACGCCCCTGTTGTTCTCTGTCCTTTTGTTTCAGAGGACAATGGGGTGCTTGGTGGCAGTAATAGTAAACTACAGCCTGCCGAGAGCCGTCTTTCACTCGCCTTCAAAGGCAGCGGAGAGCTAGGTGTAACGTTTCTAGATGCCTGCACTGTGCTTTCAGAGGGAGCTAACGTTAGTTTAGCAGCTTTTGCTAGAGTTACATCGTGGGAACCCGATTCCTGCATTTCTTTCTCTTAACGGGTTGAATTTCTTCACTGTGGGGTTATTTATCCACCCTGCCCTCCTTTTTCTTTCCGTCCTCTCTTGATGTATAATTTAACCTTGAGCTAACATTTCATTCCTCACAGCGCGAAAACTGCCCGCAATCTTTGTTTTTTAGTGGAAACGTCTGAACCTGTCCTCACTCTCTCGCCCCTCGGCTATCTCTCTGAGAAGCGTACATCCGGCATTCAAGCAGACGCGTATTTCCGCGTGCTTAGACGAGCTGTGGCAATTTTAGAGCCTTCTGGGGAAGTCCTGTATAACTAAATACAATTCAATAACTTTTATTCGATTATCAATGGTATAATCATAAAAAGTACATAAATACTATATTCATTGGTGTTTCTATCTCATATATCCTAACTTCCTCAGTGAACAATTGTCTGTGCTTATTTGAGCTCTGGTTTGGGGTTTATACTTATGGTAATGACGGGATCCTGACAGAAGTCATGACAGAGGCCTGTGTTTTAAAGCCCTTTTCCGCTAAAACCAACCCTTGTGTGTTTTCGTTTAGTGGCTGCACTTGCCTGCTCTGTGAAGAAACAAAATAAGTCACTTAAGTTGGTCTCTGTGGTATTTCACATTTTGTGTGTGAACAAAATGTTTCCATTCCGTTCCTTCAATACTGTCTAGCGCACTTTGGTGATATTAAGAACGGGCTCACATTGTAGTCAATGCAGTCACAATGAAGTTAATTTTAATGTCGCAGTTGTTTGGGAGTCGCGGCCATCTCGTGGCTTTTCCTTTAGATCTAGTCATGCTGCAGTAGAATTTCTGTTACCCCACCCAAGCGTTCCGTTGTGGTCTTAAGGTTTATGACGTGCTTTACAAATGCAGTAAACAAATGTAAATTGTGTTAAGAGAAGGCTTGCCAAAAATAAGAAAGCCTCACACTCTCAAAAGGTATAAAGTTGGGCGTAAAGTTTGAGGCACACATACTTGAAAACCAGAGACGCAATCTGATGCACCCTTTTTCCGCTCTGTAACTTGGACTTTGTTCTGCTGTCTTCTTTTGATTAGATAGACTTTAATAGAAGGCCTATTTTGAGGTCTGTATTTGACAGCACAGCTCACAGATTTACTGATTGCTTACACTATACATAGAGTGGGCTTTGGTTCTACACCCCTCCCCTTTCAACCATTGGCAATCACATCCTAACACATCCCAGTGGAGTATTTATCTCTCATCTAATGCTTTTGTTTGTTTGGTATTCCCCTACCTCTTACACTGGAGTGTTTCCATTACAGGAGGACTACTTTACAACTATAACCCTCTCGGTTAGCTCATGCTTGCTTCCTTCCCTTTGCCTCACTCTAATGTGCTAACACTACATGTGTTAGCACATTAAACCCTGACCTATTGGCTTTACCAGTGCTTGTTTGTTGGACTTGTCCTGTGGTGATTATATGTTGTCAACTGAAACTTACGTCCCAGACCTGCTAACGTCAAAGGCTTTTTTCTCTCTTTATACTTTATTAATTGAAGTGCATTTTAATGAAAGAACGTAATGATTTGTGATTGGTACCATATGGTTTAATGAAAACAAACGTAGAGAGGTGGAAATATTCTTTTTGTGTTTTCTTTTTAATTTGCTTGCTTGATCACCATCTGAAATACCTATTGACATTGTGAATATTAGTCAGTGCCTGTCAAGAGAAGAGGAATAGCACACACACCTCGGATGGAGGATTCTGGGTCATTCAACTGTCTGCTCACAGTGCATGGTTAAATTCCTCCTTTTACAGATATGTATCCTTAGAAGGTCCCGGCTGCGAACCCTTATGGCTGGCAGCATGCAATCGTTTTTTTAACCACGTTTATTATCTATTTATTTTTTCCTCGATTGGGTGCGGACCATATAGAATTATGTATGATTAGCTGTCAATAAGTTTATTATTTTTTAAAGTTTACTATAGCATGAATATGTCCCTAGGGTATCAGAACACTGCACAAGGCAGCAAGTTACTCATTTTGCAGTATTTATTGTAGCCCAGAGGTCAATAGAAGAAAGTATTGAGAGTAAAAAAGCAAAAAATAAACAGTGATATTACACATGGCCTACATTGTGACATGGGTTGACCATAAGTCAAGTCTCTTTTCTGTGACAGGGCATGTACGGACCATCCATCTTTCTGTACCTTACCTCCTGATCCTTTGGGGCGACCGCAAGTGAACTCCTGTCCTGTAACTTGCCAGAAGGTAGTAGGATAAGGAGGGACTCTGTCTCATTTTCTTGTTTTAGTTCATGGGGCGTCAGGAGATCCCAGGGTCACTTCCCTGCCTGGATGTCTTCATGGGAAACAGAGGTTCAAACTGGCAGAAATCTGTTTATCAAGATGTGTTTGGCCTCCTCATTGAATGGCATAGCAGATGGGTTGGTGCATATCTCCTGTGGTAGGGAATCCAGATTCTCAGAACTGCGACAGACACTGGGCTGGTGAGGTTCCTTTTTTTGTGAGCCTCTTGATTCCATTCGGAGGGAGTAGGAGTTGTGTAATGAGTGGCTGCTTCTGAAATGCTGACATTTTCCTGTATGTATTTGAGAGTACCCACGAGTAAGGCTTAATGAGTTAGACCATCTGGACCATGCTTCTTGCTTTAATGGGAAGTCACGAGGGAGATAACAGAGAGGACTTGGCGTGATCGAAGCCTCTAGTCCTATATACCAGCCTGGCTGCAGCATTTATGGTTGCTTTGAGAGTAGCATGATAAATGTTCGGCATTTCAATTGGTTGCAATTCTCGTAGTCCAGCATGGCTGCCACCAGAGGTTGCACTGCTTTGTTAAAATCTGATGCTGGGATGAATTGTTTGACCTTGAGGAGGCAAGGTTGGAATTGAGCACTGCATGTGGGAGCACTGGTGCGCGCTTGCATATTAATTTTTTTTATCCAAGATTATCCCCAAGGATTTAGTTGATTTGAAGATGACCAGTTTACTGTTTAGGAGATCTAAGTGGTTGAACATTTCCTGTACTGAGGGTAACTGTGAGGGGGAGAGATGAGGAGGAATTCCATCTTCTGGAAGTTCAGTCTCAGGTGGTTTTGGGCGAGTCAGGTTTTGACCATTCCCAACACATTGTTGAGGATAATGTCCTTAATAAACCAATTTTCTATTGATTTTGTTAGGTGAAATAAGAAACCGTACAGTGCAAGGGATAAGATACATTTCAAAGGAGAGACATACAATCGAAAGCATCTTGACAGTTTATCCAATCCATAGCATTCCCACCATTTGCCCCAAATGTTCTTGTGCTTTTGGGGACAGCCAGGAGCATTATTATGAAGAGTGACTTTTTGGAACACTAATGAGGTATAAAATATGAGCTACAATTTTTCAAAGATGGATATTGTAAGTTTAAACTTGATTTCTTTATGCAATGCTTAGATTATAGATTAGGTTTTTTTGATTGGTGATTTTATTTTTGGAAATTAACAAGTGAATTTTAGACCTCACCCACATGCGGCTTCTAGCTGTATGCAAAAAAACTTTTGTAACCACGTAAAAAAACTTAGATTAGGCCCACCCATTGCGTAACATTGGTTAGGTTTATTGGTACTTATTTGCTTGCTTCTTTTTCCGTCCTCTTCTTGTGTTTGTCCTTCCTCTGGAGAATGGCTTCTTAGCATATTTTTGATTGGCTGACTTGTTTCCTTCCATTGCTCACATTTAGGGAACTACTGTTTTTCTTTTGCATTAACCCCTTGTATGCTTTGGACGGCCCCTGGCCATCCGACGCCGCGGTAGGCTTGTGCGTCAGATGGCCAGGAGCCGTCAGATCTGAGCACGTGTGGAATTTTGCCACACCGCGGCGAAATTCCGACAGTGCCCAAGGGGTTAAAGACTCCAAGTGTTTTCTCTCTCTCTCTTCCATGTGCACCCCCACATTACCTGTTTTGCTTTGCCCCTTTTCCCTCGTTTGCAGCTTCAATCATTCAGTAACAGCCCCAAACCCCTTGTGCTTCAGGTTGCTCTTTCTCTCACACCTATCCCCTCCCACAGCGGCCAGGTGTTTTTTTAGGGATTTATTTTTATTTACTCCCCCCTATTCTGTTGCTACCTCCACCCAATTGCATCCACCATCTTCTTCCCCATCTATTCTTCCATTGCTCGCCATCTCCTAGTGGTCCATGAAATAAAATATTTCAATCATTTTTGAGAGGGCCCAGCAGCTGCTATTTACACCCAAGCCTCTCTGTATTCCACAAAGCACTTGAGTGCTAGTAAAATGTAATGTTTTTGTTTTTGTTCACCAACCCAGTTAATGCAGCCATCTTGGATTGGTAAATAAAAAATGGCACCCATGTTATCATGCATGCACACACCTGCAGAAAGCATTAGCAAAGCAAATGGGTCAAAAAGGCGTTACCTATTGGCTTTGTCAATACTTTTTTTTTTTTAAGCCTTAAAAGCAGCTGGAAAAATGTGAAACGTGTTGGGCACGCTAATATCTGCAGTCAGGATACATGTTCAATATAAAGAATCAAGTCAACAATAATGCATATTCATTCACGATTGTATACAAATTGAATTCTCATTCATTAACTGGAAATACGATTATTTGAAGGAATCGGACCTTGTTTACGAAATGAAATTAATGGACAATATCTATTTACGAAAAGAAAACTAAGAAATAGGAACAATTGAAATTCATGTGACTGCAGCATTTTGTGTTCCTACCAAAACGACTACACTAGAGGGTGTGACTGTGTTTTTCTGGAGTGTTCTTTTTAGGCACTGGACCATTGTCATCTGGTGCTCCCTGTACAGTAAAATATCAAAAACGTACGAAACGATGCCATGGTGACCTGTTCATGTGATCGCTGCTGCCACCCTCCAGGCTGTCCCTCAACACCTAAACCCCTTCTCTCTGTATGAGTGAAGGGGTGGCAACATGCTAACAGTGGTACTGTGATGGCCACTGCCAGAGTGGACTACAGTCCCTTGTCAGCAGAGCGTCTGCAGAGAACCCCAGCTGACAGGGATAAAAGAGGTTGGCAGCGCCTAAGTGTCACAGAACCCTTCCGGAACTCGGCCTTTACAACGCAGCTTTAAACATGTGTGCCGTTGCCCAGCAAGATGAACTACTCGTGCCTTAACCACCCATATGTCTTAACTACGCATATGCGTGATTAAGTCACACATCAAAAGATATGAGGAAGATATACAAGGAGAAGTGCAGGGATGCAAAAAAAGAACATATGGTTAATCTCTGGGAGAAATTACTGTGGGTCAGTAAACTGCAAAACAGCAGCGAATTTTGGGGCATTCTAAACAAACTAATAAAGGGAACAAGAATGTATCAAATGGCAGGAATAAGTCAGGTAAATTGGGGGCGACATATTCAAAATCTGTATAATCATATAACAAATGATAAGCAACCTAGTCTGGAAAGTGACCAGAAAACAGCGCGGGAGGAAAAGCAGTATGCATTTACTGAGTGTCTACCTACCTTGGAAAATGGGCATATTGAAAAAGACTTTAAGGAATTATGCCCCATCTGATCAAACCCCTTAACTAACAGCACATTATTAAAGGAAGTAATAAGAAAACTGAAAACGGAGGGTGCAGCTGGGCCTAACGGCCTTCCAAACGCACTTTTCAAGCAAGAGCCAGACTTCTGGGCCAATTATCTTACGCTGTTATTTAATCATTTGTTCTCCCAAAATAAGACCCTAAAATCGTGGAAAGGGAGTATATTCCACCCCATTTACAAGAACGGAAGTCGTAATGAGCCTGGGAATTACACTCTCGTCTCCTTGATGGATGGGGAGGCAAAACTCTACGCATTATGGATTCTGTCAGATCTACAAGCATGGACTGCGGCAAAAGCTATAATCCCCAAAAATCAAACTGGCTTCAGACAAGAAATGGGCACGAACACGAACTTGGCCGCGTTAGCAATTTTCACGGGGAAAGCTGCACTAAAGAACATAGGACTTTTTGTATGTTTTATCGATCTTAAATCTGCTTTTGACAGAGTACCAAGAGAACGACTTTGTATGAAACTAAAAGAATGGGGCCTTCCGCAACAATTACTCGACGCCATAGTAGCTCTTCATACCGAAACTTGGGCAAGGGTGTAGTTGGGAGACGGTAGCATCTTATCTTCCAAAATAAACATTCATAATGGCCTGAAAAAGGGTTGCGTTTTGGCCCCAAGTCTTTTTAACTTGTATCTTGCCGACTTGCAACTTTATTTGTCAAATATAAATAGGCTTCCTCCAAAGTTGGCAGAAGACCATATGCAATATGCAGATGATATTGTGGTCTTAAGCCAAACTCCGATCGGCTTACAAAGAGTTATTAACCACCTGATAACATACTTTGATGAGCAAGGGCTAGAGATGAATAAGAAAGAACATAAGTTGTGCAATTAGCCCAGGAAAACGCAGGTGGTTTGCCAAAAAGGAACAAATAGAGGAAGTCAGTTCATATAAGTATTTGGGGATACATTTGGGTCGAGGAATATCATTCACTGAACAGAAAAGAGCAATAGAAGCAAGAGCACAATCATTAATCTTTGCCTACAAACAACTGAAACAAAAACTGAGTTGCCCATCATATAGTCATCTTTTTAAAGTAATGGCCTCACAATTAATCCCTGCACTTGCATATGGTTTGGAAATATGGCACGGCCGGGAATGTGAAGTTTTAAACAATCTTCAGACAAAGGTGTATAAAGCCGTTTTTAACCTTCCAAAAAGTGCATCACCTGCACACATCCGTCTGGAATTCGGTCTACAAAACCAGGAATTCCAGCGTCAATCGGTTTTTAGAAAATTATGCTGGAAACTCCTTGAAGCAGATCCTGGTTCTCTGAACAGCCTTTGCTGGTCCGAAATAAAGGCTCAGTTGGTTTTGCAAAAATCACACTCATGGGGAGAATATTTACAATCAGCACTAACTACTCTAGACATACAAGAGGCATGGGATAGTAAGATGGAAAGGGCGGCATTTAATAAAGTGTGTAATTGTGCTGCAAAAAATCTGTCCCTTGTCGACGATAAAAGAGCTTTGGTAAAACGTAAACATGCCTGGTCAGTTATAAACTCTTATGTTAAACCAAAACCGCAAGCTTATTTGGAGGCTCATTTTCAATTGTTTTTCAAAAAGAGTTTTATGATGTATCGGTTTGGAGAATATGAAACAAAGGATTTGCGACAATCATGGAAAGGAAAATTCCCAAATGAAAACTGCTGTTTATGTGGATACCACACCGAATCTTTGTCACCTGATGTGCGTTTGCCCTACTTTGAAAGAAGCAAGAATGAGACTCTTAAAAACAATTTTAAATGATCTTAACATTCGTACCTGTAGACAAATTGTGACTTGTTGGTTGGGGGTGCATCAACTATTCTTATCTGTCGAGGGGTTACATTTCTCACCTAGGTCAACAATCTCTTATGTAAAGTAGACAAAACAAAATGAACTAGGCTATAAATGAGTTGGCAATATGGATGAATTATAAAAAATATATATTTTTAAGGGTTTTTAATGTATTTTAGTTTTAAATCATGGAAATTGATTTTTAAACAAGCAATTTATCCTTAGTACTATGCTTTATGGTTGTGATAACCAAATAAAGTTTTTCTTGAACTGAACTGGACTGAACTGATTAAGTCACTTGGCATTCTAGCTGTGTGAGCGGATGGGAGAGGAACCAGAAGACATGCAGCAGGAAGGATGGACCGGGATGTGGCTGGGTAATTTGGGCTGGGGCTTGGCGAGGTGGGGGTAGGTTTTAGGGGGTGGGGGCTTGTTTTAAGGCTATGGGATGGGGGCTGGTTTCGGTGTTGTTTTTCGGGGGCTGAGTTTTAGTGCTCAGGGCAGGGGGCAATAAAGGGGCAGATTTCAGGCCTAGGGGCAGTTGGACTGGGGCCAGGGGGAGTTGGGGGTACGTTTTAGAGGGTGTGGGCTGGTTTTAGGGCTTAGTGCTGGGGTCGTAGTAGTTTTTACGGGCTAGAGAAGTCTGGTTTTAAGGCTCAGGATAGGGGCGGTTGGGGTAGTTTATAGAGCAAGGGCAGATAGAATTCACTGCAGGAGGGCCAACTTTTAGTGCTCAGGGCAGAGGGGCAGGGGTGTGATCTTTACCACACATGTCCCTTTACCAATCACGTCTTTATGACAAAATTGCATGGTGAAGGCATGCGTGGTAAAGACATGGTTGTGGTTAAGACCTCGTGGTTCCGTCATGTGTTGTTGAGGCATGCATTCCATCACACAACCTCGTCTGAAGAGAGGCAGAAGAAGGTGGAAAAGACTGTAGACTACCATTCGTCAATACACCGATTGATTCTGATCTGTGTTAAGTCGGTCGAAGACCAAAGAAACTTACGCTTACCCGAGACAAGCGGTGTAGTAAAAAACGTTTGATTCTCTGCTGCATTATTAAGAATCCGGTATTCAGAGTTGCTTTCAGTTTGTCATACCCAACACAGTGAGTCACCCTCTTCCACTGGCCCCTTCCTTGATCTGTAGTGGTTATCACGGAGTTTCCTGTTTATGTGGGCATTTTACACAAACTACTTACACAGCACAACCATCTAATTAATACTCAATGTAGTTAAGTTCTACCTGAGAATGTTGGAGGTTTTGGAATGTAGTGATTCAAGGTGGGATGGCAGTTGATTGTGGCAACTGATGGATAAGGTGTAATAAACAGCCTCCAGGCATCTTGGCGAACCTACCTTATGTGTGGAGAGCTGCTTCATTACATTTGGCGACTAGGGTGGGATATCTGTGTCCCCCTTCACCTCAACATCGGTTTCTTCTTGTCCGTGTGCTTGTGCTGAATCCGCAAGGGTGTATCGGCGTTCAGCAAACGTGGTTTCATCTGTTTTTTTCACCTGCAGTGTGAGGCTTTTCAGTGGCCGTTGAGGGACGTGATTAGCCAGAGTTGCGGTAATGCGAAGCTCACTCTTTCAGCGTGCATTGAGTGGGCACGGTGGTTGTTGAAGTGCATATTCTCTTGCCTTTCACTGAGGCAGCTGATGACGCACAGGAGGGCATGTGCGTAAAGTCACTGCAGGAAACAAGCCTTGTTACCTGTGGAAATAAGGAAGGAACATGGTGTTTCACTATTAACTTCTCACAGCAAACGGCAAGGAAGTTTTGCGCATCATTTACCCTTGTGTACTATCTTGAAATTGTGACAGGCACAGTGGGAAGAAAGTGCTTCTCACGATTACAGCTGAATTAGTTTTGTTCAGGCAATGGATTTGGTGATGGGCACACCTCTTTGGTTGTCTGGTTTGTGGTGACAAACTCGCCTTTTTGCTACTCTATTAATGTATACATTTCCATTTTGTGCTTCTGAATAATTTGAATGATGTATTTAAACAGACGGTTCATGGGAATATGTGGAAAAGTGAACTCTTTTAAGCTTTTTTTTTTGCACTGTTGGGTACATTGTTAGTCAGTATCTGGTATTCTATTTAAAAATATATTTTTTTTGGCACTTCAGGGGTAGGTGGGTTGTGATCGCAATTTGATAGAATGCAGAATGTTCTACCTCCTCCTTTTTTATTCTTGATCAGTAAAGGGGAACCACCAGTTAAATGGCAGAAGTCGAAGAAGATTTTTGAACACTATGCCAGGGCGTGTGGCACTAATCTTAGTGCAGAGCGAAAACATGCTTTGTTGCTTCACTGCTTTGTGGTGAAGGGCAGGATAATTTGGAAACACTTAGAGTTGGTTGCTGCTTTTCCCAGAGGATTACATGAGTATGAGATGTGCATATTACAACTTGACCTACTTTTTTTTGCAAAGGTGAGCACCATTATGGAACGCTGTTATTTTGGGTTGAGGCAACAAGGGAAGGATGAGTTGGCGGAAGAATTTGTAACAGGTTTGAGGAAATTGCCGGATAGTTGCAAGTTTGGGCCTTAACGGAGGAAAAGATAAGACACCCCTTTGTGTTGATATGTGCTAATGATAACATAAGAGAGGAACTGTGGTTAAAGGATGAACCACTCCTTGAAGAGGTTACAGTTCTAGCGAAACGATTTGAGCATATGGTAAAGTGTGTGAGTGAGGTGAATAAAGTAGTCAAGCAACAAGCAGTCATGGATCAAGTTGAGTAAGCGGTATGTCCAGTCAAGAAGAAGACTAGTACTGTTAATGCTAAGAGTGAAGAAGAAGAGCCAAAGGTAACTACTGGGTTTTAATGCACCTGTTTTAGGTGTGGGGGATTAAGGCACACAGCCAATGCTGTTTTTTGTTCAGCTAACCATGTGATATGTGGGGAAAAAAGGTAATTTTTCAAAGAATTGCAGAGCGAGGAACTAAAAGGAATTTAAACGAGAAGTTGAAGAAATTGTATTTCATTCGAATGAATGTGGTGTAGAACATCCCCCACCCCCAAAATGGCTTAAAATTAAAAATTGCTAAATCAAGATAAAATTTGGCTTATGTTCACAGTTCACCCTGGTTACCAGGGAAGTTTTTGATGTGAGTTTTTCAGGAAAAGTGATGTTATGCAAGTCCGATGTAAAATTTACGGGCTATGGTGGTACACCTATAAAAATGTCCGAGTGATTTTTTTTTTTTGTTTAAATCTTTTTTTTTTTTTAAGCATTTTCTACATTTTTAAAGTAGACAATCCAAGCAAAGCCCGTACATCAATAAAAATGTACAAGTAATCTTTGCGCTTACCACTATACAAATGCAGCATTCCTGTCACTATACGTCTGAACATTGTCTACATTTCCCTTCACCTCCCTGCAGCAGGTCATATGAATGTCAATTGTGTAGTTCAGGAAATCCCAACCACCATTTCTGTTGTCACCGGCACACTTTACTATTGAGGATGATTTCTAAGATCTACTTTAGATTGACATTGTGTTATTGGTCTTCAATTGCTAAAGAGTTTTATAACATTTGCCATCATATGTTTAAATAATGACTACATTTCCCATGATCAATCAGCACTACGCCAGGACGCAAGGAAATCGTATGTGCGTCTTTTTGATGCTCTGCGGTTCAGCCTACAGTTACAAGACTCTTGTGCTCTGCATACTTTTTACATGTGGCGGCACAGAGGTGGTAGGTAGAAACGCAACAAGTAATCACCACCCAGGTACATATGTGTAAAACCTGGTGCTTTACTAGCGAGCATGCTATAGCAGATGCTTTCATATTAGTGAGTATGTAGATCTGCAAAGCACATCCTTCCTGCGCCTGTGAAGTACATGGAGTTCGATCCAAATGACACTACACCTTTTCCCTAGTCATCTGCCTGTTAGTAATTCACAACAAAACAACTGCATACTTGAACTTGCACATGTGAGTTGGTATTGATTGATAGTAGAAGTTATTGGTTGGTATCTGCCTTATGCAAAAATCATTGTCTTCTCCAGCCCCAACAGTTGAGTACAGGCTGTGTGGCACATGCTAGAGATGAAACTCTAGTTGATTAATAAATTGATGTAAGATATATATACAGCGGGCCACACCCTGCCTTAATAAATAATAGTGGTGTTTGAAGAAAAGCATGGTAAATAAAAAGGCTGTTTTAAACAGATTTTTCCGTATCTTGAATCATTTTGCAACACGTTTTCAGGAGCAATCATTTACAAAGACATACAACGTTTGAGAAGAGTGACTTTTACAGGCTGAGTAAGGAGGAATTTGGGACAATTTGGTAACTTTGTGTGTCGTGTACAACGAGTTCTTAGAGGTAGCATGGTTGTGAGCCTGCCCAAAGTGTATTCTTCACTATTCAAAAATGTTTTTGAATTTCTCACGTAATGAAAGGACAGTAGATCTAGGCTACAGTGGCACATGAATGGGAAAATCGAACAGAAATGCTTCCATACTGTATAATTACTCACTCCTCACTTGCTTCCGACCTGCCCTCTCCCACCCACTTTAAATAATGTATTCACTAAAACCTCCACTTTAACAAAATCCGTTGTCACCTTTAAACAAGATAGTTAATTCTGATGAGTACATATCCCCACAGATTCCTCTTCTTTGGCTATCTTCCAGGCGCCAAAATGGATCCTGAAATTTTTTTCCCCCTCAGCAATTGTTCTCCTTCGTCTCCACGGAACGCCACACAACTCTATTTGTGGCTCCATTCACCCTATATGGGATGCAGTGAAACCGCAATGCTCAGTACCATAGATGGCTTTCGCCAGATGATGGATAAGGGAAAAGCGTGCCTAATATTATTGGTCATGATCTGCTACTTAACCTCCATATCTACCCATTTTGTGGTTGGCGGGACAGTATTACAATGATTCACGTTATGCATTGATGAGAACTTCCAGATTGTAAGGATAAACAGTTCATAATAACAACCCAAAACATGACCATTTGGCAACCTACAAGATGCAGTTTTGGCACCATCCTATTCAACCTATATTTGGAACTACTAGAGTTTCAGAAAAATGTTGGGCCTCTCTTACAACCAGTATGCTGATGACACGCAAATCTACATAGAACGCAATCATTTCCCCACACATTACATCAATGACTATTTATCTAAATAAAAGCTAAATGACCTCTCGCTTTTTTAAGCTAAATCAAAATAAAACCGAGTACATTATCCGTTCTAACGCTAATTGTAGCACTGCAAAGTAATGGCAGATAAACCTAAAGACAGCTGATCTCTGCTCCAAAACGATTTTTAATGCCATATCAGTTACATTATTACCCGATAATCAACTCTATTTAGACTCGAATATCAATGCAATGGCTGAGGTGGCCATTATCACCTTTTTTTTTTTAAGTGCAATCTAGAAATTAATGTTAAGTAATGTTCTAAAACAAACGGGTAAATAACTGATGATCTAGGTTAGGCTGCCCTGTTGGGCAATAAGGCAGTGCATGGTGGGCTGATCTGATAGGTAAGTGTGCAGGCGGTTTTTTAGCGGTTTGAGGGCCTGTTTCTTTGCAAGGTGGCCAATTTTTACTGTTGATTTCCCTGATATTACCACAGGCATTGCCTGCAGGAAACAGCAATGCATGCCAATCTCACATGATAAGCAAAATACCCATACATCGTGTCTTTAAAGTTCACAATTGGCCTGATTAGCAAAAGTTGGGACACTTTTTTAGCTATCTGTTTTGTTAATGGGGAACACTTATTTTGGTGACCGGGCCTATTTTTTGTCCGATGCCGACCCTGGTGACCACGCCCGTTAGATACTTGCTTGTCTCCCAGCTATCATGGCAACCTTTAAAAGTGATTCTCGTGCAGTGTCTAGAATGATTAGATGTTTGATGAAGTTGAAACACGTTTAGCCTATTGTAATCAAATGTCTTATTTTCAAGGACCGTCATACTTACAGTCCAGCATGTGTCATTTTAAGGCGTTAAAAGACCAGACTAGCTGTAAATACATTTAAAAGCTCAGGAAGATGAATATCACTTTGCAGCATAAACAGCCTCCACCTGGAAACCAAGTGGTATAATAATGCATCGTCCTTATCCTGCATCTCTTGATTTACAGTCTGACTTCTGCCTTATATTAAGCTCCCTTAATAATCCTTTGGAATTTATTTACCATTAAACACAATATCCATACTCTTGGAACTCTGAAAAATGTAAATGTATTGTACACACTCTAAAAACCTGTAGAATGAACCACGAATCACTAGATCTACTCCTACATCATGCGTAAATCACTTTAACATCCCATGGGATCATATCCATGTTAAAAACAATACAAAATCACATATATATTCATACTGTGTCATTCATACTAGTACGTCACTCTTGCATCTAGAGGCTTCCGGTCTGTACTCTGCCACTCGAGCAGTCTCTTCTGACATCCTTAAGGATCTGCCAGTCACTGGGGATGGGTTAAACGGGTGCCCTTCTTGTTGCATGGTTAGAAAATAGAGCTACAATTATAAATAGTGAATTATGTTTGTTTTATTACTTACCATCCAATAAAGAGGACCAAATGTGATGTAAAGAACAAGCTTTCTGAACAACTAAATAATTACAACTTAAATTAAACCAAATTAACAGTATTTTTAAGATTTCTGAGCACATTTCAATAATCAGGGCAGCATTGAATGCTATCCCTTGGACTCACTAACTTCCCATATTCATTTAATTACTATTACCGTCAAGAGTTTGTTACTTGCATTTGGCCCTTGAAAGTAAGTGAAGGAGGTATGCGGGGAACCGGACTTGTGTTCTCAATGCCTGTGCCATCACCAGTGCCGGACTGGAAATCCAAAGCAGCCCTGGCAATTTTCTCGGACCAGCCCCTGGGGAAGCACTGCCTGGCTCTAGGAGGCTGGAAACACTTGCTTGCTGCTTTTGTTACTGAGAGCCGATATTGGAGCACCGCTGCAAAACCAGCCCCCACCTTTCCAGCTACCCAGGGAAAACCCGATGCCCGGTAAAGCCAGTCCAGGACCTGGCCATCACCCCATTGGCCAACAGAAGTCTTTTGTGTACCGGTTTATCACAGCAGCAGTAGAAAGATCATTTCACTGCTACCCCCCACAAACAATTCCGGCTGTCCCATGCCGCCTGAGCTGCCAACCACTGCCCTGCTTCTTTCCCCTTTCTTGGGCTACCTGAACCCAGCTACGTCAGATAGCAATCCCTGACCGGCATGGCAGCACCGCTTCTTGGTGGGGGTAGATATTTGTCTCATGTTTGCAGAGTAGCCTTCTTATTTGCGTGGGAGATGTGCATGGGTGGGACAGACAGCGCAAGATATTTTCTTTGTATTGAGGTTAGTTTACTTCTTGCTGCCTCCAAGCTCTTGCTCATCATGCTGCTTGCATTATGGCTTTGTTCGACCAGTTAAATTTGGAGGCTGTCTAGGGAGGCACATGCAGCATAGCATTGGCAATGGGGTAAACATCAACACATAGCCTTTTTCACTTCGGATTTCCTTGTCTTTTGTTTAGTATTTTGTTAAGTCAGGCGAGCAGATCACACGTTAAAGCGATTAACTTGAGTACTTCAGGCTGTCAGCCTGAGGTTTAACTTCTTCTGACATGCCTGCTGCACACCCACAGTCCTTGGCCTTGCGGGCTCTGAGAGCTGCGCTAAGTGTCTCGGTCACACACATTTGTACCAGCAAAGTATACTCCATCCCCTGATTCAGGCAGACAGCTTGGCATGCTTCTCAGCACAGACCAATGGAAGAACACTTTTCTGGGCGATTGAGTTAAATAACAGAATTCTGATGATGAACCGAAATTGGCGCCCGTAAAACCGGTTTTATATGCAAAATCGACTGGTATTTTCCCTAGCATTTCTCAACGTAAAATGGCGTGTGGATCAACAGTACATCTAAATATATGTAAATTGATGGGTTAAAGCACCCAATGCCGACCAAACACTACTCCGTTTCCTGGGTGGTGCAAGCATATCAACTGGCAAAGTTCTTTCCTGACAAAGGCATTTGTTTATCAGTTTTGCTCTTATGAACTCCTGGCTGCTTCGCTTAACTTGAATTAATGGGCACATTCTAAACAGCACTTTATGAGCTACTTGCCATTCCAACTATACTTAAATTATACAATATGTTTATACCTGGAATGGGTGTCTTTTGTGATTCTATATCAATACACCTGAGAAAGTCAGACAGACGCACACACCTTTTTGTCCCCAACCACCTTCCCATCCATTTACATTCGCTTTTTTGTGCCCCATTTCGCTGCATTTCTTCACTTTAATTTTTTTTATCTCTTTATTTGCTTTTGGTCTTTTTTCATACATTTACAGCTCACATAACAATATGATAATTAGCAGTCATCTGTTCCTTTACAACTGCCTATACCATCCCTTCATGAAGAAAAGAACAGAGAGGATTTACTGATTACCTATATTGTGTGTAGCCAAAGTCTTCGAAGGTTGTTGCGAGTTTAGCGCCCAGGCCAGCCTCACATTTTAAGTATTTATAATGTACCTTTGATCATCCACATCTTGATTTTATACACACATTCGATTCTAAACAGTTAACATTTGAAACTAATCTACAACATTGTAATGCACTGAGTTTGAGACTATGGTGATGACTTGCCCTGGGTTCGCCCCCCGTCCTATTAGACCTTATTTCATTTGTGGATCTTGCCTACACAAGTGTGGCAGCTACACCTTGCTCATTCCACTTGTGCCACCACCCACCTCACTACTAGTGTATTCAAGCTTGGCAGATTGTCTGTGTATCTCTCCATGACTACGGGCTTAATCTCCAGTATATGTTTCCTCTACAGGGGTTTGTATTATGGTTTGAAGTTCTACAAGTATGGCATCCCAGTATTGTGCAACTGGATATTTTCGTAACCCTAATGCTTCCTCTTTGCACAATACTGTGCTTTCCGTTGGGCACACACCATGAGTGATTGTTTCCAGGCGTTAGGTAAAGGGGGGGGGGGTTCGGATTTTTCCACCTTCAAGTTATTAGTCGTTTGGCAGTTATAAGCCCTAGATCAATTAATCTTGAAGTAACTCTGTTTTTTTAGGCCTGGGAAACAACCCCAACACGCACTCCTCCCATGTGTGTAGTTCCTGGTGATATATGCAGGTGGGCAAGCAGGACGTGAGATCTTGCCAATATGCACATAGTGCTGGGCAGTGCCATAACATGTGGAGTAGGTCTGCTTCAACCTCGTTGCAGCAAGAGCATGCATCGTTTGTCTGGTGGAAGTACCGGTTTAATTTAGTAGGTGTTAAGTATGCCCTGTGTATAATGTAAAACTGTAGAAGTCGGAATTTAGCATTGCGTGGCATATATGTGGATCTGGGTAATATTGTTACCCACTCCTTTTCTGTTCAGGGCTTACCCCTTTCTTCCTCCTACTTGGTGCACAGTGACAGGAATGGTTTTGTTGTGTGTGCTGAAATGATGTTGTTAGCCAGTGCACTATGTGGCTGCCTGTTCCCGTGACCTGTAAGTATTGTACCACCTAATGGGATTTACACTCGCTTGTCAAATCTCCCCTTGCACATGTCACTGTGGCCATCAGTTAATTATACATTAAAAACTGCCCTGGGGAAATGTCTGTGCCGCTTGCTAGTTCCTCATAGGTTAACAAGACACCATCTCCATACAGATTCCCCAGTGTATGCAGCCCAGTTGCATGCCAAGGTGCCATTTCCGCTCCAGTCATGATGGTCTATACCTGGGTGTGCCTAACGGTGGCAATGCAGTTGCATATGGTGTGGTCGCCCATGTGAGATGTAGGCTCCACCTGTAACAGCGGTGTGCTAGAGCTAGTAACTTAGGTAATGGTGTAGCTACTCTAGTGATAGGGTGAAATAGGTGGTGAATGTTGGTCAACGACCAGGCCGGTAGCTCGGTGGCTGTATCAGAAAATTTTAGGCGTGCCAGCCATTTTGCCATCCTTTGAGGTTCTGCTGCCTAGTAATACAGCTCCATATTTGGAGCAGCCAGCCCTTCTTGTTGAATTGGCGCACATAATTTCCATAGGACCACTCTGTTGCGTTCCTTGTTCCAGATAAAATCCCTCATCGTTTGTTCAAATTTGTGGAATGTTCTAGCTGGGACATAGGTGGGTAAATTTGAGAGCCACCATTTTTAATAGAGCCACATAACCCATGACTGATAGTGGCAACGTTTTGCAAAATTTCATTTGAAACCGGATGGATGATATTGCCCGCACAAGAATGTCTTCCGTGCATGTCTTCATAGTCCATAATAACTTAAGCATACCATCACCAGACGCAGTCAGTGTGTAAAAGCAAGGGGCAGCTCTTGACTGCAATACTACTGATGAGGTGAAGCCTCTGTACACCATGGGACGCCTACCCATTGTCTTCATATTGAGATATATTTGCTGCCTTTGTCTGAACATGTCTGACTCAGTGGCCCGCTGGCACAAATAAGTGGAAATGGAGCTTATCTTTGTTTTCTGTCCAAAATGATTAATTGGTGTTATGGCCTCGTATTTCAGGACAACCTGCAGTAAACATCCAGCGACAACAGAGCCACAGGTAACAACATGAGGTTTCATCATGCTGTTCCTCTATCTCATATAGACTTTGTTGTAATGGACATTTGTTTTTTTTTAATATGAATGCATGATCTTGAAACTCATTCCCTTAAAGCCTCTGGCAGGATCCCTCTGCTCTGAGCTTCAAATGAGCCTCTTAGAGTCGTCTCCGGCTCCTGCTTTCCTTGGCAATATTGCAGCCAGTGGCGTCATCGGCTCCTAGAGAAGTTTCATGCACGCCGCTACAGAATTTAATAATCATATTTACCATTGGAGCAGTTCAGTAAAGGCACTGTCCTATGGCGTTTGCTGGCAATGAGTGCATGCTTCATAGTGCTGTGCAAATATTTACAATACCATCTTCATTCACAGCCATTTTATGACCTATTTGAATTTCTGTGGCAGAAATGCCATTGACAAACTATATGTAGTTATAGGTCTCGTGTTGGATTATTTATTAATGTATTTATTTTTAATTAAATTGATTGTTCAATGTGCGCAGCAAAGTTGGTTGCTGCGCTGCATTGCGGTCAAAAATAATAAATGTATCCCTCAACTCGTTCAAAGCTGTGCTTCTGACAACACCCAGACGCAATCAAAGATAGGCCGTTGATGACACTCAAAATATGCTCCAGATAATACTAAAAAGAAACATGTTAAGCTTTTGATACTACATAGAATTCCTTCCCATATAACACTACACAAGGTGCCCAAAGTTTTATCTAAGGATAACACTTAGATTCATTTGCCCATAGCTCTACTTCCGGTAAAACATATATTGATGGCGACAATGGAGTATCTTCAATAACTGTACACTTTAGTTTGTGTTGGTTGCTTGTAAATTAATAATATAACTATTTTGCTTTAGTGCTTTTCACTTCTAGGTTCCTTTGCCCAAGACCATAGGAACCTTACTGCTCAAGACAGTGATAGGTTCTTTGAACATGAGAAGAGAAATTCACAGACTTAAACCTAAGTCCAGGAAAGATCTTCCGTATTGGTGCATACCACAGGCAACAGTGAGATTTTGCCTTCACAAAATGTTACATCAAATAGGATCTATGATGTTACAACGCGTTATTTTACAACGCAGACCGTTACATCGCAATTTTTACAACGCAGGATCCATTACAATGCATGGCATTACAACGCATGGCATTACATCGCAGATGCTATTACAACGCATGGCATTACATTGTAAGTATAGGTAAGTATACCTTTTTAAAAAAAATGTAATTATTTTAATTTAATTAAATTATTTTAATTAAAATACTTTTTAAAATAGTAATTATTTTTATTTAATAATTTTAAATCTATTTATTTAAATTAATTTTAATAAAAATTGTAATTAATTTTATTTAATTAATATAATTAAATTAATTTAATTTAAATATTTTTTTGATTGTAATTAAAATAAATTATTTAAAATAATGTATTTAATTTAATTATTTTAATTAAGAAATGTAATTAATATAATATAATTAATTTTATTTAACTTAAAAACACCCCTGTACCCCAAAACCCAAACCCTGCCCTGAAACCTAAAAACACCCCTGTACCCCAAAACCCAAACCCTGCCCTGAAACCTAAAAACACCCCTGTACCCCAAAACCCAAACCCTGCCCTGAAACCTAAAAACACCCCTGTACCCCAAAACCCAAACCCTACCCTGAAACCTAAAAACACCCCTGTACCCCAAAACCCAAACCCTACCCTGAAACCTAAAAACACCCCTGTACCCCAAAACCCAAACCCTACCCTGAAACCTAAAAACACCCCTGTACCCCAAAACCCAAACCTGAAACCTAAAAATCACCCCTGTACCCCAAAACCCAAACCCTGCCCTAAAACCTCAGTACACCAATACATATATTCCTATACTCATATTTATTTAAAAAATTACTTAAATTAATAAATTTATTTTATAATATTTAAAAACATAAATAAATATTTTTATTTATTTTTATTTATAATTAATATTAATTAAATCATTTATATAATATTAAATAAAATTAAAATAAATTATATACTTACCAATACTTACGATGTAATGGTATGCGTTGTAATAGCATCTGCGATGTAATGCCATGCGTTGTAATGCCATGCGTTGTAATGGATCCTGCGTTGTAATAGCTGCGTTGTAACAGCATTACGACGTAAAAGTTGCGTTGTAAGTGATACACACCCATCAAATAGCCTTGGTAAGCCACATTGCTGGTAGTGGCCTCACACAGTTCCCCAGCTTCATGGGGCTGATGTTGAATGAATGCGCAGGTTTTATAAAGCGCACAGCTACTCCTAGGAGTGTTCCGGTGTTGAGCACTCGAAGGTGCAAGAGCCACTCTACTCTGTTCCTCTCCGAGTTTGGGTGACATTTTAACTTTGGTTCAGTGGTTTGCTGAAGAACCTGACTAGCTACTCTGTTGGCAAGCATTGAAAAATTGCTGCACCATGGGCGCAGTTCTCTCAGTGCTGTTGTTGCTCCATTCTTGCCATATATTCAGTACTGCTTATATTATTGTATTTATTAAAACACACATACATACAGACACACACTAAGAATGTTCAATTTAAACATTGTGACTATGCCGGACAAAATAACACTGAAATTCAACGTAGAACCAGAGCACTTTTCATTTATATTTCTCCTGCTCTTTGGGCCAAGTAATATGGTATTGACCCTGGCCATGAATTTGCTCTCAAGTCCCCGAGTATTCTGTTACTAGCCATACCTTTATTTTGGAGAAATCTGCAAACCTCCAACAGTTGTGAAAGAATGCGATATTGCTGGGTATTTAGAGCACATTTCCCTTGAATGTAAATACAGTGTGATGTGGATTGCTCTATACTGAGATCACGTGCTCTGTTAAATGGCATCCGGTTGAAGCTGGAAATCAATAAAAATTACCGCTGGAATTCCTACTTATAGACTTAATAAGTTACGATTTTGTGGTCTCTTTTGAAGACAAAACCTAAAATGGTTAGTGAAAACATGGTAGGCCCCCACTCAAGCACACTTGCATTTTCGACTTAACAGGTGCAAATGGCTAGATTTTTAACAATCAAGCTCAGTCCCACCTGGGAAATGGTTGTAGGTTTATCATCAAGGGATTCTGTAAACCCAGTTCCTGAATGGAAAGAGGAACCGAGCACCCCCAATCTTGGCAGAAGTCCTGGTGAAGGGTCTTAATGCAGGTAAATCTAGTACTTTCCTGCTTGGTGGGTGGAGGAGGGGGTGTAAAAGAAAAAAATGGTGCCATTGCAAAACTGCTTTATTTGCCCTTAATTTGAGGATCACACTTTTCAGAATATTTGTAAACCTCTGAAAAGAAGAACCTGTTTTTGTACATATACTTTATGCCAGTGTCATTAGTCGGATTCAAAATCATTAAATGTTGTTAGTCACAAATATAGATCTGAATAATATTGAAAGAATTGCACAAGTTTGTAAATGTTCTTTCTTGTTAGTGTTCATTGCTCCTTGACAACTCACTGTCTAGGTTATTTTCAAGGAGATGTTGCTACACATACACTTCTTAATGCTATGTCATGGACCTCTTTCTTCGTTCTCCTCTCCGTGATTTCAGTGGGTGGTACAGCGCCCCTGCATGGCACATGCTGCAGTGCCTTTTCAAAACCTCGGAACCCCGCTGAGTATTAGGGGGATTGTACCGTTTGTGTAAAATCAATAAAATTGCTTTAAAGACAAGTGTCTTTCAGCGGACCCGGCCCGGCGGTTGGGGCTGCATTGTTCCTATGGGCGCGAGCTTCCAACAGGACCTTGAGCTGAGCCACGGCTTCCGGCGCGAGCCCGGCTCGAGCTTTCAGCCGCGCGCGCGCCTCTACTCAGCAGGTCGCGCCTTGGCGCAATCAGTACCTCGTTACCCACCATTTGTCAAGTGTGCGCCAAATTCAGAGCTCTGTAGTGCAACTTTGACGGGAAGGGGCGTGAAGAACGGTTTTACAAGCAGAACTTTATTTAAATACAGTTAATACGCATCTGCGACTACGACGTCGAGCAAGGCTGGGGTCCGGCTGATTCTCTGGTGAAATAATGTACAGCCTTTGTCAGTACGTCAGTGGCGTAATGTAATTTGGGCACGTCACAAGTCCCGGAGTCCCTCCCTGGCAGGGCTGCAGCTCCTTGCTGCCAGTCCTGCGCCTCGGCCATACCTCCTGTTGTAATGCAAACGAGGCATCTGTCATGCGGAGGGAGGGCTGCCATCTGCTGGGGGTGCGGCCGGGCCTGCGGGCCTGTGTCCAGCAGCAGTTTAACATACCGAAGACAATGGCCTATGCTAATCATGATCTGGAGAGAGACCACTGAATGTCATTCCGTTAGAGTAATCCCTCTCAAGGGCATTTTACTGGAACCTTCCCCCCACCACAAGCGTCCCTAGGGCTCTTTGTGTGCGGCTAACCGAAGGGTGAACGGCATAATGCGGTTTTCAGTGGCAGTTAAGGAAACGCTTGAAGACTTCCAGGCCCAAGACTGTGGGCATCAGGTGGTTTCAGAAAGCAGAAATAAAAGCACTCCCTCGTAAAGTAAAATTACAAGTGCTGTTGCATTGCCCAGACTGTGCTGTGTTTAAACACAGCTGGCCAGTGTGTCGAAGGAAAGCGCTTTATTAGTTGGTAATGCGCCTTCGGAGGGACATTGCTGAGAATGTGCCAAAACGCAGCTTGCCACTCCCTCAAGCACCTGTGCTTGTTACAAGCGAAACTAGCAAATGGCAATTGTAATTGCATTTATATAGCGCTTACTACCCCCGACGAGGCGTCTAAGCGCTTTTTTGGCAAGTGGAACGCTACTCCGGGACACACAAATGATTATTGGTGAATTAGTATAGGGAGCTATTAAATTAATTTGAGCGGTGGACATGTGAATTCGTTATTGGGATTAAAAAAGTATAGTGGAGGGATGTAAGAGGTAAGGGTTTGCATTTTTATAGTGCTTGCTACCCCTGATGGCGTCAAAGCACTTTTCGGCCCGTAGCACGCTACTCCGGAACCCAAATAGGATTAGTGGGGAATTCGTATAGGAAAATATGAAATTAATTTGAGCGGCGGACATGTTAGTCGGTTAGTTGGATAGAAAAGGATACTGGAGGGATAGAAGAGCTCATAGCAGTAGGAGGATGTTTGGGATGATTAAAGGGGAGGTGGAGGGTGGAAGAGTCAGAGGGAAAGGTTTAGAAAGGCTTGCTTGGGAGATCTGAATAGTGAAAGAGGTATCAGATGATGCTAGGAGGGGTATAGGATGGATGAGTCTAGAAAGGGTTATTTTATGGATCATAGTAGTAGAATGGGGTTTGGGATGAGTAAGAGTGTGGTGGTAGAGGATATATTGAGAAAGGTATAGGTTGACATATAGAGTAGTGCATTGGAGTTGCTAAATTAGAAGTAAAGTAATAAATACAAAGATACATGGAAGGTATATATGTATTAGGAAGGTAATATATGCAGATTTAAGTTGTATTTAATCAACTCGGGCTTGAAGTGTTGCTGTACTTTAGGTTAATTTATTTGTTTTTATATATTTTTTGTAATTGGCCACTTCCCTCCACAACATCTCTTCTGTTGTACTAGAAAGGCAATCTGCTGTATTTATGATTGATCATGGAAGGTGAATGGTGAGCTATTTAAAGGGATTGTTGAGATTGTGTGGAATTTACCCGCTCTCACATTTGAAAACAGCCACTAAGAATTAACTTGTTGTTTTGTACAGCCCTTCACTCCTCTACCTGCGCTGTAGACAACCCCAGCCTGCCATCCATTCAGTTTTCGGATTACTTACTGGAAGGAAGATTTGCTGCAACTCTGTTATCTGGGAGCGCTATCACAGACCCTGATGGTCGTGAAACATCCCCTGTTCAGTATCCGTTTTATCTCGTATTGTAGTATTAAGGGCTGTTTATATCATGTTAGATCCTCAAATCCATTTCTGTGCTCAGTTCTCCTAACTCTTCAAGTAATCTTGCTCCTGTTGTGCACTTAAAAAGCGCAGTCGTGCTACGCTGTATTTTCAATTTCATCAAGCAGTGGTCACTGGTGCTGGAACAATGTTTCCAGATTGGGGTGCTGCTGTGCTATCCGTGTTACATCACTGAAGTCATGGGCATTGTGATAAATCCAAGCGTCATTGAAAGAACAAGTGTAACAAATGAGCCACGCCCACTCAGCAGGATAGTGGTAAAGTTGTGGTGGTAGCGCTGGTGCATTCTGAAGCACATAATTGCAGATGCATTACTAAAGCATGGTGTGGTAGCGCACTGTTTACAGACAGCACATTTTCCATTTAAATGGCTGCTACAGCTACACATATATACTGTTTTACTGATTAAACTGTGAAGAAATCGAGCAAATATCATTTAAACATCACCAAGTGTTTTGATCCTATTAAAATGTATGTTTCCATCACAGTTCAGAATTACCAAAAATGAGCTTAATTCATTCTTTCCTAACTGCTAATAGTTTGAATTATGAGTCTAGTTCATTTGCATGTATTTAAATGTTGTTGCTCTAACTTGCAGTTCGCTTAAGAAAAACAAACCCCAATTTCCATGTTTAAAGAATAAGCAGCAATTTTTAAGAAGACAGCCTGACATTTGACCGCTGTCCTTTAACGCACTTCACGTGTGACTGAATAAAAACATAATAAAAAGGCATCTTTTGCTCATTCACGTTCTGAACCCAGGTATAGTTATTTTGAAGGTGCTGCGGCACCCCAATACCCCTATGTCCAGCGCCTGTGGTCAAGCTTCTTGAAGCTGCCTTAATGTTTAGACTTGATGGCGCTGTACAAACGACCCTGAAATAAACAGGCGATTCAGAATGCGCATTAGCCGTGGTTCATATTGAAGTCCGTTTCATAAGCTTTGTATTAATCGGTCTGTATCTTCTAAAGTGTGTATCCTCGGCATAACGGTCATTCCTTTCATCCTACTTGCATATCCGATACTCCATTGAACTAAATGAAACTCCTTTCCTGCAAGTGGCTCATGAATGGTTCGAAACCACTTTCATAAATCCAAATCCGCTCTTTCGTCCTCACATACAAGTTACCTTGTATTCCAGGATACAATGTACTGGGCCCAAACATAATTCCTTCTCCCTTCTGCTGCTTGAGCAATTACCACTTAATCACATTAATCGCCCTCACATTAAGTGCTAATCGTATTCGGATTAGCATAATTAGAGCAGTAATCGACGGGTTTTGGATTAGGGTCAGATGAAGGGTCGAGGAAATGTTAAGAGAAAAGGTAACGGGTTCCAGTAGAGGAAAGGTTCCTTACAAGTGATAGGTTTAAGGGAAGTGGACGATGTAAAGGTATAAACACGGTGATGATATTGCGTTAATGGTAAAATGCTTTGTAATGCTAGGTAGAAAAGACATGTGTAGTCATTGTGATTTTGACATACAAAACGAGGTAGAAGAGATCAACAACAAAGTCGTATAGAGTCCTCCAGGGAAGGCTCACCACTATAGACTTGGCAGGCAAAGGGTAATGTCTAGGGAAGAGAAATCCACACATAAGAGATTAAATGCAGTCTAGGTAGAGCACGAAGATCGAGTAAAGAATGTTTTGGAGGTCCTTATGAACTCATTAGTATCCTGTGTGCAGTCCTATAACCTTGCAATAAAAAATAATGCAAACATAACCACACATGTGATTCCAGCCCCAACCTGTTATGTTTGTACACATTATGTAGCCAGGGCAGTCAGGTATTGACCTACAGGCAAGTTCTGTGTTGAATAAGCCCCATCCGTGACTAAATGCACTTGTGGATGAGATGCTCTTCTAATATTCTAATAGCATCAGGCTATAGCAGGGGAACAATCCATTGTTACAGTGGGAATTTCAGGGATTTCGTTTTAGCATTTAAATCATAAGTGTCCCTTTCACTGAAATTATTTAGGGGAATTGCATAGTGTTCTTTTCAGTACGTAACATTTTGTGATCTGAATGTGCAAACTTACCTTTAATAAATGTTTTCTAGTGATTAGGTTTTGTTATTATAGATGTTGACCTTTGGTTACACCCTGGATCCATTTGTCAGCTTTACTGATTTTGCAGCCCTAAGCAAGGGACATTTTTGTGCTTTGCTGCTATCGTATTACTTTTTGCACGTTTGCAGACTACCTACAAACACTGAAGGACTACATGTCGGTGGTGCCTGTAACACCTGCAATTAAGGGGCTCGTCAGGCGTTCACTGATGAGGACTGTGTAGCAGATCAGTGCCTTCAGCCACACCCGTAGATTGAGAGTGTCTGGCATGGCCTGCTGCCATGTCTGAGCCTGGTCCCCCTGCCAGGCTGTATGTGTTCCATGCTCTATGGTTAGGCCAGTGGGCTCTGGATGAAGGGGTGTGAACATATTAAGTTTCCATATCACACTTAATCAGCAGTGCATGCTTTAGGCTGATTCCAGTGTCTTATAGTGTAAACCCTGATGGGTCTTTAAATGCGCGATGCTTGACTTAGAACACCACAATAGTGCTCCTCCCTGACCAATCAGTACAAAACATTCCAAGATCATTCTTGTTATTTTCCAGCACTTTGGAAACTTACATGCAGAAATGTAAAATGGTGCCAAAAGGTATTATTGATGAAAAAAGGTGTTTTATTCTTTGGATTAGTAACCTTGACCAATACTAAAATCACATTTGCAGATTGTTTTATTAACTTGTATTTATTTAGAGATTAGAGACACAATCTGAGTGAATAAGACTATAGAGCAGGCATACAAATCTAGGCAAAAGACAGACTAGACAGAACCAACCAGGGCATACACATTTATGTGATTTTCACACACAGTGTAAACGTGCTCTACTTCAATTCCAACCCCAAATATGGTGAGACAATATGTTTTATGTTTTACCAACCTCCCCCAAATGCTAAAACTGAGCAAATATCTACAATCTGTAGACCTCACAAAGACTTCTCAAAGTCCTCTCAAAGAATGAGTTCCAAAGTGGCTGGTCTCATAGTTATCCAAAATCAACCCACACTTATCACATGTGATAATGCCAAGCTGGCAGCAAAGAAGATGAGGAAACACCAACAGTGCACCAAAGCAACCGTAACGTGGTTCATCCCAGATCGGATTATACTAAAGAGACAGTCTGTAACAGACAAACCTTCCTACAACAGTGTTTCTTAAAATGTGGTACGGGGACCACTGGGGGGCTGTGACGCCTACTCAGTAGGCCTTCAACTGCTCAGAAAACGAAATATTAACAGATAAATAAAATGTTTGTAAATAAAGAAGCACGTTGTACAATTAACACGTTAAGTAAATGTGAAGTTATTTTTAGTTGAATGCTGAAAATGTTGGTGTGCTCAGATTGATTCATGAAGCAGTGCAAATGCATCAACCAGAATATAGTATACTATGAGTGGCCATAGTTGAATTTAGAAAAGCACAACCTTCCTATTAAAATGAAAACGTAGTTATTTTAATATTAGTTTGTGAATTAAATTAAATATTTAATCGTTTGTGTATTGGTGTTGCAGTCCCCAGATTCCAATAATGTTTCAGTGGGGGTTCCAAGATTCCAGTAATGATTATGTTGGGGTCCAAAGAAGTCCAAAGGTTAAGATCCACTGACCTACAAGATTAGCAGAAGTTTATTTGGAGAACTAAAAAAGATGTACTTGGGCAATTACATTATTAACTAGAAAGACGAAGGAAGAACTATTTTCGAAGCCCTAAAATAATCCACTTAACACAATACTCTCAAGACCTAATATCATTTTTGTAATTAAAATAATTTATAAATATAAAGACCAATCAGGTAATTGTAAAAATCCTCTTATCTCCAGATCCTCTAGTTGAATCCACTGAAATCTACCTGTTTCAACGAGGTCCTTGAGCAGTAAACCTCTACGTTACCCTCTTTGATCAAAGCATCTAATCTGTCAATTGACCTTGCATGATAAACTGATTCTGCGACCTCAACAGTGACCTGATCAACTTATTTACCTTACCCACCGTGGGCATTGTGCCTACCTAACCACCCAAATTCTGGAGGACTGTCTTCTCATTACCAATGTTCACATCAAAACTTCTGCACTCTGCTGCTTTGATTCACCTTTACTTCTTGACCGTTTATGGCACCTACAGCCACACTATTATACAAACCAAATTGGGAGAATGGTTCTGCATTTTTGGAAGGGCTCTGTTTCTATCTGACAGAACTCAACAGGTTTGTCTAGCATCCTCAGTGTTTCTCTAAAATATTGCAGTGCAGTGCAGTGTCCCACAAGGCTCTGCATGATCCCTACTACTACGGATTAACTATTACATACATCCCTTTCATAACTGCTAGCCCCATATAAGACCTATATCCAGATGGTCTCAGACTACAAACAAATCTGTACCCATCTAGAAGCCAGTTCAGCGTGCTCGTGCAGCATTACCAACTGCCTAGACCACATCCAACATGTTGAATGAGAGAACGCCGTTTGTACCGAGGTTTTTAAAAAAAAAGGTATAAACCTTGGAGGACAGTAAAACATGTCTTTTACTGACTTGTAAGCCGAGAAGTCGCTCCACACACCACCCGGAAAGCCAAAAACATGGTAATCGTTTTTGATTCAGATCGATCATTCACCACCGAAATAAATGCTGTTAATGGTATCAAGTTGCAGCTTACAATCAAGCCGTCCATCAAATTGAGCTAACAAGGTGCCTAGTCAGAGGGCACATAGCGTGCTGGGATCCGATCAATACAGGCCTCCCAAAGAGGCTTAATAGCAATTTTTAAGGCTGCAAAAATAGTTTAATAAAAGCTGCCAGGACGTGCCTGAACTTGCTTAAGTTTGACCACGTTGAACTAGTCCTGAATGCACTCCACTGGCATTTTAGTGACTGCCAGTGGATGCTATAATCTTATTCAAGACACTGCATTATCTATAGGGATTACTGGGACAAAGGCCTGACATGGCAACAAAAACTGTCCCTACATTGTTGAGTATGATCTTCACCGTGGAACCCCCTCTCCCCACCCCATTAGGCACATGTGGGACAGCCTTGATCTCTACTTTAAATCACACAAACCGCCATGAACCACAGCAGAGGCCTGACAAACTAATCCCCCTCCATGGAATGCTCACACCTGTGTTCGCTACACCACGCTAATGTCAGTACACTATAGATCATTAGATGCATACCGATACCCAAGTTATTCTGGACTGTGAGCTATGGTATTCTTTTTATTTCCCATTCGCTGAATATATTGGATACATTTCTAGTCATTGTTAACTACCATGGTGGCTTTTGCGATACTAAGCCAAGTATTACTTGTATAGGAAAGTGTGTTATACTGCCACATCAACCTGATTACTCAATGCATTTGCCTTTATTGCCGTTTTTGTTTATTTTCACATGTCAATTCCATATGTCCTTTCATTTGAAGTATTGTATGTGTTGCTTCATTTGGAAACAACCAATAAATATTTTTGGGGAAAAAAAAACTGTCCCCACATTACATTCCCACCAGTAACATTCATTACGCTTTGCAGCAACTGATCCTACAAAGTTCACTCAGTCTGCAAAAATGTAGTGGCTAACTCTTGGCAGTATTGGGTCCCAAACTGCAGAACGCCCAGAACCCCTTTGTGGGACTCAACCCACAAACCTCCAGTTCAATAAACTTGTTAAAACTGCTCTCTTCCAAAAATCACTTCCTTGAATCCAGCCTCGGGGTGCCTTGATCAAATGATGCTGACTGGCTATTTTCACGTCATCCTGCTTAACTCTTAACAACTCGTTGTCTGCTTAATGTTGTTTGCTGTACTTTAATGTTTATTCAGAAGCACATGGTTCATCCAGAAATATTCCCTAAGTTCAAGTTTAGATATCCTCAATTTTGGTGCTACTGGAATTGATCGGTGCAGTGGACACCTATCATGGCTCTTGCAACTTTTAGTGTCCAGCTCTCAAACATAACAATATTCCATTTGGAAGTATGTTTTGGATTGGCACTACAGTGTATAACTCAAATAGGATTGCAGAACTGCATCATGTTCTGTTCAGGTTGGAGCCTGCTTTCAACTAGCCTTCCAACAACCTTTTTCAATTTGAAATTGACCAATTGGCCAACTTTTCCAGGCATGCATTTCAGACATGGATATTTTTCCACAGACCAAAGACTTTTTTTTTTTCTAAAAGAGATTTTATTAAAATGTTTAAAGTAGCAGTTAAGACATTATGCATAAATATAGAGAAGGTCATATGCAAGTACAGTCCGTCACAAGGTCTTCAGGTACATTGTTTTAGTGCTTGCCATAACTAAAAGCATTGCATTGTCGGGTACAAACATTTGCGTACCTCGACTTACAACATTAGACCTGTGGAAGAGATGCCAGTAAACAGTGCAATTATGTATAAATCTGGTATTATGCAAATCTGAGTCGTTGCAACATTAACAATTAACAAAGCCCCTTCCCCCCACCCACTATCCAACGGGTGCAGTCCCATGTATGACCAGTTACAAAAGTGATCAAATGGATGCTCTTGCCCAGCCCCTATCATGGGGATAGAATGATTGGCCTGGAATAGTATCTACGATACAAAGTGTTCGAGAGATGGGCAGACATATACAGACATATATGCTATCTCACAGCCCGGCACTATTGCGGGTTGAGGTCATGGTTCTGCATGCGTCTAGGGATAATACTAATTGTCGGGTGTTGGTCCCTGTGTTTCATCCACCTGTAGGTGGGGTTTCAAAGACTCCAGCAGTGGATCCCAGGACATCGCTATGGGTATTTTACGTAGCCCACATCGCTCTTCTCTACGTAGTGCCCCGCTTTCAGCGAGTCTCCATCTGTCTTCCTCCTCCCTCCAGGCTTCCACAGGACAAAGATTCAGCGAGGCATAGTACCAAGAACTGTTTCCTTGGCAGATTGGGATAGAAGGCTATGTAGTAATTTCATGCTAGGCAGAACTACCTTTTTCAGCGCATAGTATTAGTCACTATTAGAATTGAGCCAATTCTTGAAAATCCACATAGTTGAACGTGAGCAATTTTAAATCCAAGCTTAAAACTTATGTTTGAAAGATGGGTTAGTGTTCCTGATCAGGCCTAGATTGTAAGCAGCATCCACCGAGATTGATGGTTAACTTTGATAAACTGGTCTTCAGCAAAAGAGGTTGAGTTTATACTGCTGATATGGAGAATCTTAATTTGATCACCATTGAGACAAAGCCAGGCATACTACAATCTAGACATCTATGTCCGAGTTACCCTGAAAAACCAGCCAACTCTTGCTATCTTCGGCTGTTATTTAATTCTGTTGTAAAGGAATCTGGTTGTTTGCGTCTTGAGGGAGAGGCAGTTGTTGGTGATTGATCCTTGTGATTTTAAATTTGTTGATAGCTAAGCTGAGGTGTGAATCATTCTGGTTTAGTGTTAGCCATTCGTGGGCTTGGCTTATCTAGTACTATTGGTAAACAGAAAAATTCAGTTTTGGGAAAGCTAAGCGTTATACACGTTTTTTACATCAATTTTGTAAGAGGGCAA